>NC_058102.1:53687916-54320833 GCF_020171115.1 Neogale vison
ATTTAGGGCTTGAGGAACTGAGTTATTTGCCTCTGGAAATTGTGCTATTGTTGGATAGCTTCTTTGTTTGTAGATCTCTAGGACATTTGTAAACCTAGGGAGACTCCTGTTTTGCAGGATTGTGATCTCTGCAAGTTAACTATTTGTTTTCCTTTTAGGGCAGTTAGAGGTGGCTGAGGAATGTCACACATACTGCCAAGGGGAGGGGAGCAGGTGGAGAGGGGGTGCAAGGTGCCAGCTTTTGCTTTGCCAAGATGGCTGTACTTATGTCAGGGCTAGACTCGAGGTGGGTACAGCCCTGTTTTCCTTGGCCTCCACACCATTGTGTTTACCTTCATAGTTTTCTTTTTAAGCATATAGAAACACAAAGCATATCTATTTTTTTTTTGTATTTCTATTTAATATTTAACAGGATAGAATCTTGATGGCTATATTATTTTACCTGGTTTAACAATAATAGTGTGTATGTTCCCCTATATACCTAAACATTCTTTTTACTGTTATCTTTCATTGTTGTCAAATTATTTCATCATGTAGTAGAATCATACTTATTTAACCAAATCTTTAATTTTGATTTCCAATTTATCACTAGTATAAATAGCTCTTTGATAAACATTTTTGTGGTTATGTCTTGAACATCAGAGATTATTCCTTTAGTGTCCTTCTTCCTCCCTCCCCCCCCAAAATTATCACATCAAAAGAAATATGGAATCTTTTTAGGGCTTTTGATAAGTATTTTAAAACTGTATTCTAAAGGTCAAACTATACCAATTTATGTGATCATCTGCAATCTTTCTGGTCATATATTTTCTCACATTTTCTCTAGAACTTTATTAGCATTTTAATCTCAGTTATGATAGATTTTCATGTGTTAGAATCTAGTCAAAATTATGAAAATTGAAAACAATCTTAGAAAGATAATTTCTACAATAGTGTTATAAAAATTTTGAGTCATTTCAATACTGGCTCAAGGACCTAACACATCAATGGCATTTGATCATTTGAAAAATGCTTTTAACTTTATTGAATCCCTATATTTATGTGAAATAAGCAGGAGTTATTACCCTTTTTAGAGGAGGGAATTACAATTATGTTGCAAAAGCCAAATAAAACACAGACAACTGCTACTTACCTTCAGTACATATTTTTTTTTTTTTTTTTTTTTTTTTACCTTCAGTACATATTAACATAATTATCTGGGGTGAATATAGTCTATAAATTCGACATTTTGAAAATTAGCTAAAAGCTTGCACACAGGAGCAAATCAAGTATATATCTGTAATATACTTCCACAGTCCCCTACACTTTCCCTACTATACACTTCATCATTACCCTAATGTAATTGTTTACTTTACTGTTTGTTTTACAAATAGCTCCTTCAAAAAGAAAGACAGCCTATGCAGAAGTATACATGTTATGTAGAAATGCTGCTTTATGCCAATACTGCAAACTTAATGACATAATGTGTCCATTTATAAAAATCATCACTAAAAGTTAATACATTACTTTGAGCCAGGTACTATTCTAAGCTCATTTTCATGTATTAGTTAATTTAATTTCTACCCAATTTGGGGGCAATTTCTCGCTAATGCTAACTAAAACAGCTGGGCAACTAGCTAGTGGCAAAGATGAAACAGACAGTATTTCTCTTGTGCTCTGCTTTTAGTGACCCTTTACATTTACACATTTCATAACACATAAATTAAGAGACATTGTTTTCTCATGTGACTCAGGAGCATATTGTTGTTACTAATGATATTAGAGATGGAGGCCATTTGTTTCATTTTACACTTGTGGAAACTGAAGCACATGGAGATGAAGTAACCTCTATATTTTGTATCACTAAACAATGTCTGGAATCCCCATTTTTTTTTTCAGTATGCTATAATAAGGACAACAGTTTAGAGATCTCACAATAGCATTCAGAGAAGCTTTCAGAGAAGAATACTGTGAAATACATTCACAGAACATTTTTGAAAGTAACAGAATTTTTCCTTACTGAAGTATCTCATAGAAATTAACACAAAGCCTTGTATGTCCTTCATGGATTACTTTGGGTCAATTACTAAATTATGTCTGGGGCTTCAAAATTGAATAAGATGCTTTCAGACCATCAGTTACGCGGACCAGTTAAACTTTTATTGGAGAGAAGGTGAGCTTTATAAACAGGTCCTCCCAAGATGACTCTAGGGGTCTCCTAATTTCCTATGCCCCTTTAGTATGAGGGTGATGAATAATAACAGAAAGGAAGAAAATAATAGAGTTTGAAAAAAAAAACCTTAAGTGACATGTATTCTTCCCAAGTCAATTAGAATGTTCACTGACCATCAGCTATACAGAAAATAAATATAGTTTTTTTGGAAATTCATATGAAAACAGTTCAAAAAGTATAAATTTATAAAGCTAAGGATTTACTATAGATAAGTTTAAAAAATTATAGTATTTTGTTTTCTTTTTTTTAGTATGATATATAATTTTTAGTGTATTCCAAGAAATGAACATTTCTTAGAAACCAATTGGCAATTCTACTTTTATTTTAACATACATATAATCAGCTTATAATGGCACTGAATACAAAAGACAAACAAAGAAACACTATTGCACTCAGAAAATACTTCATAAGAAGCATTGCACATGGTAGAATTGACTAGGAAAGGTACACATTTATAGTCAGTTAAGACTATTATTATTATTCCAAGTTTGAATAATATGGAAGTTTTTCTGACAGGAATTTGCCACATCACATATTGCACATTTTCCAATACTTTCATCCATTTCACAAATACTCCTCAAATTTGTTTTTGTCTGTATCTCTGTAAAATGCTACATGTAAGATTCTTAAGACAGAGAATTATGTATCATTGAAAAAGATGAGTTACACAGAAATAAAAACAACAATATAAATACATGATCACCCCACACTTTTGGTGGGAAAATGATTCTGTAACCTGGCAAACTTCTCTAAAAAGAGAGAAATATCACAAAGCTTAGTTTCGTAAGCATTTGTCCACTTACACATGTTCTCTGATTTTTTAAAAAAAATGCATTTAGACTAAATGTCCGTGTGACCAGTTAAAATGTCTTATGTTTACATTCGGTTTTTAACACCACCATTTTCAAATAGTGCAAATACACGAAGCACACTCAGTTTTGGTAGTCATCTAACAATAAATAATAACTCTAAGCCTAGTTATTTTATTATTTCTAAATTCTAAAAAATATAAAGTGCATCCATAAGGTTTAAAGTTGTTCTTCTCATTTTTGGATGTAACGATCAGTCAACCTGTGACTTTTTCAGCTCATGGCAGAAGTGTTCCACACTGCAGGTATTCCTGGAATTTCCCTTTCTTTTTTCCATAGTCTTGTTTGGAAGAAGGTTTCCAAAATAAGAAAGTTTTTTCCCCAAGTCTTTGTGGAAAATTTCTGACTGTGGAGCAGCATTGATCAACACAAATTTTCTCAAGTTTGTGTTATAATAGTCTAAAGGCAAATAGGTTTCCTTGTTATTTAGCGGCTTTGCTGCATATCGAGTGTAAATTCTTTCCACAGGCTGTGCTGCTGACCCCCATACTATTCAGATATGCACAGTTCTCAGATCCTGTGAGGTTGAACCTGTCAAACGATAAAGAAACTTAGAATTATTTTCAGTTCATCATTTTCATTGAGTTACATGAGAATGAACTTTGCGAGGGTAACCTCTGATTTCTTTTTTGCTTGATAGGAGTTCATGAAGCAAGTCAGGTGATCAAGTGACCATAAACTAATCTATAGAGACACTAAACAAAAATTGAGTGAAAGGGTCTGGGGGAGGAAGATAAAAAACTAAGAGCAAAGACTTCCAGTTATCTGGGCGGCATACCACCAGAGGACTGACTCTTGGCTATTTCTCAGCTAAATTCCTGGAGAAACAGTTCCAAGAAAGTTTACACATTAATCTGTTAGGCATATAATATTAGAGGGTGGAAAGCCCCTGAAGCCAATCTGTGTATAAAGAACCATAGGACAGATATTAAGAATGCCTTTTCTAGAAATTTGAATTTATTTTCCATATCAGGAATCATCATGCAACTATTTAGAAGGCAAGAAATTTATTCAGTTCTGGGTTTTCAGATGGCAAACGTTAACACTGACTATACAAAATGTTCTTCAAACTTCAAAATATATATCAGTTACAGGTAATAAAATTAAAGTCAACATCTTCTGTTCTGGGGCTGGTTTTCTGTCAGGTTCATAAAAGCTTCTAATTTGCTATTAGAAATATTGTGCTTTATTCCTCTGGGGATGACAACTGGGAAAGAGTAAAAGGGAATTATTTTTTAAAAAGTCAGCTGATCAGGAAAAAATGTATATGAGATTGTCAGTGTTCTGTGTTTCTTTTTATCTTTGTAATTATTTATGGACTATGTTGAGCCTATTATTCACACTAAAATTTACTCAGACAAAGTTACTAGAAGCATTTGTTGTATGACTTCTAAGTAGATAAAAAGAAAAAAATAGCAATATTAAAACCATTCTTTAAAGAATTCAGAGGGGTATAAGCACATAAATCAGACTGATAATGCTCTGCTCGTAAGGACACAACTGTCATATCCAACAATGCTTTGAAAGAAAAATGGCTTCCCTGAGCTGCCACTCTGAGGAAGATAAAGAGACGTCTTGATCCTATGCTGTTGGTGGGAATGCAAGCTGGTGCAGCCACTCTGGAAAACAACATGGAGGTTCCTCAAAAAGTTGAGAATAGAGCTACCCTATGATCCAGCAATTACACTACTGGGTATTTACCCTAAAGATACAAATGTAGTGATCCGAAGGGGCCCATGCACCCAAATGTTTATAACAACAATGTCCACAATAGCCAAACTATGGAAAGAACCTAGCTGTCCATCAACAGATGAATGGATAAAGCCAAACTATGGAAAGAACCTAGCTGTCCATCAACAGATGAATGGATAAAGAAGATGTGGTGTGTGTGTGTGTGTGTGTGTGTGTGTGTGTCTACAATGGAATACTATACAGCCCTCAAAAGAAATGACATCTTGCCATTTGCAATGACGTGGATGGAACTAGAGGGTATTATGCTGATCGAAATGGGTCAATCAGAGAAAGACAATTGTCATATGATCTCCCTGATATGAGGAATTTGAGAGGCAAACTGGAAAGTTTGGGGGGTAGGGAAGGGAAAAATGAAACAAGGTGGGATCAGAAGGGAGACAAACCATAAGAGACTCTTAATCTCACAAAAGAAACTGAGGGCTGCTGTTGGGTGGTGGGTAGGGAGAAGGTGGTGGGGTTATGGACATTAGGGAGGGTATGTGCTATGGTGAGTGCTGTGAAGTGTGTAAGTTTGACAATTCACAGACCTGTACCCGTGGAGCAAATAATATATTATATGTTAATAATAAAAAATTTAAAAAAAGACATCTTGAAACTCACCAGTTGTTGAATTCTTTGCCATCTGACCATTTCCATGTTTGATTATCTTCAGTTTTCAGCCCAATCCAGTGATTAGTTAGACCCACATATCGTTTTAAAAAGCTCTTGAAGAAAGCATAAAGGAGGTGTGTATTAAATAACCCCTCTGAGTAAGTATATAATTCATCCTATTTTTGAGAAGCTTCAATTCAAGGCATAATAGCAAAGCTGATCACTTATTAGCTCTAGTTAGGACAAGCTCATTTAGATTTTTGGTCTTTGACATTAAGTAACCAAAGCAAATTTACAAGATTAAATGGAATCCTGATTCCGACCTCAGACTGATCATATGGCTTTCTGTGACTAAATTTTCCTACAAGGGCATTAGGTACAATGGAAACAGAAAGAAATCACAGATTATCTCTCTTAAAAAATAGCAGTAGTTTATGAAATTGTCTTTGAATATTATCTTACCATGTCCTTTTCAGAATCAATGAATGCAAGAGTCGCATCCTGTTCATAGCAAAAGTTTTGGGCCAGCGTCCAGCCCCTCTTTTCAGTGGAAATAAAGTAGCATTTCCTCTGGTATCCAATCCAACCATCCGAGCATGAAGAAACGTGGCTCTTTGATGGAAATAGGGACATATCTTGGCCTGGACAATTGTATTGGCCCACTGTGAACAGGAAAGTGGTTTGTTTTAGTAACAAAAGAAAGTAAATACTCACAGTATGCAAAATCAGTTCAGGGGGTGCTGTGCAGTGCTAGGTGACAATGTTTAGGGTGAGAGACAAGGAGTGAATTCTGAGAAAAGCAAGAAGGCAGTTTCTCACCTTGTCTAATCTGTTCTGCCTCATCGTTATTGTCAGGGTATAAGAAGTAAGAGAGTATCTTTTGGGTCATAATCTCAGAAAGGGGTAGGAAAATAGAAAAATCTTGCAAGTAGTCTTTGGACTGGAAAGGGGAAAGGACATTATAAATTACAATGAAGTCAATATAACACTCTTTTGGGAGATGAAGGACAGAATGATTTGCAGGGAACTAATTCAGAATACAGAAAGATCTCTGGCTCAGGATGTTTCAAAAAGTTGTAAAATTTCCTGTTTGTAAAGACACAAACGTATCTTGGTGTTGCTTTATGTTTTGAATACCATATCACAGTTGACTCTTCGGGAGATTCTAGATATATTTTAAATTATCTATAACCACCGTTATGTGGTCTTGGAAATGAAAGACAAAAGACTGATCAATCCTTGATTAGTTTGTGGATTAGATATTTTTTTTTCCTATCAACAATGAATGTGATGCCCACATTTTTTTTTGCCTAACTAAATGTCTATTTATTTAGGATCTAAATCAGTCCCTTTATTTCAGATCTTAAAATATGTTCAAATGTAATTTTGCCCCACAATAATTTATAAAGCATAGACACTTTTAATACTTATAAAGAAGTTCTCAAAAACTCAGAAAGCACTGCACTGATCATCTAAGGAATATGGAATTATATTTAGTATTCTTGAAGAAATCAGCCAAATATGATTGAGGTGATTCTAAATTAATCAGAATTTCTGATTAATCAGAAATTAATCAGAATTTCTGATTAATCAGAAATTAATCAGAATTTCTGATTAATTAGAACAAGTAATCCCTGTTGATTTCAGCTGGACATGAATGCTAACAGCAGAGACTCAATGAATTCATGAAGTACAGACCCACCTGATATAGCGACGAGAGCTATGATTAAAACAGTGATGAAGACCACATTCATGACAGCACATGGGATAGGAACTTGAAGGCACCCTTCACGCTGTGTTGCAAAATGAGGCCTGGATGCATTACCTGAAGAGAGAAAGTTGATGATGAATTCAGGCATCATTTACATTTCAATGTCTCCTTATCTTCTTATATGAAATTTATAAGTTAATTTCTCCCAAATTTTGAGTGAGCTGGGAGAGTGAAACAAATCAGGGATGATAATGAGATCATAAAATATCTTCCCAATCTGTGCACTTAGTAGCTCCAAAAATTCTAAATATATTATGATTTTATTGTTTGAACTCGCAAAAACATTTATTAAGTATATGATTATCCTAGAAGACATATAAAATGGACATCCTAAGCATAGTACTTTAACCTCTGTGTAGTTATTGTTTACCAGAGATGACATAAATACAATAGATGTGGATAATGAATAAAAAATACTGAATCGATATATAAATAGCTAGAACAAGCATGACTGAAGATTTAAAAAATAAAAAGATTGATAGTAATTTTTGGTGTGATTGGTACAGATGTGAAGCAATTGAAATTTTCATATATTACTCATGGGAGAGCAAAATGGAAAAATAACTTGGGAACTTTTTTATACAATAAATATACACCTACCCTATGATCCAGCAATTTGACTTGTACAAAACAAGAATGTTCATAGCAGCTTTACTCTTAAGAGCCAAATAATCCACATATTCATCAACAAGAATAAAGATAAATTATGGTATATCTGAATACTATTTAGCAATTTAAAAAACTGATAAATGCAACAAAATGCATAAATACCAGAAAATGTTGACTAAAGAAAATGCAGCTACAATCATATACTATATATTTCCATTGATATGATTTTCAAGAATTGCTGAACTATAAGTGAAATAAGTCAGACTGAGAAAGACAAATATGGGGTGCCTGCGTGGCTCAGTGGGTTATGCCTCTGCCTTCAGCTCAGGTCATGATCTCAGGGTCCTAGGATGGAGCCCTGCATTGGGCTCTCTGCTCAGCAGGGAGCCTGCTTCCCTCTCTCTCTCTCTGCCTGCCTCTCTGTCTATGTGTGATCTCTCTCTCTCTCTCTCTCTCTGTCAAATAAATAAATCGAATCTTAAAAAAATAAGAAGTCTTTTTTTCCATATGATTTCAGTCATGTGTGGAATTTAAAAACAAAACAAATGAAGGAACAAACAAAAAGCAGAATCAGACCTATAAATATGGAGAACAAAATGATGGTTGTCAGAGGGAAGGAGGATGAAGTTATGGGTAAAATGGATGAAGAGGGAATAGGAGATACAGGCTTCCAGTTATGGAATGAGTAAGTCTGAGTAAATTGTGGGATGAGAGGCACTGCATAGGGATTATGGTCAATGATATTGTAGGAGCACTGTATTGACAGATGGTAGTTACACTCGTGGCGAGTGTGCATAACATAAAGGGATGTAGCGGTACTGTGTTGTACACCTGAAAATAATGTAACGATATGTGTAAACGATGCTTTAAAAAAATAGTTGAACTAAACTATAGTGATATAAATCAGAAAAGTGATTGCTTTTATGTGTGTAGGAAATGTAATTTGTCCAGAAAGAAACACAGAAAATTTCAGGGGTGCCTGGGTGGCTCAGTCATTCGAGCATCTGCTTTTGGCTCAGTCATGATCCCAGGGTCCTGGGATCAAGTCCCCCATCAGGCTCCTTGCTCAGTGGGGAGCCTGCTTCTCCCTCTCCCTCTGCCTATGCTACTCCCCTTGCTTATGCTCTCTCACTCTGCCTGTCAAAAAAATAAATTCTTTAAAAAAAAAATTTCAGTGTTGGTTGGAATTGTTATAATTCATTAAACTGCATATTTAAGATTTGTGCCTCCATTGTACATAAATTATACCTCAATTAAAAATATGTGAATAAGGAGTCAGATATTTGAATTTTCCAAGAGAAGTCAAAATAATAGAAGAAACATAACAACATTAAACCACAAATGGTATGTGGAAGTTAATTATTTAATTTACCTTCCATATAATGCTGGAATAGAGTAAAAAAATTGATTTCGCCAATAAGAAATATTTTTGTGGAATATGAATTTCATGCGAATGATGATTCTTAGTTTAAAGAAAACTAGAAGAATATCTGTTTCAGAATATAAATAAATAATTGAGGAAGAAGTGGAGTGGATTCTGTGTCCAGAGTCTGAGTTTGATTTTTGTGAGGATGAGCTCTCAGGATTTTTAAAATTTGGCCTCACGAGAAATCCATATTTCCCTATTAGGTTCTCAAAACCTGAAATGTAAAATGGCCACTTGCATGATATTAGAGTTTACCATACAAAATAGCTTCAAATGCAAACAGACCCCATTTTTCAATGTGTATGACCTTCATAATTAAAAGGATGTTAGCAGAGAACATATCTTGAAATTTTTGTATTTCTTTGCCTTAAACATTTCTCTGAAGTCAAACTGAGCAAAGAGATGTGCTTTCTTTCATTGTTTATTGGTTGCCAACTCAGTTTTTGCTGCTGGGGATTGTTTTTCCCAGTGTAGGTCTGCATTCAGATTTTGCAAGAGAAGCCTTTACCAAGCCCCTATCTACTTCTATTTCTCACAGCTTCTCAAAGCAAATCTTCCTTTTTTCCACTAGTCCATCACCGGAAGCAGCCCTTGGTAGGTAGGGTAACAAGTTCAGAGCTGTCTGTCTAGTTTCACTTCTCCCCATGTGAGAGTCAATCATACCACTTAGACTCAATGAAGCAACAGTACTGGTTCCTTAGTGCCCACGAGCCCATCTGGATAGCTCATGGACTCAGAGCCTAGCCCAGTCTATTGGCTTATCCAGTGGGTAAGCTGTGGACATGATTCTCAGACTGTACATTTGTTTTCCATTCGTGAGGGCTATTGTTACTCACAGTTTGACTTATCACCTAGGTGACAAAACACTGCCCCAACAGCAAACTTCCGCTCTGATTATGGTCCTTGTTCACTAATGAAGAAACTGAAAATAAATCCACAGTTGTATATTGAGACATCCAGAAGTGATGCTCAAGGATTGTTCATACTAATAAAGCAGCCACAAGAGCAGCATAAACTAAACATTCAATAGGAAATTGGATGAACTCAGAAAAAGCTGAGGATCCCTGAATTAGGTCCTTTTGACTATGCTCTCTATTGAGTAGTTTTATTATTATATTATTATTATATTATATCATATTACATAATAGATACTATGTTTTATTATATATATTACATTATTGTAGTATATATTATTATATACATTTCTCCTTTTCAACAGCTCAACTGGGCCATGAAAGTATGGTTACCTAGCCACCAAAAATCGCTGTCGTTTATAGTTGTTATCTACAGTTGAATCTGTGTTCTTAGGTAAAAGATGGGTTTATCAGAAGTGACTGATGTCTTTTAAAAAGTAAATCAGTCTAAGAGATACACTCACAAAATAATCCCTTCCTCCAGATTGTTCAGCTCTGCTGTTCGTAACATACCCCTTTATTTCTGGATAACTTTGCTTATAAGTAAACTGTCCCTGCCACATGCTAGTGTTTTGGAGCATCTTACTGATTAGAGAGGAAGAGATAGAAACAGAAGAAGTCAAGAAAAGATCACAGAAACATATTATAGGAGAAGCAATGAGAGAATTCTAGTAATAAGAAGTAGAACAGATCTGTGGACAGAATAGATGAACAGAAAAGAGGAAGAGGCAAATAGCTAAGGTGATCCTATTTTGATATATTTTGATGAAAAACAAAAGAAAGGAAGAACCATGTATGATTCACGTAGAATTTGAAGCCCGAGATTGAAAGGGGGAAACAGAATGATGCAATGAAGAGTTCTGAAGAGTTCCATGAAGAGTACAGAAAACAGAAGTTTGTATTTTCAAGAATTTTTCATAACATTCTCCTAAGAAATTACCTCCGGACATGGTTAATGTTCAGATATGTTTATAGCTATTCTTTCAAAGATTGGAAACCCTCGTTCCCAGCAACTGGAGGGTGCTGTCATGGGAACCCAAGCTGAAGCAAACAGAAAGCATACAAGAATGCAAGGTGAAGACAATGAATGTAATTGGTTATGGGGAAAACCATTGCTCTAAAGAGGGGCAATGCTTCCCAAAGCATGTACAGATGGATACAGAAAAATGGTGGTAAACACACGCGGTGGGCCAGTGCAGGGAGTTTTCTAATTGAATCTGAAGAATTGATGTGATGTAACTGAAACAAAAACAGATTTCTAACGATCTTCAGAAATCCACCTTTGTAGTTTCCCTCAAATCTCAGGTATCCTGTCTTCTCATGGATATAAAAATATTTACTTTTTCTCATTTTCTCCTTTACCTGGATCAAAGTAAATCATAATCAAATGTTTCTAAAGACAAATGCTCATTAAAAAAAATACTGCTAATATAAGAGGACAGAGGGATAGATGATAGATGACCGACAGTTAGATGATAGATTGATGTGTGTATGTGTGAGAGAGAGAGTGAGAGAGAGAGAGAAAGAGAGAAAGAGAGATGACAGGTAGATGTGTGTGAGAGAAAGACAGACTGACCAATGTATAACAAAGGTCTGACTTACTTTGCTGTCCACCCTCTGGATGCAAGGAGCTGTTCTCTGTTATGGAACAATCTTCAGAATTCATCTTTGTTCTAGTCACGATTCCTTGATGAATCCCAGGCCAAGCCAGTCTAGAGCGAAAGTCTTTGCTGAAGCTCTAGTTGAGTCTCTTGAGTCTATGACCTATGTCAGCCTTTATATTCCGTTGTATTGTCTCCACCCTCTTCCTCCTGCCTCCTAACCACTCAACTACATCAGTTCTCTTTAATTTATGCTCCAGCGGCCCAGACAATTTACAACGTGTTATTGTGGTGAGCTGCGGGTTTTCCCTGTTGTCTGCAATGTGCTTTCTCACAACTGTAGGTGTAGCATGAAGAGACTAGCGGGGTTTTCCCAGGATCTGAGACATCCTTCTTTAAATTTGTGAAGAACACTAAATAACTTAGGAGACGACATATTAAGTAAAGAATGAAAAGTTAAGGATTCCTAACTTTGAGGTGGAAATAATTTGGAGAGTAATTATTTCCCTTGGAAACTCATTCATTTATTTAATTAATGACTAGCATTTATTGAGCATGCAGTATAAACCTGACACTGATTGGGGTGAGAGAATTTACTGTTCAATGAGAATTTTAAGATCTCTGTCCTCCTGAATCTCTCTCCACTCTGGAAGAATTTTACTTTGGAAACTATCATTTGGCTGTCAGAAGGGTTATCGTTCACTTCTTCCCTAAGGACTAGTTCTTTTAAGGTATCATTTAGTACATACTTGCTTTAAGGAAATAGAAACCTTGTGGTCTGGAACTTCCTTTCTATGTTCTAAAACTGTTTATCTTAAATTATCTGTTTCATTTATCTCCTGTTAGCTTTTTGGTCATGTTTGACTTTCATTTAGATTACCCTAATTTGTCCTAATATCTTATTCTTCTCTGAATTTTCCCCATTTTAGATTATTTTCCTTTATCTCTGAGGTGCCAGACATTTGGAGTGTGATTATTATAAAAAATGTATTGCCATGGTATCAATATCATCCCAATGAGATATGAAGGCAGAATGTGTGGTGATTTAAGGAGGGGATCAAAATGTCACTCTGGTTACTGATATTGCTGCCAGAATTTTCATCATTAATAGCACCTCTTTAAAGACTACGTGTTTTCAGATTAAAGCCTTTGTGGAAGTATTGTACCTAAGTGGGTTGGGAATTATCATCGACCACAGCTTAGTTTGGCCATAGTATTTATTTGTTAACCTAAGACATGTAGAGATACATGTTGGTCTTAAGGGCGCTTTTTGCTTCCACTCAACTTTTTCAGTCAATTTCCTACACATAAGAGCAAGAAGGGTTGTTTTACAATTAAGTCGTATCACTTCGGTGAGATGTTCATCTCTTCTCCCCCAACCCCGTCCCCACCAAAGGCTTCTTATCAAAATTACCATAAGATCCCAAGGCCTTCTTACAGTTGAGAAGGTCCATGATCTAGCTACCTCTCCTGCCATTTTCTTTAATAGTCATTGTCTTCTTCAGCTGTAACCTCTGCTATACCACAAAAATGTCAAGCACACCCTCACTACAGTCTTTGTATCTTCTCTAAAATGTTCTTCTTCCATCTCCTGGCAGGTCTTCCTCTCCCTTCAACTCATTTGATTCACTATTCAACTGTGATCTTCCCAGAAAGGTCTTTACTTACCTTCTCTATATAAAGTAGAACTTCATGCTCTATGCCACTGTATACCTTTACCTTTCTTTATATGACTTGGTGATATCTGATATTATAGCATTGTTTATTGTCTACTTTCCCTACTAGACTGTAAGCTGCTTGGGGACAAGAACTTCTGACTTGTCCCTTCTGTGTCTCTAACACCTGACATAGTAACTGGAACCTGGTACGTACTCAGTATGTACAGTACATACAGTACAACAATGCATTGTTGAATGCGTTGAGTAAATAAATATGAACTAATGATTCATATTATATGTATAAAAACAAAATTTCTAAGCTGTAGTGTGCTACTTGGGGACGTATGTAGGATTATAGATGGCCACTAGATAGCAAGTGCACACTTGAATATTGTGATGAGTGATGGAAGGGTCAAGTTGGGTACTTATGGGAAACAGCTGACACTTTTACTAATTTCTTTGGGTGAAAGCAACTTAGATCAGATCTGTATTTTCTTCTAATTTGGGACATCCGGATTAATGTCCACATTCTGATACTAATCCCACACCCTATATTGTGAATAATGCATGGGAATGAGACAGTATAGGAAGATCAAAGGGGACTTAATTCCTATAAGGCCACAGGCCTGAGGCAAATGTCTGAGGTTAAAAGTTTCCATATTCTTAGAGACAAATACCTCCTTCTGGGAACGCAAACAAATTAGAAATAACAGCTTTTAGGGATTAATGGTGGTCTGGGCAAAATTAGAAGTCACAATTTAGTCTGTTTGCACAGGTATTTCTACTTTCCTGGTGCCCTAGGAGAATGTTGACTGTGGAGAAAGGTATCCTGTGATTGTCTCATGTCCATTGAAAAGTAAAGACGACAGATAATGACCATGGGACTGAAGGATGCTTCCCCACTCTTAGCCCCTCCTCTGGAAGAGCGCCTTTATAAGCCTTGCACTCTACCCCTTTGGGGAGCGACATTCCTCCTTCTTGTTGATTCCCTTGTATACAAGCCATTTCTCATAAACTCTGCTTGGCTATCTTTGTCTGGTGTTCAGTGTTCATTTTTATGACATTGAGGCTCAAGAATGGTTCTGGGGGTCCGGTGACAGGATAATAGAGCAGTTAGAAATCTGCAACAGTATTTGAACTCTCTCAAGTCTCTCTATAAAGAGATAGAAAGAAAGTATCTTTACACACACTGGTAATCCTTGCCTTGCATGTTCTCCACATGCAGAGCAGTTTTCAACAGCTCCTTGGACTATCCTAGGCATCGTGGTCCAATTTAACCACCTACTAATGTGGCTTTTCCCCTCTGATGACTCCCATATTTGTGTGAAAAACATAACTTTCTTAGTCAGACACTAATTATTTTTGCTATGAATATTCAAGAACAATTAGGATGATTAGCATTATTAAAAAAGTGTAGATTTTACAGACAAATAATCATTTTCCATGATTTTCCCTCTTACTCCCTATAAGTCACTATGCTGACTTTTTTCTGTTTCTTGAAAAAGTTGAATTTATCTTAATTTTATGAAGTGTGTTCTTGCTCTTGTTCTCTCCACTTTCAGATTTTCCATGGCTGACACTTTCTTCTGATTTATGTTACCTCACATGTCACCTTCTCAGTAAGAACTTCTCCAACCGGGGCACCTGGGTGGCTCAGTGGTTTAAGGCCTCTGCCTTTGGCTCAGGTCATGATCCCAGGGTCCTGGGGTCGAGCCCCGCATCGGGCTCTCTGCTTGGCAGGGAGCCTGCTTCCCTTCCTCTCTCTCTGCCCGCCTCTCTGCCGACTTGTGATCTGTCTGTCAAATAGATAAATAAATAATCTTTTTTTAAAATTTTTAAAAATTTTTTATTTTTTTATTTTTTATTTTTTTTTATTTTTAAATTTTTTTCCAATTTATTTATTTTCAGAAAAACAGTATTCATTATTTTTTCACCACACCCAGTGCTCCATGCAAGCCGTGCCCTCTATAATACCCACCACCTGGTACCCCAACCTCCCACCCCCCCACCACTTCAAACCCCTCAGACTGTTTTTCAGAGTCCATAGTCTCTCATGGTTCACCTCCCCTTCCAATTCACCCAAATTCCCTACTCCTCTCTAACGCCCCTTGTCCTCCATAATCTTTAAAAAAAATCTTTCAAATTAGTCCTTAAAAAAAAGAAAAAAAAAAGAACTTCTCCAACCCCCTGTATAAATTACCTCCCATCGGCCACAGCTTATTACCTCACTCTCTTGTTGAATATATTCTTGTCTGAAATTTTGTAGCTCATTAGATATATGTGTATGTTTAGCTCTATATTTTTAAAAATAATCATTATTGGGGCACCTGGCTGTATAAGTTGGTTAAGGTTAAGTATCACCTGGTTAAGATAAAGTATCAGTTGGTTAAGGTTAAGCATCTGACTCTTGATTTCAGCTCAGGTCATGGTTTCAGGGTCATGAGATCAAGTCCCACATCTGGCTCTGTACTCAGTGGGGAGCCTGTTTAAGATTCTCTCCTTGTCCCTCTGTCCCTCCCTGCTCACACACTTTTTCTCTCAAAAAATAATTATCATGATTATTATTATTTCCCTTACTAGAAAGCAACATCTTTAAGAGCAGGGGCATGGCCAACTTACTCAGCAATGAATCTCTAGGATAAAATAGTACCAAGAACACAGAAGGAGTTCAATAAATATTCATTGGGTAGATACATGACAGAATGTATGTGAATATCAGCTCAAACATTCTTTAACTCTGCAGCTCCATTGAGCTTTGGCTTTGTTATCTGTAAATTAAATTAATAGCATCCAACTTATAAAGTTTTGTGAAGAAAAAATAATAAACTAGAAAATTAGTGTTCTAGTATGGTGTTTGGTATATATTAGGCATTTAATGATGTACAAAGGAATCGGTTTGACATAAGTCATAAAAGGGAAATTTTTGCATTTAATGTAGAAGATAAAATTAAGAAGTCACAGCATTCTTGCTGCAATGATGCAATGTGGCCTGTGTCTGTCTAGGACACAGGCAGAGGAAGTTGCTGTCTCCTAGGTCCACCTCTGACAGTGATCATGAAACTAAGACACTTGTCTGTGTGCTCAAGTCTTCTTGTTTCTTCAACCATAATCAACTGAATGGATATTAAGTGTATATATTTTTATATGCTAATATTTATAAACACATGTACATATATATGTGACATCTATTATATACTGCATACGTGTAATATGTACTATATATATAGACCATTGGGCACAGAAAAATGATAATGAGATCTTATTTTAAGAAAATAAATATCTGGGGGAACCTGGGTGGTAAGTCAGTTAAGGGTCCAACTCCTGGTTTTGGCTCAGGGCATGATCCCAAGGTCATGAAATCGAGCCCAGTGTGGGCTCTGTGCTCAGCCCAGAGTCTGCTTGAGATTCTCTCTCTCCCTCTGCCCTCCCACATAAGTTCTCTCTCTCTCTCTCTCTCACTTTCTCTCTCTCTCAAATAGATAAATCTTAAAAAAAGAAAATAAATACCTGTAAACATTATAACATTGATCAAAATCTGTTACCTTTTTCTGAAGTAATTTTTCTGTTTTTATGGGAGCAGCCAAAGTATTCTATTGAAATCACACTTGTATTGGTGGAAGTAGGCAGCCTCTACAAGCATAAAAATGAGTCAAATTACCGAGAACATATGCCATCTATGGGCCTTCTAGGTATCCACCAGATCTCCTGCTATTCAAGTCCTTGACAATAACCTGAACTTCACTGCAAAATTAATATTTTTCCATGGACACTAATCTGCTTCCCCAGTCATTTTTTTTTTAAGTGTAAGAAACCTCCCATAGATTTGAGAAAGCAATCAACTGAGATTCACATAAAACAGTGGAAGAACAATGAATAAGGTTTGCCCAGCCCAGTTCTGGTTGACACTTGTCCTGATGTCATTATGAAAAAGGGTGCCACTTCACTCACCAGAGTGTCTTACTATATACAATAAATTGTATGTTCATATTACTAATCAGTATTTGTTAAATCAAAGAAAGATGTCTCTACATGTGGAATTATAGTAAATATGACAAAGCCAAGTGTAGAGAGTCAGGATGCAATGCAGGAAAGATTTTGGGGTCAGGTTTTTCAGTTGCCCCTTATTCATCTAAATATGGAAGCAAGCTTCCTGTGTGGTTAGCCCAGATGCATTCAATTCTCCAAAGCAAAGAAACACATGAAGAAAACTAAAGAAACAAAACTAGTGCAACTAAACTTTTTTCAATCTCCTATATACATAACAACGTATGTGTATACTTTCAGAGATGTATGTCTTATTTCATGCATAACATATCAAAAAGTTGAGGGATATCCACAGGCAGAGATTATCATTAACATTTCATAGTTCATTTGAGAAAAGTGAGGCTTAGAGAAATTAGTGTCTGGACAAATTTGGAAGAAGCCACTCAGGACACCAGAAGTCAGTGCAGCTCTTGACCTTATATGAAGAATCCGGGGCAAGGTCCCAGAAAGGAAATGAAGTAATATGAGCTAGATGCAAAGTGATGCAGAGAAGACAGGATGTACAGTCCTTATCAGACAGCAGCTCAGGAGGACGCTTTTGGTAGCACACATTCATAGGGACCGCAAACTTCCGACCTAAGACAATTTCCGGAGACAAAGTGTTCATCATTTTCTTTTTTCCTGAAACTTCTTTTTTCTTTCAATGGGTGAATTAGGTTTCTGAATGGCTTTTAATCTTGGAAATAAAACCTTTAGTTTTTAACATTTTGTCTCAAATTAGTATAAATTATGCAAGTTGTTAAAATTTATTTTTAAATCACAGGTGTGCATGTACTTTCTAATTGCTTACTGTAAAGGGTCAACACAGGTAACCATGAGTAAGTGGGGGAATTTCCAGTTCTCAACACTTTCCAATCTTCTTTGCTCGCTGACTTTTCTCTTTGAATTTTTTGGAAAGTATGAGCTGTTATAGTTCTTCTCCCTGACTTGAAACAGTGAAGGTTAAATATGGTGTTCACATATACATAAACTTGGACTCTGAGAAATTTGGCTATTTTTGAAAGTAAAAGATGTAAAAGAACTGTAACAAAGATGAGATATAATGCGTAACCATATCTTAGTACTTTACAGAAATTAGTCCCAGGCTTTTCTACATGTAAATGTAGAAAACATTTTGGGGGAATATTCTCAAAAACAATAGTGTGGAAATGGCAAATGTAACATAGAAATTTTAGACAGGTCAAGGCTTGATCCATTAAGTGATTTAAAATATATCCATTTGGGGGCATTTGGGTAGCTCAGTCAGTTGAGTGATGGATTCTTGATTTTGGCTTGGGTTGTGATCTTGAGGTCCTGAGATCAAGCTCCCAGTCCCTGCTTAATGGGGAGTCTGCTGGGGATTCTCTTCCTCTGACCTTTCCCCCACTTGTGCTCACTCTCTCTCTCTCTCTCTCTCAAATAAATAAATATAGCCTTAGAACATAAGAAGCCACATTTAAAAAAATAAAATAATGTATCCATTTATATTTGAATCTTGATAGATGCACAATGAATTTGGACAGAACTACTTATACCTCTTGTAGATCTCTTTGCACCAGCTTACATACTGGGAGAAAAACCTGCAGGTAGAAGACATTCAGGAATTGTTACCATTCTTTTGCCCAATCAATCTGAAGTTTAAATGAATTAAATTTTTTTTTTTTTAAGATTTGTACTTATTTGAGAGACAGAGAGAGAGAGAGGAAAAAACACATGAGTGGGGAGGGACAAAGGGAGAGAATCTTCGGACAGATTCCCCCCTGGAGTCCTATTTAGAACTCAAACTCAAGACCCATGAGATTATTACCTGAACCCAAACCAAGTCAGTAGCTTAACTGACTGAGCCACCCAGGCACCACTAACATACTAAAATATTTCTTTCTTTCTTTCTTTATTTTTATTTTTTTTAAGATTTTATCTATTTATTTGACGGAAAGAAGACAGCAAGAGAGGGAACACAAGCAGGGAGAGTGGGAGAGGGAGAAGCAAGCTTCCCCCTGAGCAGGGAGGCCAATGTTGGGCTTGATCCCAGGACCCTGGGATCATGACCTAAGCAGAAGGCAGATGCTTAATGACTGAGCCACCCAGGCATCCCACATTAAAATATTTCTGATGGATTGTGTTGGTCTTTACTGAGGCAAGATGTTAGGAAAGGAAAATGGAGACCCTTAGAGGGAATTTTCCAAATGTAGGAGAAGTCAAAGCAAACATAAAAAATCATAACAGTGGGGGCGCCTGGGTGGCTTAGTGGGTTGGGTCGCTGCCTTCCGCTCAGGCCCTGGTCTCAGGGTCCTGGGATCGAGTCCCACATCAGGCTCTCTGCTCAGCGGGGAGCTTGCTTCCCTTCCTCTCTCTCTACCTCTCTGCCTACTTGTGATCTCTCTCTGTCAAAAACAAATGAATAAAATCTTTAAAAAAAAATCATAACAGTGTATTATGAATAATTTTAGGCTAACATAGATGACAATGTGAGTAAAATTGACACATCCCAGACAAACACCTCTTCCAAAATTGAAACAAGAAGAAATATTTAAAATATGGCATAGCTTTGTAACTATTAAATAGATTGAATCCATAACTAAATACATCCTTTTGGGAAAGAAATAAAACATGAGAAAAAATCAACAAAAACTCCATGCCCAGATAATTTTATGTTCCAATTTGCCAAACATATGAGGAAGAAATAAGAAATTAAAAATTCTTTCAAAGATAAAAAGATATTGTCAGTAAAACACTGTGATCAAAACCTGACCAGCCCATCTTACTCATGAAGATTAATGAATAACTTTTAAAAATAAGTTTAGAAAATTGAACTCAGCAATATATAAAATAATATACCACAACAGCATTGGTTTTATTCCAGGAAAAAAATGTTTTTTCATTCAAAAAAAATAATCACCCAAATTTACCACATTAACAGATTAAAAGGAAAAAAAAACTAACTCAAAAATAGAAAATAATGTATTTGATATATTTAACCATAAATTCATGATTGATGCCTGTAACATACTGAGTTTTGTGAACTTCTTTAATTTATAGATTATAGAAGAGTGTTTATAAATATATTGTACTTAAGGATAAAATAATTGAGAAAACATTCCTGTAAAATCAGAAATGAGGATGTTGTACTAATGCAGGGAGAATGAATATATACCTATAAAAAATAAACAGATAAAAGTTGAAGGGTCAAACATTTTTAATTAAATTTTTAAAAATTTGAGGTAATCTTAGATTCAAATGCAATTTAAGCTTTAACCAATTCATCCCGATGGCAACATTCTGGAAAACTATAATGCAATATCGCAACCAGGATATTGACATCAAGGCAGTTAAGATTATGGAACAAATCCATTACCCTATAAATATTTTTGATTGTTCTTTAAGAGGTAAATGCATTTCCCTCCTGCCTCTCCCTCATCTCTATCTGCCCTTGCCCCTGTCCATAAGCCTTGACGAACATTAACCCATTCTTCATTTCTATGGTTTTGTCATTTAAGAATGTTACATGAGTAGAATCATACAGTATGTAACATCTGGGGATTGATTTTTTTTTTTTTTTAAGATTTTATTCATTTGTTTGACCCAGAGAGAGAGAGAGATCACAAGTAGGCAGAGCAGCAGGCAGAGAGAGGGGGAAGCAGGATCCCTGCTGAGCAGAAAGCCCTATGCGGGCTCAATCCCAAGACCCTGAGACCATGACCTGAACTGAAGGCAGGGGCTTAACCTACTGAGCCACCCAGGTGTCCTGGCTTTTTTTTTTTTTTTCTTCACTCAGTAAAGTTCTCTGTGAATTGATCCAAATAGCTGCAAGTATCAATAGTTCCATCTTTAAAAAAATATATATTATGTTCAATTGGTCAGCATATAGTGCACCGTTAATTTTTGATGCAGTGTTCAACGATTCATAAGTTGCATATAACACCCAGGGCTCATCACAATACATGCCCTCCTAGATATCCATCACCCATTTACCCCATCTCTCTACCCTCCTCCATTCTGTAATCCTCAGTCCAGAGTCTCTCGTGGTTTGTCTTCCTCTCTGATTTCTTCCCATTCAGTTTTCCCAATAGCTTCTTCTCTATTGCTAAGTAGCATTCAATTGTAGAGCTGTACCACAGACAAACCTTTCAAAAGATGTTTGGTTTGTTGCCAGTTTGGGAACTCTTATGAATAAAATTTGTTGTTACAAACATTTGTGTCTACATCCTTACATGAAATTAAGTTTTCATTTCTCTGGAATAAATGTTCAGATGTGTAATTAATGGGTGGTTTGGTGGTTTCATATTGGTTTATTAAGAAATTGTCCAACTCTTACAGTGACTGTAACATTGTGCATTCCCATTAACACTGCATTGTACATTCCCAATGGCTATACTGATAGTATACAGTGACATCTAATTGTGATTTTAGTTCATATTTCACTATGGGCTAATGATGTTGAACATCTTTCATGTGCTTAGCTGCCACTTGTATGTCCTCTGAAATAAAATAACTGTGTCTTTTGCCCAAACCTAGATCATTTGTTTGATATATGTTTACAAATATTTACCTCCAGTCTGCAGCTTGCCTTTTCATATTCTTCATGGAATCTTTTACAGAGCGAAAGTCTTCTGTTTTTATTGAATGTGCATGGTTTTTCTGATTTCAATTTCATTAATTTTTAATCTTGCATTTATGATGTGCTTCCTTCTACTAGTCCTTAGTAGACTAGTTTACTAGTCTACCAGTATTTCTACTTAGTCCTGCTAGGGGTTTATTTTGTTCTTCTTTTTCAATTTCTTGTTGTAGAATCTTAGATCATTGATATCAGACTTTCTCTCTTTTATAATAAAAGCAGTTATTTGTATTTCCCTGATGCCAAGTGATGTGGAGCACTGTCTCATGTGACTGTGGCCATCTGGATGTCTTCTTTGCAGAAATGTCTGTTCATGTCTTCTGCCAATTTCTTGATTGGATTATTTGTTCTTTGGGTGTTGAGTTTGATAAGTTCTTTATAGATTTTGGATACTCGCCCTTTATCTGGTATATCATTTGCAAATATCTTCTCTCATTCTGTCAGTTTTCTTTTGGTTTGTTGACTGTTTCCTTTGCTGTGCAAAAGCCTTTTATCTTGATGAAGGTGGCTGCAAGGGAGGGGGTGGGAGGGATGAGGTGGTTGGGTGATGGACATTGGGAACGGCATGTGCTATGGTGAGGAAAGGGGGCTTGGGGGGTAGAAAAAGAATAAATGAAACAAGATGGGATCGGGAGGGAGACAAACCATAAGAGACTTAATCTCGCAGAACCAACTGAGGGTTGCTGGGGGGAGGGGGGAAGGGAGAGGGTAGTGGGGTTGTGGACATTGGGAGGTGTGTGTGCTGTGGTGAGTGCTATGAAGTGTAAAAACCTCGTGATTCACAGACCTGTACCCCTGGGGCTAAAAATACATCATATGTTTATAAAAAAATTAAAAAAAAAAAGTGGCACCAAAAAAAAAAAAAAAAAAGCAGTTAGCAGTATAAATTCCCCTCTCACCATGGCCTTCGTTTAATCCTCCCACAGATACTGATAGATTGTATTTATTCAGTCCAGTATCTTTGCCAATTTTCCTTGAGACTTCCTATTTTATCCGTGGATGATTTGGAAATATGTTGTTTCATTCACAAGTATCTGGAGACGTTCTTATTGTTTTTTTTTTCAATATCTAGTTTGATTCCATTGAGGTCAGAGCAAATTCTCTGTATTGTTTTCATACTTTCCAATTTACTAAAGTTTGTTTAATTGTCCAGAATACAGTCTACCTTGATATGTGTTTATCAGGTTTTTGAAAAGAATGTCCTCCTCTTGTTAGGTTGAGTGTTACATAAGTGTCTATTAGATCTTGTTGGTTGATGGTGCTGTTGCATCTTTCTATAATATTACTTAATTTATGTTTATTCTACCAATTGTTGAAAGAGAAGTATTAACATCTTCTACTATGATTGCAGACATGCTTTCATCTCTTTTTCTTTCTGTAAGTTTTTGCTTCCCTTATTCGACAGATTGTTTTTAAGATTGCTCTGTATTTTTGGTAAGTGAAATTTTATCATTAACTTCACTCTTCACTTCTGGTAATGGTTTTTTAAAAACTTACAAGTCTATTTTAATTGTTATTAAATATTAAATATCCACTCCTACTCTTTCTTTTTCAAGTTTTATTTATTTATTTGAGAGAGGGAGAGCACAAGCAGAGGAAAGGTAGAAGGAGAGGCAGAGAATTCCATGCAGACCCCACTCTGAGTGGGAAGCCTGACTCAGGGCTTGATCTCACAACCCAGGAGATCGTGACCTGAACCAAAATCAAGAGCTGGCTGCTTAACCAGCTGAGTCACTCAGGTGCCCCTCCTGTCCTCCTTTGATTAAGGTGCCTATAATAGGTCTTTTCTACACTTTTTCTTTCAACCTATGTACATTATAATTAAAATTAATTTATTTTTACAGCATATTTGTGCCATATTATTTAATCCACTCTGTCAATCTCTATTTTTAAGTGTTGTATTTAAACCAATTTTATTCAGCACAATTATTGATATGTTAGGGCTTAAATTTGCCACTTGTATTTTTTGATATGTGTCTGTTCTATATTTCTCTGTTTTCTTTTTCCTATCTTCTTGTGGACTACTTGAACATATTTTTTAGAATTTCCTTTTGAATTACCTATATTATTTTGAATGGATGTCTCTTATTGCTTCTTTAGTGATTGTTCTAGGTATTGCATTTTATATATAAAAATTATCACAGTCTACTGGCATTGACATACCAACTTGAGTCAGGTGTAGAAAACTTACATCTCTTTATTACTCTTTGTCCTCTCCTAATTAAATATAATTTACAAATATTTTCTGTAAATACATTTAGTACCACATCAATCATGAAAAGACTTGGAAAACACAAAATGGGAAGCCAAGTCTATCATATTTACCCATATTTTTGCTCTTACTGTGTTCTTTCTTCCTGCTTTGTGTTCAAATGTTCCTTCTTGAAATGTTACCTTTCTATTTAGAGAAATTTAACTATCGTTCCTTTAACTATTATTTCTACTACTCCACCTATTTGGGATAGGTCTGTTGGTGACAAATTCAAAGTTCACTTTCAAGAGAGAATGTCTAGATTTCCCATTCTGTCCTGAAGGATATTTTCATTAGGTATAGGATTCTGAATTTTCAGTCCTTTATTTCAGCACTTGGAAAATGCAATGGTACTCCCATATCCTGTCATTCAGTTTTTCTTCTTTATACGTATACTTTGTTTTTGTCTCATTATTTTCAAAATTTTTGTTTTGTCTTACTTTTCAGAAGTTTGATTATGATGTGTCTTGCCATGAATTTCTTTATATTTATCCTTTTTCAAGGTTTACCCACCTTCTTGAATATGAAATCTTCTATCTTCTGCCAGATTTGACATCCAACCTTTAATTTTTAGAGTACTTTTTTAGCTCTACCTTTTCTCTTCTCTTTCTGGAACTCCAATGTTATGGATGCTACATCTTTTATTATGGTCCTACAGATCTCTGAGGATTTGTTTGTTTGTTTTTTCCCCCTCGTCTATTTTCTCTCCATTGTTCAGTTTATTTTCTATTTTACTATCTTTAAGTTCACCAACTTTTTGCCTCTGTCCCTTGCATTCTGCTGTTGATCCTATTTATTCATTTAAATGAAAAAATTTGGGAGGGTTATTTTCATATTAGGTTCTAAAATTTCCATTTGGGTCTTCTTCATATCTTGTATTTATTTGCTGAGACATTCCATTTATTCATTTGTTTTGAATGTGTCCATAATCACTTGTTGAAGACTTTGTATGGTGGTTATCTTAAAATTTTTGTCAGATAATTTTAATATCTAACAACTCTAAGATTATTTCCTCTTATCATAGTGATTTTATTTTTGTATTTTCTCATACAAAAATCAATACACAAAAATCTATTGCATTTCTTTACACTAAAAATGAATTGTTGGAAAAATATTAAGAAAACAATCCTATGTACAATTGTATCATAAAAAATAAAATACTTAAGAGTAGATTTAAACAAGGAGGTGAAAAACCTATATATTGAAAACTACAAGAAAAAAATTTATATATTGAAAACTATAAGACATTAATGAAAGAAATTGAAGAAGTCTTGAATAAATAGAAAAAATATTTTGTACTCATGAATTGGAAGAATTTGAATCATTAGAATGTCTTTACTGCCTAAAGAAGTCTATAGATTCAATGCAATTCCTACCAAAGTTCCAGATGTTTTTCACAGAAATAGAACAAACTATCCTAAAATTTGTGTGGAACCACAAAAGACCTTGAATAGTCAAAGCAATCTTTAGCGAGAACAGACACGTTTTTGGCCACTTTATTTAAGTTGTTGAATTTTTTTGTTTATTATGTAATTATATACTTTTATTATCCTTTTAATGTCAGCATTCTAAATATTCAACCTGTTACTTCTTAGACACTGAGATTCCTCTTTAGGATGGTTTTATGTCTGTCTATTTACTCTTCATCGTCAATAACTCTGAACTTGCATTCCAGTAAAAACAAGGGCGACTTTAGTTGCAAGAAACAACAGCAAAAAAAATGTGTCAGTTGACTAAAACAATTAGGAATCAATGTCTCCTGAAAAAAAGAAAGTCAAAGGAAAGGTATCTGTATTAATCATTTGGATGCACATAACAGGTAATTTGACTCAAGATGGCTTAACATTATCTGGGTAGTTTCAGAGAGAGCAATTTCAATAGTTCAAGAATCAAGAGCTGTCCATCTTTTTATCTTGTTATTTTTGTTTATTAATTGGAATTATTGTCACCAATGGTCACAAAATGGCTGTATCTGTTCCAAGAATCACATACAGACACAAGGGCAACCAGGGAAGAAGAGAAATATATATATTCTCTAATAGCTGATCTTTTGCTTATGCTGCTTGGGAAAAGTGAAAGTGGTCTGTCAGTGAGAATTCACTAGACTTTATAAGTATTTCTATTTTCCTTGGTCTCCTCAAATTCTCACAGCATTCAGGTTATCGTTATTACCATATCCTTTGAAATAACCTTCTTTTCCAAGTCTTCCTAGTTCTTACTCTTCTTCCTGCCTGGAGATAACTCACATTCTAGTTATCAGAATATTTCTTCTTGGGCTTTTTACACAGGTACCAGAAACTTTAGTAATTTCAACGTTCTAGACCAGACGCAACATATTTCTGAGAAAGTTTATTTTAGATAATCTGCCCAATTCCTCTTTATCAGGGTTTGTCAAATCTACAATAATTAAATTCCAGTTATTCTAGTTGTCCATTAATTATATTAAACTTAAAGTGGAAATAAGTGAAATAAAGTGAAATAAAGTGCCTCATATCATATGAGGCAGTTGCAAAAGTTTAATTAAATCACGTAAGATAAGTGCATGGCCGAAAGCTGGTGTTCAAAAAAATGTTAGCTTTTATCCTTCACTAGTCTTTCATATCCCAGCTGCTGGCAAAGAATGCATATCACCATGATTATTGAACCAACTGGGACTCATCTTCTGAGTTAAATGATTGTATTTACTGTCCCTTGGAACACCATAGCCACATGGAAGAGATTGAATGCCTGAATAGACTCTCAATTGTATTAGAAAAGAAGAAGGGAGAAATTGCCTACTGGGTAGAAAATCATAACAACTTACAACAATTATTGAAAAGATATACTAAAAAGAAATCTTTGTTACTGATCTTCATATTCAAGCTCTGGAACTTTATGTCCCTAGCTTACATTTATCTTAGTCTCCTAACAGGAAATTTAAAACCACATCGGGTAACTCGAAAAAAAAAAGTTTAAAGTGCTATTGTCCAACACCATAGAGGTTTTCTCAAATAGAATTTAAAGAAGTGGGTGGGGAGTAGCAAGATCAGATAAAAAGGAAACAAAATAGATCTGGCTCACTTCAGTAGTAAGAGCTTGAGATGGAGAAGCTTAACACATCTTGTGAGGCAGGTGGTAGGATCCTGGGCTGGAAATCATAAATGGATGCAATTTGAAGATTGACTGCTAGTAATGTATAAATATAGGGAAGTCACTCCATTCCACTGTGTTGCACCCATTCATTTATTCATTTATTTATTTAACAAATATTTAACAGACTGCTGCTTTGTGCCAAAAACCGAAATAGGTACTGGAGACACAGAACTGACAATTCAACCATGATATCTGTGCGTTTAAGGAGTGTGCAGTCTGGCAAGTAGGACAGATAATAAGGAATTCAGTCTTTATCTTGGTCATTCTAGCTAAAGTTTTAACATTTTGTTGATTAAAAAAAAACAAATCTTGTGGTATCACTGATTTTCTATATTGCTTTTATATTCTGTATTTGCTCTCAAATTTTATTTTTCCTTTGTAACTTCTTACTTCTGGTTTAGGTTGCTCTCCTATTTCTAGTTAAGGTAGAAAACTAGGTTAGTGATTTGGGTCTCCTTTTTAAAAATATAGGTGTTTATGGCAATACATTTTCCTCTAAGAACTGTTTTCACTGCATCCTCTAAGGTTTTGTTTGTTTGTTTGTTTTTTGGTATATGTTTATTTTTGTACATATTGCAGTATTTTCTAATTCTCCATATGATTTCTTTTTTAACCCATTGTTATTTAGGACTGTGTTAAATAACACAGGTCCTAAATAACTTAATTTAGTTTATACTTAATTATGAATTTCCTGGGCGCCTGGGTGGCTCAGTGGGTTAAGCCACTGCCTTCGGCTCAGGTCATGATCTCAGGGTCCTGGGATTGAGTCCCGCATCAGGTTCTCTGCTCAGCAGGGAGCCTGCTTTCCTTCCTCTCTCTGCCTGCCTCTCTGCCTACTTGTGATCTCTCTCTGTCAAATAAATAAATAAAATCTTTAAAAAAAAATTATGAATTTTCTATATTTCCTTGTTATTATTTGTTAATTTCATCCCATTGTAGTAAAAGAACATACCTCATATGATTCTAGTCATTTTAAATTGATTAAGACTTGTTTAAATGTGTTTTGACCTAACATATGGTCAATAGGAACAGCATCCACTTGAAAGAATTCTTGTTGCTAAGTGAAGTGTTCTATGATGTTTATCAAGCCTTGTTGACATATAGTGTTGCTTAAATCTTCCATTGTCTGATTGCTTTTCTGTTTAGTTTTATTTATTACAGAAATTGAGGTTCTGAAGTCTCCAATCATTGTTACCAGATTATTTTTACTGAAATATAATTGACATACAATATTATGTTAATTCCAGTTGTATAACATAATTCCATACTTGTATACACTGCAAAATGGTCACCACTATAAATCTAGTTAACCTCCACCACCACAGAGTTAAAATTTTGTTTTATCATGATGAAAAATTTTAAGATCCACTCTCTTAGAAACTTTCAAATATACAACACAGTATTATTAATTAACCTAGTTACATTTAATGTAATAATTGGTTTATTAGGGTTTAAGTGTGCCATTTTGCTATTTGTTTTCTATAGGTCTCATGTCTTATTGCGCCTCTATTGTTCCATTACTGTCTTCTTTTGTGTCAAATAGTTATTTTCTAGTGTGCAATTTAATTATTTTGTTTCACATTACTATATATTTTTTTCAGTTATTTTCTTAGTGGTTGCCCTGGGGATTATGATTAACATCTTAATTTATAGCAATCCATTTCCAATTAATACAAACTTACTTTTAATAGTATCAAAAAATTTTGCTCTTGCATGGCTCAGTCCCCTCTCCCTTTGTGAAATTGTTATCATACAAGTTACATCTGTATGCTTTAAACATCTGCACAATTTTAAAAATTATACATCTTTACCAACTGGTATTATGTTTTATGAAATTTTTTTATTAAATAAGATAGAAGAAAAAGAATTATAATAAAAACACATTTATGCTGCCTTTTATATTTACCCATACCTTTACCAATGATCTTAATTTTTTCATGTAAATCCAAATTATGATCTAGTGTTTTTCATTTCAACCTGAAGGACTCTCTTCATTCTTGTAGGGCAGGTCTGATTGAAATTCTAATTCTCTAAGTTTCTATTTATCTGGGAATGTCTTTCTCCCTTATTTTTGAAAGAGAGTTTTTATAGATATAGAATTCTTGGTTGATATTTCTTTTATCACTTTGGATTTTAAATATTTTGTCTCTTTCATCACATACATGTTTTCTAATGAGAAAAAAGCTAATCATTATTCTCACATGTTCTTTTAGTTTTTTAAGTTTGCTTGCACTAGTCCTTTAAAAATATTTAAAAGAGCTGATTAAATGTTTGCCTTTCCCTGCTTTTGCAGAGCCTCAAGTTCAGTCAGATGAGAATTTAGGGCCTTCTCAGGTCTTTCTTGGGTATCTACACAGCCCTACACATGGATATAGAATTCTGTATTTCTAGCAATATGTTAGATCTTTTCAAAGCCCCTCCATCTCCCAAATTTCCCTCATAATTTATTTGTCAATCTTTCTTTGCCCTAACTGTTACTGCCACCTCAGGCAGCAACAAGGTTCAGCAATGGGGGTCAATGGTTTTTGACAAATGCCCTTGGAGGATATCTGTTTGCACTGAGCAAGCTCTGTAAGATGATTTCAGGTCAAATAAAAACATGACCTACAGACTGGAATTTTCAGAAAGATGCCAGATAGTTCACTGAATGACTACTCTGAGAGTTTTCTTTTGAAAACTTCCAAATTCTTTCTGCCCCCTCTGGTTTCTGTTAAGGTGCTGTTTTCCACAACTACTGCAGTTGTGAGACTATTGATTTTCAAAGATAACTGTGAAACTGAGAAGGGGTTGGGAAAAGAGAAAATCAAAACACCACAAATAGCACTGTTATTTATGAGATTCACCTATTTTCTTGAATAAATTCTTTTAGATTTTTGCAACTCTTTGGTTAATTTGCAACATCTTGGGAAAGTTGGTATTGACAATTTTTGTTAATGTTCTTGTTGATTTTGTGAAGGGATAGCTTTATGTAGGTCTTAACTCTACCATCTCTGCTGGTGTCTGGGCAGAGAATTAAACATGTAATTATGATGAAATATACTTAGCTTTTTGATAGAAAAAAAAAGATAGCTAAAGAGGCATATATTGGGGAATGTACTTAGTATCAATGTAGCTTTATATAAAAATTAACATTTAATATGAGAAGTGAAAAATGAGCAGAAATTTTCCAGGTGAATAGGGCAAGGGAAAAGTCTTTTAGATAGGAGCAAATAGTACAAGCCTCAGAGGTGAGAGGAAGGATGGTCTAATAGAGAAACTGTCAGAAATTCAGTAAAGTGGGACTTAAGAGAGAAGCAAGAAATAAAAAACCAAACAAATGCAGTTAAATAATCTAGAATTATTCCAAACACAGTGCAAAGTCTCTAAAGTGTTATAAATTGGGGACTGACTGAGATTAGATACTTATGTTTAGAAGTACTGCTCAGGCTGAATAGTACAGGGCAGGTCTAATAACCATTAGGAGTGAGAGATGATTGTATTCAAGACTAGGTTGGGTACATAGAGATAAAAGAAAGTTGTGGAATTAACGACATGATTAGTAAAAAAAAAAAAAATCATCTGGCTGATTGGATGAGGGAATTTAAGGAAAGGAGGTAATGAGAGAGAGTCAGAGTCAGAGGTGGTCCTTACGTTTTGATTCACACAACATTGGGCAGTATTCCTTAAATAAGATGAAGAATAAAGATTCACCTAGGTATTTTTATTTATTTTTTTATAATTTTTATTTTTTATAAACATATGTTTTTATCCCCAGGGGTACAGGTCTGTGAATCTCCAAGTTTACACACTTCACAGTACTCACCATAGCACATACCCTCCCCAATGTCCATAACCCCACCCCCCTCTCTCGACCCCCCTCCCCCCAGCAACCCTCAGTTTGTTTTGAGAGATTAAGAGTCACTTATGGTTTGTCTCCCTCCCAATCCCATCTTGTTTCGTTTATACTTCTCCTACCCCCTTAACCCCCCATTCAACTAGGTATTTTAAGAGGAAGTTGGATATATGGTTTTAGCCTGACACAGAGGAGTCTGATCAAGAAAAGAACCTGTCTTCCCTATCCTTTGGTTTATTTATTTCTTATTTTTTAAAAAGATTTTATTTATTATTAATTAATTAATTAATTAATTTAAGAAAGGCAGAAACAGAGAAAGAGAGTTAGGGATGAGCAGAGGAAGAAGTATAAGCAGACTTCATGCTTAGTGCAGAGCCTGATGTGGAGCTCCATCCCAGGACCCTGAGATCATGACCTGAGCAAAAATCAAGAATTGGTCACTTAACCAACTGAACCACCCAGGCACCCTTATATTTTGGTTGAGAAAGTGTCTTTCCATCTGCAGTGGATGTAGTGATGTATCCCCACTCTGGACTAAGTACCCAATCCTTCAGCTGCCTGGGAGTTGGAATCTGAAGGCTTTAGCTGAAACGCTATGGCATGTCTTTTAGTCAACAGTACCACCTTCTCAATGTCACACACTCTGTTGGGACTGACTGACTCAAATGACTGGTTCATGTTAGACTTTGGAAGTCTGGACTTCCTTCCTTATATTGGAGCAAATATTTAGGGTCCGCTCAGCTCGAGTTCCCTATAGTGTCCGCTATAGCTTTTGTTGGGATGGAATCACTGTTCAAAGTTTTCCTTTGCCCAGACAGAAGTATGTCCCAGGTTTTGATTTTGAAATAGCTCCTTAATTAGCACTCTTTATGTAGACCCCCATCTGAGAGTGTTTCTTTTTTTTTCTTTTTTAAAGATTTTATTTATGTATTTGACAGAGAGAGACACAGTGAGAGAGGGAACACAAGCAGGGGGAGTAGGAGAGGGAGGAGCAGGCTTCCTGCTGAGTAGGGAGCCCGATGTGGGGCTCGATCCCAGGACCCTGGAACCATAAACTGAGCCAAAATCAAATGCCTAATGACTGAGCCACCCAGGCACCCCTTAGTCTGTTTCTTGAGGAACCTGACCTACAATAAAATCTGAAGAAATATTGGTAATATATCCTACAAAAAATGTTGAGTTCCATCCTTGATCTATTTATTTTTTGAATGATACATGCAATCTTTGCTCCCTAGGAGCAGTACTACAAAGGAATAAACAAATGTAGAATTTCTCTGCAGTCTATATCTTTTTTTTTTTTTTCCCCCAAGCTAGAGAGAGAGAGAGAGCACAAGCAGGGGGAGTGGCAGGCAGAGGAGAAGCGCACTTCTAAGCAGGGAGCCTGATGCAGGACTGGATCCCAGGACCCTGGGATCATGATGTGAGTGGAAGGCAGACACAACCAACTGAGCCACCCAGACGTCCTGCAGCCTATATTTTGATGATAGCTGCTTTCCCAACTCCTCCTTGAATCTGACATTCTTGAGGAATGATGATAATGAATATTTTGACTCTGTAATAACATCTGGATTTGAATATTTTGCAAGAAACCTATCATATTTGTAGAAACCATAAAAATGATTGATACAAAAGAAAAACAAAAATGGTTCTATTTACTGAGATCAGAGTGTATAGATTCGTATTTTATCTCACAACATCTTCATTTGTCCATTTTAAAGTAATGACTTTAACCAGAGGAGTGGTATACTCTAGCTGACAGCTTCCTAAGACCATATGATGTAAGCAAATGATTATTTCCAATGAAATAGGAAGGAAGAGGTTGTAAAGACAAAATTTATAATCATGACTATCATAGCTGAGGCTGTATATCTATTTAAATGTATGTTTTTTTTTTCTTCATTAACCAAATGACTGATAGGCTTAACTGGTAGGGGTCCTGAATTGAATGAGATTGAATGGTAAGGTCAAGGAGCACCTAGTATCTGGAAGAACAACAGAGCTAGTCAGTATTAAATTGATGAATAAAAGAGGAAATATCTTTATTATCCAACTTTTCAACTGCAAAGCTCTAGTGTCCCACACTTTTCAATAGAGAACAGAAAAAGAAAAATATAATTACAAAATGATACAACTACCTAAGATGGTAAAAGGAAAAGATTAAACAAAATGCCTTGCTAAGGGCTTATATGGAAAACCAGTTGTAGATAATATACTTAACAATCTTGCTTTTAATGTTGAAACAGTTTTTCAACTGGCCAGGTTTTGGGAAAAATCACCTTTCACTTTTCATTAAAGTCACAGAATTTATTTGCAACTCAGTAAGGGAGCACCGCCTATGCATCTGTTTCCTTTGCATGTTTCTTTTATTTTACTATCAAAGCTGTGTAATTTATAGGAAGTCAATTTGGTTTCCTTACATAGAAACAAGAAGTTACAAATTTCAGGGGTATTTTTTAGGGGTACCGGAAGTTCATAATTTTACTTCAGGTTTAAGAAAAAGAATTGCTTAATTAAGGTTAACATTTGTAACTCTTACTAGTGTAAGAAAATCCTAACATAAAATATAGGTCAAAATAGCAAATAACTGAATTAATTCTAAAGAAGATAAAGTAAGAACATGGGCACCTGGGTGGCTCAGTGGGTTAAGCCTCTACCTTTGGCTCAGGTCATGATTTCAGGGTCCTGGGATGGAGCCCCACATTGGGCTCTCCGCTCAGCAGGGGGTCGGCTTCCTCCCCGCCACCCCCCACCTGCCTCTCTGCCTACTTGTGATCTCCCTCTGTGTCAAATAAAGAAATAAAATAAAATCTTAAGAAAAAAAGAACCTTAGCAAAGAGTATAAATATAGAATTCAAGGTACCTGTGAAGCAAAAAATATTTTTCTTAAAATGGTTGTGTCTATAAGAGTCCTGAGTGGCCTGGGATTGTAAAATTCTTATAGTGACAGCAAGATCACCTGTATGTCATGACTATAGTGAAATCGGTGTCTCCTGTCACAGCTCTGTGACTTGACTAATATCATTTGGCTATTCCTACGTATTTAAATCTACTTTTCTGTTGTCTTATACCTGAATAGTCCTTGAATAGATCTATCCAGCGGGGGAATAACATAAAACCAGGTTGAAATGTCTCATTATTAAAGAATATACAACTCTACATAGGTTTTTGTTGTTAGTATTTCACCTTAAACTTTCTGTCAGGATCAACAATGACCCTCATTTTGCAAAACCAAAATTCAAGCAGCAGTGGTATGTAGACCATAGAGATACAGTGAGGATGACTACGTTGGCTTTTACATGGGTTTTAGGTAGATGCACCAGACTGACAATGTTGTCTCCACATCTAGTCTGACTGTTCCAAAATTTAAAATTCAGCTGAAAATTAGACGGTGGTTGTTTTTATTATCATTTATAAATGGTTGTTATTATTTTCTTTATTTGATTCTGATCATTGAAGACACCACAATATTCTTTCTTTAGGGGAAAGAAATCTGAGCTCTTCTGCTGTCTTCTCCTGGATAAATCTTCAAATTATTTTTCTGATGTTATCAAGGTCATTATTAATCTATCATTGTATTCTGTATTCAATACTCAGTTTTCTTCCTTCCTTTGTCTGCTGGAGAACTAGTATTAGCAATACCATTACTATCAAAACCACCATCTTCACTACATCTAGCACTTCCCCTGACTCCACCACTGTTAATCTTCCCATGTGAAATTTGTGTAAAAGTTCTTTGTTTCATATTGACTTTCTTGGTTTTTTTTAATTAGTCATATTTGTAGCTATAATAAGTAGTTTCAGTGATCTGATTTGGCAGTGAAAGATATATATATAGACTGTTATTTTCATAAGCCTGCATTGAAATTTCATACTTACTGTCGAGATTTCTTTTGTTAATTTCCTCTAATAAGTGTTTCCATATATATAATTAGTCCATTGCCAAAATCTGTCTCTGTTCACAGGGATAGTCTTAATTTTTTCCTACTGAAAGTAGACTAATTCCAGAATACTGAATAAGATAGGTTTATTTTTTTCACTCCTCATTTGATCTCAGTTCAACAAAATATAAAACATTTCTGGATTGGCCGGCTTCAAACCTCTGCTAATAAACTTTCTTCTTTCTTTTGCAAAATTTCCCACCACACTTTTTTGGGTTAGTGAACCTAAATGCTTTGGTTTACAATTAGGCTACTGTTTCAAAAAGCAGGGGATGGAGGTAGGGGGAGGACAGGTAATCAGTCTTTTGACTATTATATCATAAATTAAAATAATTGGCTATCATGGGATGAGTTCTAATGCTAACTCCATTATTTAACTTGAGCTGTGTTAAAAGTGCATGTTCCACTCTGTTTTCTTGGTAGAATATAAAACAGGAAGTCAACATCATTTGGGACAATGACTTCTCAGAAAATTAAAAAAAATCATGTTTTTATTCATTGCAATTTTTAAAAAAGATTTTATTTACTTATTTGACACAGAGAGAGCACAAGCAGGGGAGCAGCAGGCAGAGAGAGAGGGAGAAACAGGCTTCCTGTGGAGCAGGGAGACCCAGGCAGGGCTTGATCCCAGGACCCTAGAATAATGACCTGAGCTGAAGGAAGATACTTAATGGGATGAGCCATCCAGGTGCCCCTCACTGCAATTTTTGAAATGTAATTTTTTAAACTAGATTTAATTACTTTTTAGAAAGAGAGGGATCAAGAGAGAGCATGAAGGTGGGGGGGAGCAAAAGGGGAAGGAGAGGGAAAAAAAAGACTCTGTCAAGCAGACTCTGCACTAATCACAGAGCCAGAGTGGGAGCTCGATCTCAGGACACTGAGATCATGACCTGAGCTGAAACCAAGGATCATCCTTTTTTTTTTTTAAAGATTTTTTATTTATTTATTTGAGAGACAGAGATTACAAGTAGGCAGAGAAGTAGGCAGAGAGAGAGAGGAGATAGCAGGCTCCCTGCTGAGCAGAGAGCCCTATGTGGGGCTCAATCCCAGGACCCTGGGATCATGACCTGAGTTGAAGGCAGAGGCTTTAACCCACTGAGCCACCCAAGCGCCCCAAAGATCATCCTTTTAACTGGCTGAGCCACCCAAGACCCTGTGAAATGTGACGTTTTAAAAAATGCTTTACACAGGTCTTAGTGTGACTTTGGCAAAATACCTAACAAATAATTCATTAATTCTATTTTTTAATCCTTAAAGAAAGAAAGAAAATTAATTAATTTTACAGGACTGTTAGAGTCTTGAGGCCTGTTGAAGGGTACTTGGCATAGGGCGTCCTAAAGAGGTTGGCACTGGGAGAGTTTCAGCTTAATCTTTTGTAAGTCATTTTTACTTAGCATTCTTAAAAGGAAATATGTTTAGAAGGCAGTAAAATCTGTTAATTTGTAGCAAACATATTTTTTGTATAATAAAGTTTAAAAAAACCTATAATTTCATCACGGTTTCAGGGCCATTGACTTTAATGGAATTATGAATCAATAGCATGGATGTTTACTGTTTTTAGAAGTTGCTATTGTCACAAACTTGAAATGCATATTCAGGTATCTCATGCAATATTCAATAATATAGAAAATCCTAAATCTAAATTGCTACATTTTATTTTGATAATTTTAATTTTTGGGTAGGGAAGTTAATCCTAAAAACTAAATTTTAAAAAAGAATAATTCATTACACCAGCATAACAGCCTTGCTGAATGAAGGCAGATATTAGCAGGTGACGGTACTGAGCACAATGACCAACCAGATCAGCACAGATAATTAATAAATATTCAGCAAATGTAACTTGATTGCTGTTGTATTCTTTAAAAAGAATTAGATTAATTAAAAGAAGGCACAAGGCAGTGCATGAGAACACATTACATAATGAGTTTGTCTTCCAAAAGACTGCTTAGGTTTGAGATCTGCAGACTGCTGACAACAGGCTGCCTTCAGGCTTTCTTTTTCCGTATCCCTTTAAAAAAATTCTTTTTAAAAAAAATCTGTATGATTCTATTTATTTGAGGGAGAGAGAGGAAGGGAGAGAAGAGCATGAGAAGCAGTGAGGGCCAGAGGGAGTAACAGGCTCCTCACTGAGCAGGGAGCCGGATGGAGGAGTTGATCCAGGGATTCTGGGATCATGACCTGAGCTGAAAGCAGTAGCCTAACCAACTGAGCCACCTGGTGCTCACTTTTTTTTTTTTTTTTTTTTTTTCTTTTTCCTTATTCCAGCCAGGATTCTCACTCACAGACCTTCAGCTCTGCTAACCAGCTGGTGCTCTCTAGTGGTTGTGTGAGGCTTTAAACAAGACCTGCTACTTTGTGATCATCCTCTTGAAAGCAGCTTCCTTCCCCAGGCTGGATACCGTCACCAAATTCTAGCTTCCCCTCCAGGCATTATCCAGACACGCGTCAGACACGAGCTAATAGGACAGTGGCTGATGGGTGCTGGACATACAAACCTAAAAGTTACAGACTTTTTCCTACTTGACATGTTTTATAAATTATAGTCTGCAAAAAAAGTAGAGATTAGTTCAGTGGAAACTCTAATCACTGATGTTTGGTATTTCCTTTCTTGTTAGTCATTATTCTTAAGTTTTTGTACTGTCAAGATCTGTAACATGGTAGCTATTAAATTAACACTGAATGGATGAATGAATGAATGAATGAATGAATCTGTGGTAGAAGCTGTTTCAGGAAAAACAGCCTTTGCAGAGCTTATTGAAAAAGAGGAAAAGCTTGGATATGCAAGCAAAAACAGGGAAGAGAGAACTTCACGATTCCTTTTCTGAAACACACTTTTTCCCTACTTCATATGAGTGCTCAATCATATGGTTTTTTTTTTTTTTTAAGATTTTTATTTATTTACTTGATAGACAGAGAGAGATCACAAGTAGGCAGAGAGGCAGGCAGAGAGAGAGGGGGAAGCAGGCTCCCTGCTGAGCAGAGAGCCCGATGCGGGGCTTGATCCCAGGACCCCGAGAACATGACCCGAGCTGAAGGCAGAGGCCTAAACCACTGAGCCACCCAGGTTCCCACAATCATATGGTTTTAATACATTTTCATATATGATTTTCAGTTTTGTATGATGTGAAGTTTTTCAAAGATTAAACCATCCATTGCATTTTGTTATATAGAATCTACTGTTTCCAGATACGTACAAATACAGAGGATCTTTCTTCATTTTGGAGGTCATTTGTTTACATAGACAGAAAAAACAAAATCTAATTTAGGCAGGTATTTGACTTGTAGACCAGTGTGTTTGTGGCCTTGGAGGACTAAGATGAAGGGTCTAAGAGAATATAATATCAGCCGCATTACTTGTTACTATAGGAAAAGCTGGTGTAGGGGGAGAGACCAAATCTGAGGTCTTCTAAGTTCTAACCTCAAATTTTCACCATCCCTGGGTTACCTTGGGAAAAGAACATAGTCTCTCTTATGTTCCTCTTCTTCATTTTCAAAATCAGATAACAATCCACTGTGTCAATCTGTTGACACAGAAGTGCGATCATAAGTTCTAATGATATAACGAATATGAAACACATTTAAAAATCACTTCATATTTGAATTACTACTACCATGAGCAATACTCAGGGAAACTATCCTACTCCCCCGCATGATTCAGTCTTTTTATTACCCTTATGTCCAATCAGATGTACTTCTATAGCCTTCCAAGACTTTCAGTCCTATGCCTTTCCTCTGGTCTTGAACTTGGCCTGTATTGTAAACAGGGAATACTTTGAGACAGTTCTAGCTTTTATCAATATCTTCACTCCCCAGTACCTAGCAATACCTAGCACACTACCTAACAAAGAATCTGTGCTTAGAATTCTTTTAAATATTTGATGGCTGCATAGTATTCCATTGTGTATATATTCCACATCTTCTTTATCCATTCATCTGTTGATGGACATCTAGGTTCTTTCCATAGTTTGGAATATTTGGACCATGAATGAATAAATATAGGGCATATATTCATTGGGGATGTATCAGCAAAAACATATGATAAAATCTGCAGCAAAGGGTCCTATAATTTTTTAAAAAGATAATTCTGTGATAGTTTATGGTCTTGTACTTTAAGACACTTTTGGTGTAAATATACTTATAGGAATGCTATGAAGACAGTAGTAAGCCAGTAAGAGTGACTCTAGGTTGCATTATCAAGGAAGATCTTGAGGAAATGATGCTTGAATTGACATCTTGAGACATATCACTTCTATTGTTAATATAAGTCAAATAGGCAGACAGAATATATATTGATCTAGCCATCAATAGATACATGGACATTTACAGTATGGTTAATGAGTGTATTTGAGTTCAATAACAACAAACTCCCCAAAATAATTCCTGTATATGAAAAGGTTAATGGGAAAACTTCATGACATAATATGATTCTTTGCATGAATCACTTCCATAAGTGAAACCTCCATCAAGGTTTCAAAAGTAAATAAATAAAAGCTACAGGAAATCAGGAAGTAGCTTCTTAGCTGCATATTTTAGCTGTGAAATACGGTTATAAATTATTTAAGGAATTTTATGAATCAAAATGTTATTTTATTATAGATTCTTTTGAATATTTAGTAATAAAATAGTTCAATTTGAACTAGTTCAATATGCATTTGTATAGATGTTTTTAATTCAAGCATAATTAACATATAATATATATTAGTTTGGGTATACAATATAGTGATTCAGCAATTTTATACTCTTTTCTAGGCTCATCAAAATAAATGCACTCATATTCCCCCTATTGCCTCACCTACCTCCTCTCATTTTTTCACATATGGATAACCAGATGTGTTAGCATCATTTGTTGAAAAGTCAGCCCTTCCTCTCCTGATCTGCAAAGCCACTTTTGCTATAACTGTCTGTATATCTGTGCACCTGTTTCTGGGATCTTTTTTCTCTTTTATTTGTCTATCATCCTTACACAGATACTGTGCTGCTTTAATATATATATATATATTTATCACTTTATATATAAAAGATATATATATCATTTATATATAAAGTGATATATATTTAATAAATGATATATAAATGATATATATGATGATATATATCATGATATATTTGATATATATGACATATATGATAAATGATATATATATATTATATATATAAACTATCCAGTAAACTGTTTTTTATCTGGTATAAAAAATAGATTGTTAGAACTCTAACATATTTTATGTAAATCTTAAGCTACAACAAAAAATACGTATAGAAGTTATATACGCACACAGAAGAGAAAGAAGTCGAAGCATACTGATGCAAAAGATCAGCAAAACATATAGGCAGACATCAAGAGATAAAGATACATATAAAAAAATAAGACTAAGGGAAAAGAACAAGATGGCAATAGTAAGTCCTTCTCTATCAATAATTACTTAAAAAGTAAATATTTCAACTCCCCCGTAAGAAAGACAATGAGTGCTTGAATGGGCAAACAAATGGACAAAGCACAAGACCTGACTGCAAGCTTTCTAGAATAAACTCACTTTAGCTACAAAGGACACACACAAACTGAAACTGAAAATTCAGAAAAAGATATTTCATGCAAATGATAAATAAAGAGAGCAGAGGTGGCTATATTTATATCATAAAAAAAGACTTTAAGTTAAAAACTGTCACAAGAGACAAGGAAGGACATTACATAGTGATAAAAGGATCAATTGAGAACATAAACAGTTACAAATATATATGCACTCAACATCAGAGCACCCAAATATATAAAACAAACATTGACAAACAGAAAGGAGAAATAGAACTGCAACACAACAATAGTAGGAGACTTGACTATCCCATTCCCAACAACAGATGGAACATCCAGATAGATATCAATAAGGACAACAACAGACTTGAGCGTATTTTAGACCAAACGAACCTAACAGACATATAGAAAGTACTCTACTTAATAGCAGAACACACATCTTCTCCAACACACAGAAATATTCTCCAGCATAGATTACATGTTAGGTCCCAACACAAATCTTATAACATTGAAGACTGAAATCACACTAAGTGTCTTTTCTGACTACAGGGGCATGGAATTACAAGCCAGCAGCAGAAGGGAAACAGGAAAATTCACAAATATATAGACATTAAACAAGCTCTGTACAAGAGATAAGACAAAGTGGATCAGATATTTCTGGGGCTGAGAGCCTTGGGCAACAATGGGCAGAGCAAATTATTAAAGACACAGTTTGCTAAGTCTTAGTAAATAGTCATGGGTATAATATGAATAAGTAGACAAGTCATGCCAGAAAGACCTCATATTTTTGGTAGTTTTACACTAATGTGTCTGAAAAAGACTCATGATAAAGTATATGTGGTGTTCATTGAGATATTTGATAAAATCTTCTATAATACCAGCATCCATGGAAGAAGTTTTACTCAGATTAGGTGTCATTAGTTGGAGAGAGATCATTAGCTATATGCCAGATGTATTGTCTTTGCTCCCATCTTGTCCAACATATTAAGGATGCTTCAATTAACATAATGAATATGCAGATGGCACACAACTTGGATAGCTAATGCACTGAGTGACAGAGTCATACATTCCAGACACTCTGAAATTCAGAGAAAATGAGGAATCTGACAAGATGAATCTTTTAAGTTTGTATTAAAACCTAAGCTGAAAAAATAATGGGGTGGGGAGAATTACCTTAATTTATAGAGGCTCAAAAAAGCACGAGGGGAAGTTCAGTGACCATGTTCTTTACTTCCACAATGATTTGCATATTTATTATAATTACTGGCTTCCCGTTCATGAGGAACTTGATCATGTTCCTTATTAGAACAGTCTTCTTTTGGGCACTGGAAGCTCTAACCCTGACAAAGACAGATCTTGGGTGAAACAAGTGATGGGGATTAAGGAGTGCACTTGTGATGAGCACGGGGCGATGTTGGAAGTGCTGAGTCACTACATTGTATACTTGTATATTAACTAGCTGGAATTTGAGTAAAAACTTTAAACAATGTAAAAAACCCCCCACCATATCTTGGGTAAAGGAAGCAATTTTCTTCACGTGGATTATTAGGTGTAATGATGGGAGGGGAGCACTTTGTAGTTGAATCCCAACTCCATGTGTGGATTCACAGACCTGTACATTCTGTCTATGGCACCAGCTGGTGTCACTAGTGTGCCTTCAGAAAGTCATTTTGGCATCCTGCCCAGCAGGTTGCTTATGGAGGAGTAAATTCTTCAGGTGGGAACTGACTCCCAAACTTTCTATTCCACAAAATGTCAAACGCAAGAGTGTGTGGAAAATCATGATGACAAAGAAGATGTTCTATGACGTGGTCAATGGTGGTGCTAGCAGAAGCATTGCAGGTAGAGAAGTGGAATCAACTCCTAAAATATGTGATTATTCCCATGAACACAGAGCACTATCCGGGGCATGATGGAAGATCTTTATGTAATAGGTCGGCCATCGAGGTTGGCTGGCTTCCCTCGGAAATCTTTGGTCTTTGAGTCTAACAGGCTGGGCATTTGGCAAAGGTTTTAGCAAAATGAGCCGTGATGGCAGAGGGCCTTATTGTATGAGCATTTGTAACTTCCATCCTTACTGTCCTGGATCATTTTATAGGTGCTCATTTAATAAGTTTCAGGATATCTGAGGAAAGAGGCTGACTAATATCCATAGGAGAGGTCACTTTGTCCACCCAATTATTGGTAAAAAACATCAAAATTTGAAGACTTTTGGTGAAAAATGCACAGCAGGAAAGTAACTGGAATTTTTAGCCAAAATTGTGCTACTGTATCTCTGAAAATATCAAATGTAATTATCATTAAGTCACTCCTAAATTTAAAAGGCTGATTTTTGTCCCTTGAGCTCTGTTGTGCACCTTCAACAGTTCATTCTTTGCCCCGGAAGATGGATCCATGGAGACATACTTGCCCTGGGCCTCCCACTTACTGATTTAGGGACAGGAAAGCACAGGAATGAGATGAGAGTTGGGCTAATGGGCCCGGGCCCCCTCTGTGAGAGCAGGACTGGCTGTCCTCCAGACAGGGGTGCCTGATCTACTCAGCAATCTTTCCTCAGTCTTCTGCCTCACCAGTCAAGTCTTCTGGTGCAAAGCTTTCACTTTCTGTTCTCGATTTGCTACAGTGACCAAAGAGCTGGGATTTATGTGTCAAACTTTAAATTTCATCTCAATTTATAAAATTAATATTTCCAGAATTATATTACTCCTTTGAGATTGGCATCGAGGGAATTTTTTAGTAATAAGAAAGTTCCCAAACTGGATTTGAGTGGTGGTTGCACAAATCTGTATGTTTGCTTAAAATCAGCTAATCATGTGCTCACAATGGGGGCATTTTATGGTATATAAAGTATACCTCACTACAGCTGAGGAAAAAAATCTGAAATTTCCGGCCTGTCTTGTGAATATTGGGCTTTTTTTTTCAGCTACCAGAAAAGGTAACTGAAAAATATGGTTTATTTCCCAAGTTCTCCCCACCCCTTAATTTTTTTTTGTATTTAAGATGTCTTTAGAATGCTAAAAATTGCCAGTGTTTATTTTTTTCAAATTATATTATTAAATTATTAGCATGATTTGTAAGCAATGTTGTTTTTGGATCAGGAAATTTAACTTTTAGGTAATTGCAAGCTATTATATTGAATCAGATATCACTATAGTAGGAAGTATAATTGAAAATTCACATATTTTGGCTCAACCAGGAGACACCTATGTATCCTATAACTCTAAAAGGTGTACAATTTCCATTTGCCTGACTTTATGTGTTAATCAGGAAACATTTTTTAAAGAACCACATACTGGGTTCCTGGGTGGCTCAGTCTTTAAGCAACTGCCTTCAGCTCAGGTCATGATCCCAGGGTCCTGGGATCCAGGCCATCAGATTCCCTACTCAGTGGGAAGCCTGCTTCTCTCTCTCCCACTTTCCCTGCTTGTGTTCCCTCTCTCTCTCTGTCTCTGTCAAATAAATAAATAAAATTTTTAAAAAATGAAGAACCACATATGATGTTAAATTCAATATGTGGTGGACAGTTGAGAAAATCACATGTTATCTAAGTCAAGAGAAATAAACTGAAAAAAAAAAAAGAAAACACTTCCTTTGTGGTTTTCACCAATAGTTGAAAAACTCTGCGCCCTTGTTTGTACTCTGAGTGGACAATTTGAGGACTAGCTCTGATTAACAGCAGATTTTATTTTTTTATTACATATCATACTTAAAAATAAAACGCACATATATATACACATATATTCACCCACATCGAAGATGGAAGACGAAGACAGTTATATGACATTGAATTTACAATTGAAAAAAAGGAGTTCCAGCCAAAGATCCCAAGTTAAATTTAAAGGTATGGAATTCAGTTTTTTTTTTAATTGGTGTGGGTTAATATGAGTATAGATTTAATATGGGTTAATATTAATATGAATATGAATGTGGACCATAATTTCCAATATTCTATTTTTTACTGTTCTTGGACTATTTTAATTTTTGGTGTTTTTCTCTTTCTGTCTCTGTCTTGACTTTCTGTCTCTCTGTCTCATTTATCAAGGCGAGCACTAACAATTATTTACTTATTTTATTATTCAATTTAAATTTTTCAAAAGTTTATTTACTTATTTGATGCAGAAAGAGCACAAGCAGGGGGAAAGGCAGAGGGAGAGGGAGAAGCAAGGTCTCCTCAAAGCAGGAAGCCCAAAGTGGGGCTTGATTCCAGGACCCTGATTGTGACCTGGGCCGAAGGCAGACGCTTAACCAACTGAGCCACCTAGGTGCTCCAAGTTATTTTCTTTTAAAGTAACACCTTGAAGGGTCCTGGGATCCAGGCCCACATCAGGTTCCCTGCTTAGTGGGAAACCTGCTTCTCCCTCTCCTGGTTCCCCTGCTTGTGTTCCCTCTCTCACTGTTTCTCTCTCTGTCAAATAAATAAAAATCTTTAAAAAATAAAGTAACACTTTAAATCATATAATTTCCTAAGGATTCTCGGGAAAAATACAAATAAGTTAAAATTAATAAAATTAAAATGAATATTTAGTGCCACTTATCAACTGCTTTATCATTCATAAAAATGGCATCTTTAATACCAGTTTTTAATTCAATGTGTCAAAAACTTTAAAATGTGTTTTTCACCCGATGGAAAATTTTGTTTTGGAAAATAGAGATGTTAACCTGAAAGACCACAAATGTAACAGCTCTTCTGTGCAAACTTTAATTTCACACTAGTTTGTAGATGCCACTTTGAAACCAGAATGTGTTTTGGTTGAGGAAAGGAGCTCAGGAGGCTGCCAATGATAAATGTGCAACTCCTAGCTATTTAAGTGGCATATACTGATACTTATCCTTTATCAATGCATCCTTCGCTAAGAGTAAAGTTTGCTAATATTTAGTAAAGCTTGCGGTATGACATACATTTAAATCTAGCTGACAATTTAAGCCCTGTCATTATACACAGAGATTTTATTTAACTCTGTGATTATATATTTGTATATGTTTTCTCATGTCTTGGTGCTAATGGAAATAAGAAATTAGATTTTTTTGCTACTATCTAAAGCTTCAGAATCACTATAGAAATAGAATTATTAATAATATAGTTACTTAAAGCAGATTGAAATGTTTTTGCAAGGCTTTTAGTCCTTAGAATATATTCTATTAGGCAAGTACAGTCAAATTATGTTAAATTGCTTGAGGGGCACCTGGGTGGTTCTCAGTTAAGGGTCTGCCTTCAGCTCAGTTCACTGTCTCAGGTTCCTGGGATCAAGCCTCCCCATGCCCCACAGTCAGGGCTTCCTTCTCAGTAGGGGATCTTCTCCATCTCCCTTTGCCTCTCCCCACTTGCTTGTGCATACATGCGCACTTTCTCTCTCAAATAGCTAAATAAAATTTTTTAAAAAATTAAAAATAAGCAAAATGAAATTGCTTGAAATACTTCCTCTCTACGGGTTAGAGCCCTTTACTTCATATTCCATTTTATTTTGGGGGATCACTTTTTTTATTTTGATGTAATTATAATTATGTATAAATATACATATTATGCAGTCATAACAATATACATAATGCCTATTATATAATTAGAATCATTTTATAATTATTTAAAACATTTATCTATTTCTAAAGTCTGTATAGCAAGGTACTTCCAGAGATCTTCAACTCCCAAAGATCCAGCTTCTGTCTTGTTGCCTTCACCCTGCTCTCTCCCTCCATACATTTCAAATCCTATATACAGCCTAATATTTCTCTATTAAGTGGGTATACACCATACTTCATTCAACTAGTTCCATTACTGGACACTTAAGATGTTTACATTCTTTTTCTATTCTACCGCTGTTATAAATAACATTGCAATGCCTTGCACATATGTCTTTCCATATATTGCTGATGTGTAACTTGGATGTTTTCCTAGAAGACAGACTGCTGGATGTCAACATAAATGTTTATATAATTTTGCTAGTTTTCCCCCAAATATCCTCCACAGGATTGTACCATTCTATGCCATAATGATCATTGAATGCAAACATCTTTTTGAAATACTGATTTCAATTCTCTAGGATATACCCATGAATGCAATTGCTGGATTATATGATAGCACTATTTTTAATTTTTTGAGGGATTGCCATTCTGGTTTCCTAGTGGTTGCACCATCTTACATTTTCACCAACAGTATGCAAGGGTTCAAAGTTCTCTACACCCTCACCAACACCTGTTAACTCTTTTTGGTAGTAGCCATTCTGACAGACGTGAAGTGATATCTCATTATAGTTTTGTTTGCATTTCCCTGATGATTAGTGACATTGAACAACTTTTCATGTACTTGGCCATTTGTAGGCCTTCTTTGGAAAACTGTCTATTTATATCCTCTGCCCATTTTCTAATGATTTTTTCCTGAGTTGTATAAGTTGTATGCATTCCTTATATACTTTGAATGTTGACCATTTATCAGATAGTTACATAATTTTCCAATGTTTTCTCCCTCTATTTTGTTTTTATTCCTAGTTCCTTAATGTTTAAAGTTAGATGGTTTATTGAGGGGTGCCTGGATGGCTCAATGGGTGAAAGCCTCTGCCTTTGGCTCAGGTCATGATCACAAGATCCTGGATTGAGCCCTGTGTAGGGAGCCTGCCCCCTTTCTCCATCTGCCTCTCTGCCTACTTGTGATCTCTGTCTGTCAAATAAATAAATAAAATCTTAAAAAAAAAAGTTAGATTGTTTATTTGAGATTTTTCTTTTAATATAAAATGTAGTTGTTTCTCTCTTAGAAGTACTTTTGGAGCATTGGGTATGGTGTATAAACAATGAATTTTGGAACACTGAACAAAAATTAAATTAAATTAAATTTAAAAAAAGATTTACCAGGGTCCTTGGAAAATCTAAAAAAAAAGGGGGGGCTTTTGTTGCATCCTTTAAGTTCAATGTATTTTCACGTTTGTTTCAAGATTTTTAAAAAATTTTCATTATGATTTCTTCTTTGACTTGTTAGTTGTTCAGGAGTGTGTTGCTTTATTTGACGTATCTGTAAATTCTCCAGTTATCCTGCTGCCTTGATGTGTAGTTTCATACTATTGTCATTGGAAAAAAATCCTTGATATCATTTCAATCTTCTTAAATTTGCCATGACTTCTTTTGTAGCCTATCATATGATCTATCCTGGAGAATGTTTTGTGTGCATTTGAGAAGAATGTGTTTCCCACTGTTGTTGGATGGAATGTTCTGTGTATGTCTGTTAGGTCCATTTTGTCTAAAGTAATAGCTCACATCCCAGATTTTTGTAGTGATTTTCGGTTTGGATGAATATCTGTTGTTGAATGTGAGGTATTGAAATCCCCTGTTATTAGGGCATTGCTGTCTATTCCTCCCTTTCAAATCTGTTAATATTTGTTTGATGTATTTAGCTACTCTGATGTTGGCTTCATATATATTTATGATGGTTATATTCTCTTGATAAACTGAGCCCTTTATCATTACATAATAATCTTCTTTGTCTCTTGTTACAGTTTTTGACTTAACCGCTACATTGTCTTATATAAGTATAGCTACCTCTGCTCTCTTTAGTTTCTATCTGCATGGCATATCTTTTTCTATCCCTTCTCTTTAAGTCTATGTGTATCCTTAAAGATGAAGTGAGTCTCTTGTATGCAGCATGTAGTTGTGTTCCTTTTTGTTTTTTTTTAATCTATCTAGCCACTCCATATCTTTTGATTAGAGTATTGAATCTGTTAAGAATTAGAATAATTCTAATTCTTCATATGAAAAGGCATAAAACAGCCAAATATCAGGTAATAAGATGGCATTAGTAATTCCCTTATTCTTTTCTCCTTCTCTTGTGGCCTTCCTTTGTGAACTGACTTTTCATAGTGGTATGCTTTGATTCCCTTTTTCTTTCTTTCTTTTTTTTTTTTTTTTAAAGATTTTATTTATTTATTTGACAGAGAGAGAGCACAAGTAGGCAGAGAGGCAGGCAGAGAGAGAGAAGGAAGCAGGGTCCCCACTGAGCAGAGAGCCCAAATGTGGGGCTCGATCCCAGGACCCTGAGATCATGACCTGAGCCGAAGGCAGAGGCCCAACCCGCTGAGCCACCCAGGACCCTGATTCCCTTTTCTTTTAATGTGTGCATCTGCTGTAGGTTTTGCTTTGTGATTACCATGAGGTTTATATAAAACATCTTATAACAGTCTATTTTACACTGATAACAACTAATTACAATTGCATGCAAATCTCTACCTTTTAAATGCCTATCTTTTATGTTTTTGATATCACAATTTACCTCTTTTTATATTGTGTATTCATTAGTAAATTACTGTAGCTATAGTTACTTTCAAGAATATTTTCTTTTAAACTTTATACTAGAGTTAATTTTTTTCCAAACTTTTGTGGAAAACTTCTGACATTTCTCAATGAACTTAATTAGACAAAAATACTTTGCATATTGAACAAGTGTCCATCGATCCTTGCTTCATTTCTAGCCTAAAGTTGTTGGATTTTATCAATTGCACTTTTTACATCTATTAGGATGATGATACATTTCTCTCTAGCTCTATTAGTAAGATAAAATGAATTTCTTACTATTGGACAATACTTGTATTCCTAGAATAAACCCATTATGGTGAAGGTATAATATATATAATAATATATTTTATATATTATAATTATTATATTATATATTATAATATATAATAATATATTTAAGAATTTTGTTTGGACACTTAGTGACTGATCGTAGGGCTTTTAAATTTTTAAATTATTTTTATTTTTCATTTTCTGTTATTAAAAGACTTATAAGTCCAAGTCTGTACAGGAGAATTCTCTACAACTTCTCTAAAGGAGAAAATACAGAGTAATGAAAATGTTATTTCCTGCAAAACTATAAGCCTTATATGCCTCAAATTTATACAGTGAAGCTCAACTCATGATACTTAGAAGAAATAATTGAGTTTGAATTGAATTTGAAAAGGCTTCCACACCCTTTCTCCTAATGTTTTCTGACAGTCATGTGTTTTATTTATTTAAAATGAGTAAATGACATTTTTTACATGTGTTGAATACTTTGGATTTGTTGATTATAAATTTTATTATATTAAAATATTAAAAAAATATCTGGGGAACATAGGGTATTCATTAATTGAATTACAATAAATCTTATTTTATGATCTTTGGCATTATTATAAGATAAAAACTGTGTACTATTTCTCTGACATACTGTCTTATATGGTTTATTATGCTTTTTCTTGACAGATTTCAGCATCTTCAAATGTGCTTTTTTTTTTATTCCCACAGGTTTAAGGGATATTTGGAACATGAAGCTCAGTATTTAGTAACTCAATTTATTGACTGAACTCTAAGGATAATAATAGTTATGGGGAGTGTCTCCTTACTGTGATGCATTTATAAAAATTATCTTGGATGACAAAACTATTATGCAAAATATAGACATTCATTTATTCAGTTTATACTAATTGCTAATCCAATTCCATATGCTAATGTCCACTAAACATGTCCTATTTAATGAGGTTGAGAAAATTAACAACATATTGAGACTATTTCCTTTTTGTTTTAGCATATCAATTTGTTCATTAATAGCCATCACAGAATGCACATCTCATTTCTAATGTAACAGCATAGACATATGAAAAATAAAACAGTCATCACTCTTAAAATGCTTAACATTTAACGAGAAGCTGAAACATCATTATTACATTGGTTAAAAAAAATTTTAGGATTCTTTTTAGGTTAGTTCTGATTTGTATTACATCCTCTGTAAATTAAATAGGTTGAATACTTGGGAATATTATATTAAAGCAAATTATTAATTAGAAAGTATATATTTGGGGGCGCCTGGGTGGCTCAGTGTGTTAAGTCGTTGCCTTCGGCTCAGGTCATGATCTCAGGGTCCTGGGATCGAGTCCCGCATCGGGCTCTCTGCTCAGCGGGGAGCCTGCTTCCTTTCCTCTCTCTCTGCCAGCCTCTCTGCCTACTTGTGATCTCTCTCTGTCAAATAAATAAATAAAATCTTTAAAAAAAAAAAAAAAAGAAAGTATATATTTGTGTGACTATATATGTGTGTATCTGTAAGTGCCCATGAACTTGTGTATGTGCATACACATGCACACTTGGGGAATTATTAGGTGTATACATTAAATTTCTTTATCCCACTAGTCAATTATGTCAAATCTTAAGATGCAAAATAACATGCATCATAGCTCTCCCCATGCAGTGTTACCATTACTAAATAAAATAGGATTGCATTTTTCTATTTATTTAAGTTTTAAGCTTTTGATTTTCTAACATTCTTTAAAATTCAAAACCCATATTATATGCAATCCTATTACTACAATTGCTTTCACTACTTGGAAATGTACTTTTCTGAGCTAATTTATGTGATTAATCTCTCAGATGGTTCTGTGATGTCACACTGGTATAAAATCTTGTTGGGGATATCAGGAACAGTAAACGGTATACTGGTTTTGACTTTGATCTCCCTGTCTTTACTGGGTAAGTTAAAAGATCTTGAATAAAAATATGGAAAATGTTCACTCTTTTCTTATGACTTTTCATACTCATTCATTCATTTATTCATTTTTTGTTAACAAACTCTTAAAAAGAAGCTACTATGTATAAAGCTGTATATTGTACTACATAGCAATGTATTTAATATGTAATCAAATCAGGTAAGTATTTTGTTCTCAAATGGCATACAATCTAAAAGGAAGAAAATGTGTGTGTGTGTGTGTGTGAGAGAGAGAGAGAGAGATGTATATTAGGAAGCCATGTTTTTTGATTTCTTAGAAACCTGTGAATAGATAGAATTCCATGATTTTTCTTAGGAATTTTTATATGTTGTATGTAAAATTGTATTTAATTTATACTATGTACTACTATATCCCAAGGTTTACTGCAAATTTCCAGAATTAAAAAAAAAAACAACTCTCAAAACAAAACAAAAAAAAAACCAAAAAATGAATAAACATGGTGAGAAATCTCTAATTAAATAAACAGATTTTTAAATAAGTAATTATGGTAGAATGGACTAAGCACAGTGTCATAGGTTTCAGAAGAACATGACATCAAGAAAGCATGGAAAGAGCATGCATACTCTTTAGAGAGGGAATTTTGCTTTATTTACTCCTGTATCACCAGTTCTTAGCATGATGCCTGGCATAGAATAGTTCCTCAACAAATCTGTATTCTGTAAGTGAATTAATTATGTAATATTTGAAATTATTTTTCATTAAATAAACATGAAAATAAGAAAGAACCTTTCTAGTTATCTCTTCAGTTGTTTCTTGTTCTAATCATCAGAATCATTCCAAAGAATTTCTGTCTGGAGCACTGCACAGGGAAAAGATATTTACCCAGTGTTAAAATAATTCTGTTTTTAAGTTTCTCAGGGAATATTGCTAAAATGCCAAGAAGCAAAGAGTTCAAATATCACCCAACATGATGATATTGGAAACCTGATAATGAACAGTGGCACAAGAGGAAATATAAGTAATAAGGACAGAAGTTACTGTGGTTCAAAAGCTACAGGCTATACAGGTATATCTCAAGATTTTGGCCTGTATTTGTTTTAATTGTTTTGGCTTTCTAAGTCTAAAAAATCTTATTTAACAGTTATGCAGATTTACATTAACAAAGATTTGATATCAATCTACTTTTCATTCAAAATTTCATATATCTATATCTACATATGCATATGTATATATATATAATTTATTACTTTTTTTGTAGTGGGAGGGTAGTATCAGTGAAAAAATAACAAAGAGGCTCTTCCTTGCAGGAGTTTAAAATCAAATTGAAACCCATAAACATGGCAAGTTAATTGTGATTTTAAGGCAGTATGTAAATAACTATATTTTGTCTCTTATTTATTCTGTTTTGAAATACAAAATGAATAAAAGTAATTATATATAATAAATGATTCATTATGATTTTGTGCTTAGAACTTCCAATTATACAAAATTTTGGAAAAACCATGCCTTCTACTTCCAATTATGCTTTAGTTTAACTTTAAAGTGTTTAACTTTGGGGGCCTTCAATGTCTATTTTATAGTAATGTGCAAAATGTGTAGATTAATTTGTTTTATGATATTTACCAAAGTATTTTCCCTAGGGGTGCCTGGGTGGCTCAGTCAGTTAGGCGTTGGACTCTTGCTTTCTGGTCAGGTCACGATCTTGGGATCCTGGGATCGAGCCCCAAGTAGGGCTTCACACTCAGTGGGGGGTCTGCTGGAGTTTCTCTCTCCCTTTCTCTTTGCTCCTCCCTCCATTCTAAATAAATAAATAAATAAAATCTTTTAAAAAAAGGATTTTCTCTAATCCACTAGTTTATGTTGTTCTCTTGATCACATATGAAAATGTCATATATATTATTGTTTACTTATTGATACTGTTTTGTTGTGGATTATCTATCTGTTTTACATGTATAAGTCCCAAACTAATTGAAACACTGTAATTTTAACACGTATTTTTGACCATGACTATTTAATTTATCATTATGTTGGGTATTATAATGGAACATTTTCAGAGATAAGGAAACCTTGATAGGTAAATGTGGAATCATATAGATAACATTAAGCTTTCCTTAAAATTAGTCTAAATGCTGTATATCGAGCTGTAAGGTATTAATTTCCATTAGGTTTTTCTTCTTTTTTAAATGAGGAAATATCCACAAACATGAAGTTAGCTATTTAAAATAAAACAATTCAGGGTGTCTGGGTGGCTCAGTTGGCTAAAGCCTCTGTCTTTGGCTCTGGTCATGATCCCAGGGTCCTGGGATTAAACGCCCGCACTGGGCTCTCTGTTCAGCAGGGAGCCTGCTTCCCCCTCTCTCTGCCTGCCTCTACCGGTCCAGCCGGAGAAAGACACCTGAAAGTAGGGCTGGGGTATTTAAGGAAAAGAGAGAGAGAGAGACAGCGGGCTCAGGAGGACTACTCCATCTCAGGCAAGTAGCAACTTTATTTCTTCATGTAACCACTTTTATACAGCTTCAGCACAATGCTGGTATCAATACTCAATCATATACGCCAGTGAAAAATGAGTCAGGCAGGATGTTAACAGGCTATTAACCTCCAGACTTTTGTGATAATCTTAAGGTTCCAAGAATGTGTTTTTTCTCAAGATAAGTCACAAGTGAATCACATAAAACTATGCAGATGTTATTTTCACCCTGAATAGCCTTTCAGAGTCAAGCCATGTGAGCATCCCCGCTGGACTTGCTCCAAATTCCCTTGGCACACAAGGGCGTTCCCAAGTGTGTACAAGTTCACTTCTTATCCAGGCTTCCAGAGCCATAACAACGCAAACAGTTCCCAACATGCCTCTGCCTACTTGTGATCTCTGTTTGTCAAATAAATAAGTAACATCTTTATAAAAATAAAATAAAACAATTCAATAGCATTAGGAAATTTGAATGTGCAACAACTATATCTATCTAGTTCCAAAACATTTTCATCACCCAAAAAGAAATTCTATTCTCAGTAAGCAATTGCCCATTTCCTCTCACCCAGCCTTTAACAACCACTAATCTGCTTTCTGTCTCTGTGGATTTACCTATTTTAGACTTTCATATAATGAAATCACAGAATATTTCACTTTTTGTGTTTTGCTTCTTTCACTTAGCATAATGTTTTCAAGATTCACCCATGTTGTATCATATTTCAGCATTTTATTCCCTTTTATGACTGGAGAACATTCCTCTGAATATATATCACAATTTGCTTAAGATGGCAATACTGATCAAAGAGATCTGCATATTCAAAGAAATTCTTATCAAAATTCCAATGGCCTTTTTTCATGAAAATGGACAAGGTGATCCTAAAATTCATGTGAAATTGAAAGAAATCCTGGATAGCAAAAACAATCTTGAAAAAGAAGAATTAACTTGGAAGATTCATATTTTCCAATGTTAAAACTTAATAGGATGGGGAGAATGAATAGTGACTACAATTTACAGGATTTTATTTTGGGGTGATGAAAATAGTTTGAAATGAGATAGTAGTTATGCTTACACATTGTAGCTGTACTAAAATCCATGGCATTTCCAATTTAAGGTAATTAAAATGGTGAATTTATGTCATATGAATTTAACTTCAACAAAGAAAGGAGAATTTAATGGCTGGAAGTTTGAATAGTTACACTGACCTGAACTCATATTTATTCATTCAATTCACTTTCTCTCATTATTATGCCAAAGTCTCAGATATTCTCAATTGAAGACCTAGGTTTAATTTAATTTAAGAAAATCAAAGAACTTGAACTTATAATTATATAGAGGCCAAAAATCTATTATGCTCAACATTATTTAATATCAAAAGGGAGTTATTAAGTAAGATTTATGCATATAAAAAGAGAGAAATCTTAAAGCTTTCTATAATTAAATTCTAAGTGAATGGTATAAATAATATTTAATCTCACATATAGCATTAATGCAATTTACAGCTTAAATGGCTGATGTTATTTTAGTAATTACATTAGATCTGGGAATGAAAAAGAAATCCCCTTTTGTCTAAGTTTTTCTTCATCTTACTAAATTAATTTTTTAATTCCCAAGAATTATCATTTGCAATTTGGACATCTTGTAAATCTGAACACTTTGTTGTGAGTGATTTTATCATACAGCTCCACTCTTATTTATGCAATACAGAAGTATTCAATTTTCAGAGATACATATATAACTTAATTTTCTTTATTTCCTCCATTTCCCTGTAGGGTTGTGCCCATCGGAATGGCTCAAATATCAAAAAAAGTGTTATTGGTTCTCTAATGAAATGAAAAGTTGGAGTGACAGTTATGGGTATTGTTTGGGAAGGAAATCTCATCTACCAATCATTCAGGACCAACTTGAAATGGTAAGTGGTTTAGTGTCAGGGTTATGGCATTAGTCTCTGTACAGATAAAAGTGGTTTTCCTCAAGACAATTATCAGATGATTTCACTCATATGTGGAATTTAAGAAACAAAACAGAGGATCATAGGGGAAAAGAGGGGGAAAAAAAAAAAAAAAGACGAAATCAGAGAAGGAGACACACCATAAGAGACTCTTGACTATAGGAAACAAACTGAGGGTTGCTGGAGGGGAAGTGGAAGGGAAGATGTGGTAACTGGGTGATGGGTATTAAGGAGGGCACATGATGTAATGAGCATTGGGTGTTATATGCAACTGATGAATCACTAAATCTACCTGTGAAACTAATAATACACTATATGTTAATAACTTGAATTAAAAAAGAAAACATTATGCTAAATGAATGGGAAAAAAAAAAAAAAAAGAAAGGTTTTCCTCAAGGGGTACCTTAGTGGTTCAATCAGTTAAGCATCTGACTTGATTTCACCTCAGGTCATGATCTCAGAGTCCTGACATCAAGGTCCCCATTAGCTCCCCACTCAGCACAGAGGGTGCATAAGATTCCCTCTTTCTTTTCCCCTCTGCCCATCCCCTCACTCTCACACACACACACCCTCTCTCAGTTCTTCTAAAATAAATCAATAAAATCTTTTTAAAAAATGGCTTTTCTCAAATTTCTTCCCATTCCTTCCGTTAAAGTATCATTTATCTTGATTACTGAGTTTTTGCATCCTCCTAAATTTTGTGCTCAATGCCAGTGCCTCACTTGGCTCATGCTAATCCTGGGCAGAATATTTATATTCGATTTACAAGTGATATACATGTATGTGTATGTATGTATGTAATATATATTGTATGTAAATAAGTTATTAATTGACTAGTATAAGAATGTTCATGTAGGATGCTAACTGTCCAATAAAATTCTAAATCTTACTTAGTATGTCTACATCATTAAAATATTCTGTTTATTGAGTTACTCTTTACTCACTTCTTAGGCTTTTATACAGAAAAACCTAAAACAAGCAAATTACGTGTGGATTGGGCTTAACTTTACATCCCTGAAGAGGACATGGACCTGGGTGGATGGTTCTCCATTAGATTCAAAGATGTGAGTCTTTCCAAAAACACTGTCTGACTTTCTGTCTATTATAGAATTTATTTTCATAAAGTACCTCTAAGTTCACCAAAATCTAATCTGAAATAATACTTGATACTAACGAATTTGAAAGGAAGAAAATCAATTTAATGTTCACTGGAGTAATGATGGATATTTTGGTTTGTTTTAAAAAAAAAAAGATTTGAAAACAGTAATTATTTTGCATTTATTGTTTAAATATAGAACAATGGAAAGAAGACTAGAACAGGGATATGGACACAGATTTACTCTTAGGTCTGTCATTTCTAACAGATTCTTTGTGAACTCCGTGCCAATCACAAAGTAAGTCTGTCACAGAGATATTGTAATTTCTAGTAAATCAAGGGATTTGAAAATACCCTGAAATCTGAATGGCCTTTTAACTAAAGGAGGGTATTAGCTGCAAACACAAATGGATGTCTTCAGCAACAATGATTAACAATGTATTTATCCCTTCCTCTACAGATTTTCCATAAAAGGGCCAACTAAAGAAAATAGCTGTGCTGCCACCAAGGAAAGCAAAATTTATTCTGAAACCTGCAGCAGTGTTTTCAGATGGATTTGTCAATCAATCAATAATCAATGATCAAAGTTTTTTGCCAATTAAGTTTTAATATTAATATTAAGGAGTAAGAATTTAAAAGCACAATTAAAAAATAGAACTGTGATTAAACAACAAAATGTCTTCTCTATTTTCCCTCCATCATCTACATGGATCCCAACCTTAGAGTACACCATGTAAACAATCTAAAATATGCTTTTTCAATGTTTTATGTGGTAATATAATAAAGTATGAGTCCATGCATTCATACTCAGGATTTTTATTCGCTTTCATTTTACAACAAATGTGATCAAATTACATCTGCTTTTCTGTATTGTGCTTGTTTAATTTGTAACAATATCCTATGCAAATCTCATACAATTCTGAGTTGCATTATAGTGTGGATTTATATATATTTTTTACTGGTTTGTTGATAAGCATTAACTTTGTTTTCAAGTTTTTTTCTGCTGTAAACTATGCTGCAATAAACATTCTGAACATCTTTTTAAAAAGTAGTACCTTTTTTTCTTTGATATAAACCTTAAAACTGGATTTGTAACTCAAAAGCATTAAATATTTTGTTTGCTTTAGATTTTATACAATTTTCATCTAAATTTAGAAACTCTCATAAACGTATAACATTACAAGTACAGAGCAAAAGCACTTTCCTTCTTCCCGAACCTCTTAAGAATCACTTGCCAGATTGATACATTTTATTATGAAAATTTCAAGTATCATTGGATACTTTTGTGCATATTTTCTACAAAAATCCTCCACTTAATCACAACTAAGTGATCAAAATTAATAAACTAGTATTAACACAGTGCTACCATCTAGATCTCAGACTCTCTTTAAGGTTTGCCAATTGTCTCTAAAGGATCCAGCTCAGAATCTTCTTCTGCATTTAGTTATTATGTCTCTTTAATCTCCTTCCCTCTGGAAGAGTTCTTTAGCCTTCCTTGTTAGTCACAACTTGACACTTCGGAATACTACAACCCAGTTTTTCTGCAAAATGCTCTTTAATCTCAATCTGTCTGATTATTTCTCATTGTCATATTCAACTGCTCCTTGGCAGAAACAGTGAGAAGTTCTTATTGCATCCCGTCAGGAGGCACACATATTTATTTGTTCCATTGTTGATGCCATTGACTTTGTTCACATGCTTAATGTGATATTTATCAGACTTCACATAAAGTTTCTCTTTCCCTTTGTAATTAATTAATATTTTATGGACAATAACAAAGATGGCTTTAACATTCCCTTCAGCTTGGTTAAATTTTAGACAAGCTTTGTTCTTCTATCTTATGAGTCCCTGACTCCTCATTTTTAGACCATTTACGTTAGGAAATTTGTGATTGGAAATTCTGTATCTGCTTCTTTGAGATGTAAATCTTTCAAAGAGCTTTTTAAAGGCTTTACAACCCAGAAGTGCCTGTCTTAAGGACCAGAGAGTCATTCCTTTGAAATGTAACTAACCATCAAGAAAAGTGGCACCTCTATTTCTTAGCTTCTGTTGGAAGGTAGGAGGCTAACTTCAGTGGGCACCTAGATACAAGTTGTAAAACAAACATTACAGGTACAGAGGGAAAGCTCTCTGTCAGGCTCCTTGCTTGGTTGGGAGTCTGCTGCTCCTCCCTCTCTCCTGCTGTGCTCTCTCTCAATAAATAAATGAAATCTCTCAAATAAAAGAAATCTTTAAAAAAGAGAAAGAACCAACTGTTAGAAGCATTTTCTTTAAAATGTGAAACTAATTTAAAAAAAAGAGTTGTAAAACTCTCTCCTATCATGAAGACCCGCAAAAGCTGGCAGACACATATGGTGTATGATCGCCGCCCCCCACCCTAGTTCTGCAAAACACTGCTGTCCTCTGTTTCAGCAGATTTTAGTGCTCTAGAATAATGTAAACCATTACATTTCCATACAAATAAGTAACTATTTTAAAACATAATAAAATTACATAGTTAGAATAGCACAAATTTCAGATACATTTAATGGGGACACATATAATAAATAATATGACTTATTAGAAAAACTAAATCATACAGGATGATAAACACAATACAACATATATATTATAAATTAATAAAAAATAATATTTTAAATATAGCACTCTCCAAATTGACCTATAGAGCCTGTGAAATTAATTACAGGCATTTTCTAATTGATATAGAAAAAAAAAAAATCCAGGCAACTTGAAAAGAAGAAAAATAAGTCAAAGTAAGTTGTTTTGACAATTATCAAGATGAACTATCAGGTTCGAACATTAAAGTAGTGAAGTGTTGAAAATTAAATTATACAGAGGGAAAGAAAAAAAGGGTGACAAAAATCAGGTATCCATGTCAGTTAATACATTTTCCGCCTACAAATCCATTTTCTTTCTGTGTAGCATCTAGCCGTTGCTGCACCATTATCATCTAAGTAAGCACATTTTTCACTTCCTCTCACAGGAAACCTATGATAAAGGGATTAAACACAAAGAATGAAAAAAATCCTGTGATTTCTCGCTTGCCCAATGACCCCACTTAAAAAAAAAAAAAAATCTTTCCAGCGTCCTGAAAAGTGTCCTGTACAGTGCTCTCTTGTTAAGGGGAAGATAACCTGTACCAAATTAGGCCCTGAAAGTTTCCAAGAATTTATACCCGTTAACTGACATTAAGAGAGTTATGTGTTATAAACATTCGGGTGCATGTAAGTGACTCTTAATCTCACGAAACAAACTGTGGGTTGCTGGGGGGAGGGGGGTTGGGAGAAGGGGGGGAGGGTTATGGACATTGGGGAGGGTATGTGCTTTTGGGTAAATTGGAAGGGGAGGTGAACCATGAGAGACTATGGACTCTGAAAAACAATCTGAGGGGTTTGAAGTGGTGGGGGGGTGGGAGGTTGGGGTACCAGGTGGTGGGTATTATAGAGGGCATGGCTTCCATGGAGCACTGGGTGTGGTGAAAAAATAATGAATACTGTTTTTCTGAAAATAAATAAATTGGAAAAAAAAAAGAGAGAGTTATGTGTAATCAGCAGAACTACCAGTTTATATGAACCAATAGTTCTCAACACAAGGTGAGAACTCCACCTCCCAATACACACATACACAAGTGACACTTGGTAACATCTGGAGACATTCTGGATTTTCATTAAGTGGAGGGGGGAACCTCTCTAATAGGCAGAAGCAAGAAGTTCTGCTAACATTCTAAAATGCACAAGACAGAACTCCCTCCCCACAGCAAAGAATTATTCAGCTTAAAATGTCAGTAGTGTTGCTGTTGAGAAATTCTAATATAAACTAAATGGCTAAATGGCTGGCGGTCACTATTTAGGGAGGTTATGTGGAGGTCAAATGTGCAGTAAATTTTGCAAAATGGAAGATATGAAGATATAAATCAAGTTAAAATGAACAGGAAGTTTAACTTGAACTGTAAAAGGTGTCAGCAAACAGGTAGCATGAAGCTTGAAGAATAAATACAAATTGGAGAATATAGGTTAAAATCAGGCATATGTTTCTTGGAATTTTTTTTTTTTTTTTTTTTTTGGTCTGTGTTTATGGTAGCAGACCAATAAAGCAGACCTTTATTTTCAAAATAACCAGCAAAGATCTTCCTTCTTATATCTTGATTTCCAACCTCCCTGGTTGATTCTTAGAACTAATGCATCTTAGAACGAATTGATTTTCATCCTTTCAAATTCATTAGTATCAAGAATTATTTCAGATTAGATTTTTGTGAATTTAGAGGTAATACATGATACAATTTTCCCTATCTCATTTTTCCAACACACACCCAAACCTTGGGCTCTAGAGAAAGGCAGCTAATGTAGTTTCTGGAGAAGGCTGTGTTATCTAAATTTAAATAATCCCTCAAAGAAAGAAACTCACCATTTGTTAAATATGGTTCCTTTTACCCATCGTCCTGTTTGATTTTCTGTCATCTCCAGCCCAATCCAGTGATCAGAAGTGCATTTGTATCGCTTAAGAAATCCCTTTAGAGACAAAATAAATTTCGTATGTTTTTTAGTTTTTGCTACAACCTATTGCATCCCCCCCTGCTTTGCAGGTTTTGAAGGGCAAGGCAACAAACGTTCAACTCCCACTTCACCAGAAAATAGCTATGGGATTTTGAAAAAGCATTTCACCCTCTGACCCTTAGTTTTCTTACTTGTAAACAAAGATGTGAGGTAAGTTTTCCTTAAGATACTTTTTTTTTTTTTTAAATTTTCCTTTTTAAAGTTTTTTTTTTCAATTTATTTATTTTCAGAAAAACAGTATTCATTATTTTTTCACCACACCCAGTGCTCCATGCAAACCGTGCCCTCTATAATACCCACTACCTGGTACCCCACTTTTTGATTCCAAATTGATAAATACTCAATATGGAAATCTATAACTCCAGGATTTTAATATTGTAAATGCCTGGAAAACTAAACGTTGCAACTAACTTCCTACACAGCTTTACTTTTTTTTTTTTTTAAGATTTTATTTACTTATTTGACAGACAGAAATCACAAGTAGGCAGAGAGGCAGATGGAGAGAGAGGGGGAAGCAGGCTCTCTACTGAGCAGAAAGCCCGATGCGGGCCTCGATCCCAGGACCCTGAGATCATGACCTGAGCCAAAGGCAGAGGCTTTAAACCACTGAGTCACCTAGGCACCCCCTACACAGCTTTTCTAATCATCGGATATTTATTATAATATTTTTCCACTTCACAGTAAATATTAGTATATTGATTTTAATATTATATTTTACTTCATATTCTCTCCCAAAAGTATTGCATGAACATATGCACATACACACATACACACACACACACCTTTCATATATCCAATTCTTCTAGAATGTAACTCTCAAATTTTATTTTTCAGCCCAAAATTTCTATTTCTTTTTTTTTTTTTTAAAGATTTTATTTATTTATTTGACAGAGAGAAATCACAAATAGATGGAGAGGCAGGCAGAGAGAGAGAGGGAAGCAGGCTCCCTACTGAGCAGAGAGCCCGATGCGGGACTCGATCCCAGGACCCTGAGATCATGACCTGAGCTGAAGGCAGCGGCTTAACCCACTGAGCCACCCAGGCGCCCCCAAAATTTCTATTTCTAAAGAGATCTTTCAGGAGAAAAATATAACTTTATCCTCATATTTCTCCTTTTCTCCTTATTCATTCAATGTTGAAATTTCTTCCTGCCTTGGAACCTTTTTAACCATACAGTTATATACAGAAAGTCATTGAGTCTATTATGCCGCTTAATAGCTGGGAAACCACAAAATTGGTATTGTATCATTCCATGTTTCAATTTTATGATAAATATAAAGGATACAGTTCACAACACTATGGTCCTGTCTATATTCCTGTCTATAACAGTGACACTAATAATACCCTTTGATATTTTAATATACAATTTTCTGCAGAATTTAATAAATTTATTTGAAAAAAATTAACTCATTGAGCTAAGCTTTGGGTTTGTAAAAGAACAGATTAGTCAAACACTGTGTCTGAATTCACAGAGTTTCATTTATAGTGAAGAAACTAATGTAAACATAGGGTTAGAAAATATCTTCCTGGATAAGGAGAAGAATGTCACTGTAATAAATACATAGTGAAATTTTAGTTTACAAGAAGTATCTGAATCTTTATAAGGCAATTGCATATCAGGTGTGCTTTAAGAGGTGTATCTGGAAGGGAAGAATAGGATATTCCATAATAAAAACAGAGGATAAGGAAGAAGAGGGCAATTCATATTCTAGCCTTAGGAAAGAGCTTGCTTGAAGGCAAAAAAAAAAAGAGAAAGGATAAATGTATTGACAATCACAGTATGTATGTTATTGGATAATTGGGAAAATCGGATGAGTTTCAGTAGTTGTGGTCTTAGTGACATGGAACAGGGATGGGCATTTCCTAAAGTCTCTCCTAGGAAACATGTTAATTATTATTTGCTCACTAAAAGAATACCCATGTGGTTTCTTGTTAAAGATGCAAGATAACTTTACATAGTTGGAAATAAGTATGAAAAATATTTCATGAAACAAGCTGTATTTCATTTTAACTAAGGAAAACATTTTGTAATTTAAGTAAACAAATATGATATTTTAATTAAACCATTTAAAATAAACAGTCCTTTATTTTTATCACTCCTTCACAGATAGCTTTACTTCATTTTGTTGCTTAAATTTTGCCCAGATTATATAGTAAATATAGGCATCTATGACCTTCAAAATATATCAGGAAATTGTAAGATCAAAGTCTCTTTTCTTGATCCAAAGAGTACAATCATTTTTATCGGTATGTTTAATAATGTCTCTTAAGTTCAAAACTAATTATTTTGGTATGCTCTGATCTTTGTGTTCTATGATATTCACTAATTTTGTCAGCTTTTGCTGACAAGTCTTATAAGTGAAGATTTTTAAAATATTTTACCTTAATTCTTTATCTCTCAAAATTTTTACTAGCACTCAATATTTTTCCATCTTGCTGCTAATTTAGACATTTTCCCCCAAGAGAAACTGTAAAGGACAATTTAAGAATTTCTCAGAATGTTCATTGCAAAAGTCTTGCAAAAGTTAACAATGAAACCACTGACTACATACAGAAGATCTTCTATGAACTCAAGTTTGCATCTTACTTGTTGATTTGCTGTGTCTTACTCTTAACATACCTAGTTTTTTAAAATATATTTGGATTTCTATACATTTTGCTGCAACCAAAATAGTTGTTTTCTTGCACTGGTCTATAAATTGCCCCCATCCTGTTCACATCCACTTAAATTTGAACCAACCTTCGTGCAGATTGCCTAAATATATTTTATTGACCACAGAATTAAGAGAATTCTCTTTTAACCATTTTAAATGCTGTGTTGTGCTGCTTAACATTTTAATACTTCTTAACTGCAAATTATTCAAGTTATCTTACCTCTTATATTGATCCTTTACCTAATTTTTAAAATTTGAGTATAGTTGATGTACAATATTACATTAGTTTTGGGTGTACAGCATAGTTTTTCAACAAATTTATGCATTAGGGCATAATCATCACAAGTGTAGACACCATCTATCATCATACAAGGCTATTACAATATCATTGATTGTTCCCTATGCTGTGCCTTTTTCCCCCCGTGACTTATTCATTCTATAACTGGAAACCTGTACCTCTCATTCCCTTTCACCCATTTTGCCCATCTCACCACCCCCTTCCCTCTGGCAACCATGTTTGTTTTCTGTATTTCCAGGTCTGATTCTGCTTTTTGTTTGTTTATTCGTTTTTTTTTTTGAGACCATACATGAGTAAACCGTATCTTGACCCTTAACTTTTAAAGAGACTAGACAGAAGTAAAAACATACGCTTATCGCATAAATAATTGAGGGAAAGAACAAATTTCACAAGTGCAGAAGTATGTAGTTGCCCAATCCTCTGTTAAAGTTCTAGGAGATTTCCTTTATTCATAGGATTTTTGCCATGTAAATCAATACTTATTTTAAAATGGGCCACTAAGCTTTTAATTTGTACCTGCCTTTATGGTATAGCAAATGCAATAATTTCAAATAAGACATAGTGTGTGTTCAGTGGAAGCTCATGATTCAGTCTAAGAAGACTTTCAGTTACATACCTATTCTTTACTGGTAGTGAGTGCTCTGATGGAAGCTGTGATGGGACCTCAGAGAGAGCAAAGCAAGACTGAGAAGTCAGAGGAAGTTTCCTCAAAGGGGGTAGATTGGAGAATCCCATCCTTCCTAAAACAGTTGTTTTCCTGCAGTACTGACTTTTAAAAGGATTCCAAATAATATCAAGTTCTTTGATTTATACTTAAAATACAAAAATATCTGTCAAGTCTACTCCTTGATATAAGCCTTACACTATTCAAACCAAACGTTACCAAGTTTTGCAACTGTATCTCACATGGCAAGCTCTAAAAATCTTTGGCATAGACAGGCATGTGTGAAAAAAATTTTAAAATCACAATATCATTCGAATATTTCCAATGCCTCTACTGAAGAAATTGCATAAGAATTGTGTATCAAATTACCATTTCCTCATCAGTGTCAATCATAGTTAGGTCAGCATGTTGAGTGACACAGTTGTGTCTACTTGAATTCCAATCTTGTTCTTCTTTAGAGAAATAATAGCATTTTTTTTGGAAACCAATCCAATCATCTGGGCAAGAATCCTGAGTACTCTTACATACTAAACCTGAAAATGAGACAAACACATTTATTAAAGGCCAGTAGAAATAATATGCCACTGTATTTTGAGATCAATGGCGAAAGACAAGATAGTGATGTAAGATTTTGATTATGACCAGAATTGCATATCTGCAACAAATTGAAAGACAAATTTTATGTTATGTTAAAAGACAGCAGTTCAGGATTTGATAGGACACTGATATTACATTACCCAAACCCCAGTGGTCCATTATCCGTCATAGGGCTACCAGTGTGATTTTTATTTGAGTTAAGTCACCTATACAAATTCCACATGTGAGTGAAATCATATGGTATTTGTCTATCTCTGTCTGACAATTTCACTTAGCATTATACTTTAGCTCCATCCACCTCATTACAAATGGTGAGATTTCATTCTTTGTCATGCCAAATTATATTTCTCTGTAAATATACATCACATCTCTTTTACCCAGTCATCTACTGATGGACTCGTGGGCGACTTCCATACCTTGGTTATTATAAATAACGCTGCTATAAACATAAGGGTGCATGTACCCCTTTGAATTAACGTTTTCATATTCCTTGGGTAAATACCCAGGAGTGTGACTGCTGGATCATAAGGTAGTTTGATTTTTAAATTTTTAAGGAACCTCCATACTGTTTTCCAAGGTGGCTGCATTGTTTGCATTTTCAGCAAAAATGCATGAATATTCCTTTCTCTCCACATCTTCACCAATACCTGTTGTTTCTTGTGTTGTGGATTTTAGCCATTCTGACAGGTGTGAGGGCATATCTCATTATAGTTTTGATTTACACTTCCCTTAATAGGTGATACTGAACCTATTTATGTGTGTGTTGGCTATATGTATGTCTTCTTTGGAGAAATGTCTGTTCCTGTCTTCTGCCCATTTTTAAATTGGATTATTTGTCTTTTGGGTGTTGAGTTTTATAAGTTCTTTATGTATTTTGGATACTAACTCCTAACGGAATATATCATTTGCAAAATATCTTGTCTCATTCCATAGTTTGCCTTTTAGTTTTGTTCTTTTCCTCACTGTGCAGATGCTTTTTATTTTGATGTAGTTTAACACCTTTTTCTTTTTCTTTTTTTTTAAGATTTTATTTATTTATTTGAGACAGCGAGATACAGAGAAAAAGAGAGAGAGCATAAGCAGGGGGAGAGGCGGAGGGAGAAAGAGAAGCAGACTCCATGCTGAGTGTGGAGCCCCAATGTGGGGCTCAATCTCACGACTCAAGATCACGACCTGAGCTGAAACCAAGAGTTGGCTGCTCAACTGACTGAGCCAGCCAAGTGCCCCTAAAAGTACCATGCTTAATGGAGAAATATTTAAAAACTTTCTCATGGATTTAAGAATGAGGTAGTGATGCAACCCTAACTATTTTTCTTCAACCCTGTACTGGAAGTTCAAGCCAGTAAAAGAAGGCAATACACTGAAAGGTATAAAGATTTCAAAAGAATAAATAAAAACATTTCTATTTGCTGATAATCTAAATGCTTACATAAACTTCCAGATGAAAGCTGATAGTTATTTAAATTAATAATTAACATAAAACACCATTAACAAATTTAGAAGAAAGGAAATCTTTCTTTCAGATCACAATGGAGTTAATCACATTAATCACAATGGAATTCCTGCTTTCAGATCACACTGCAATTAAATCAGAAGTCAGTAACAGAAAGATGTCTGAAAGATTTCCCAAACCATGTCGATAAAACAGCACAGATCTAAATAGCACATGGAACAAAGAAGAAATCTCAAGAGAAATTTTAAGATGTTTTGAACTAAAGAAAAATGACACAACTTATCAAAACTTCTGGGATGCAGCAAAAGCAATGCTTATAGGAAAATATATGGTATTGAAAACATACTTTAGAAAAGAAAAAGATCTGGGGCACCTGGGTGGCTCAGTGGGTTAAGCCTCTCCCTTCGGCTCAGGTCATGATCTCAGGGTCCTGGGATTGAGCCCTGCCGCACCCGGCTCTCTGATCAGCAGGGAGCCTGCTTCCCTCTCTCTCTCTGCCTGCCTCTCTGCCTACTTGTGATCTCTCTCTCCCTCTGTCAAATGATTAAATAAAATTTAAAAAAAAAGAAAAAAAGATCTAAAATCAATCATCTAAGTTTTCATCTTAAAAAAAAATAATAAAAGAAAACTAAACCCAAGTAAACAAAGGAGAAGAAATAATAAGAAATACAAGAAAAATCAATGAAATAAAGTAGGAAATTAACAAAGAAAATTTAAAAAATTAAAAGTTTGTTCTTTGAGGAAAAATAAAATCAGCTAACTTCTACCCAGGTTAACTATGGCAAAAAAAAAAAAAAAAAAAAAAAAGAGAGAGAGAGAGAGAAAGGATGCAGATTAATAATATCAGAAATGAAAGAGAAGACATCATTACAGATCAATGGAAATCAAAATATAATAAAGAAATACTATGAATAGGGACACCTGGGTGGCTCGGTGGGTTAAGAAATACTATGAATAACTTAATGACCCAATATTTGCTAACCTAAATGAAATGGACCGATTCCTTGAATAACACAATCTTGCAAAACTCAAATGAGAAGAAACAATATGAATAGGCCTATATCTATTAAAGAAATTGAATGAATAACTAGTAATATCTCAAAACTTCTCTTCACCAGACCCGGATGAATTCACTGGTGGTCTACCAAACATTTAAGGAAGAAATTATACCAGTCCTTTACAATCTTTTTCAGAGGATAGAAGTAGATGGAATACTTCCTAACTGAATCTATGAGGCAAGCATTATCCTAATACCAAAACCAGACAAAGACAAGAAAAGGAAACTTTTCTTATATATATCTCATGAACATAGACACAAAAATCCTCAACAAAATATTAACAAATTCAATCCAACAATATATAAAAAGAGGTATATGCCTTGACGAAGTGGAATTTATCTCAGATCTGTAAAGCTGGTTCAACATTTGAAAATCAATTAATGTCATATATCAACAGGCTAAAAAAGAAAAGTGACATGATTCACGATCATATGAATGAAAGCGTTTGACAAAAATCTAACACTTGCGACACAAGCTCCCAATAATCTAGTAAGAGAAGGAGCACTTTCTCAATTTGATAAAGACTATTTACAGGGGTGCCTGGGTGGCTCAGTGGGTTAAAGCCTCTGCTTTGGGCTCAGGTCATGATCCCAGGGTCCTGGGATCAAACCCAACACCGGGTTCTCTGCTTAGCAGGGATCCTGCTTACTCCACCCCGTCTCTGCCTGCCTATCTGCCTACTTGTGATCTCTGTCAAGTAAATAAATAAAATATTTTTAAAAAGATCTCTGTCAAGTAAATAAATAAAATATTTTTAAAAAGACTATTTACAAAAATACCCTACAGATAATATAATACTTAATGGTGAGAAACTGGAGGCTTCCCTACTGAAATGAGCTTTCCCTTCTCACCACTACATTTTATTATCATACGAAAAGTTCCATGTAATGCAAAAATGCAAGATAAGAAAATGACGGGCATACGTATTGGAAAGGAGAGATGTTCAGAGATGACATGATCATTCTATAGAAAATCTGAAAAAAAAAACCTAAAAAAAAAAACAAAATAAAACTTAATTCCTTTGTTCAGAAATGACATGATCACTTCTGTAGAAAATCTGAAAGAAGTAAAACAACAACAACAAAACCCAACAAACAATTCCTTGAACTAATAAATAATCATGGCAAGTTTGGGGGATACAGGTTAACGTGCAAAAGTCAATTGTTTTCCCTTGTACCAGAAATAAAGATGTGTAATTTGAAATTAAAAATAAAATAATGACTTACATTAGAACCCTCCAAAATTGAATACTTACATATAAATCTAATAAAATATATTGGGGTACCTGGGTAGCTCAGTGGGTTAAACCTCTGCCTTTGGCTCAGGTCATGATCTCAGGATCCTGGGATTGGGTCCCGCATTGGGCTCTCTGCTTTGCAGGGAGTCTGCTTTCCCCCACCTCTCTCTGCCTGCCTCTCTGCCTACTTGGGATCTCTGTCTGTCAAATAAATAAATAAAATCTTTAAAAAAATAAATCTAATAAAATATATACTCTATTATCTATACAAGGAAAAGTACAAAATTGTGATGAACAAAATCAAAGAACAAAACACTTTTTAGAGATACATTCTATGTTCATAATTAGGAAGACACAATATTATCGACATGTTAGTTCTTTCCCAACTTGAGCTATAGATTTGTTGAAATCCCAGTCAAAATCTAGTCAGGTTATCTACGAATACCAGCAAATTAATTCTAGCATTTATACTGAGAAGCAAAATGTAAAGAATAACCAACTCAATTTGGAAGAAGAACAAAATTGGGGGACTAACACTACCCAGCATCAAGACTTGCTATGAAACTACAGTAATCTCTAAGACAGTGTAGTATTGATGAAAGAATAGACAAATAAACCAATGTAATAGAGAAGGAAGATCAAAGATAGATTTACATAAATGTAGTCACCTGAACTTGAACAAAGGAGCAAAGACAATATAATGGAGCTAAGATAGTCTTTTCAACTAATGGTGCTAAAACAAATAGACATTCACATACAAAAAAAAAATGAATCTAAACACAGACTTTCCATCTTTCATAAAAATTAACTCAAAACATATCAAAGACCTAAATGTAAGCACAAAACTAAAAAAATTTTGTAAGATTTCATAGGAGCAAACCTTAATGACCATGGCTATGGTGATGATTTTTTTAGATACAATGTCAAAGTCACAGCCTATAAAAGCAATAATTGATAGGCTGTACTTCATTACATTTTTAAAAAATATTTTATTTATTTATTTGACAGAGATCACAAGTAGGTAGAGAGGCAGGCAGAGAGAGAGGAAGGGAAGCAGTCTCCCTGCTGAGTAGAGAGTCTGATGCAGGGCTCAATCCCAGGACCCTGGGATCATGACCTGAGCTGAAGGCAGAGGCTTTAACCCACTGAGCCACCCAGGGGCCCAAAAATGTGCAACATTTCACGAATTTGTATATCATCCTTGTGCAGGGGCCATACTAATCTTTTCTGTATCATTCCAATTTTAGTATATGTGCAGCCAAAGTGAGCACTACTTTTTTTTTTAATTAAAAAGTTTTTAATTGTGGCAAAAAGCACATAATGTTAAATTAACCATCTTAACCCCAGTTCTAAGTACAGTTGAACAGTGTTTATTTACATTGTTGTGCAACCAATCTCCAGAAGTTTTTTTAACCTTCTAAACTGAAATTCTGTATCCATTCAATAGCAGCACCCTGATGCTTAGCCCCCACCCCTCAGCCCCTGGCAATTACCATTTCCTTCCTGTCTCTGTGAGTTTGACTACTCTAGGTACCTCATGTAAGTGGAATCACACAGTATTTATCATTTTTGTGATTGGCTTATTTCACTTAGTGTAATCCCCTCCAGGGTCAGCCATATTGAGGCATAGAGCAGGATTTCCTTCCACTTCATTAAAATTAAACATTTTTGCTCTGTGAAAAACAATGTCAAGAAAATGAGAAGACAAACCACAGACTGGGAGAAAATACTTACAAAAGACTCATCTGATGAAGGACTATTATCCAAACATAAAAAGAACACTTAAAATTCAACAATGAGAAAAGAAACAATCTAAAACCTGAACAGACACCTCAGCAAAGAAGATATATAGATGGCAAATAAATATAAGAAAATATGCCCCACATCGTATGTCATCAGAAAAATGCAAATGTAAACAGCAACGGGATACTACACACCTGTTAGAATGGCCAAAATACAGGACACTGACAATACCAAATGCTGGTGAGGATGTGGAGCAACAGGAACTTCCATTCATTGCCGGTTGGAATGCAAAATGGTAAGGCACTTTGAAATGTAGTTTGGAGGTTTCCCACCAAACATAACACTCTTACCATACAATCCAGCAATCGCACTCCTTAGTATTTACCCAAAGGAGATGAAAACTTTTGTCCACACAAAAACCTAGACATGGATTTTAAGCAACCAAGATGGCCTTCAGTAAGTGCATAGATAAATAAGCTGTGATACATTCAACAGTGGAATATTATTCAGCGCAAACAACAACAAAAAAAACCTCTCAAACCATAAGACACAGAGGATCCTTAGATACATATTACTAAGTGAAAAAAGCCCATCTGAAAAGATTATATACTATATGATTCTAACTGTATGACGTTCTGGAAAAGTCAAAACAATGGAGAGAGTAAAAAGATTAGTGATTGCCAGTGGCTGGAGTTTGAGAAGAGATGAATATGTGGGGCATAGAAAATTTGGGGGGCAGTGAAGATGCTCTGTAGGATACCAGAATGAAGGATACATTTCATTATACATTTTTTCCAAATTCAGAATGCACAAAACCAGGAATGAACTGTAAAGTAAACTATGTACTTTTCAATAAATTGCTTCAGATCAGAAGACTGTTAATGGAGAAAAGCACATTTGACATTATACCCAAACACTTATAACAATCAATTTCAAAAGCATTATAGTTCTGGGTGTGAGATTAATAGAAATATAATGAATGCTACAATGGAAACTCTAGAGTAATATCTTCATGCATGTGGAGTATAGCAAATTTCCTAAAAAGAATGTAAAACAGTAAAAATAGAGAAAAAAATTTTAAAAATTCAAACTATCTAAAAATTAAGAACTTCCCTTCATTGAAAAACATTACAGAAAATAAATGTAAACTTCAGAAAGATTTTTAGTATACTTATATTTAAATAGCAGAAGATATTTACAATAGAAATGCAAAACATTTTTATTGATTATATTAAAGAATACCTATGAATCTAACAAAAAACAAAGAGCTAACTCAAGTATTTGAATATACCCATCACAAAATACTGTGACTAAGTGAGCTAAGTTCAATACAACAAGGAGCTTAACAATGTTGGTCAAGAAAACGTCAATTAAATTCACTATAAGGTAATAGCGCACACTCATCAGAATGGCAAACATGGGTAAAATTGACAACAAAGTGTTGACCAGTATGTTAAACTACCAATACGTCATAAACTTTGGACTGGGTTGTCCTCAATCTATGGAATTATTTACTAAAGTTGACATATATATACTGCATGGTTTAATAATTTTTCTTGTAAGTGTATCCCAAATGATACCCACTATTCTCTAAAAGTCTAAAAGCATAAGGATGTTCAAAACAGCATAATTTGCAGTAGTAAAAATATAGTACTATCCAAATGTCCATCATGAGTAGAATGATTAATAAAGTAATATATAGCATGAGATAATCTACCGTGAGGATCTATAAACTACAGCCTGAGGCCAAAATCAGAGTAAAATGCAAAATGTTTTTACAATTTAAAATCATCAATAAAATAAATAATAGAAACTCAAAACAATTAAAGAAGGAGTAACATTTTGTGACACATGAAAATATTCAAATTTTCATGTTTAACTACAGTGAAACACAGCAAGCACAATTATTTACATATCATGTGTGGCTGTTTTTTCACTACAAATGCAGAATGGAGTACTTAAAACACAAATTGTAAGGCTAACAAAGATAAATTTATTTAATATCTGGCTTTTTGCATAAAATTTTTTCCAACCCCTTTCAAAAATGACTCAGTGAAATTTTGCTACTTGTTATGACATGGAAGAATCACACAAACATGATGTGGAACAAAAACAACAAGATGCAAAGAATAAGTAAGAATTGTATGATCTTATTTATGGAAAAATTTTTAAATCAGCAAAACTAAACTATTCAACAGAAATCAAAATAGAGATTGCCACTGGTATGGGGATGATGGTGGAACATGACATTATCAGGGTGAATGATTTTGTCTTAATTATTTTTGCATTTCCCAATGCTTTATATAGGTCATGTAATTCATAATAATCCATTTATTGATACCCATTAAATAGATCATGGATAATGGGAAAAGAGTGAGAAAAATAAGAAAAGATCATTCAGTAGAGGCCATAGAAAAGTAAAAAATAATAAGTAAAGAATTAAAAAATGTAATTTACTCACCTGTTCCAGTAATTACAATATTAATGAGAGTGAAAGATATTGCAAGCAAAATACATATGATAATCTTCTTATAGCTGTTCTGAGGACCTGAAAAAATTAATTTTAGAAACAGGTAAAAGAAATATTAAATTTTCATTCATAACCATATCTAACTCCTTGTAGCAATTTATTCCACTATTTCATGAGATAACACAAACCTACCATTTCTATTTGTTATATGGAAAAAAAAAACTTGCTTTTTTTTGGGAAATTTCTCAGTTTATCCTTAATTCAATCTAGTGTTACCATTGACCTTACTGTCATAGTCCAAAGAATCAAATATGTATAATTCTTTAGGGTAGAATTTCTTAAGATCTGGAGCCACTCCCAGCCCTTCAATATCCTTCTTCTATGGTACAATATCAGCACATCTTAACACTCCTTGAATATTTCTAAGATCATCTACTTTTTAACTAATGAAAACTTTATTTTAAAGGTTAGGTAGCATAACATATTTGAAAGTTCATAAATAATCAATCAGAAGATTTGGAATTGAAATTTTTGCTGCAAATGATCAAAGGAACTTGAACAAGACACTACTTTCCTTTTTTCCTGGCCTGGTATTTCTTCGTCTACAAAGTCAGCAGAACAGAAAAATTAGTGCCCATTTGGAGAAAAAATAGACATAAGTTTTTTTGAAATAAAACAATTTTGTCATTTTATGTGTTTATAAACATCCTTACTGTAAAATTTTATGATACTTTAAGATAGACAGTAAACTTATTGAGAACATTTATCATTCCTATCTTTTTCCTGGTGAAGAGCTATTCTTTTGTTGAATAAACTTTTTCCTTTGTGGATGTATGGAAGATATTAAATTTAAAACACATCTAAATTTCTACTCCTTCAAAATTACCAGCATTATCACTTGGGTTAACATCCTTCCATCCATATATCTCTCTAATCCTTTTTTCACACATATAACCTTGCCTACAAATACACATGATTTTATATTAGTACAATCATTAAGTACCCACTATTTTATATTCTAATGTTTTCAGTTAACAATTTGTTCTTCTCATATGTGGTTGACTGTTAAGAATGGCCCCCAGTGAATCATGGCCCCCCTGTGTCCACCACCCTTTTGACACATGATCCTGTTCCTCCTCCCATCAAGAGATATACTGTATTCCCCAACATTTGAATATGAACTGCCTTATGCCTTGCTTTAGCCAGGAGACTGGGGCAGATGTGACACTGAAACTTAAGAGCCCAGGCCTTAAGAGACTTTGTAATTCCTACTTTCACTGTTTTTGAGCCCCACGTAACAGAGGAGACATAAGCCATTCCTACTGAATCTGTATTTATCCCTAAATCTTAGAACCATAAGCAATAGCCACTAAAATTTGGAGGTGGTTGTTCATTCAGAGAAACAGGTAAATTTACACATCATGTAGAAGAATAATTTGACATAAGAATTTGAAGGACGGATTTAAAAAATGTCCTCTTCTAATGGGTATTTTGGCTGTCCCACCCTTTTGAGTTAACCATAATTAGAATTATAGTTTAAATGTCTTGCATATTTGTCTAATTATCTTCTCAAGACAAAAATCTCAAAAATAAATAAATTGGCATATATCGAATAGATATTCTTCCAAAAGTATGGTAGCAATCTACACTATCATGCACAACATATGAAAACATTCGTACTTCTAAAAATTCATAATAATTGTTTAAAAGTACCATAAAGAGGGAGAAGGAAGGCAGCTAGAGAAAACTAACATTGTTTTTGAGCCACCAGACGGTTATTTCAGTTATGTTATAAATATAATTAGAAATCATGTCTAACCTGTGTGTTTCTGCCAAATTTCTGAAAAGTCCTGTCATTAGTTGTACGTTTCTTCTAACCATCTGGGATTTCAAAGCTACATAATAAACATGAACTACAGTGCTTCACTTGTGAGCCAGCATCATGTTTATTTGTTCATTCTTTGACAAATATTTACTAATCACCTACTATGTGCTATTTTCCATAAATATAATAATAAACAAAAGCTCTCCTGGTACTTATATTTGGTGGAGAAGACACAGTCACCTGAAAAAAAAATTAAAAATTATAGATTGTAACAAGAGTTGGAAGGCGATAAGCTGGGTGATTGATAAAGGCAAATAACCAGAAAAGATGGTGGGCTGGAGGTGGAATTCTGTGGAACTGACATTAAAACCAAACCTAAAATATGAGCAGTGGCCATTTATGTGAAATAAGCCAGAGAAAGAATATTAAGCAAAGAGAAGAGCAAGTTTAAGTGCCTTAAATCAGGAAAGAATGGAAAAGAACATGGCGAAGTAGGAGTGTGATTTGGTCAAAAGTAGCAGGGAATACTGACTAGTTAGGAACAAAATGATGCTAAACATTAAACTTTGGGAAAGAACTTGACTTTCTTCAGAGTATAATGGGAAGCCACTGAATTGTTTTAGGTGGGTGTTTGGCACTGCCAAATTTATGCTTTTGAAAGTTCCTTGTGATTAGTGAGTAAAGAGGTCATTTAGGGAGCTATAAGTCTAATTAAATCTAATTATGGGGATCTCGTAAACAAGGGTGGTAGGGCTAGAGATATAAAAATCAAGTGGAGCACTTGGAGGGCACTGGTATCCTTGATAGAGTGCCTTCAGTCACACAGAATAAGGGTACACTGTTGGAATAAGGAAGTAAAATCAGCATTTCAAAGAAACTTGTGCTGTATGTATTGAAGCAAGCAAAGGGGTAATTAAAATGAGAGGAGTGGTTATCACGAGGTTCTTTTTTTAAACATTTAACCCATAATGTTTCTTTTGTTCATTTGGAGGTGATTTAATATGGAAGGTATAGATTGCCAATACAGGCAAAAGAGGGAGAGAAAAATTAAGAAGAAGAATTCTTGCACTGGCTATGGGGGATGTGGTCTGAAGTACAAAAGGAAGGGGTATTCCTATGTTAAGAGAAATGACACTTCCTCCAACGCAGCAAAAGTCAAAAAGAGGAGAAACAAAACATACACTTGTCTTTTCAGCCTTTTGGTTCTGTATATGCCTTGGTTCCAAGCTTCAGTTCATGCTCTTTCTAGTGTTTTTTTTTTTAAAGATTTTATTTATTTATTTGACAGACAGAGATCTCAAGTAGGCAGAGAGGCAGGTAGAGAGAGGAAGGGAAGCAGGCTTCCTGCTGAGCAGAGAGCCAGATGCGGGGCTCAATCCCAGGACCCTGGGATCATGACCTGAGCTGAAGACAGAGGCTTTAACCCACTGAGCCACCCAGGCGCCCTTCCCCTCAAGTGTGGTTTTAATCACTTTTCAAGTGTCACCATATTAATTTCTCTAATTCCCTACTAGTTTTCTTCAAATATCAGGTATCAAGAAAACAAGCACATTCCTCCTTTTTCTATAGCATCAAGTCATAGCATCAAGCATTCAAGTCAATGTGTCATTATGACATTCTATTTGTCTGTGAATTGGCAGTGTGAACAAAAGAACGTTATTGTTAAAATATTACAGGTCAAAATCTTGATAGAAATTTTATAGTGTATAACTTTATTTTCTTGCCTCTTTTGACCCTGTTAATCTCTTCATCCACGAAATAACATTCTCTCTCTTTTATATTTTTTTAATTTAATTATTTTGAGAGAGAGGGAGCATGCAAGTGACAAGAGGGACAGGGAGAGAACCTCAAGTAGACTCATTGCTCAACATGGAGCCTGACTCAAGGCTCATCCCAGGACCTTGAGATCAGGACAGGAGGATGTCAGACACTTAAAGGGCTGAATCCCCAGGCCCCCTCCCCTATCTCTCTTTTTTTTTTTAAATTAGAGAATATATGTGTGCTATGTTTTCAGAAGTTCTGGCATATAATAGTAATTAAATAAAAGAAAGCTTATGCTATTGTTTTTTCTTGTGTTATAGCTCTCCCATTTTTCCATATTTTAATTATTGTGTGTGTGGGGGAGGGAACATGAAGATCATTTACTGCAATATTAAGTGGAATTTTTTAAATGTAATATTTCTATTTATTATTTTAAGTAGGTAGTGAGTCTATTTGTAATCCTTTCCTCCAGGATGATTGTTGAAAGAAAACCCAAAACTGCTTAGAATCAATGACCCTTCTTTAAAAAAAAAAAAAAGCTTATTAAAGGGATGATTCTACAAGAAGAAAGACGCATACCTCCTGACAATGTGAGAAATGCTCATTTGCATTACAGAAACAGAGAGTCCTTTCCATAGCAAAGTGGACAAGATATTAGATCATTTAATTCCGTGGTGCAGTTGAGAATGCTAGATCCTGTACGCATACAACACCAGACTCAAAAAAGATGCATCTGCCATTGATGGGGTGAAGAAACAGTGTGGCTGTTGTTATAACTGTAGCACAGAAACAGTGGGACTAGACCCAAAAGGCTAACTGATGTTGGGATGTATGTTTTCACAAATAATCAGAGAAAAGAGATGACTAAGACTCTCTCAATGTTTCGATGGCACAATAAACCTAGGAAATGTCATACAACCCCGAAGAACCCCCTCCCCCACACTCTCAATATCACCAAACAGCAAAGATTAAATGTTCTGTCAGCTCAGTGCGATGCAGACTTGGAGTGACATTTAGTGTGATACAGGACACTAATGAATTGGACATTTACTGCATTTCTCATACGCAGGTACACATTTAAGCATGCGACATGTTCATTCTCTAATCTAAATCTAAACCTAAAATCTAAATCTAATCTAAACCTAAAATCCACTTTTCTACATTCAATATAAATAGCTTCCACTTTATAAGTTCCTTCTCTTTACCCCTATACTCAATGGTCAACACTTGTACACTGCAAAATTATCCAAAAACCAAAAAGAACAGAACCTGTTATTTTCCCATTGTGAATTTAGTAGTGAGAGATGAATTTCAAAGAAGTTGCTCAACCCTCTTAATGTGTTCAACAAAGAAATGTAAAAACAGATAACATCCCTGGGTAGCTCAATAAAAGTCTATTTAATTAATAATGTAACTAAAATGGTTCTAAACTCATCCCTGTGATAATCTAGACAGCTAAGGATTCCAATTACTTTCCCCGTAGAAAAGCTGACTCAAGTAATTTCTCTCCATTTCTGGCTCTGATCTCCGTGCTCGATTCCGCAGCACATATACTAAAATTGACAATCATCTCCAAGGAGAGATAAGAGGAAAAACTCAGGGTGACCAATGAATTTAAAACTAAATAAAATACACTTTTCCCTATCTGACAGCTATAAGGAAAAAAATCACAAATTACTAACAAGAAAAAATAATATAAAAGAAAATATTAAAAAATAAATAATATATTAAAAAATTTTATCATGCACTAAATTAACTATTGCAATGGTGTTATAAGTTCAAATTATATATCTATATATGCTACATATAATATTTACATATACATAATATTACTTAGTAAATTAAAGACTACATTTATGTAATATATATCATTTATTTATACATAAAATACATAAATTCATATTGTTGATCAATCTTTAGGGTAGAAATTAACATTGATTTTATGAGTAGCTAGAAAATATCCTTAAAACTAAGGATATTTTCATGTTATTATCTAATATTTGATCCCACTGTCCCAAAACCTTTTGATCTAACCTTAGACAGAATTATTAAATTGTCAAAAAATGAGGAATAATATCTATGCATTCTAATATGAACTGTAGTAACAAAAACCTTTAACTGTTGCATGCACTAATATATTGAAAAGAATTAAATGGCAAATGTCTAAAATTCACCAGAGTCCCGAAATCGATCATTGTATTTAATGCATTTTAACCTCTTTTCTTCACTATATTTTTGTTTAAGAAGACCCTTGTTGAAATAACTTTGAAAGATTTTTCTCCTTGATTTAGAATTTGGATCTTACATATTCTGAACTTGCTAGTTGGTAGGTCTAAACTCCTAAGCTGTTTTCTAGTTTCTAGGTTTTTTTTTGTTTGTTTTTTTTAAGATTTTATTTATTTATTTGACAGACAGAGATCACAAGCAGGCAGAGAGGCAGGCAGAGAGAGAAGAAGGGAAGCAGGCTCCATGCTGAACAGAGAGCCCGATGCAGATCTCCATCCCAGAACCCTGCATGACTGGAGCTAAAGGCCCAGGATTTAACCCACTGAGCCGCCCAGGCGCCTCGTCTAGTTTCTAGTTTTAATTTTAAAGTGCATTTTCTTTTCTTATCCTTCTTGAGGTTGACAGAAACATCTTTAAGACATCAGAGTACTAATGATTCTTTAGATAAGACGAAGATAGGGAGATAATCTTTCTGCTATTAAGTCCCCCCAAAGTCTGGCTTATTTTGATTCCACTCACTGTCCATAAACAACCTTTTAAGACATTAGAAATATTGGCCAAATTTTTCATACTTTGTCTTCATTCTGGGCCTTGAATGAGTATGCGGAGCAAATTTAACATCTTCTCCAGTATTTGTTTTATTAAATACTTAGTAAAAATGAAATCAAATCTTGAACAGTTTTAAGCTGTGATTAACCCCTTTCCACTATCAGTTAAGATAATCTCCATTCATAAGACAAAATAGCCAATTCCAAATCTGAATTTTATTGCCACAATTTTCATTTTATGGAGATGTTAATTCAAAAAAGGATTTTTCTGTTTGATGAAAAAGAAAACAAACAAAGAACAAAACCTGTCCCATACCTTGGAAGGCTTTTATCATCATGTCATAATTTCCAACAATAACTTTCATTCTTAACAACTGTAAATGTCCTTACCTTGTTTTTTTTCATCTGTTCCTTGATTCCTGTGATCAGTCTGGGTAAGTATCAGGGGGCTTTGTGTCATCTTTTCCAAAACTTCTCTTCAAATTTGCAAATGAAATGTAAAAATGTTATTAGTCTCTTTAGAAGCGCTTCAAACTAGAGTTATTCTACCTTAGAAAAACAGAATAATTTTAAGCAGTCTTTCTCAAAATGAAAGTAACTGCATCTGATTGAGTGAAACTATTGCCTAAACACAATTTCCTCCTATGAACAAAACAAAAAAATGTACAGAAGAAAGAGGAAGTTCCCTAAAATATAAGAAATAACAAGCTTGTAGATTCTTATTTTCTCTATGCGGGATCCCCGTCGAACAACAACAACAAAATATACAAGAGGCTGTTTTTTCGATTGTTTCTAGAGTAGCATATAACTAGTGTCCTTCCAGGGCCATAGGAGATAAGAACATTAATTAATTAAAAGTCATGATTTAAGACATGAGTTTAGACATGTGCTCAGACACAACAATCATGTTTAGAAAGACAATCTTAAAAGTGATGAAATAAATAATGAGAAAGCTATGTTTCAAGCTGGCTACTCAAACAAGAATATAAACAATTTTCTCTCTTTCTCAGATGTATCACAGCAACGTGCACACCCTCACACTCCTACACAAACAGAAAGCAGAAAAAGAAAAAGGAAAGCTACCACAGGGGCGCGCACACAGTCCTACACAAAAAGAAAACAAAGAGAAAAAGGAAACTAAAGTTAAAAGGTACTCAAAATATTATCAATATTCAAGATATTAGATTATCAGGAAAAAAATTTCCTTATCAAATTTCTCCTCATCAGAATTTTCAAATGATTTCATATTCTCTTTCAGTAAATATATTCAAATTCCACAGAGAGGCAGCTGATGTCCTACAAGTTCCTTCAGGATTAACACCATATCTGTTTTGACAGGGACTCTGTAAAGGGAAAAGGAAATGAGAATGGAGAGGAAAGTAGAAGGAAAAGAATTGAAAAGAAAAAAAAAATGCAAAGAGAATAATCCCATTTAGTACAGGATTAAACTCTTCCAGACGGCCTTGAATATACAGCTCTGGTCACTTCTATCATCACGCAAAACAAAATTACGTGAGATAAAATACCAATAACAAAATTGTTCCATTTTGGAATATAAAGAAGACTAAAAATTTGGGCAGAAATGAACCTTTCCTTCTATGTCATCAGCAAAATATTCTACGGATTCCACTATCATAGTTGAATGAAATTTAATTTTGTTTCTAAGGAGAAGCAATTAAGATATGAAATTTCATGCAAAATAAAAAACATTTCTATCAACTCAAAGTGTTTTCTGATGAACTTTTGCAGTTCATCCCAGGAACCAGGCAGCCACTCATATAATATCAACAGAGATGAGTTTTGCTGGGTTTAGAATTTTATTTAAATGGAGTCATGCACCCTTGTGGATTGGTATCTTTTGCACAGTAAAATGTTTTGGAGTTTCATCCAGATTGTGACATAGACCAGTAGTTCATTCCTTTTCGTTGTTGAGTAGAATCTCATTGTGTGACTATATAATAATTTGCTTATCCATTATGGCATTTGGTTGTTTCCACTTTTTGACTATCATAAAATCAGCATCAATATTTCTGTTAGTCTTTCTGTGGACATTTATTTTCTAATCTTTTGAGGAAATACATAGTAGGGGAATTGCTAGGTCAAATAGAAAATATGTTTGTATTTTTTGTGATAAGAACACTCAACATGGGATCTGGGAGATGATGGATATGTCTATTATCTCAATTGGGGTAATGGTACTGTAGATGTTTGCATATGTCGAAACACATCAGATTGTACACATTAAGTATGTGCAGTTTTTTTGTATATCAATTATACATCAATAAAGCTGTTTTTTTAAAAAAATAGATGTTTAATTTTATAAACATAATATATATTCCAAGGAGGTTGTTCTTCCAAGTAGAACAGTTGCATTTCCTTCATATCAACAGCAGCATCTGATAGGGTCAATCTTTTTAATTTTCACCATTCTAGTAGGTATGTGGAGGTATGTAAATGTAATTTTAATCTCTGAGAATCTGTTGAGCCTTTTCTCATATGCTGATGGCAATTAATATATCTTTTTCTCTAAAGATTCTATTTATTTGTTAGGGGAGAGCACACCAGCAGTGGGAACAGCAGGCAGAGGGAGAAGCAGGCTCCCTGCTGAGCAGAGAGCCCAATGGGGGGTTAGATCCCAGGATCCTGGGATCATGACCTGAGGTGAAGGCATACGCTTAACAGACTGAGCCACCCAGGCATCCCAATATATCCTTCTTGGTGAACTCTCTATTCAGATATATTGCCAATTTTTATAGGATGATTTGTCTTCTTTTTAATGGGTTGTAAGATATGTATCTTATATTTGTTATATGTGGTTATGTTTATGTCTAATAACTCATTGAAAAGAGGGCAAATCATCCTATAAAAATATATATAATGAGTAGTAAACTAATATATAAACAATATGGAAACAATTCCTTTGTCAGATATATGTATTACAAATATTTTCCACCATTTGTAGAGTGTCTTTTCCTAAAAGCTTTCTCAAAACCCTCAGAAATCTAGAACCCTCTAAATGTTGAGCTCTCTAGACTTTTGAAAGTGGCATATTCTCCATTGTTAAAGTCTAACATTTATCCTTGCTTAAAAATGATGCTGAATCCTCTGCCATCAAAGAAACTACACACCCTCCTTATGATTATCCTTTCCTTCCCCTCCTGATCATAAAGCCAAGTAACTAAGTATTATCTTAGTAACTAAGATTAGCTATTAATCTTAATACTCAGGAGCAATTCTGACCTGACCAACATGTAATGGCAACCTACAGAGTATACAGTGTGATCAGATTCCAGAGGCGTTAGATCAAGAGAGAAACACAGAGTTGGATAAGAGAGATTTTATCAACATTGGAGTATTAAGGCATAAGAATTGATAACTTGGGAAAATGTTGTGAGCGGTGCTGATAAACTGTTAAAATAACTCCAAGAAGATTGAAGAATGTAATAGCCTATGTTAAGCAGAGTAAAATACCAGAATTGCTGTGGAAGATAAAGAGAAGATAAAAATACAAAAGTACTCACAGCACTTGGCATTCTGTAGTGGGTATACTCTTATGGACAGGAGCACGATATAGTAGTGGGATGGTATGATGGTCACCCTATGAAGAAAGAAATAAAGTATGCAGTGACAGGAGAACATAAGCATCACTGAGAAGCTTACTGCAGATTTCCTCTCTAGACCAAGGTTTACAAAAGGAGATGCCGTCACAGAATTGGATTTACAGATAGCATTGAGGCTGATAGGATCTTGGAGTAGCAGAGGTTAAACCGCAGCACCACTCAACGCTGAAACAGGTTAACAAATCCTGTAATGAGGGTTGAATTTGGAGTAGCATCTAGATTCCTGACCATTAGAAGGTTACAGGAATGTTAATGTCTCTGAGGTAAGACAGATAGATAGCTGGAAAGGCTATTTTTACTTACGTGCTAGTCTTTAACCTGGTGCAACAGAGAAAAAGAGAACAACCACCAAAACCCTAGTTTATATAATTGCTGATTCCTGTGATGTAATCACTTTCACCATAGATGATTTCAAGTTACCAATGTGACATCACTAAATGCCAGAGTTGAAAAGAGATGAGCAATAGTGGATGATTATATAGTATTTCTATCATATGGATATAGTAGATGTAAAAAACTTCACGTGTAGATAATGGTAACTTATAGTAAAAAATAACCAGAAACTGAGTTATGCCAAGTATTTATTACCTTTGTTTTTAATATAATTTATTTAATTTTAGGTTTAGATAATGTAATTTTAAACAATAACTGTGTTCAATGATTGGCTCACAAAGTCCTGAAAATTTAATAGTCAAATCTTGCAAACATACCACTGGGTTCTGCTCAACACCTACAATAGAAATAAACCAAAAATGGATGATCAGCAGACTATGGGAAACCACTCCCCCAAAGTTATAAATTATTACCTCATCCTACTTCTGCTTGAGCCTGTTTTTTGACCCAATTATTAAAGGAAAAGGCAAGTCTTCAGAAAGAAGATCACATGGCTAGCATAAGTCAAAATGATTCCCTCAATCCAATCCCAAAGAGACTTCCATTAGTTGTCTCAGGGTACCGTTTCAAAGTACCACTGGCTGGGTGACTTAAATAAGAGAAATCAATTTTCTCACAGCTTTAGAGTCTGGAGGTCCAAGATCAAAGCACCAGAGAATTGATAATTTGATGAAACCACTCTTCTTTGCTTGCTAATGGCTATCTTTTCACTGTTTCCTCATATTATTTTTTTGTTGGCATGCATGGACTGACAGCACATTGGCGTCTCATCCTTTCGTATGAGGACACCAGTCGTATCAGATTAAGCCTCAACACTTATGTCTTCGTTTACCCTTAATTATCTCCTTAAAGATCCTAACTCTAAATATAGTACAATGGGGGTTAGAGCTTCAATATATGAATCTAGAGAGACAAAATTTAGTTCATAATATGCCATCCTCTGGCCCTTCAAATAGCATATCCTTCTTGCATGTTAAGTATATTCAACCCACCCCACCCAGTAGCCTGAGTCTTACCTAACCAGCATTAATTCCAAGTCCAAAGTCTTATTTAATTATGTCTGATGAACCAGACAAGTATGATTCAAGTATGATTCAAGCATGATTCACCTTGAGGCAAAATTCCTCTCTAGCTGTGAAACTGAATCAGGCAAGTTATGTCCTTACAAGTTACAATGGTGAGATCAGCTCAGGTAGACATTCTTATTCCAAAAGGGAGAAATCAGAAAGAATAAAGGGGTGACAGCCTTCAAGCCAGTCCAAAACTTAAGAAAATTTCACTACTCTTAGGGCTCAAGAGTAATCCCCTTTGGCAGAATGCTCTGCTCTGTGGGCCCACTGATGAATAATGTTACCACAGAACCCTAGGTTTCTCAGCTCTGAGTGGCAGCCTTGCCCTTGAGACCCTAAGTAAAGACTCTCTGAAACTGAAGAAGTTGTTCCACACTCTGAAATTGAGGAGAAAATAACCTCATCCCTCCCCATTCCCTACTTATTCCTCTTGCCCTATGTTCTGGTCTTGTGGTGGGAGTGGCAGACCAGATGATCCCTAACAGTCTTTAGGGTTTTCTTTCCCTTTTCTTGAAGGATAAACTATGTTCATAGAACCCTGACAGTCTGAAAACCTTTTATTTCATCCTGCCTCATCCATCTTTAGTTCAAATTTGCAACTTTTCCGGTTCATTCCTATCTCTATGGCTTCTGATGATATGGCTGATGAAAATTATGGGTAATTTCTCTATGGACTGATTGTCCAGTCACACATTTAGTGTTTTTTCCAGAAAACACATTCTCATTTTTCTGCTATATTTATAGACTGAGAACTACTCAAATCTTCAAATTCTAGATCCTTTTTGCTTAATAATTTCTTCCTTAGTGACCAAACACTTCTCCTTCAAAGTACTTAATCATATTTTAGTTTTATATTTATGGGCTCACTGATTCTACTATTCTACTTTTACTCATTCTACACCAGTCACGGTGGCTTCATGGTCTCATGAACTTTGAGCTTCCTGTTCCTTCTGCCTAGAAATGTCTTTCCTCAAATACCCAAAAGATTTATTACATCATTTTTTTCAAGTTTGCTTACTGTCATCTTCTCAGTGAAGTTCATGATAGATCTATTTAAGTTGAAAACCACCCCCACCTGCTACTCACAAAACCTTAATTCCAAGAACATATACACATATATACGGTGTGAATATATATTTACTTATTTTGCTGATTGTGCGTCTCCTACACTAAAATGGAAGTTCCATGAGACCATGAAATCAAAAGTTTGTATCTGTTTTATTTACTACTCTATTCTCAGTGCCTAACGATCTGTGTGTGTTTGCATGTATGTGTATTCAAAAAGTCTTATTGAGTGAATTAATATATGATGAACATATATAGCAAAATGATCATTAAGAAGTTAGTAAAAAATGAACAACAACAACAACAACAACAAAATAGAGCAACCTCTCAGGTCCCCTCCCTCTTTGGGGCTTTTACTATTGCTCAATAAACTTTACTATCACTCAATAAACTTTGGGAAAAAAATTAAAGGAATCAATAGTTTACCCAAATAATGAAAGAAATATAGTCAATAAATGTATCCAAAGATGTCAAAGGAAATCCAAGAAATGTAAAGTGTATAATAAAACAGCTTATCAATAAGACTGAAAATGGGCCTGTAAAATTAAAGTGATAATTTGGCATGGATGTGAGTAAAACTTCAATTTCAGTGGGAGTATATTTATAACATTTCTGGAGAGAATAAAGGCTTTCTTCTATTAATTTATTCATAGGTGATGATATGAATTTTGTAAAAGGTGTAAATTTTTAATAATTTATTTTTTATTCTCTTTTCTTTGTTATCACATTGATTTCACATAACATTTAGTAGAAAGTTACTGTCTTTTGTCTTGCATGGGTCAGCTAGAAGACAGGGCAAAAGTAGACCAAATGCCATGATGAAATAAATTATACATTGACCAAAATGGAGGTTGCACTAAAATGAGGGTTCTTAAGATAGGCAGTTGTGAATTGACTAGGGAAATGTGCAAGGGGCTAAATTGACAGGATGTTATGATTAATTGAGTAGAAAACACTGGATACAGCTTAAATTTGGGGTAAAAACTATGGTATAAGTTGTAGACGTGTTCAAATCAAGTTATTTCTCAACTGGGTATCTCTGAGCTATCTCAACATTCAAATCCATCAACTCCTACTACAATCAGACTCATAGTTAGTGTCAAATAAATAAATAAAATCTTTAAAAAAAAAGAATTTTCAAGGTTTAAGCATCATTAACTATATCCAGGTTTTTGGTAGCCAAGCTAGATAATCATTAACTCACCTCCTAGATGATGAAGCAGACCTTAGTCCTAATTCAATGTCAAAAAATTAATCTTTTTCAATTCACCTATTTTATCCCATTGCAACGGCATTCTTGGAACTCACCCTAATATATGGTCTCATGTTCTTACCAATACAGATTAGCTAATCATGTGATCCTATTTCTTAAACAAATAATTCTTTTATCCTCTCTATCCAGGCTATGTTTATATCTAATTCACTGGATATAGTTAATGATGCTTAAACATTAAAAATTCTTTTTTTTTTAAGATTTTATTTACTTATTTGATAGACAGAGATCACAAGTAGGCAGAGAGACAGGCAGAGAGAGGAAGGGAAGCAGGCTCCCCGCTGAGCAAAGAGCCCAATGTGGGGCTCAATCCCAGGACCCTGGGATCATGACCTGAGCCAAAGGCAGAGGCTAAAGTGGGTTAAAACCCACTGAGCCACACAGATTCCCCTAAACATTGAAAATTCTAAGCACAAGGTATGGATAGACTCTTAAGACTCAGAGAAATGGTAATGCTGAAATGATCTAATCTGTGCGAACTACTCAACCACATTTGAACCATATTTCCTCAGAGAGCCCAGAGGGCATGCTTTACAATAAAATCTAAAGAATGCAACATCAAAGTCAATTGGTGATGGCTTATTTTGACGACTGTTCTCTGTAGAGATGTAGTGGAAGTTGCTACAGTGGAATCAGATTTCTGATATCGCTGGTAATTATCTGGTTTTAAAGGTCAAGTGAATTCAATTTCTGTGATAAGTCAAAGGAACTTACTGGTAATCAGAGTTTTGATTCACAGCAACCTGTGACAATGGGTACTTGATTTTGGACTTGACTCCTAGAAATGGGGTGGAGAGAACTAAGTAGTTGCTTGATATGCTGGTTCTACTACCCAAGGATAAATGGAATTAATGAATGCCTACCCTGCCAAATACAGAGGCTGAATATAAGTCTCAGAAAAAAAAAACAAAAACAAAAACAAAAAAAACAAATCAGGGAGGGACAGCTGACTAGCCTGGTGGGAGATTAATTACATTGACTCTTTATCATACTGAATGAGGCAACACTATGTTTTATAAGGTAGACTCATTCTCCAATACAGTGAATTTGCCTTGGTACCCACAGCTTCTGTAGTGCCATCATCTAGAGATGCAAAGAATTATAGTACATTCACTGTACCATTGTTTTGTTAATGATCATCTCTTGAGAACCACCTCAGACCATTGTGGCTATACCTCTTTAAAAGATTTTGGACAATTATTAAGTTAATTGTTAAGACAACCAATTCAATGGAAGGCTGATATAACCTTTTCTCATGACCTTATTATGTGCTTCTCACCTTACAGCCTATCACTTACCAGTTGCCACTGAAAGAGTCATTTTCATGTGTGTACACTCGTGCACAATGCACAAATGTGAAAGTAGTGCCATGTAGAGTAAGCTTTTTACCAATGTAAGGACTAGAGCAATGGATAAGTTTTTCTCCCTTGTTCTGCTCTTTGCTCCTGAGACAAAGTAATCTAAATGACTTTTCTAAAGATGATTCTGTGAGATAAAAAATCATCCTTGATATTGAGTAATGCTCAACTTACATTTACTTTTTCTTTTTTCCTATCTCATTCCTCTTTCACTCATTCCTGTTTCCCTGTGTTGCACTTCTGCAAAAAGCATTCAATGACTTTCACCCAGGCTTTATTTTCTAAGAACCACACTTCCTAGAAAAACTGGTAACTGAGTGGCTTCAAGAATTAGATTTTCTGAATGGGATTTTGTCAGTTAAGCTGAGGGCAGTGGGCACTCCATCACTAGAAGCAGTTAAAACAGTAATGACCCTTGGTACATGGATTAACAAAATATTAGAATACTTATTTGTGATCAATATCTCTGAGTGTAGGGAAGGTAAAGAATATATGATGGTGTGGTCCTTTGTTGGTATGGAGGTAATCATAGGCATTGTGGTAAGGGCTGGCTAATAAAAAACTTAGTAAAAGAAAATGAAACTTTGCTCACTGGCTGAAAATTGAATGAATTACATGAAATTTGGAATGTTTCTAAGGCAGCTTGTGAAAATTTGCATATTCTGGATCTTCAGGGTAGACTGTGATAAGAATCTGTCCCAAAATCCAATTATAAAAGTCATGTGCATCTGTAAGTAAAAATCAACCTTTACTAAAAAAAATAAATATGCTCCAGAGACCTGACATAGGAATATTTGGTCAGATGAGTCTGCAAATCTTAGATTCCAGAATTCCTCTCTGCCCTCAGAACAATAATGGTTCTTTATCCTTTGCCAGAGAATAATAATCTTCCTACAACTAAAAACCATTTAATGATCTTACCTTAAGCAGGTACCTCACAGAATGAATCTTCCCCTTACTGTCTTTGTGTCCAGATGATGACTTCCACATGACAAAAACATAATCTAAATAGAGAAGAATAGCATTTGTTTTGAGAGGTAATAGCTTACGTGGTAAAACAAAACTATGGGGCTTAGCAGTAACTGGAATATCATGTATGGAGTTATGTGGTGTAAGTATAGATGGAACATAAGACTGACAAGAGACATGTAATTTATATTGATATGGGGGCCTTACTCATAACTTAAAATTTATGTTCTCATAGGGATATTTTTATCTAGTCCTTATAACCTGCTGGGATGGTTACCTTAAGCTGGAACATATGACTCATAAACTACCAAAATTGAAACAGGAAGAAATAGAAAACCTGAACAGGCCCATAACCAGGAAGGAAACTGAAACAGTAATCAAAAATTTCCCAACAAACAAAAGTCTAGGGCTGGATGACTTCCCAGGATAATTTTACCAAACATTTTTTTTTAAGATTTTTTTTTTTTAATTTGACAGAGAGAGATCACACGTAGGCAGAGAGGCAGGCAGAGAGAGAGAGAGGAGGAAGCAGGCTCCCTGCTGAGCAGAGAGCCTGATGCGGAACTCGATCCCAGAACCCTGAGATCATGACCTGAGCCGAAGGCAGCAGCTTAACCTACTGAGCCACCCAGGCGCCCGTTTTTTTATTTTTTTTTAAGATTTTTTTTTAATTTTTTACCAAACATTTAAATAAGATCTAATATCTGTTCTTTTGAAGCTATTACAAAAAACAGAAATGGAAGGAAAATATCCAAACTCTTTCTATGAGGCCAATGTTACCTTGGTCCCCAAACCAAACAAAGATCTCACAATTCACCATAAAGAATTACAGACCAATATCCCTGATAAGCATGGATGCAAGAATTCTCACCAAGGTACTAGCCAATAGGACCCAACAGTACATTAAACGGATTATTCACCACAACCAAGTAGGATTTATTTCTGGGCTGCAAGGGTAATTCAATATCCACAAATCAATCAATGTGGTACACTACATAAATTTAAAAAAGCACAAGAACCATATGATAATCTCAATAGATGCAGAAAAAGCACTTGACAAAGTAGAGCATTCTTTCTTGATTAAACTCTTCATAGTGTAGATATAGAGGGAACATACTTCAATATCATAAAAGTCATCCATGAAAGCCCAAAATGAATATCATTCTCAATAGGAAAAAACTGAGAGCTTTTCCCCTAAGATCAGGAACATGACAGAGATGTCCACTATCACCACTGCTATTCAAAATAGTACTAGAAGTCCTAGCTTCAGCAATCAGACAACAAAAAGAAATAAAAATCATTCAAGTTGGAAAAGAAGTCAAACTCTCACTCTTCACAGATGACATGGTACTCTGTGGAAAACCCAAAATAATCCACCCCAAAATTGCTAGAACTCATACAGGGATTCTGCAAAATTGCAGAATATAAAATCAATGCACAGAAATCAGTTGCATTCTATTCACCAACAATGAAACAAAAGAAAGAGAAATTAAAGAGTCAATCCCATATATAATTGCACCAAACCCCTATGATACCTAGGAATAAAGCTAGCCAAAGAAGGGAAGGCTCTGTACTCAGAAAACCATAGAACACTCATAAAAGAAGTTGAGGAAGACACAAAGAAATGGTAAAACATTCCATGCTCAGGGACTGGAAGCACAAATATTGTTAAAATGTCTGTGCTACCTAGAGCAATATATACATTCAATGCAATCTCTTTCAAAATACCATCAGCTTTTTTCACAGAGCTGGAACACTAGACCTTGAAGAGTGAAAGGAATATTGAAAAAGGAAACCAAAACTGGTGGCATCACAGTTCCAGACTTCAAGCTCTATAACAAAGGTGTAATCTTCAAGGCAGTATGATACTGGCACAAATACAGACACATAGGTCAATGGAATAAAATAGAGAACCCAGAAGTGGACACTCAACTCTATAGTTAACTAGTCTTCAACAAAGCAGGAAGGAACATCCAATGGAAAAAAGTCTCTTCAACAAATGGTGTTGGGAAAATTGGACAGAAGAATGAAACTGGACCATTTCCTTGCACCATGCACACAAAAAAAGACTCAAATCAAAAAATGGTGTTGGGAAAATTGGACAGAAGAATGAAACTGGACCATTTCCTTGCACCATGCACACATACAAAAAAGACTCAAATAAAAAAAAGACCTAAACATGAGAGAGGAATCCATCAAAATCCTAGGGGAGAACACAGGCAACAACCTCTTCAACCTTGGCTGCAGCAACTTCTTGCTAGACACATCTCCAAAGGCAAGGGAAGCAAAGACCAAAATGAACTATAGGGACTTCATCAAGATCAAAAACTTTTGCATAACAAAGGAAAGAGTTGACAAAACCAAAATACAGTGGATAGAATGGGAGAAGATAGTTGCAAATATTTTATCAGATAAATGTCTAGCATCCAAAATCTATAAAGAACTTAACAAACTCAACACCCAGAGAACAAATAATCCAACCAAGAAATGGGCAGAAGACATGAACAGACATGAACTTCTCCAAAGAAGATATCCAATTGGCCAACAGACATATGAAGAAATGCCCCACATTACTAGGTACCAGGGAAGTACAAATCAAAACCACAATGAGATACCACCTCACACCAGTCAAAATGGCTAAAATTAACAAGTCAGGAAATAACAGATGTTGATGAGGATGTGGAGAAAGTCAAACCCTCTCACATTGTTGGTGGAGATGTAAGCTAGTGCTTACATAACCACTCTGGAAACAGTATGGAAGTTCCTCAAAAAGTTGAAAGTACAGCTGCCCTATGACCTAGCAATTGCACTACTAGGTATTAACCCCAAAGATACAGATATAGTGATCCAAAGGGACACCAGCACCCCAATGTTTATAGCAGCAATGTCCACAATAGCCAAACTATGGAAAGAGCCCAGATGTCCACTGACAGATGAACGGATAAAGAAGAGGTGGTGTGGTGTGTGTGCATATATATACACACACCTGTGGGGTATATGTACACACACTGTATATATATGTATATAAATACACACACACACACACACACACACACACACACACACACACACTGGAATACTACTCAGCCATCAAAAATGATAGCTGTTTGCAATGATGTGGATGGAACTAGAGGGTATTATGCTAGGAGAAATAAGTTAAACAGAGAAAGACAATTATCATGTGATCTCACTCATATGTGGAATTTAAGAAACAAAACAGAAGATCATAGGAGAAGGGAGGGAAAAATAAAGCAAGACAAAATCAGAGAGGGAGGGGTGCCTGGTGGCTCAGTGGGTTAACTTCACCTCGTGTAATGATCCCAGGGTTCTGGGATCAAGCCCCGCACGGGGCTCTCTGCTCAGCAGGGAGCCTGCTTCCCTTCCTCTCTCTGCCTGCCTCTCTGTCTACTTGTGATCTGTCTGTCAAATAAATAAACATCTTTAAAAAAAAAGTCAGAGGGAGACAAACCGTATAAGATTCTTAATCATAGGGAACAAACAAGGTTGCTGGAGAGGAAGGAAGTTAGGAGATGGAGTAATGGGGTGATGTACATTAAGACAGGCACATGATGTAATTATGGGTATTATGTAAGACTGATGAATCACTGAACTTTACCTCTGAAACTAATAATATACCATATGTTAATTAACTGAATTTAAATTTAAAATAAATAAAAATAATATAAAAATAATTTAAAAATAAATAATAAATAAAATGAATTTAAACCAAAAAAAGAAAAGTTGTGACTTTGTTTTTATGATTCAGGTTGGACTTGTTCACTATGTTCACTTGACCTAGAAGTTTTCTGCTTATAAAGAACATACAAGAATTTAATAAACTTCCTATCTATTTCATTTCTAGGAAAACCATAATCAGCTATCATCACCATGGGTCTGCGAGGGTCAGACTATTCTGGTTGCTGTTTTGACTCCACTGTCTTTTAGAGTAACCACACCCACCTTGCCTTTTGTGATTGCTGCTACTTGGCCCTTGACACCCAGGGATCAAAGTATTCTCTTTGCATTTAAGTTTCTCAATTCAGAGACATCAGTTGTCTTGCCTACAGAAAAGGTCAATTACAGATCTCTTTACGATTGATGAGGATTGTTCACCAATTTCATTTCGTGAACTTTTTCACAGTGTTGCTGAAAGATATTTCTTCTGGACCTTCCCAGAGAAGGTAGTAGATCTTAAAAGACAAAGCCAATGGCCAAAATTAACAAAACAGGAAACAACATGTGTTGGAGAGGATGTGGAGAAAGGGGAACCCTCTTACACTGTTGGTGGGAATGCAAGTTGGTGCAGCCTCTTTGGAGAACAGAGTGGAGATTCCTCAAGAAATTAAAAATAGAACTTCCCTATGACCCTGACATTGCACTCCTGGGTATTTACCCCAAAGACACAGATGTCATGAAAAGAAGGGCCATCTGTACCCCAATGTTTATAGCAGCAATGGCCACGGTCACCAAACTGTGGAAAGAACCAAGATGCCCTTCAACGGATGAATGGATAAAGAAGATGTGGTCCATATACACTATGGAGTATTATCCCTCCATCAGAAAGGATGAATACCCAACTTTTGTAGCAACATGGATGGGACTGGAAGAGATTATGCTGAGTGAAATAAGTCAAGCAGAGAGAGTCAATTATCATATGGTTTCACTTATTTGTGGAGCACAACAAATAGCATGGAGGACAAGGGGTGTTAGAGAGGAGAAGGGAGTTGGTAGAAATTGGAAGGGGAGGTGAACCATGAGAGACTATGGACTCTGAAAAACAATCTGAGGGGTTTGAAGTGGCGGGGGGGTGGGGTGGGAGGTTGGGGTACCAGGTGGTGGGTATTAGAGAGGGCATGGATTGCATGGAGCACTGGGTGTGGTGAAAAAATAATGAATACTGTTTTTCTAAAAATAAATTAATTAATTTAATTTAAAAAAAAGAGAAATAGAAACTCTGGAAAAGGTGAGCAGCTAATAAAATATACATCTCCACCTCAAAAAAAAAAAAAAAAAAAAAGACAAAGCCAAGTTGACATTCCAGTCTCCCTAAGTCTTTGCATCTCTCCTTCTACATAATACAAGGCAGGTCCATCATTTCCACTGCACACCAAGGCCCACCTTTTGGTCCATGTTTTAGTCAATCTACCGAATTGTTAAAGGGTCTTTTCTAACTACTCAAGCTGAAGCATTTAACGAGTAATCTCTGCTTAATACCCCTTTGGCCTGATCTAATTTTGTGTTCCCTTTACCATTACCCTGTATCCTTATTTTCCCACACATGTTCCCAAGATTTCTGTTGTGTAAATTAGAAAACTCAAGTAATTCTTTCGGAGTGAAATGCATTTCCTCATGGGCTATCAGCTTTAGGACACCTCTGTGACTTGTGTCTAGTTAGAGGTCTAGAAACAAAAAAAGGTGATGGGGGTGGGTCTTCAGGATAATCATCATTGTTCTGCATGCTGGTTCCCCATAAAAGGATATGACCACTTCCTCAGGTAATGCAAGTTTAATCCCCTCAGACAGGGGTGGAAAGGCCTACACCTTTGTTAGTGGTAAGGCTCATACCCTGGTGGGTAGGGAAACTACTTCCTCTGTGCTGTAGAGGCCACTTTAATGGGGGGTAGGGAAAACTCAACTGGCAAGGAAGACTCAACAGAATTTAGGGGCTCTATGTGCCCAGATTTGACAAGGTCTTCCCACATGTCCCCATTTCAGCTGATAGGATCTCATTTTTTCCCTGTCAATGCCCTTATTTTAGCAGTAGACACTGCAAGTCTGGAAGATCAGCTAATGCTGTAACTCAGGCAGTCACAGCAGTAGATTTTGCATTTGATTTTCTGCAATTTCAGCTCTGGGGCTCCAGAAGATGTAGGTCATTCATGTGGAATTTGAGCTGAGAACTTGAATCCCTGAGCTCATCTTTTTCTTTCACCACTTTGTCTAGCAACGTTAGTAGCAACCAGGCAATCTCATTATATGTGTGACTTTTCTGAAAATGTTTATATCATAGCATCAATGAAGGTATCATATATACAAACACTGAATTCCTTCTTTCTTGTGTACAGTTGACTAGGAGTATCCATGGGGATATTTTGCATATGTCTATTGGCAGATTACTCCCTAGATTATCAGTACTCTACTCTGTTTACCACTACAGGAAATAGAGTTATTAGTGTCTCATTCTAATCATATAAAAGAAAGGATTCCAGAAACTCCATTGGCTCATGCAATTATGAACAGAGGAAAAACAGGAGAGTAAATCAGCAGATCAGATGATCTTGGGCAAGATTAGAGGATGTCAAAATATAGGCTATTAATTTTAGCCACAACTCTATAAAATATTTTAATTTAATGTGGGATTCATTGTTAAAACTCATTAATTGAGCATACATCAAGTATATTTAAAACTATTCACTAAACTCTGTTTTTTAAGTGTATGGTGCAAGTATTTGTATATTTATCATCTGGTAATGATTCTTAAAGTGAAGATTACTGGACCATACTCAAAACCTGACTGTGTAAGTCAGAGTTCTCTAAAAAAACAGAACTAGTAAGAGGATGATAAATAGATAGATAGATGATAGATTCATTATAAGGAATTGGCTTATGTGATTATAGAGTCTAGCAAATCAAAAATCTGCAGGATGGACTGGCACTTTTGATACCCTGGAAAGCTGATATTTCAGTTTGAGTTTATTTTATTTTAATTTTATTTATTTGAGGGAAAGAGTGAGCGAGAGAGAGAAAGCACAAGTGGGGTGGAGAGAGAGAGAAGCAGAGTCCCTGCTGAGCAGGACCCTGGGATCACGAACTGACCTGAAGGAAGATGCTTAACAGACTGAAGCCACCCAGGTGCCCCAACAGTTTTTTAAGCCATCTGCTGTAGAGCCAGGAAAAGCCAATATTGCAGATGAAGCAGGGAAAACACAATGGACTAATGGGGAATTTCTTGCTCAAAGGAGGCCAGGTTTTTTTTTTTTTTTTTAAATTTTATTTTATTTAAATTCAATTAATTAACGTATAATGTGTCATTCATTTAGAAGACTTCATCAGTTAGTTGCATACAACACCCAATGCTCATTATGTCATGTGCCCTCCTTAATGTCCATCACCCAGTTACCCCATCCCCCATCCTCCTTCCTCTTCAGCAACCCTCAGTTTGTTTCCTAGAGTTAAGAGTCTCTTAGGAGGCCAGTCTTTGTTCTAGTCAGGGCTTCGACTGATTGCATGAGTTCCACTAATATCATGGAGTGATTGATTTGTTTTCCTCAAAGTCTACTGGTTTAAATATGAACTTCATCCAAAACCATCATCACAAAAATGGTCAAAATGTTGGACCAAATATTTGGGCACCCTGTGACCCAGGCAAGTCAATACATAAAAGTAACTACCACACTTACAGAAGGAAAAAAATCTCTCTGCCAGGAATTTTTCTGAAAAAAAATTCTTGAAAAGTTACTATGTTCATAGTGACTCTTGTTCCCACCAATTTGAGACTTATTATTATTCTCTTGTTTTGCCTCATACAAGCATTTTTCTCTAGCCTCTATTAGTCAGACATGCCCCCAAATAGCAAAATGGGTATTTAAATATTTTTAGTTTAAAATTTTTATTCTTAGCTAGCTAGACACTGTTCTCTCATTTGTTTGGCATGTATTTGGCTTATTTCATTTTCTTCTTTTAATAGAATATAAAGGACATGAGCGTAGAAAGTATTTTTATCTTTTTCACTATTATGTTCTTAAATACACTGCAGGCAGCTGGACTGGTACATGGTAAATGCACAATAAATATCTGTTGAAGAAATGGAATAATATGGCCATCTTACCTTGAGGATACAGAAGTTTAGCCAGAAATTAACATTTCGGAGTGAATATATTTGTATTTTACCAATGCATCCTGTGTGGTTTTAACTGCCCATATCTGAGTAAATTTTGAGTATTTTTGGACTTCCTTTCAGCTTTTGGTACATTATGCCTTGGAGAAATACCTAAGGCTAACACTATTCTCCATTTTCTTTATACTGTTTTCTGGGTAATATCACATAGATGGAAAATGAAGATGGCTATATGGTATTGGATTACAGGAATATTTTAAAATCCAGACAGAGGCCTAAAGGTAGGAATATTATCTCCCTTCATTCTGTCTCCAGCTTGAAATTGCATTACTCTCTTAAGAAGATTATGATCTTTGAATATTTAAAAGAGTTAAAATTAACTACATTCTGGGACTTTAAAAAATTCATACATTGTCTAAGATAGGTTATTTAGACTCACAAAAACTTGAAAAATGCAGTATTTTTGCAGCCACGTGAAATGCTAATACAATGATGTATAATCCCCTCAATATTATAGCATAAGAAAAAAAGTGTAACTTTCAAGTAAAAGATCAGAAATAGTATTTTAAAAGAGATTATTCATCTTACAAAATACAAAATTTTTAGGAGCGGTTATTTGGGAATGATATTGACATGAAGATACCTGCCATACAGGGAAGGTAAAAATCTGCTAACGGTGGAAGTAGCAGTGGTTCTAGAGTATTCTACAGCATAAAAGGCATTTTCATGTATACTGATTGAATTTTTTATTCTTCACAAAAGATCCATATGATTGGCAGAATAGTCTATTGGAAATGAGAGAAGGACAAACTAAAACTAATCTTTACTACTTAGAGCTGCTGCTATATTTGTCTATACACAAATATAGACACTGCTATATTTTATCTGTGTTTGTGTGTTTTCAGATCTGTCCCAGGTTCTGTAGAAATGTTTAATCAACAATAATATACTGATGTCTAAAATCACTCTGTCTGCAATAAACTTGTAAAGCAATCCTGTTGAAATAGCCATGATCTGAGCTGGGATGACATGGGCCAGGAATTTGAAATTGCTGATCACAGATTGCAGCTCTGCTATCTGGATTCTTGCTGAACCTCTTCATGTACTATTTGTTTCCAAATATCAAGAAGCAAACACACATTTTTTAATTAGTAACTTAGACTTATGTAGTAAAAAGCTGACCATTGGAGTCGAAGTGGCTAAATTGGATCCTAAGCCCTGCAGACGAAATGGGTGGCCTTGCGGAAATCTTTTTTCTTCTTAAATCTCATAATTTTTGCTTACATAATAAAGCCAACCTCACTTGTGGTTGTTTATGTAGATGTTAAACTAAATTATTAATTACTTCTTCTGTGATTTCTAAATCACCTTATAATAAAGTGAATAAAAATATATAAAGTCTGAGTATATGTACATAAAATATGAAGTAAACATCCATTTAAATTATGAGTGAAAGAAGGATAGGACTAGAAACATGAAATAGGCCTGTAACTAAGCAAAATGTATGTAATTCAGCATGTTCGTGTTTGTTATAAATTTGTTTCTAAGCTTCTCTGTTTTGATAAGTAAGGGAAACATTGCCAATTTTTCAGCTGCGTTGAAGTTGCATCCATGCTTAAGACAAATATGAATTAATCTTGGCACTGAATCCAAAAAGAAAATCTTTCCATTAGAAAGCAGATATAAATAATCTAATGGTGATCTTGCAGGAGTTATAACAGGTTTCACAGAGTGACTTCTTAATATTACTTCACTTAGGCCAATGGCAATTTCATAATTGCCCAGGGCAATGCACTCCACGTACACAGCTCTCTGTTCACTTGACTTTATATATGTATGCATATTTTGGTTTATATTAAAAATTACTGATTTTTAATTTATAACTATAATATTATTTTGGAATGAGTTTAACATTTCCCTTTCTAGCAAATATGGAACCAGCAAACTGCAGATCTGTATGCCTAGGTTTGGTGTCCCTCATAAAACTGCAGAAATGTATTTTGAAGATTATCAGCTAAAGTGGAGGTCTTTTCACTTCTGCTTAAGCAGAAGGAATACCTATAGGCAAGAAAAAAAAAAACCAAAAAACACTCCTTATTTTGGATTTATTCTGTAACACAGACAATTGGCTGGTAAATTTCAAAGGCTTTACTACATATGGGACATTCTATGAGTGTGTACTATACATAAAATCAGATGCATTAAGACCATAAAATGAGGGACGCCTGGGTGGCTCAGTTGGTTAAGCAGCTGCCTTCGGCTCAGGTCATGATCCCAGTGTCCTGGGATTGAGTCCCACATCATGCTCCTTGCTCAGCTGAGAGCCTGCTTCTCCCTCTGCCTCTGCCTGCCACTCTGTCTGCCTGTGCTCACTCTCTCTGACAAAAAGAACAAAACAAAACAAAACAAAACAAAACAAAACAAAAAACAAAAAAAAAACCCAAAATAAAAACAAAAACAAACCATAAAACGAAAGTAAAACATACACATGAAAACAGCACTTCTTATTATGACTTAGAAGATAAATTATTTGTGAAATGCATAACCAAGGTTTGATATTAAGAGCTTGTTTATTTATAAGCTAATAAAAACTAGGGAATATCTGAATATTCTGAATATCAGATTATTTGACTTTCTCTTTGGCCACAAGGATGACAAACTGGCTGGAATGGCTGGATTGAGATAATATTCCTATGGTGTCTTCATGTAAAAGGATACCTGCGTTCATTTTGTTTGTGGAAAGAGTGTATATATCCAACTTATTAAAAAATGCTCAGATGTAGAATCAAATACATACAATCAAAAGAGAAAAATAATGTATTTATAGACCTGTTCAATGTCTTTGGATGCTTCCTGTTTCCTCCTCTGTGAGATCATTCCTGCCAACTCTGATCCCAGAAGAGTACTATGGCATAAATTCTATATAATTCTATATGAGCACCATTAATCAGAGATCTATGATACTTAGATTGACACTGATTCCTCTCCAAAAACTCAAGCCAGGAAAATACAATATATCATATATAAAAGTGAAATAACATGATGACTATTACCAGTTCAGTGATTGGTACATAACAGAACTTTGATAAATGTATTTTTCCTTCTTTAATTTCTAACAATGGATCATTAAAATAAATAACACATATAACATATATGCACTTGGCAATGAACAATTCAAAAATAATGTTAGATAAAACAATTCCATTTATCTAGGATTATTGTACATAGAATTATTCTATATATTATACATTTATATAATATGTTTATATTACATAATATATAGTATTCTATAAAGACAATATAAAATATATATTTCTATTATATTTTATATATTAATATAAATCATATATAACACTCTACATTATTTATAAAGTATTTACACTATATATAATACATATACAATTTAATAAATCATTTTTAGTCATCAAAAACATCAAAAAACATCATCACCAAATAATTAACAAAGCAAGGCAATGACAATCCAACCCAACATATTAAATAACAGTAGCATCTCTTTGTTTTTGGACTGTAAATACATTGCATTTTCAAATTTTCAATTAGTCAAATTTTAGTGTCATATGAACATGATTATCTTTGTAATAAAAATAAACAGGGAAAATGTTTACAAAGTGAATACTCAAGTGAGCTCTAAAAGTCACCAAAAAATTCTCAATATTTCAGATTTCTCCCTGTATCCACGATATCATTGTCTTATGCTAGTATTTGGCTGTATTGGGTTCCTTATTTTCATGATCACACTGATTTGCCTGAACTTTTGGGGTAAGTATGGAGTTTTTATTTACTTTTGTACTTTTAGGACATAAATATTGATTTTTACTTTTTCTTTTTAAAAAAAGATTTGTTTATTTCAGAGAGAAATAGAGAAAGAGAGCCTACGCACAAGTGGAGGGAGGGGCAAAGGGCTAGGAAGAAAGAGAATCTCAAGCAGACTGCCCACTTAGTGGGAGCTTAAAGGGGACTTGATCTTGCCATTCTGAGATCACAACCTAAGCCAAAATCAAGAGTTGGACTCCTAACCAAATGACCACCCAGGCTCCTTGATTTTTAATTCTTCTTAATATTAAGATCAACTCCACATTGTGGCCCCAAATTGATAAATTAAACTGGTCAGCTGTATATGTTATATTTAAAATTATTTGAAATTTAAGAAAAATTAAGAAACAATCAAATATAAAATTAACATTTATTCAACATCTTTTCTTAGGAAGAGGCTCCACTGAAAATTTGACTTATTTTATGAAACATTGGTGATACAGTTTTAGAAAAAGAGAAGTGTTCATTGGTACTATTTTCAGAGATAATGATTTAAATGTACCAATGTAGTTGTTAAAAAGGACCTGTTGAAAACCATTTTAACTGTACTTCTGCACCTTTTTTCCCCCCCTGAAGTGATATTTATTGTACATAATCTATAGTTGTTCTTTTGGAAACAACTAGACCATTTCATGGATTTCTGTAATTTTCTGCTTTTCTCTTGAAACAGTCATTCTTTAAAATGTAGGGCTAACATGGGTTCTGTTTTATATATAATATTGACATGGAAACATAAACTCTGGTGGTCTTTGATGAGATCTAAATATAAATGAGTCCCAAGGCACTCTCTCTGAGGGAGACAAAGACCTAAAGGGTTTATTTTTGTATTGGGCAAGAAAAGTTTGTTTTTGTCTTTTTCCAGTACACCAGGGGAAAATATCAGATATTTCTAAGACTAAATAAATACTCTATTCTATGTAATTTTTCTGTACTTGGCATAGCATTTTGGCTGGAAGTTGTCAACCAATCATATCCTTCGAATATGTTCAGCTTTTACTTGAAATCAAACTCTAATAATATGAAATTCTTCACCTATTTAACAGTCAATATTAGGTGACTAATACTAGTTTTCATGAATCCACCTAAGTAAGCATTATTGTCTGTTAACCAGAAATTCTGGGAAGTTGAACATATCTAATAATTATTATGTATTTTTTAAAGCTCTTAAAATTCAGGACAAATGGCTTCTTGTTAGTCATTAAATATGGTATGTACAAGTTACCATTGACCTCTTGTGACTCAGTTCTCTTTTCTGTAATGCATAAGTGGTAAAATAAATAATTGGTGCAATAATCATTGCTTTAGAGAAAGATGCTATTGAGAAGAAATCAATAAAATTTGACACATTGATGAAATATTAAGAGACAATATTTTTTCCTAGTGATATTATTTTAACAAATTAGTAACAATTTCAATATTTGTGTTTCTATTAAGTTTGTGCTTACACTTTGACCAGTTTGAAAATATTTTCCATGGCTTCCAGTTCAAAACAAAATATTGACTATAAATGTTTACATTTGTTCTCTCCTAAGATTCTGGATTAGACCAGTAAAAGGTATCAAAATTAGAATAAGTTAATAAGAGCACAGAACATGGAAAGGCTAGAAAATTGGAAAGGAAATGAGAAGCAGAGGGGATAATGCTCTCAATCAGTGAAGAGAATGGCAGTGTAGAGAAAGTACAGCAACAGCGCAATGCGGATGAAACTACTTCTCATGGCAAAACCAGGAAGGAGTCTTGTGTCAGGGAGGAGATTATATAGATTATAAGGAGAAATCTAAAGAAAAGTAATTAGCTGGAAGACCTTCTAAGGAATGCTCTTTTAGATTGTTGTCTTGACAACCTCTTATTCCACTCACACAGTAGCATTTGCCACTGTATCGTGCCAAAATAAAAAACAAAAACAAAAGCAAATGCTTGTGAAACAATGACATACACAACTAGAACAAGCTAGGGCTCCTCACTTAGAGAGCGGTGGTTGGTGCAATAGGCATGTGCCCCCTTATTTTGGTTCTGGAGTGGGAGGGGGAAGTAATGTAGTGGTTTACTGCATAGCTTAGCTATTTCCTGTGGGTTTTTTTTTTTTCTGTCTAAAAATTCACAGCAGCTAACAACATATCCTAGAATGTAGAGAAAATTATCTAGAAAAAAAAATCAATAAATATAAGAAATCTGAGACAAAACCACAAAATATTGTCCATCCCGAAAGATAATGTCTAACAAATTCCCGGAAGAATAGAATAGGAGGAAAAAGTAGATCTGAAATAATAATAATAATAATAATAATAACAACAATAATAATAATTTTCAAGGAGGAAAAAACAAACCCCAAACCATGAGTTTCCAGCTTAAAAGAGCCTACCAAATTCAGAATAGGATATGTAAATAGATATAGATAGAAGACAGATAGATGGATAGTTATAAATAGTAGATGATGGATAGATAATGATGTTGAGAGAGAAATCCTTATCATATTTCAGGACACTAAGCGCAAAGATATGATCTTAAAAGTTTACATAAAGAATTAGTTTTCTCCCCAAAGAGAAACAAATTGGCATCATTATTTTTTTTTTGGCATCAGATTTTTAAATGTATATACAAGGACACCACTGTAGTAATGCCTTTAAACTTATAAGCAAATCTGAACTTAAGTTTAAGACAAGAGTAATCAAGTAATATAAAATTTCCAAGCAATAAAAGTTTTCCACACAGGCTTGTATGTGAGTGTGTGTGCTGATTGTAGATAGAATGAAGCTAGCACAAGAATGTAATGAAAAGACATTTCAGGTTATCAGCTCTTCTACGTTCCTGGAAAGCAATGATTTCAGTCTATATGAAAAACAATCTATAAGTAATGCTGTAAGATGCTAAAGGAACTTGATATGGTAAAAAGGAGTTTGGGGTGGCAGGTCTCGACCAAGAAGAAATTACAGTAATTTAAAAGTTCAGCTGGAAAAAGAAAATAGTATATAAAAAAGTTATACACATGAAGTTTAAGAATTCACATAATAGTTAGATTGTGATCAGTGACTAAAAGAGTAAAAGTAGATATGATAAAAGTGGCTAATTCTGGGGAAAGAGAAGAGTAGAAGCTGAGTATAAGAGAGAGACTTCAGATTTTTATTTGACTTTGTTTTGTGCTAGCATTTTTATCCTCGCAAACCTAGATTGCTATTCATTTTCAAATGTTTCTCATTATATTTTTTCTTTACACTAGGTACAGATAAAAAAATGGATTTCTCCCAGAAAGTAAATATCAGCCGTCTAGCAGGTAAGGTTTGTTTTTGTCTGTAACATGCTGCCCTATGTTTGAATGAAGAGATTCCAAGTCATTAAACATGACTTTTCTAAACTTTCAAATAGGGATATAATACCCCAACTACAGAATATTTAATGAAGATTAAACCAATGGTGGTGGGGGCGCCTGGGTTGCTCAGTGGATTAAAGCCTCTGCCTTCGGCTCGGGTCGTGATCCCGGGGTCTCTGCTCATCAGGGAGCCTGTTTCCTTTCCTCTCTCTCTGCCTGCCTCTCTGCCTGCCTGTGATTTCTGTCTGTCAAAATAAATAAAATCTTTAAAAAAAAAAAATCAATGGTGGTGGTTAATTTTAATGTCAACTCAGCTAGGCCACACTCAGTACTCAGATATTTGAACAAATACTGGTCTAGATTTTCCTGTAAAATTAGGTTTTAGATGACATTTACATCAGTGGATTCTGAGTTGAGCAGACTACCTTCCATACTGTGGGTGGGCCTTGCCTGATCAACTGAAGGCCTTTAGAGAAAAATAGACTAAGTTTCCCAAAGGAAGAGGGACTTGGGCCTTATACTGTATATAAGACTGCTCTTATACACAAACTGCAATATCACCTCTTCCCTGGGTCTCCAGCTTACCAGCCTGAAATGCACATTAGATAATAAAATAAAAGTAGAGACTTATGTAATAAATCTCCACGTACCTTTCAAATTTCATCAGAATTTGTCAGTATATAATCAATATTAATTATATCTCCCCCACATTACTCTCCCAAACCAGATTACATTAGCAATGATCAGATATCATGCCATTTAACATCTAAATATATCTGCATGTAATTCTTACAGTTAAGGGCTCCTTTTGCTTAACAAACACAACACCATTATATATCCTGTACTGGTTTTCTCTGGATGTGTAACAAATTACCACACACTTAACAGTTTAAGATAATTATTTATTACCTCACGTTTTTCATGGGTTGGGAGTTTGGGCACAGCTGAACTCGGTCTTCTATTCAGGGTATCATAGGCTATAATTTAGATGTTGACAAGATCACACATGTTTCTGAAGTTGACATTCCTCTTGCAAGCTCATGTGGTGGTTGGTACAATTCAGCTACTTATAGTTGTAGGACTGAAGTCATTGATTCTTGCTGCCTGTTATCTAGGGCGACTCTAGTCCTGCATAGGACCCCTGCATTTCCTTGCCATGTGTCACTCTTGTATATCCTCTCAAAGACATGAAAGCCCAATTCATAAAAGAAAATGGGAATTTTCTTTCTCTTTAAAAATGGCCTAGGCCCATTCTTAACATCTTGTATCTGATTAAATCAGGCCCACCAGGGGAATCTCTTCATTTATTCAAAATTGACTGACTTCACACCCTTCCCTAGTCTTCAAAATCTTATCTTAACATCATGTATAACTTAATCATGGGAGTGATAGTCCATCATATTTGCAGGTCTGACTCACACCAAAAGAAAGGGGATTTCACACACTTTCTGGATTTTTCTGCTCAGATGTCCATGGTATCATTTAACATGTTCTTCTATCTTATAAAGTAATTTTAAGGGGTGCCTGGGTGGCTCAGTGGGTTAAAGCCTCTGCTTTCGGCTTTGGTCATGATCCCAGTGTCCTGGGATGGAGCCCCGCATCGGGCTCTCTGCTCAGTAGGGAGCTTGCTTCCCCCTCTCTCTCTCTGCCTGCTTCTCCGCCTACTTGTGATCTCTGTCTGTCAAATAAATAAATAAAATCTTAAAAAAAATAAAGTAGTTTTAAAAACTAAATATGTTAGGTGCTTAGAAACTCACCCACTGTAGTGGGTGTGTGTTTGTTGTTGTTGTTATATAAAGTATCTGAGATAGGAATGGGTACAAAGGGTTGCTTAATATATGTGTGGGGGGGGGGGGGTTAAATATTTTATTTATTTATTTGTAACAGAGAGAGAGAGAGGGAAAGAGAACACAAGCAGGGGGAGCAGCAGGCAGAGGGAGAGCCAGGCTCTTTGCTTGGTAAGGAGCCCAATATGGGACTTTATTCTAGGACCTTGGGATCATGACCTGAGCCAAAGGCAAATCCTTAACTGACTGAGCCATCCAGGCATCTCCCTTGATAAATGTTTTATTCCATTCTCATCCCCCAGGATATTTCTTCTTATTTTTAAAAATGGCACTTGAACCTGAGTTCATAGTAGTAACTCCTTTGGACAATTAGTATCCACATTTTGCATCTTTTTTTTTTATATTTTAATATATTACACTAATCATTTATGGAATTTTTAGTGTGTTTTGCAACTTTACAACTATACTTCATTGACCACTCTATCAATAGCCACATAAGGAGTCCAAATGACTCCTTCTCAAGAATAATACATAGCTCCTTTCAAATCATAAATTGGGAGGTATTATTTGAGGTCATCTTATACTTTTTAACACACAACTATGTACTGGTAGAACTGAGAATAGGCTTATCCTGAGTCTACAAGTATTTTGCAAAATTACCATTATTCAGGATTGGCAATGTTTGCCCAGCACAGAATGTATTAATGAGTTAAGAATATATATGAAGTTTTATATATTGAAAATTATTCCTTGATATCTTCTTCAGGTCATATGTACTGATGTTAGTTTTTATATCTTTTATTTTTTAATTATTTATTTACGTGACAGAGAGAGATGACAAGCAGGCAGAGAGGCAGGCAGAGAGAGAGGAGGAAGCAGGCTCCCTGCTGAGCAGAGAGCCTGATGAGGGCCTCGATCCCAGGACCCTGAGATCATGACCTGAGCTGAAGGCAGAGGCTTTAACCCACTGAGCCACCCAGGCGCCCCTGATGTTACTTTTATTTTCCATCTTACCTGGACATATTAATTCAATTTCCTAAAATAGATTTTTACAAATATTTAGGCTCATAAATAACAGACTAAAATATTAGAAATAAAAATATGGCATGCTTTAACTTATGGATATATAATTCAATTATTCAACAATTAAAAACCATAATCAAAGTGCTATATGATTGGAAACTCAAAGATGAATATGACAGTCTCCTAACAACCTCCCAGTCTGGTAAAAGACAAGGAGATGTTCACAGATGACCAGGACATGGGCAATACACTTGTTGCTAAATGACACTGAACTGTTATGAGTCTAGAGGCAACAGAAATTATGACCAGTTAAAGACTTTGTTTTTGAGATGGAAGTACAATTGAGCAGTAAAATTTAAGTTTAATTTAGATGAAGAAGAAGAAAGGGAAGGCTATTCAAGTCTGAGACCATGTGAATGAAAGGCATAAGAGGATGAAAGTATCCAATGCAATCATGTAAGTAATGCTAATGGTAAGTAATCTCACAGAAATGAAATAGAGGTTGTAAGCACAACTCCAAGAAAAGGAATTAGGCCAGACAGTAGAGAGATTTAAGCAGTAGGTTCTTACTTGTGTTAATTATAAATGATCAAAAATATTAAATATCTGTTTCCTTTAATTATGGGACTCAGAATTCACATGTTTTTATCTCCCCAACTCCACACCCAAAATCCTACCTCCATGCCAGAAATATAAAGATTCACGAGTTAATATCATTCTTGTTCTGCCAATGGAGCAGCCTTTTCATCACACATGGTATTATGGACACTTTATTGATTGTAAAGTCTAATTTTTTTTCCTACCTTTTCCTTCAGGAAATAATTATTTGTGCCCAAAAGACTGGCTACTGAACCAAGAGAAATGCTACAAGTTTTCAATTTCTTCTAAAACTTGGAATGAGAGTCAACACGATTGTGCAAATCTACAGGCACATTTACCAGTGATCCAAACTCTGAATGAGCTGGTGAGGAATCAAATACAGGATCTAAGTACCAAGGAAGAATTGCTGGGTGCAATTCTAAGAAGTGTGGGTGGCTTAAGTATTGTTTTTGAACATTCATTAATCATAATGTAATTACCATTTTTTTAAAAACATATTCATTATGAAAGAAATGGTTATTTACCATTCTATCAATGCCTGGCATACTGTCTTATTCAATAGAGGGCATGGAATTTTTAAAAATAAATTAATAAATGAATATACCAATTCCTTGATAGGAGTTCATACAGAAGACTTTAAAACCTGGAAATCCTGGTTGGATTGGACTACATAGTACATCCCCAGGAAAACAATGGATGTGGATAAACAAACACCTTTTTGTGGAGCAAAATGAGTAAGTAGTTATTTGAGGGGGAAAAATGGCAGCTGTGATGTTGTTTTATTGAGAGAAAGGTATTTTTAATAAGCTTCCATGCTTTCTAGTCTTTTTATCTTTCTTCCTCCTTTCTTTTCTTTCTATCTGCCCCTCCTTTTCCTTCCCTATTTCTCTTTTTCAGAATTTTCTCTTTCTTTGTTTTCCTTCCTCATTCACTAATGATGAGAAGGAGGGCTAGAAAGTGCTCATATCTGGAAATTTTAATGGACAAGAAATGGTAACATCTTTATAATTTTTAAGTCCACTCAGATCTCATTTAAAATAATTTTCAGCAACTATATTCTATATAGGAAATGCAAAGATAAAATTCCCCTATAAATAAAAGTATCTGGAATGTGTAAAAACACCTCTTGAGCTAAACTCAGAAAGCATGAGTTTGAAATTTTGCCCTTAGAATATTTTCCTAAACTTGGGGCCCTGGGTTGCTCAGTCAGTTAAAGAGCCAACTCTTGATTCACCTCAGGTCATGATCTTGAAGTTGTGAGATTGAGCCCGTGTTGGGCTTGGTGCTCAGTGGGAAGTCTGCTTGGGATTCTCTCCCTCACCCACTCCCTCTACCCCTCCCACCTCTCTCTTTCTCTGAAATTTATAAATATTTTAAAAAAGGAGAATATTCTCCTAAACTTGTTGATATCCCTTTCTTTATCTGTGTGATAATAATAATGAAGTTTTCCTCATAATGTTCTTGTATGAACAACATAAGGTAATACATGTAAGAGTGTTTTAAAATTCTTAGGGGTCACATACATTTACAGGTTCTCCTCTGTGTCCGTGTTTTCTTTAAACATCACTGGAGCACCTGACCTGTGGCAGGTTTAAAGCAAAGGCCGTGGAGTGATAGTCCATCTCAGTCTCGATATTTATCTACTTCTAGATACTTCCACTCTCCATATTTTATCATCTTTCATGCACATAAAACTAAAGTGTGAAGTGGTATTCATTCTTTGGCCCTACTTTGATAGCAATCTTGGGCAAAAATTAGTAAGGAACACCTAGGCTCCCCCCAACCTTTGGAAATCCAACATGTTGTTAGGGCAGATTATCTCTTTGAAAAAGCTTTCATTTGATTATTTTAGGAAAAAATGCTATTGCAGCTGGTTGTAATACTGTTTGGTTTTTATATTTAAATAGTAGTCAGCCTTCAGCTCAGGTCATGATCCCAGGGTCGTGGGATCAAGCCATGCATTGGGCTCCCTGCCTGCTTGGTGGGGATCCTGCTTCACCCTCTCCTTCTACTGCTCCTCCTGCTGTGCTCTCTCGCTCTGTCAAATAAATAAATAAAATACTAAAAAAAATAGTAGTCAGCAACTGGAAAGAATAGTTAAAGGATAGCTCTCTCCAAAAATATTCTCTTCACATATTTCCCTCATCATACTATTGAAGTTAGTGAAAAATTTAAGTCATCTATATAGTTTTTTACTTTAACTTAAAATTGTGTCCCTGGGTTATTGCTTTGCAACTCTCATTAGTATATCTATTACTATGCAGTATTTACCAAAAACTTATATTTTAGAGGTGCCTGGGTGGTTTAGGAGATTGAGTATCTGACTCTTGGTTTCAGTTTAGGTCATAATCTCAGGATCACGAGATGGATGTGTCCCCGCCCTCCACCAGGCTCTGCGCTGGTCATGGAGTCTGCTTAAGATCATCCCTCTCTCTCTGCTCTCCTCCCTCTCCCTCTCTAAAAAAATTTAAACAGAGAGAAAACTTTAATTTCAATATCTAATCACCTTTTATAGAAAATTATTTTGCTGTGTGAAGAATGAATAGATGGGAAAAATAAAAACTGATACTGAAGTTCAGTCAGAAGTCTGTGACCAAAGATAAGGGAGAGGCAGTAGCAGCCTGGGCCAGGAGTGAATGGATATAAGGACCAGTCCAGAGGTAGAATACTAGAACTTGCTGATACACGCAATTCAAGGGTTGAGAGGGAAGGAAGAGACAGGGATGCTTCTAGTCTTCAGGCTGGAGCTTCTGTGGCAATGTTCCTCAGATAAGAGAGACATTATGGGGGGAGGGTACGGAGGGCAAGCAAATCAAGTGTGCCCAAATGCAGTCATGTACAACAAAAGAAGAGTCTATTCTGAAACCTTTGCAACATTTTGGTTGCTGAAGAATTACCTGCACATGTTTGGCTGGAAACTTTAAGAAACATATTTGTTATTTTAAAATAAATGCTCTAATGACTATACTTTATCTCCTAGTTTTCTCATGATTGGACCAACGGATCACGAGAGCTGTGCTGTCGTAACAGGAAAGCAGGTATATTCTGAAGACTGTAACTCCAAATTTAATGGCATTTGCCAAAGAGATGCTGTCTGAACAACGAAAACAAATCTGTGCATTTAAATAAAGATTTGGATTAAATTTATGTGGTTGTTAATATTTTAACACAAAATATTTTAACCACGAAATATTGCCTTTATTTTTCTTTAAGTGGAATGTAAATTTATTTCTTTTCTTTATTATTAGAAAACAAAAATCGACCAAGTAAATTTGAAGATCTAGTTGGCTTTATTCAATGATTGATGAACTGGTAGCAGCCCCATCTAGCAAGTAAAAAGGAGCTTCAGTGAGCTACAGGAAAAAAAAAAAGGTTTTTAAAGGCAGACAGGCTAAAACAAGGAAGTCATAAACAACAACAAAGCAAACAAAACAAGACAAAGCAGCAACAAAAGATTATTTGGGGCTATCAGGTGGATTACCTCACTAGTGTTGACCAGAAAATTCTCAACCAGTTAAAATTATATTCCTGAGGAGTTTAAAACTGCAATTAGATTAGGTATTAAAATTTGGTTTGGTGATACAGGCTCACTCTTCTGGACCTGTTGGCTCTTTTTTAACAATACAAATATAATGCTTTCAAATATCCCATATAGAAATAATCTTTCAAAATGAGGAAATATAACTGATTTTTACACACACCCCCATTTTCCCATTATTTCAATATCTAAAAAATAATTTTCAATATCTAAAAAATAATTAATTTTAATCTTCTTGTCCTGTTTCTTGGGTTCTAACTCCTGCGCATCTAGTGAAGTAAGAGACTACACACATAGATATAACATTTTTTTTTTCTTCATGGTGGGCTTTTCCTCCAAAGTAACTGTCTTCAATTTTTATCAGAAAGAAATCAAACTTTCAGCAGGTACTAAGTACTCAGATGTTGTCAGCATGAGATGTCTATTTGAGGTAATATAGAATCTTCTTTTTAATGTGATTCCACAATTCACTTCCCTTTAATCAAATTTATATATCATTTATATTTAAAATTATATTACAAATGATTTCACCCCTTAGTTTATAACTGAAATTCTATACAATGTGAAGTTTCTTAATTTCCTTTCATCTATTCAAAGAAAAAGAAAAAGGGAGTGTATTACTCTAAATTACTAAACAATTTACAAAATTAGTTTGTAGCCATGGACCAACACTAAAAATAAAACCTGTATTATGAATCAAATAAAAATTGAACTGAACCAGAATTTAATACATACAACTGTAATATACAGTGGCATCCTAAAATACATTATTTTCATGTTTTCTTGATAACATCATGCACAGATATAATCGCCCATACGTGATTACATGCCCACAGTTGCTAAGTTATTTTTGTTCCTTATAATACCAGGGTGAACATCAACTAGTCAGCTTGCAAGAATCTCTTTTTATTTATCGGAAAGTTTCAACTGTATCTAATTAAGGAAGTAAGCCTCAGTTAAAAATATGCAAGGACATGTTCCCATGTGTTTGTAATATACTCTTTTCTTCCCAGCTTCTCCATCCTACTTTTTCTCATCCACCTACACCCACATTCTCTCCTACATTCATAGATTATGAGTAATTTATAGTTACCTAGTTACTAATAATAATTCATAGTTACCTAGGCAAGAGTTTAAACTCAACTAATCTAATATAGGTGATTTTGGTATTTTTTGAATGCCCTGCAGAATTTGAATTTTATAACCGCACCCAGATATATGTGATAAGCCTATCCTATTTTCTTGTCCTTACTTGGGAAATAGATTTTCTTCCCCCAATAATCTATTGTTTGGTCACCTTTGATATTATTATTGTAGTTTATATTCAACTGTCTAAGCTTTGTAATATTTTAAATTGAAGTATAATTGACATGTATCCCATTTATTTCAGGTGTATATCATAGTTATGTCATATTTTTGTTTTATTTTTTTCTTTGATTCACAGTTATTAGGGTATAAATTCCTGATGGTTTATAATTTACTATGGTCAACTTAGAGGAGTTAAGTAATGACCTTATGTATATAGTGGACACAAACTGTTACATTTATTTTGAAATACAAATGTGCTTTAAATACATGAAATTAATTATTATTTGACCATAGAGTTGAGGGTCCATATCTGGGCTCTCTACTCTGTTCCACTGGTCTATGTGTCTGTTTCTATGTGAGTACCGTGCTGTCTTGGTGATCACAGCTTTGTAGTAAAGCTTGAAATCAGGTAACATGATGCCCCCAGTTTTGTTTTTCTTTTTCAACATTCCTTAGCAATTCGGGATCTCTCCTGATTCCATATGAATTTTAGGATTATTTGCTCCAGCTCTTTGAAAAATACTGGTTTTTGAGGAGTTCATTATAGATCCTGGATACCAACCTTTTGTCTGTACTGTCATTTGCAAATATCTTCTCCCATTCCGTGGGTTGCCTCTTTGTTTTCTTGACTGTTTCCTTTGCTGTGCAGAAGCTTTTGATTTTGATGAAGTCCCAAAAGTTCATTTTCGCTTTTGTTTCCTTTGCCTTTGGAGACATATCTTGAAAGAACTTGCTGTGGCTGATATCGAAGAGATTACTGCCTATGTTTTCCTCTAGGATTCTGATGGATTCCTGTCTCACATTGAGGTCTTTTATCCATTTTGAGTTTATCTTTGTGTACGGTGTAAGAGAATCTTCTACATATAGCTGCCCAGTTTTCCCAGCATCATTTATTGAAGAGACTGTCTTTTTTCCAAACTCAACACACACAACAATCATATCAAAAAATGACAGAAGATATGGACAGACACTTCTCCAATGAAGACATACAAATGGCTATCAGACACATGAAAAAATGTTCATCATCACTAGCCATCAGGGAGATTCAAATTAAAACCACATTGAGATATCACCTTACACCAGTTAGAATGGCCAAAATTAGCAAGACAGGAAACAACATGTGTTGGAGGGGATGTGGAGAAAGGGGAACCCTCTTACACTGTTGGTGGGAATGCAAGTCGGTGCAGCCTCTTTGGAGAACAATGTGGAGATTCCTCAAGAAATTAAAAATAGAACTTCCCTATGACCCTGCCATTGCACTCCTGGGTATTTACCCCAAAGATACAGATGTAGTGAAAAGAAGGGCTATCTGTGCCCCAATGTTTATAGCAGCAATGGCCACAGTCACCAAACTGTGGAAAGAACCAAGATGCCCTTCAATGGATGATTGGATAAGGAAGATGTGGTCCATATACACTATGGAGTAGTATGCCTCCATCAGAAAGGACGAATACCCAACTTTTGTAGCAACATGGACGGGACTGGAAGAGATTATGTTGAGTGAAATAAGTCAAGCAGAGAGAGTCAATTATCATATGGTTTCACTTATTTTTGGAGCATAACAAATAGCATTGAGGACATGAGGAGATAGAGAGGAGAAGGGAGTTGGGGTAAATTGGAAGGGGAGGTGAACCATGAGAGACTCTGAAAAACAATCTGAGGGTTTTGAAGAGACAGGGGATGGGAGGTCGGGGTACCAGGTGGTGGGTATTATAGAGGGCACGGATAGCATGGAGCACTGGGTGTGGTGCAAAAATAATGAATACTGAAAATAAAAAATAAATTAAAAAAAAAAAAGAAAACTACTGGTGTAATTTTGACCAAAATGACAATAAAAGTATAGATTTTTTTTTTAATTTCAAGATATCTTTTCATTTTGTCGATGTTTTTCTTCACTGTGCAAAAGATCTCTAGTTTGAGTAATCTCATTTGTTTATTTTAGCTTTTGTTGCTTTGTCTGAGGACACTGGTCCAAAAAGAAAAAAGAAAAATTCTGATTTCAAATGGCTTACCTTCTCTGTTTTCTTCTAAGAGTTTTATGGTTTCAGGTCTTATAGTAAAGCCTTTCAGTCAATTTGAATTTATTTTTGTCTATGGTGTAAGATAGTGGTCAGTTTCATTCCTTGGCATGTAGTGTCCAGTTTTTTCAACACTATTTATTGAAATGATTGTCTTTTCCCCATTTTATATTTGTACTTCCTTTGTCAGAGGTTAATTGACATATAAGTGTGGGTTTTATTTCTGGGGTCTCTATTCTATTCCATTGATCCATGAATCTGTTTTTGTGCCAGTACCATACTATTTTGATTACTACAGCTCGGTAGCATAGTTTGAAATCAGGGAGTGGGATGCCTCCAGCTTTGTTCTTCTTCCTCAAGATTGCTTTGGAGTGTTTTGTGATTCCATACAAATTTTAAGATTCTTGGTTCTAATTCTGTGAAATATGCCATTGGTATTTTGATGAAGATTACATTGAATCTGTAGATTGCTTTGAGTGAGCTTTATAATTTAATATATAATTCTGATCATTTATCAGTGATTTTTACTGATAGAGTTAGGATCCTTATGGGTGGGTTTTTCCTTATTTTTATGTCATTGAAGTGAATGTCTTTTCATAGGTTATTCTCTTGTAGCATTTCTTTTCGCCAAAGTTATTATTGTTAGTATTTTGTAATATTTACACATTTGGAACACATATATTTCTCTAACTCTTAAGCTAAGTAAATGTTGGCTGGTCTATCAACATAGATCTCTTTAAATTTGCTTAAAATCATTATTGCAGTTGCAGGTCGTCTAATTATTTGTCATTACTTTATTTGCTTTTATTTAGTAGAAGTTTCCTGATTTGTGCTTATAATGGGCAGTTGTGTGTCTTGCTTTGATGAGGTTCTTTCATTCAACAGTTTTTAATTCCTTTGTTTAAAATCTGCAAAATTCAGTATTCAACAGCATAACTAGTGAGAACTATTGCCTACCTAGGCCTTTTCTTTATCTCTGAAGTGTGATAGTCATTTTCCAGTTTTTTTGCTCAATTAAAATTGAGGTTTGCTGCAAATCCACTTAATATCAATAAATCCCCTAGAACTATGGACTCCATCAGCATTCAGAAAAGCAAAGGATCCATTCCCACTAATTTCAAACCTGAAAAGAACCATTAAAATTAGTTTGAGAACCACTTACAGCTGTACTCAAGAATAAAATTGAGATTCAAGTACTCTGAAACATTTTACCCAAAACATTGAGCTCCATGGTCACTCATCACCATATGCTACACAAAAAAACATCTGGTACATCAAAGAAATAGAAGACTAAATGTAGGTATTTAATTATAATTCTTAGTATAAACTATAACATTATTTAGAACAATAAATAGAAAGTCAGCTATAGGTATAGATGGACATGGATAAACCATGAATAAAGATATAAGTCAATGTCTATATTTATTTATCTATCTATATCTATTTTCATCCATCTATCAGGAGAGACTGTGTTTGCTAAATTGAAAGATCTCTGGAGTTTCTTTAAAGCAGTTTCCTGGCATATTATCAGCCAATGTTCCTTTCTGAAAGTAGGAAATAAGATTTATATTCATTTGATGCATTTGAAAAATGTACGGAGATAGAAACCAAAGAGACTAATGGCTATATTAATTTTATTGATTTGCTCTGTTTATGGAGTTTTTCCTTTTTTCATAGTAAGTGTAATTTGTCTTATCTAACATATTTTAATATTTTTTAATTGGTTCCCACTGTTTATCTAGCAGTTGATGAAATATTAAAGCAAGAGTATGTGGATAGAAAAGAAAAGTCACACAGCCTTTATTTTCAGTTATAATAGTATGCAAGTAAAACAACATTACTCAGTAACAGTTAAATAAATAAATAATATGGTTTACAATGGACTTACGGAAAGTTAAAGACAACAATGTGGTCACTTTTTAAAACAAAGAGATCTTGTGGCACAGATTGCATGGAGCACTGGGTGTTGTAGGCAAACAATGAATCATGAAACACTACATCAAAAACTAATGATACACTTATTTGTGGAGCATAACAAATAGCATGGAGGAAATGGGGAGTTAGAGAGGAGAAGGGAGTTAGGGTAAATTGGAAGGGGAGGTGAATCATGAGAGACTATGGACCCTGAAAAACAATCTGAGGGGTTTGAAGTGGCGGGGGGTGGGAGGTTGGGGTACCAGGTGGTGGGTATTATAGAGGGCACGGATTGCATAGAGCACTGGATGTGGTGAAAAAATACTGAATACTGTTATGCTGAAAATAAATAAATTAAAAAAACTAATGATATAATGTATGGTGCCTAGCATAACACAATAAATAAAGAAGAGATCCTGTATAAATAAACTCGTTTAAAAAAGGTGCGAGTAGGGGCAACTGGGTAGCTCAGTTGCTTAAACATCTGCTTTCAGCTCAGGTCATGATCCCAGGGTCCTGGGATCAAGCCCTACATTTCGCTCTCTGCTCCATGGGGAGCCTGCTTTTCCCTCTCCCTCTGCTACTTCCCTTGCTTTTACTCTTTCTCTGTCAAATAAACAAATAAATAAGATACTTGCGCTTTCTCTAAAAATAGAAAATGCAAGTAATACATGTGGTTTGGCTTGAAATTTGAAAAAAAAATTGAATTTGAATTAGCGAAAGAAGTGTTTATTAGCAAGACTTTGGCAATAAAAATAAAATGAGATAGAGAGCAGAAGGGAGTTGGGGGAAATTGGAAGGGGAGGTGAACCATGAGAGACTATGGACTCTGAAAAACCGATCTGAGGGTTTTGAAGGGGTGGGGGAGGGGGAGGTCAGGGTACCAGGTGGTGGGTATTATAGAGGGCACGGATTGCATGGGGCACTGGGTGTGGTGCAAAAAATAATGAATACTGTTATGCTGAAAATAAATAAAAAATAAATTTAAAAAAATGAAATAAGAAACAAAAATAAAACAGAAGAAAAATTTCACTGTGTATCACTTAAAGTAGAAGGAAGATAGGTTGCTCTAAGGTATGTTTCGATGTGAAAGGGCACATGTCTCAGGGTGAAGACTAAGAAAGGTAATTGCACATAGAAAATAGAAAGATTTCTTTATAATAATGCACTTAAAATTATTTAAAATGTTTTCATACCAGAATAAAACCTTTCCTACTAAAATTGAAACTCACCAAGGATTGAATTTGGTACCATTTGTCCATTTCCAAGATTCTCCTTGTTTTCTGTTCAATCCAATCCAGTGCATAAAAGTTCCTGCATGTCTCCTCAAAAACTCCTTTCACAAAAATCAGGGTATTATCCATTATGTAATATTTTAGATCACATTGCTGAACACACTTCTCATCCCAACCTTCCCATCTTTATGATTTACATCCTAATCTGCATGACCTAATGCTTCTTTAGCAACAGGTAGGGATATTAGGTTAGTTTATCAGAAAGATTTTCACTTTGCTCTTTCACTTCTTAAAAATCTGTAAGCAATAGAGTGACTTTCATCAAGTCATTGCAATTTTCTGAACTGCACTGTCTCAAATGATCTTTAGGGGTACTTTCTATCTCTCAAATGAGAAACTGATGAGGAAAACGTATTTGAATTAATTTCCTCCAAACTGGGCCAACAGTATGTTTTAGTCACAGAGTGAATGACGGAGACTATAAACTGATAAGATGTTTGTGTGTGTTTGGATGACAAAATCAGGAGCTGAGCATTTTCTCTAGGAACTGATACAGAACGTTTGTAAGAGTGACAGAGGACTAATATTTCCATTTTGTTTTATGAACAGGTCCTCTCTCAAAAGTCACAGAGGAGGTATTTCAGGGGGAAAGTGTTTAATAGAAAGTATAACGACTGCTAAAAATAGGAAAATTCAGTCATAAGCTACATTTGATCCTTGAACAATGCTGCCATGCAGTTGAAAACCTAAGCATAACTCTTGATTCCCCCCAAATTCAACTACTAATAGCTTACTATTGACACAAAGCATTATTGCTAAGATAAGCAATTAACCCATATTTTGTATGCTATATATATTATATACTGCTTTCTTACAATAAAGTAGTAAACTAGAAAAAATGGAATGTTGTTCAGAAAATCACAAGGAAGAGAAAATACACTAACATTGCTGTACTGTTTGCTGAAAATAATCTGCATGTAAGTGGACCTGTACAGTTCAAGCCTGTATTGTTCAAGGATCACCTAACTGTCCTTTGAGGAGATACCAAAATAAGAATGTTATTGCTGCTGTAGGTTTTCTCATATAATCAGAAACCAAACTAACTTCTGGATGATTATGATTTATTGCAATAAAAATATATTGAATGATAGATTTCATTTCTCTTTTCTTGGCTCCTTGCTATATAGAGTTTAGTCAGCTCTCTTTATAAACAAACATATTCTCTCATCCAGTGTTCCTAGAGCCCAAGTCCCTCTTCGTGTTTTTTCACTTCTGTCCATGGTCTCATGTTCTTCAAACTGCTATTTCCCTCAGATCCTCAGCCTAAATTCTAAGAGCCATATCTATTTTTTGGTTTTAATTTTTCCAGGCCATTCTTGGCAGAATAAAAATTTAAAGATATTAAAAATTACCCATTTAATAATTTAAGAACATCAAATAAAGTCATTTAGCTATATAAACAGCATGCATTATTATTAAGGACATAACATCACCAGCTAACTTGACTAAGTTCAAATCCCAGTTCAACAAGTTCTGGCTGTGTGACAATGGCTATGTTACATTATATCTCTGTGCCTAACTGTCTTCAGCTATAAAATACAGGTATTTTCATATGTACTTCATAGGCACTGGTTAGTTTACATGAGTTTTATAGTTACACTTAGAACACTGTCTGACATAAATTTTCATATTCACGTTTATCATTTTTATTCTCTTTGTACAAACTTAAGCTCTGAAATGGTTAAGAACTTTCCCCTTTTCTTACCATATCCTCTTGTGTATCAATATGAGCAAGCTCTGATCCCTGTGAAAGGCAAAATTGTTCACTGGCTGTCCAATTTTTGGTATCACTGGAAAAATAGAAACACTTCTTTCTTACTCCAATCCATTCACCTGAACACTCCACAGTTTTGGGACATTTGGAAAATACTGGAAATATTGAAAAAAGAAAGAAATGATCAGATAAAAAGTAAGTTAAAGAGTATTTCTTTCATTCTGATGAATCAGGTTTACTGATTTGCAGTAAACTATTTGCAGACTCCTATGGTTTGCAGTCTGTAAAATTAACTTCACTCATGGGATGATGGACAAATCCAGTTCAGCTGTCTGTAAGGAAAACCACTTAACGGTCGGGCAGTCCATAGTTTATCCAATTTCCCTGGCTTCTACTTTGAAGAATGGAACTACTGGCCTCTCATAGTCTATATTGACATCCTCCCCCAAAAAATGTATAAAATTTAAAACTGACAAAAAGTCCTAGAGACATAAATACAAATTAGACCTCACAGACTAGGGTAAGAAAGCTCACCTTTACCTTGAGAAATGAAATGCTTATAGACAAGAAAGGACATTCAAGCTAGGGAAGTAAAACTCACTGTACATGACAACAAATCATTGGAATATGAGTTAGTAAAACATTTGTTCTACTTCACCAATATTCAGTGCCAAAGAAGCTGGAATCATGAGGAACTGATTTCTGCATAGAGTGTTTTGAAAATTTTCTTTTTCAAGGTTTTAGTTAGGTGTTGAGTAATCAGAATAAGATAAAGTCCTTACCCTCCAAGTGTTTGAAAAAGTTAATGTAATTAGCAAAGAACCAAGTAAATGTTCAACTGTCAGGTCAACTCCAAAGCCACCTCTCCTCATTTGCCATGATGTATAATACATAATGTTTTATTTATTTATTTAAATATAAATATATATATATATATTTATATATACTTAAGTATATATAAATATTTGGAAGTAGATCCAAGCTACCATACCTAGGTAATGAGATATATTGTGTTTCAATTTTTTAAATTAATTAATGAATGAATCTAAAAGTTTCTTATAGAAACACTTTTTTATAAATATTCAAATTCTGGGGCACCTGCTGGCTCAGTTCAAAAGTGCTTGGGACTCTTGATCTCTGAGTCATAAGTTCCCACCCCACGTGGGTTATAGAGGTCACTAAAATAATAATAATAATAATATAATTATTTACCTCTAGATATTTAAATATCAATAACATTGTGCTCCAAGGACGCTATAATGACAGAAAAAGCTATATGCAAGAACAGTACTGGTACTCTGTGAATGACAAAGAAAATGAAAATCAAGAGTGCTATATGTTACTTTAATGTAAGTGCCAACTTAAGTGTTATATTAAGTGAAACATGCATATGGAAAATAAAATTCTGAGACTATTACATGGATCAGGAATTTTAAAGCCTACCTTTGAATTATTTTCACAAAATGAGCCATTAATGTCTAGAAGAAAATTAGTATCTTCATTTTTACATATCTACTCCAATAGACAAAATCGCCACAAATCACTTGTGCCTTTATTTCATTTTCTTTTCTTTTAACATAATAAATATATCATAGAACAACTATTAGTAATGTAACTTAATCTTAATCCAAGAGAAATAAGAGCAAAGAGATACTGCAGCTATATAGGCTGTATTGCAAGGTGGTTAAAATTCGAGGAATTAGAGCCAGTCAAACAAGAAGCGTCTTGATTCTGGCTCTGGAATTTGTTATTTGTGAAAAGCAACTTACTCACTCTGGCTTCTATTTCTTTGCCTGTAAATGGATTTCATAATAATTGTTTCTTGTTCTTGTGAGAATTAAATATAATAAATATAGTATAATTAGCATTGGTTCTTCAACTGGTGCAAAGTATGCTCTATTAAAAAACATAACTATTGCTGTTGTTATCTGGTGGTCACTTTAGAATTTATTATTACTTTACTTAAAGATTAAGAACGTCTATAAATTTGGGAACATAACTGTAATGTGAGATTTAGGATATTTAGTTTTTGTTTTTTGTTAAGCGATCTCTACACCCAATGTGAGGTTCAAACTCATGACTCAGAGATCAAGTTGCTTGCTCTACTGACTAAGCCACCAGTGCTAGCTTTTAATTTTCTTTTTAAATTGAAGCATAAATATATTAATTTCAGCTATGCAACATAGTGATTTGTCAATTTTATATATTACAAAATGCTCACCATGATAAATATAGTTACCATCTGTCACCTTACAAAGTTATTATATTCTTGACTATATACCTGATGCTGAATTTTTAATCTCTGTAACTTATCTATTTTATAACTAGAAATTTGTACCTCTTAATGCCTTTCACCTATTTTGCTCATTCCCTCAACCCCCTCCCTCTGGAAACCACCAGTTTGTTCTCTGTATTTTTGAGTCTGAGTCTGTTTTTTGTTTGTTTATTTAATTTTACTTCTTAGATTCTACATATAATTGAAGTAATATGGCATATTTCTTTGTCTTGCTTCACCTCACACCATACCCTTAGCTCTACCCATGTTGTCACAATGGCAAGATTTCATTCTTTTAATGTCTGAATAATATTCCATTATGTTTATATATCATGTCTTCTTTATGTATTCATTTACAAATGATATATCCAATAAGGAGTTAATATCCAAAATATACAAATAACTCATAACAAAAAACCCCAAATAATCCAATTAAAAAATGAAGAGAGGACCTGAGTAGATATTTTTCCAAAGAAGACATGCAGATGGCTAACAGACAATAAAAGAATGCTCAACATTGCTAATCATTAGGGAAACTCAAATCAAAACCATAATGAAATATCACCTCATCCCAGTCAGAATGGCTGGTATCAAGAGAAGACCCAAGAGCATTTTTAAGAGGGGTGCCTGGGTGGCTTAGTCGTAAAGCCTCTGCCTTCAGCTCAGGTCATGATCCTGGGGTCCTCATCCTCTCTCTCTGCCACGCCCTTTACTTGTGTTCTCTCTCTCTCTCTACTTTTGTCAAACAAATAAATAAAATCTTTTAAAAAAGAGTATTTTTGAGAGAGACAAGGAGTATGGTAAAACCTGCCAAACTAGTAGGAACCTGAGAATTTGTCTCTATAAGAGCTTTTTGTTACTTCAGAATTGAGAGATCTAGGATTAGTTTTGAAGGATTGACCCTAATGGGCACAAAGAATCATAGAAAGTTTATGAGCTCAGCCACTCACCTGCTATCACAAGAATGACCACTATGAGAAGTATGATGCACATACAAAGGTATAACATCCAGCATTTTTTCAACTTGCAAACTGCAAAATAAATAAATATCTACTGTAAAATTTGCAGAGAAACCCTGCCTGAATATTTTCATTTATTCTCCTTCATAATAATCAATTTTAAATCTTTCATTAAAAGCATCTATATTGGGTGCCTGGATGGCTTAGTGGGTTAAGCCTCTGCCTTTGGCTCAGGTCATGATCTCAGGATCCTGGGATCAAGGCCTGCATCAGGCTCTCTGCTCAGCGAGGAGCCTGCTTCCCCCTCTCTCTCTGCCTGCCTCTCTGCCTACTTGTGATCTCTCTCTCTCTCTGTAAAATAAATAAAATCTTTAAAAAAAAGAGTTTTAAAAAAATCATCTATATCATAAAGTAATAAAGGATACAATGGCCTTATAAAATGCAAAGATGGAAAGTACCAATGACCACTGTAGCTGTTCAGAGGAGGAACGGTGGAAAAGATCACTTAGACTGGTTGAAAGGAGGGAGGAAAGGCAAGGTTATCTCAAAGGTAGAAATAGTGTGAATGGTGGATTGTAGTCAAGAAAGTATAACATTCAACAAAAGGGTTATGATCAGACAAGTGGCTACGAAAGATACACAAATCAACAAAATCAAAGATGGGGAGAAAGGAAAGTCATAAGGTCATTTGACAGAAGAAACATTAAGCAATAGCGGGAAATTTAATGCATTTAAGCAAGAAATGCCAAGATAAAAGCAGTAATTTGTGGTAAGCAGAATGAATTAGAGAGGGGATTTGGCACTCATGGAAATGTCATGAGGTGAAGAAAAAAACAAAACAGTAATAATTTTAGGGCTGCCTGGGTGGCTCAGTGGCTTAAGCCTCTGCTTTTGGCTCAGCACATGATCTTAAGGTCCTGGGATTAAGCCTGGTGTCAGGCTCTCTGCTCAGCAAGGAGCCTGCCTCCTTCCCTCCCCTCTGCCCCCCCTTCCCCACTTGCCTCTCTGTCCACTTGTGATCTCTGTCTGTCAAATAAATAATAAAATCTTTAAAAAATAATAATTTTAGCAGTGATTAAGATCATCTTGTTTGACAAATTATTGGCAGATGTAGAAAGAATGTTTTCCATCCACACATTTAAATGTCAGGAGAAAGGATTTGGGGAGGCAGAAAGATGGCAGAGTAGGAAGACCCAAGTCTCCTCTCATGAAAACAATTAAAGAACTATCAAATTATCTTAAATACCCTATAAGTCCACCTGAAGACTGATAGAACAAACTTGTAGAGAGCAAAATGAAGTCTCTCATGTTAAGCAGATGATGACCTATGATGAGCTGTGACACAAGTACTTAAAGGTAAAGCATCTATGAGGGGCGCCTGGGTGGCTCAGTGGGTTAAAGCCTCTGCCTTCGGCTCAGGCCATGATCCCAGTGTCCTGGGATCGAGCCCTGCATCGGGCTCTCTACTCAGCAAGGAGTCTGCTTCCCCCCTCTCTCTGCCTGCCTCTCTGCCTACTTGTGATCTCTGTCTGTCAAATAAATAAATAAAATATTAAGAAAAAAAAAAAGGTGCAACATCTACGAGATATAGCTGGGACCAGCATCAATAGACAGTCCAGAATTGATAAGAAACAGGTCTGCGGAGGCCTAAGACCAATTAAATCCGCTTAAAAAGGAGAGAATTTTTGCAGCACACTGTCAGACTCAGCAGACATGACTTCTCCATGTGACCACTTAAAAAGGCAACTTCAGCTGCTGAAGGCTCCACCTGACTGATCTCAATGGAGTGAGATTCTTCCCTGCTTGAACATAAAAAGCAGTAAGTGCCAAGAGTTGACTCAAACCAGATAAGTCTCATCTCAACTGTGCACCCATAGACGGACATTGTGTTTAGTTTATTAACTTCCTATACCCTTTCATTATATTGTTTTTTGTCTGATTTATCCTATGTTCTGCTCTGTGAAATGTCATTGAATTTGAAATCCTGAACCTGCTTTATAATTGTGATTAGCTTTGCTTTATGATTGAATAAAGTCGACCTTGTGGAAAGACACAACTCATGTGTGCACCTGCATGCCGTGCTCATGACAAAATTCCGTAACTAAAAGGACAGAGGATGCCTCATCGAAGAAGGTCAGATATGTGTTTTAGAGGAGAAATAGATCATGGGTGCCACGAAAGGGAGAGAGATGTGGTTGTAGAGAAGGACAAGAGAGAGAGGAGCACACAGGGGATTGCATAAGAACATTTCCCCAAAGACACTGGCTTGCAAAATCAGAGAGGCTGAATTTTACGAATTCTTGCAATGAGCGGAGTGTAAAGCCTGGAATTTTAAGGGTCCGCTGGCTTGACTGGAATACAGCCCAGGGTACTGTGCTGCTCCTGGAGAGTAGGCAGGCAAACAATCTGGGGGCAGACAGCATGGAAACTATGATCTCAAGAATTCCAGGGGCACACAAAGGGAAGATTATTCACACTTCTTGGAACTCATCCCTGAGAGGCAACATTCATGGGAATGCATCTCCCGGAACAAAGGAGCTGGCTGTTGCCAGTTACCTACCCACACCTTAGTATAAACTCAGTGGTGTATAAACAATGAATCTTGGAACACTGAAAAAATAAAATTAATAAACAACAACAACAACAAAAACCCCAAAACCCAACACAGAGCCACCTATAAGAAGCAATGCAGTACCAACACTGGTTGCCTAACTTCCTTACACCAAGCTCCACACCCCTGCATTCTGATGGAACTGCCCTTTTCAGTCACTTGCCTCAGTCCCAGGTGCAGTGGACCCTCCTCCAGAAGATCAGTGCAAAGTCCTGAGTACCCAATGTTTCCCAACAAGAGAGTTCTGCAGGGCTTTAGTTCCGGCGGAGTTGACATCAGGTCTCGTTTTACAAGCAAGCCAGAGCACATCTAGTTAAAACTCACTGCATTTTGTATTTTTGTTTGATTCTACTTTCTGAGAAATTCATTTAGAGAGAGTCTATGAGTAGCAATTACGTTAAATTTTTACATCTGAAAAATTTCCCCCAACATCTGATAAACTGAATTAAAAGCCTGAATTAAAGCATTTCTCCTTTATCAATGTGAAGAATTTGTTCTATTCTCTTTATGCAGCTGCTGTTGCTGATGAGCGACCTGCCGTTCGGAGAAGGATTTTCACTATCTCGAAGTTCATTTGGTTTGTGTGGTTTCCTCCTCTTTGAGGCCTTTCAAGATTTTCTCTTTATTTTTGATGTTTTGAAATTTAGTATAAGTCATCAAATTATGAAAATTTTTTTAACCTTTCTGCTCAGCATTGTGTATGCTTTTTCAAATTCTAGGCTCATATTTTTCTTCACTTATGATATTTTTTCTTCGGCTACTGCTAGTATATCCATCCCCTTACACTTCACTCTATCCGGGACTCCCTTATACACCACACCTCTAAACTTTTTAAAAACCTAAATTTTTTGTTTTATTTTTCAATGATATCAAAGAGACTTATTCAGTGGCATGAGGATACAGATTCTGATATGAAAAATCAGTCATTCTATTAATTCATCCTTGAACAAGTTCTTTAGTGTACAAAAAAATAACAGTCCACAGATATCTACTTCCACCCTTAAAAAAAAAAACCTAGGGAGGGCGCCTGGGTGGCTCAGTGGGTTAAAGCCTCTGCCTTCAGCTCAGGTCATGATCCCAGGGTCCTGGGATCGAGCCCCGCATAGGGCTCTCTGCTCAAGCAGGGAGCCTGCTTCCTTCTCTCTCTCTGCCCGCCTCTCTGCCTACTTGTGGTCTCTGTCTGTCAAATAAATTTAAAAACAAAACAAAACAAAACAAAAAAACTAGGGAAAATACAAAAGTGAGGGAAAGACACACAGACTTGAGAAATTACAGGAAGCGCTGCTAGAACCCCTTGTGGAGATCCAAGGCTACTCTATGTGCATGTGCATGAATGGTGAGTGAGTGGTAAGGCTCCAGGCTTGCAGTTGGGAGATGCAGCAGTGTAAACAGACAAAATACAAAATGCATTCGAGGAAACTGTTTGCTTTTTGCTTTTGCTTTCCTCTATCTGGCCTTTGGACAATTATAGCATGTTCTACAACCCAAAAGCCACCTAGGCCTCCTGAGTGTATGTGATGAGTACTCAAAATCCATGATGGAGAGAAAGACTGAATTTATTTTATTGTGGTAAAAAAAAAACCCAAATAAAATATTTTATAAAAAATTAAATAAAAATAAACAAAATAAATTTAGCACTTGAACCACTCCTAAGTGAATAATCATGGCATTACATATATTTACTAAAGAAATATTAAAATTAAAATTTCTCAAAATTGAAATTGTCTTGTAAAACAGAGATATTATCATTAAAAATATTCTAGTATAAAAATTTTGCTAGAGGTCTTTGCTGAGGGTCACATTGAGCTGCGAGGTGCTGCTGTGGTATGTTTAGAGTCAGCACCATGGCAGAAGACATCAAGACCAAAATCAAGAACTACCAGACTGCCCCTTTTGACAGCCGCTTCCCCAACCAGAACCAGACCAGGAACTGCTGGCAGAACTACCTGGACTTCCACCGCTGTCAGAAGGCAATGACTGCTAAAGGGGGCGATGTCTCCGTGTGCGAATGGTACCGGCGTGTGTACAAGTCCCTCTGCCCCATATCCTGGGTGTCAGCCTGGGATGACCGCCGGGCAGAAGGCACATTTCCTGGGAAGATCTGAACTGGCTCCGCCCACCTCTCCTCTGTCCTCCGTCCTTCTCCCAGGGTGGTGAAGGGGGACCTGGATGCATGGTGATCCCCACCCTGGGATTCTGAATCATGGCCTAACTAATAATAAATACTCGTTGGAAAAGTGAAAAAAAAAAAATTTGCTAGACTCAATCTTTACACTTCTTCAAAAGCCCCTTTCAGCCTCTTTATCTTCAAGCCACTTCCAGATTTTCTCTATGTCTATTTCCTATAATATCAAGATGATGCTGGGGCAACAATAAAAGACACTGGACACCTAATGATTCTGAAAGTCAACTTGACCCAAGCACAAACATTTAGAAACATCTTCATTCACTTCAGCAGGATATTAGCTATTTCTATCCATCCTTGGTCTATGCTGGTTGAGACAGGGAAAGCAATCTTGGTTACAGGATTGGGTAAAACTGTGGTAAATAACTTCTCTTTGCTGTAAAAGTACATTTAAAAAACCTTTTTATTGGGATGTAATGCACACACCATAAAATTCACCCCCAATATCTTCATACATACAAGCTTATACTCTAACAGAAACAAAATTCCATACCTTCTCCTAAATTTTGCATTGTTTTACAGAAGTGCTTTCTCTGCCTCATAAACTTTAGTAGTTTTCCTCCTTACGAGGTCAGCATTATTAGGCTGTCCTGTATTTGTTTTTTTTTTTTAAAGATTTTATTTATTTATTTGACAGACAGAGATCACAAGCAGGCAGACAGGCAGGCAGAGAGAGGGAGAGGAGGAAGCAGGCTCCCTGCAGAGCAGAGAGCCCGATGTGGGACTCGATCCCAGGACCCTGAGACCACGACCCGAGCCGAAGGCAGCGGCCTAACCCACTGAGCTAACCCACTGAGCCACCCAGGCGCCTGTATTTGGTTTGTTTTTTTCCCCCTTCGTTCTCCCTCACCCAAAAGAACTTACTTGTCCTGTGTTTCCAGTTATCATGCCTGCCATCATGCTGCTCTGGGGTGACCATGGAAACTGTGGTGATTGATCCAAATCAAAGAAAATAACTAGAAGGACTTACAGACGTGGATCACAAAAAGCCGAGCAAGCTTTCTGTATAACAGGCGCGAAACAACTGACAATCAACACATTCATTTAATCCAAGGAGAGGCGGTGAGTAATCAGTCTTATCAGCTCAGATCGAGATAAAAGTGAACACATCATTAAAAATGCAAAATCATCCAAAACCATGTTTGCATAAGAGTATCATAAAATTGGCAGAATATTTTTGTCCACAAATAATAAAAATGTCCTACGTGCCATATTGCGTGGAACACACAGAAAAAAATGTTCATCTTATTAAAGCACTCCTTACTATTTCTTGGAATCATCTCACTTCTCATTTTTATAAAAAGTCAAATCATTAATAGTAATTACACACACACACACACAGACACATTATTCGTTCTATATAGGTTCAAGTGCAGTTATTACATGATTTTGAGAAAGCTATTTAACTCTGTTGCTCAGTTCTTCTGTAAAATTGAGAGTAAATTGGGGTGCCTGGGTGGCTCAGTGGGTTAAGCCGCTGTCTTCGGCTCAGGCCATGATCTCAGGGTTCTGGAATCGAGTCCCGCATCGGGCTCTCTGCTCAGCAGGGAGCCTGCTTCCTCCTCTCTCTCTCTCTGCCTGCCTCTCTGCCTGCTTGTGATCTCTCTCTGTCAAATAAATAAATAAAATATTTTAAAAAAAATTGAGAGTAAATTATACTTACCTCTAGGAATGTTGCAATGGTCAAACGAGATACTACATGGAAAATACTTAGAATAATGATGCCTGGCATTTTTGTCAAGTGTATCTATTTCAATCATCTATCTATCATCCATCTATCATCTATTTATCTATCCACACACATATTATGGTACATCATCACTTTAAAATCTACTCATGAATTTTATAGCATACATATGAACAAAAATAGAGCTATATATTCCTTGAAGATTTCATGTATGAAGCTGTATTGTGTTTTTAAAAATTTATATCTTTAAGTCATTCATTGGTTAGATCAATGATTTACTTTAATGATGAGTCAACATTTCTCTCTGGATTTGCCATACAAATTTATGCAGTTATGACAACTGAATTCTATGTATACCTCAACTTTCTGTGCAGAGCCAGCCCTCTTTCATTTCTGTAAAATTGAGAAGCTTATATACAGATGATAGCAACCTTTCCATAAGTTTTATTTAATCATGCTAGGATGGTTGGTCCATGCTTTATGGACTTTGGGAAAGAGCCACTTTTGGAATCAGAAAGAACTGATTCTAATCTTGGGTCTAGAATTTCCCATTTTTTTTGGACTTCTGGAAAGTTACATTGAACTCACCTCATTGGATATTCTTTATTGGTGTTGTAGAAACACCTATATTCCCCATTCTGTTTGGAAGTCTGTTAAATGAGATGACAAAGTATACTGGACACAGAAAGGGCATAGAATGTATTCAGTGAACTTGAAGAACTTTTCTTCCCTTACATGCTCTTTTACAATCTTGCATACACATATATTAAAGCACTTCACATTTTTGCATTGCAATTATTTTTTTTGCCTCAAGCCCAACAGGAGCAATCAAGTAGTTTAGCAAAGCCTAAAATAATCTTCCATTTGCTCATTATTTAAGAAAAATTGAGATGAAATATTCTCAAAAGAGAATTATTGTTTGTAAATATAAAAAAAATATAGACTAAAACATTAAGTACTAAAATGTGCACAGATTTTTAATGAAAACTAGATGTTGACCCTCACCCTTGGACCCTTGGATTCCTATTCAAATGTGATCTGGGATCTAAATCCCACAGCTTTAGTGAAAGACCAGAGAAATCCCCATCATTTCTTCAAGTTACCAGGGCTTCTTTCCTCACATTCTGCTCCTTCTCTCAATACTTATGTTCTGCTCACCATGACTTACATCCCAAAGCCTGATTCTTCCAGTGGTTTCAGCAACAACAAATCCATGTAATGTGATTTTTCACCTTAGTAGCTTGAATAAAGATCTAGGAAACTGTGAAAGATTGTATAAATGTATTTTCAGGGTATTTGGTCTTTGACGGTGATACAAAGTAAAAGATCCTAATTAATCTCTGAGTACTTGTCCCATGGCCTTCCTTCCAAATTCTCAATGAGCTACATACCACTGAAGGCTGAGTGGAACACGCAGTACTCACCTCATGCTTCATCTCTCATCTCTTGTAGGCAGATTAAATTGAATTTCAGACAGAGGAATCTTTCACTCCTTCCTTTTTACCATCCAGTCTGTTCTACTGAAGCATGTTGTTGAATCAGTTGTGAACAAGACCACTGTTATACCCCCAGGCTTAGACACACCAATTTACGTGGCAAAGTGACATCATGTAAAAATTCAGTTTAGTTTCTTGACTTCTTAGATAAGTTAATTAAATGAAGATAGAAGTCATTTAAAATTTTATCAAGCAACTTAAAGCGTATGTTTGATGGGAAGGAAAATGTATCCGTATGAATTTATAACACATAAAAAGATAGTCTTTCTTTAATTATTTTATTTACTTTATTATGAAGGACCCTGTGTCTAAGGACAAAAGGATTCTCTGCTGCATATATATTTTATTGCATCATTGCAACTGGCACTGCTTATGCCATTCTTAAACATGAAGGCACATGTTCCACTTCCTTCAATATTAAACCTGGAACAAAATAAGGAGGTTAATTATTTACCGAACCGCATGAAAAATAACTACGTACAGACAAAAATATGTAACTCTGGTGACCATGTTTCAAAATTTGCAACCAAAAAGGGGTAGAGGGAGTGAAATGAACTGTTTCTCTCCTCTTCAGCCTCCAAACTTCACTTTGGGATGGTGGTGTGGAAAGAAACTAACACCAAGGAACTTCACTGCAGTAACAACAAAGAATCCTGGAACTTGATGCCGTATTATAGTGGAGTAGACATTGAAAATCACTTTGGGAAGGATTAGATCCTTTCTTTTATACAAAAGAACAAAAATAAGTAAATATAGTGAACCATTTAAAGATCATATACAGGGCGCCTGGGTGGCTCAGTGGGTTAAGCCGCTGCCTTCAGCTCAGGTCATGATCTCAGGGTCCTGGGATCGAGTCTCTGCTCAGCAGGGAGCCTGCTTCCCTTCCTCTCTCTCTGCCTGTCTCTCTGCCTACTTGTGATCTCTCTCTGTCAAGTAAATAAATAAAATCTTAAAAAAAAAAATAAAGATCATATGCAGGTAGAGTGTAACTGAAATTTCATTGACTCCCACACCCCCTGCACACATTTACAAAACTGGTCGAAAGGCTGAAGTAGACGTTCCCTCGACCGTATTTTGAAACTATTAGCATAGTAATTCTGAAATAGGTATTCACCTGATGAACTGTGAAACATGTAAATAATCACAAATAAAATATCTAGGAAGGGTTTTCTAAATTCTTACTTTAGGTCACATAAAACATATACTATTGAAAGTTCAAAATGAGAAAAAGAGAATGTTGAGTTATGGTGGATTTCTGGTTATATGGCAATTAAAGTGTTTTAGCACCTCATTTTTGGGGTACTTTGTAGCACTGGTGTGCACTTTCCCAGCTTTTAGGATATCTTCAGAATTTATCCTATTTCCAAAATACATGTCCATTTCCATGCCTTCCCTAACGCTAACTGCAATGGGCTTACTTATGCCCCTCCCCCAAATTCAGATGTTTAAGATCTAACCCCTAGTAGGTCAGAATATAACCATATTAAGAGATGAACTGTTTGAAGAGATTAAGTTAAAAAGAGATCTTTAGAGCCCTAATCCAATGATTAGGTGTCCTCATGAGAAAATATTTGAATAGGATAAGCATTTGCACAGAGGGAAGAACATGTGAAGACACAGAGGGAGAGGATGATCATTTACAGGCCAAAGAGAGGCCTCAGAGGAAATCAACCCTGCTGACATCTTGATCTGGGATTTCTAGTCTCTAGAACTGTTGTTCACACTGTCTAGTCTGTGATATTAGCAGCCTTAGCAAACTAATACACCATCTTTAACCAACTTCTAGTTTTTACTTCTTCTTCATTTTTTATTTTTAAGTAGGACTATATATAATATTATGTTAAACTGCCAATATTTTCTCTAAAGAAAATATCATTACAGGGGCGCCTGGGTGGCTCAGTGGGTTGAAGCCTCTGCCTTCGGCTCAGGTCATGATCCCAGAGTCCTGGGATCGAGCCCCGCATCGGGCTCTCTGCTTGGTGGGGAGCCTGCTTCCTTTCCTTTCTCTCTGTCTGCCTCTCTGCCTGCTTGTGATCTCTGTCTGTTAAATAAATAATTAAAAAAAAAAAAGAAAAGAAAATATCATTACATTAGGTTTGCTGGTCAAAAATTTTATGTCATAGTTTTCTTACATTTTTCAAAGTTGGTTATATTATTATCCTCAAATCATTGTGTATTTTCACCTAAAATTGGATATAAATACAATAATAGAAGTTTACTTTTAGAAAATTCTGCTATTTCTTTGTTGGGTCACCCCTCATATAATATCTAGCACAGAATTAGATGCTAAATAAATTGTAGCTAGGGGGTCCCTTTACAGGGAACTTAATATTCTTTCTTTTCTTTTCTCCTCTCTGAAGTTGGAAAAAAATCAAATGTTTCAAAAATGAAAACAGAGTTGAGAGATATAATCAGTTCTTCAAGCTAGGAAACATTGAGAAGTTCAAAAAGTTCAAAAATTTTAAATAAAGATCACCTAGAGCATGCATTTTCTCTTTCTCACTCATTCCCTTCCATTTCAGTCCACCAGTGTGTGTGGTATGTAGACTTGAGTACATTCTCTCAGACTCCCTAGCAATGACAGTCCAAAGCAACAACAAACAAACAGATAGAGACAAACCCCAACTGGAAAGAAGCAAGGATCAAGCTAGATAGATTTTTATATAGTCTTAGATAAAAAGAACACTTGTGGTACACATGTGGTATATACAGTCTAATTTACCATATAGAAGTAGATGTTGATATTTGGTGCCAAACCCTCACTAAGGACTATATATTTGTTTGAAGGTTCTCTTTGGCATCTATATAGATTGATGGTCTTTTGGGGGAGATAATGTGGAGGAAACTATAAGGGTAGTTGATTATAGGCTTAGATTCCTTACCATGCTTAGCATATTTTATAATAAATGTTATTAAAGCTTACCAGTTGTCGAATGCATCTCCATTTGCCCACACCCAGGGTGCGCTTGCATTTGGCTTCTTTAGTCCAATCCAATATGAAGAATGTTCCAGAGAGGGCATCAAAGATTCCTTTAATGAAACACGGGGTGCTGTTTCATTAAAGATTTGAGAATGAGTTTTCTCATTTTTGCTACCTCCAGTGCTATGGTTCTTCCTTGGGCCCATTATGTCTTGTGAGGGTTATTGCAATAACCTTGTAACATAGCACTCTACTTTTATATTTGCCACCCACTAGCTCATCACAGCAAAGATAATGATTTTTTTTAAAACTTAAGTCAAATCATGTCTCACTTTAGTTCATAGTTCTGCAGTATTTCCCTATTTGGCTTGGAGGAAAACCGAAGTATTTACTATAGCCTCCAAGTCCCTAATCACCCATATCTTTCACTCACTCCCTCATTCTAGGCACATTGGCTGATTTTTTTTCTGTTCCTTGAATATTCCAGGCATATACCTACCATGAGGTCCATGTTCCAGATGTTTCTTCTTCTTGGGAAGCTGATTCCCCAGATATTTCTCTAATTCTTTTCCACCTGATAGTTTTGCTCAGTGTCATCTCAATAAGACTATCTTATATGCAACTTATTCATATCTATTTCCTATCATACACACATATGTTATATACATAAATCATATATATGTTCATCAAAATTTACTAACTTCTCATATGCTATACAATTTACACATTCGTTTTGATTATTTTTCATTCCCTGTTTCTTCCTCTGGGATGTAAGCTCCAGAAAGGCAAAGATCTTTGTTTTGTTGTCTGATATATCATACCCTAGAAGGATACCTGTCATATAATAGCTACTCAATAAATTAGATGTGATGTATATTGCAAAGGAGAAATCTAACCACTTCATTCTTGGAGTTGAATATGGCTAGAGATCCACGATAGGCTATGCAGTTTGCTTGGCCATCTATCCAAGTTTTTTCATGTTCAGATTGAAAGAAGCAATTATTATTGACTTGGTTCCAGCCTTGTGGACATATAGTTTCATCCTCAGAGCATGTATTGTCTTTAAATATCCTTGGATTTTTAACTGAAATTAACACAATGGTAGGAAAAAAAATGAAGAAAGTGTAAGAGAAAGGAAGAGTCTTACCTTCAGTATAAAAGATATATTTCAGATTGAGAAAATGTATTTTACTTCCATATTCAATTCAAATGATTGAACTTAAAATGTCAACTCAGAAAAAAAATTAAGAACATAGCATGAAAGAAATCAACACTGAAAACTGCAGGTGTATGCGTTATTTAATATAGCAACAGTAGACCAATAAACAAAAAAATCTTCTCTAGCCAGTTTCCTCCCATTTTTTTATATTATTGGCATTTTCTCTATTTACCCATTTCCTCTCCTATAATTTTCTAAGGTGCCTGGGACATGTCTCACTGTAAATAAACCAACTATCTGTATCCATAACCTCAGAGGGTTGGCTTCCTATTGCTGGCTTAATTGAGATTAGATTGTCTTTCAAGAACAGATTTTCCTCAGAAGTTGAAGTTGTTCATTTGTTTTTAAACACAAAATAATTCAAGGAAAAAAGGTTTGGAATTTACTACCTTTCTGCTATCCACTTTTTACTTTCCAACTTACTGAAATTAGACAGATGAAGTTACTTATTAAGGTGTAGCCCTGAGAAAAACAAGGCTCACCAAAAGGACATCTCTTCACAGTTGAAATAAATGACTAGTTCATAGTCAAGCCTATGAATGAGAAAATCTTCAAATGATACTAACCAGCAGTATAGTTAGTAAAGTTTATACAGTAACAGTTTGTACAAGTTAGTACAAAATCAAATATTTGGTTCAGAACTTGGGTTACCAGAAAACCAACTTTTATCATTCATTCATTCATTCATTCATTCATTTGACAACTACCACTTGAGCTTCTATCATGGGCCAGACATATCTGTAGGTCTAGAAATACAACAGTGTACATAAGATACCAAAAAAATCTTTGCTTTTATGGGACTTGCTTGTCTACTAAATTTTATAGTTTGTCATTAAGGGGGATTAGGATTATTGGTAGAAAGTCTTACAATTTTAATGCAGTAGCCAGGATAGGATCAACCAGAGGGTGATTTTACCAAAAGTTGAGGGTGGTGAACTAGTGAGGAATATGCATTTATCTGGGAAGATCTCCCTTAACAAAGAGAAGAAACAGTACAAAAGACCAAGATAAAGGCCTGGCTTGTTCACAAAATAGTGAGGATGCCTGCATGACTGAAGAAGACTGAGTGAAGGGACAAGTGGTAGGAGATGAGATCACAGAAGTAATTGGTGACTGGATGACCAGATCCGATAGAGTCTTGTAGACCACTGGCAAGATTTTGGCATTACACCAAATGAATGAATAACCATAGCAGCATTTTAAACAGATCTGATTTGTTTTTGAAAAAAATTTTAAGTGTACTCTAGAAGAGTACTGACCAGCATGGTAGCCACTAGCTACACATTGCTATTGATATTTGAAATATGGCTAAATCAACTCCAAATATCCTATAAGATACACAGTGAATGTCAAAAACTTAGTGCAAAAGTTTTAAAAATATCATTAATAATAAATTGATAGATGGTGAAATGATAATATATTGACTATACTGACATTAACCTAAAATTTTCAGGAGGCAATAACTAAGCAAAAGCATTTTTTTAATCAAAGAATTGCAGTTCAGTGTTTATAGATTTGAGTGGCAATCCAAATAGCATCCCTCTAGGGAGCAAAAGTCAGGAGTTTTTAAAGAAAAAAAAGGGAAGGTTTGTATATATTATGTATTACAAAGAATTTTGATCGGTGCTGATAGCAGAAAACTAATCTTGGGTAAGCATAATTGGTGGCTAAGGCTTTCATTAGTGTAGCAAATTCCAGGAGGTCTTGCAGAACCCTTGGAATATTTGGGGTTTGGCCTGGTTCAGAAGTTTTGGAGGATAAGCATAAGGCTTACCTCCTTAATGGCTTCCTGGATACATTTTAAAACACTTTGACGTAAATGACTCCATTTTATTTTCTCTTTCACACTGGGTTAAACAAAAAATACAATGAGAACTATTTTTTTTTTTTTTTTAGGTTTTCAGTGTACCATCTAAAATATAAAAGATATTTGTGGCTCATTTTTTTCACTGGACAACCTTGCCCTAAGAGGTAAAGGGTAGAAGAGGGAAGAACATTTAGAAAAGAGGAAGTTGGCTAGGTAGAGGGTGGTAACAGTAGAAGTGGTGAAAAGTACACAGATTCTATTTATATTTTGAAAGACCAGGAAGAATTTGCTGATTATGTGGAAAATAGGGGTATGAGGCAGGAAAAAGTGTCAAATATGACTATAAGGTTGGTTTAAAAATTGGAAAGACAAAGTTGCTATTTCCTGAAATAAGATAGACCACAGATAACAAGGGGTTATGAGAGAAAGCCAGAATAGGATTTCAGCTTAGACAATGTTATGCTTGAGAAGTTAATTAGACAGTCCACTAGATGGATTAAAAATTTGGAATTCAGTTAAGAGACACAGATTGGCGACATGTATTTGGAGTTCACTGTAAGTGTGACAGAGTTGTAAGTAAGGTTCAGATTGCCAAGGGTGCAAGGGTAAGTAAAGAAAGGACCTGCCCAGGGACTGAGCCCTACCTAGGTCACCCCAAAGTTAATACATCAGGGAGAAAAGAAAGAATAAGCAAAGGAAAGCTGGAAGAACCAACAAGTTAGGTAGAAAGCAAACCATGGAAGAATGGTATCTTGGAAGCCAAACGAAGAAATTATTTCCAGGAAGAGATTGCTGAATACCGCAAAGAGGTCAAGTAAGATGAAAACTGAGAAAGGACTAAATTTAGCAACACAGAAGTTGCCAATGAACTTGAAAGACAAATTCTATAGAAGAAAAAGGAAATGGAGCCTGATCAGATTAGATTGACAGAAAATAGGAAGATAGAAATTAGAAAAACTGAGCAAAAAAAATTTTTTTTCAAGGAGATTGCTGTAACAGAAGAAAAAAGAAAGAAACTGATAGTGAAGAAAGAGTGAGGGCTAATCAAATTTTTTTTGAGGTAAGAGAGATATTACCATAATGTACTGCTGATGGGGATGTTTCAGCTGACTATGGAAAAACTATAATGTAGGAGAGAGAGAGAAATATTATTATAGTCACATAATTGATCAGGTGAGAGACTATAGAAACTTGGAGTAGAACATGAAAACTCTGTCTACAGTACCAGGATTCTAGACAGTGTATTACAGGTAAAGACAGAGATAAGCAAGTAGGGGTGGTCATGAGAGTATTTGGGAGTTTTTTAGTAATTGTTATAGTTTATGAGATAAAGTCAAAAGCAAATATAGACTTGAGACTGAAGCGTTCTGAAGAAAAGGGGAAAACTATAACGTAATCATCTACGGGAGTAAGAGAGTTAATGCACTAAGGAATGGTAATACAATTGCTAGTCCCCACCCTACTTCTTTTTAACTCTATCACATTTACACCTGGCATAATTCTCTGACATTCTCGTTCTTTCTTTCATCTAAGGCACTCTCTCATAAATGCCTACTTGAACTTAAGGTTCAGCACAAACACCTTTCCCTTCACAAAGTTTTGCTTGGCTACTAAAAGCAGACTTATAATCCTCTTCCTCTTCATATTGAACATACTTCTATTTAGCAATTATTTTATTGTTACTATTTGCTTATGTGCTTGTTTCTTCCATCAAAGATTAATCCTTTCAGGCCAAAATACCCCTCCCCCTCGCTTTTTTTTTCCATTTTGGTAGCTTCATACTACCCATACTACTCCATACTACCCATACTTTGGGTATGCCCAAAGTTCAATAGGTATTAAAAGAATAATCTTTCTATGGGGCACCTGGCCGGCTCAGTTGGTTAAGCATGTGACTCTTAATCTCAAGGTTGTGAGTTTAAGCCCCAGATTGGGTGTAGAAATTACTTTAATAAATAAGCTTTAAAAAAGGATTACTCTTAAAAAAAAAAAAAAAAGGATTACTCTTTCTAGAAGGCAAATCAAGTGACAAGCTTTAAAAAGCAATTAGGTGCTCTGGCTGGGAGAGTGCTTTCTGATTCTAATTATTCAATGTTAGGGAGGAACAGGCTAGTCATTGGTATGAGACTGAAGTAATGATAATACAGTTAACATATTTTTAGCAGAAATTTTTTACTCACATTTTCTAGGAAATCCTAACATTGCCCAAAGAAGAAAAGCGATGCCTCCACATAGCATACTTGACATGACTAGCATTTTCTTCGTTACTACACCTAGGGAAGATGCATGTCATTGTTTATATTCTAGAGAAAAAAACAAACAGCAAGCAAACAGAAAACTCAAGTAAGATTTACCTATTTCTCTGTCTTCTATAGGTGCTACTCTTCACAACACAGCAATTAATATTGGGAACATGAGAAAGGGTACTCAGAGCTAACTTCTCAGCAGCCAGAGTTCAAAAGTGCTTTGGCTCCACTTTTTAGTGCCATTTCTGACAACTGTTTTACTTACTCAGTTTTCTTGCCTTGGGTCCAGAATAGAAAACCAAACTTCATCCTGGGACTTTTTTATTGCTGCCTCTTTCGAGGAGGAAAAATCTGGTGGAGAGGAGTGGATCCACCATTTCTTTGTAGTCTTGGTTTTACTGAGGAATACCACTTTTATTTAGGGCAGATGGACAATTAAAGACAAAAGAGCTGAGTACACAAATTGGGATCAAGGAAGGATGCTAAGATAATCACAGGAGGCTCAGTTTCTGTACCCAAGGACAATCTCTGTGGCCCCCCATTACCTGGTCTCTTGACCTTCTGCTCGACAACCTCCATCCCATCCCTATTCTCAATCCCTTCGCTCTCCATCTCCAAAGCTCATAGACCAGGCTCTTCTGTTATGAGTCTGGAACGGTAATGGCTTCCAGGCAGCACCAACGGCTACCCTTGTTGCAGCTGGGTGGGCTCCGCAGCCTAGGATTGGCTGGACCACAGAAAGGACTCCGAGAATTCAGTCTCTGATTGGTTCCTTACCTCCCACCTGCCAACTCCTCAAAGGGGAGCACGAAGAGGCCCATACTCCTCATTGTGGACACCTTGCTGTGTAACTTGAAACATGGAGCTAGTATAAAGAGTAGTATAAAGAAAGAAGAGAGTATAAAGAAAACATAAAAGCTTTCCTAAATTTTCATACTTCTAAGTTTGAATGGGCTTCCAACATTTTATTTATTTATTTACTTATTTTGTATTTGGAATGTCATGAAATACCTCAGAATCCCTTTTATGTAAAAATTATTTGTGGATATAACTTCTCTGGGACATCTCCATCCTTTTCATCACAACCCTATCCCTTATTTTTGTTGATGGTTGCCTTCAAAATTCCTTTTGGCTGCATATCTAGAGTTCCTCCAAAAGTGGAAATATCAATATATTCATGATCAGCTATTTCTTTCTACTTGTCTATTTTCTCTCTGTCCTTTAAAGATTTTGTTTATTCACTTGAGAGAGACACACACAAAGACAGAGATAGCATGAGCAGGGGGAGAGGCAGAGAGAGGAGTAGAAGTAAGGGCAGAAGCAGACTCCCTGCTGAGGTAGGAGCCCAATGTGGGGCTCCATCACAGGTCCCTGAGATCATGACCTAAGCAGAAGGCAGATACTTAACCATCTGAGCCATCCAGGGGCTCCTCTATTTGCCCATTTTCTATTTGACTTTGACTTTCAGCATTAGCACTTTTTGTTTCTTTGCTGCATTTAATCGTTATTGAACAGTTCCTTCTTTTGATTACTTATTTTTGTAAAATATCATGTAAATTTATCACTGTGAGGTGAAGAGGTAACGTAACTTTACACTTAATTGTCTACATGCTAACTAAAGACAGATGCACACGAATCAATCATTGACAGACTTACAAGTAGATGACATGACTGGTCATTGATCATAATACGTATCTGTTTTATACATAGTGACTTGTAGGCTGAAAATCTAGCAGAGAAGTTTGTACTTTATATAATTAAACAATACTGTAAATATATTATAAATATGCATAAGTATACTGTAAAACTAAAATTTGAGACATGTAGCTGGAGCATGATGTCATTTAATTAATTAAATCAGGCAAATGAAATTTGTGTCATCAGACCGTAAGAAATAATGCACAATAACCCCAACACAATACATACATTCTCTTGCAAAAGTACATATGAAATTAAAAATACACACATATACATAAACATACAACATGTACACATATGTTATGGGCTGTCTGTGTCCTTACAAAATTCATATGTTGAAATGCCCAATGTGATGGTATGAGAAGATGAGTTTTTTTTTTTTAAGATTTTATTTATTTATTTGACAGCGATCACAAGTAGGCAGAGAGGCAGGCAGAGAGAGAGGGAGAAGCAGGCTCCCCACCAAGCAGAGAGCCCCATGCGGGGCTTGATCCCAGGACCCTGATATCATGACCTGAGCCGAAGGCAGAGCTTTAACCCACTGAGCCCCTCAGGCGCCCCGAGAAGATGAGATCTTTAGAGGTAATTAGGTTTAGGTGATATAATGGAGGTAGAGTTCCCATGATGGAGTGTGTGTGTGTGTGTGTGTGTGTGTGTGTGTATTTCTTACCCATGCTTATTTGTGTCTGCTCAATCTGATGATTAGGGTACATTGAGGATTCACTGCTACAATGTAGACATTATGTTAAGGATTGGTGGGAATGTAAAATGGTGCAGCTACTGTGGAAAACACAATGTGGCTCTTCAAAAAATTGAACATTGTTGTATGATCATAATTCTATTTCTGAGTATATACTCTCATAGAATCCAATTCAGGATTTTGAAGAGATACTTATAAACCTCATGTTCATAACAACACTATTCACAATAGCCAAGAGGTGAAAGCTTCCCAAGGATCCATCCATTGATGGATGAATGAAGAAAATGTGACCTATACTTACAATCAAATATTCCTCAGTTTTAAAAAGGCAGAAAATTCTGAAGATATAGATGGATCTTGATGACATAATGCTAAGTGAAATAAGCCAGTCACAACAAAACAAAACAAAACAAAACAAAACCAAACCAAAAACACTGCATGACTCCACTTACATGAGGGTCCTGACTAGTCAAATTCATAGAGACAAAAGTAGAATGATATTTGCCAGGTGATATATGCCAGGGACTGGGGGTAAGAGGAGTTGTGGTTTAAAGAGCATTAAGTTTCAGTTTTGCAACTTGAGAAGAGTTCCAGAAACTAATTGCACAACAATGTGAATGTTCTTAACACTACTAAACTGTACACTTCCAAAATAGTTATGACAAGAAATTTTATATTATGTATATTTAGCCACATTTTTTTAAAGAATAGTATCCATGAGAACTCTAGGCAATGAAACCCTAATAAGTGAGAATCTATAGAACCCACACAAATGAGGAGTAAAAGAAGTGTCTTCCAACTCAAGAGAAATATCTCTGATGGGAAGTAAGAAGCAGTTAAATAAGATGATTTCTAAAAACAACAACAACAAAAAGACCAAACCACAAAGTCGCTCATTAAGGAAGCCAACAGCAGCACACAGCTGTGCTTCTTTTTCTTCAGTTTTCTTTCCCCCATATGGGGTCAGAAAAAAACAGCACATCTTATTTTCTGTAGCTACCAGGTCTGGAATGGTCCAGGATGGAGGAGGGCGGTGGTTTCAAATTGAGTTTTAAGTTTTAATTGAAGAGTTTGGAGTTTTGAGATTATGCTGGACATAATAATTTCTAAAATGAGACTATTCCTATTACTGAGAAGAACTACAAAATCTATGAGACTGACCCCCAAGCTACCCAGGTGTGGAAAATTGAAAGTCTCAGAAAGTTTAATGGAATGAAATAAGAAAGTTAAGTTCTGGGCACCTGGGTGGTTCAATGGGTTAAGCCTCTGCCTTTGGCTCAGGTCCTGATCCCAGGGTCCTGGGATCAAGTCCCGCATTGGGCTCTCTGCTCAGCAGGGAGCCCGCGTCCCCCTCTCTCTCTGCCTACTTGTGATCTCTGTCTGTCAAATAAATAAATTAAAAAAAAAAAAGAAAGAATGTTAAGTTCTGTGGGTACTTACAGGGCTACAGTCTTTACAAAACACCAGATCCACCTGTTTCCTCATCCTCTGACTCCTGCCTATGGGTTCTTTGCATTTTCATAAACATGACAGAAGGCTGAGGTTTAATAGTTCTTCCTTGATCATAAATGGGGTTCAGTACTTGTTAGGTGGGAAGGAAGGGACACAGAACCTTAAGAAGTATCCCAGCCATACAAATTGCTTTTTAAATAAATAGTTTTCCAGGAATCTCATGGCTGAGTTTTTCTTTTATTTATTTCCTTAACTCTTCTTCAAGGGAGTGTTTTCAGATTTTTTCAGGATGTACTGTATATTTTAAACATTTTTCCTCATTTTGCTCATGTTTCTAGTATTTGATTTTGAAATGAGTTACTTTGGGATAAGAATTTAAATGTTTTAGATGTAAAATAGAAAATATAAAATAATTTTATCATTAATATAATATTTTGTGATATTTTGAATCCAATTGCTTTGAAGTGTAGTAACCAAGAATACGGTGGTGCAGCAGGTGCTGGATTGAGATTGGTAACGAGACTGTTGCCAGGCAACAAACCCCACCAGTGTCTAGAGAGTACTGATCTAGACAGGGTCTGGGCTTGAGTTTGTTGCCTGGCAACATTTCCTTGGCCAGTCTCACCTCCAGCAACCACTGCACTGAGCTTACAGAGGGCTTGTTCCCCCATAGATCTCCAGTTGTCTTGAGAAATAATGGTGGAGATGTTTACTACCAGATAAAGCATTCTGGTACATAAGTACATATGCTTCAGTTTCATACTATTTTATTCCACTTGTTGTGGCAACCTGGATTTAGAGGTTTGTGCTATGAAGTTTCTTTTCCTAGCAAACTGACTTAGCAGATACCTCGGTGGCTATGCATCTGCTTCATTCAGTTAGCTTTCTGTGACTTATGAGGGCCAGAGTCTAAAGTACCAGGAAGCCATTCCATAAACACAATGGCTTCCCTGAGGCCTTTCAGTCATTTGAAAAATATTAGTTGGGCACCCAAATACTTGATTAAATCTGATGAAAACACATGGGCCTGAGGAATGAGTGGGTAGGTCAACTGATACGTGTGCAGAGGGCTGGTGAGAACATACTTCTGAGTGGGTGGTCAGGACAAACCTTCCTTCTCACTGAAAGAATTTTTGCTACCTATACGTGTTTGTCTCCATTTTTCTAGACAATCCACTCCTTGGGCTTGTAAGGTGACCAGATTTAGAAAATTAAAATATAGAATTCCCAGTCAAATTTGAATTTCCGATCAACAACAAATATTGCAAAGACAACAAATAAAAACATTGCCTGAGGCATATTTACGCTGAAAAGAAACCATTTTTAATCCAAATTTATATTTAACTAGAGATCTTGCATTTTGTCTGAAAACCCTACTTAGGTCAGAACACTTTTTCTTATCTTTTAAATCAGTAAGTGCTCCAGGGCTTGGTTTGGGGTTTTGCTTGATCCCTGCTTACCCCTGTCTGGGAACCCTTAGGTAGCGGAGAGGCTGAGACTAGGAGAGGAATATGCAACAAAGGAAAGATAGATTGCTGCTCTTTCAAGGGCAGAAAGGACTAAAGAAAGGGAAATGGAAAAAGACAACATGAGACCTGAAGAATCTACTGCAGTCTGTTTATCTGGAAGGTGAAAGAAACAGCAAAGAAACGTTCATGAAGTGAGAGAGGTTGTGTGTCAAGCAAGCCGCTGCTGTGAATAATCAGTTTCCTTGATCAGATCACGTCTGGCAATCACTGTGAAAGTATTTACACTTTTTCAGTATGCTTTCCAGTCTTCCCCCCAGGAGTATAGAAACATCTCTGTTTCATTTCCAGCTGTAATGAGTCATGATCTCAGCGTCCAATGGCCTGAAAGGGAGACTTATTCTCCTTATGTCTCCTCATGTCCTCTGCACAGTGACTTTTGTTCATCTTCCCCAATCCTTCATCACTTTCAAACTTTCAGGATCCAGTGACATCTGTAACTTGTCTGCAGGAGCATGTGATTGCTGTGTCTGCAGCAATCAGGGGTCCTATGCTGTCATATAAACCCACAATCTAACTTTAGCAACTTGTTAAAAGCTTTACCATAATTCTTTTTTTTTTTTTGAAGATTTTATTTATTTATTTGACAGAGAGATCACAAGTAGGCAGAGAGAGAGGAAGGGAAGCAGGCTCCCTGCTGAGCAGAGAGCCCGATTTGGGGCTCGATCCTAGGACGCTGAGATCATGACCTGAGCCAAAGGCAGAGGCTTTAACCCACTGAGCCACCCAGGCGCCCCTACCCTAATTCTTTATAATAGTTTATATGAGTGGCATATTTACCCCAAGTAAGCAAGCCCTGTCTCTTTCCTTAGATGTTAGCTTAGTCAGCTGTCACATGACCTCAGATCTCTGAGGAGTTTCAGAGAAGTTATGAATTTGCAAATTAATAACAGCAAAAGTGATGTATTTTCCCCGTTTTCTACATGTTAAGTGAAACTGAGTCTGTCTCTCCAGTGGTTGTTGTTCTAGTGATCCAACCTCACAGCCTTTGCAGGTTGAACTCAACTGCTGTGGAAAATCTGTCAACCACAGTTTAGAGTCAAGACTAGAACGAGAGGAGAGAATTAACTCATCCAATACGGATTTGCTAGAGGGTTAGCCCCTGCAAGTCTCCAATGTAACTAGCTATAGCTGAACACTTAGGATAGTCAATTTGGATAACATGCCCAAGTGAGAACTCACATGACAGGTTCTGACACATTTTATGATTATAGATGTAAGGAGTGGGCTGGTGGTTTCTGTGGTGAAAATACTGAGGCAGCACATAGGGGTGAAGTAAGATTTCCCTGTGTTACAACATCATGACCAAAATGCTTAGAATATAGCGCTGTATAATGCCAGCAAAGAAGCTTCTCATTTCCCAGCCATGCACATAAAATACCCCCTGAGAAGAATCAGAATGTCCTACCTGGAGAGAACCCTGGGTGGCTCAGTCGGTTAAACATACGGCTTCTATTCAGGTAGTGATCTTGGGGGTTGGGACTAAGTCCTGCCTGGAGCCCACCTGGACCTGGCCTTGAACCCCAGGTCTGAATCCATGCTCAGGAAGGAGTCTGCTTGAGATTCTCTCCCTCTCCCTCTGTCCCTCCCCTGTGCATGCTCTCTCTGTCTCTCTCTCAAATAAATAAATAAATCTTAAAAAAAAAAAATAATAATCTCTTACCTAGAGTCTACCCTCAGAGCTGCTCAATTCCTGTGCATTACTCTGTAGTGGGACAACTGAGAGGGAAACTCAGCAACTGCTATTGCTTCTGCATCTATGATACTGTTCCTCATATTTGTTGTTTCAGAAAAACTGGTGTAGATGTACTGCTTGGCCATCAGCTCTTGTACATATGCTCAGTAGGTTTTATATGATGAACAGCTGGGAGATCTCTAGTTCTGGCCATAGAACTGTGGCCAGTTATCACATGAAGCCTCCTACAAAAAGATTGGTATAAAGCTTGAACAAAATTTATTAAAAAAAAAAAAAGAAAAAAAGATGAAACTTGAAAAACTCCAAATGATTGAGGCTTACTTCTTTTATTATACCTGCCTGCCAGGAAAACAAACAAAAATCATTTTAAAGATCTCATTTGTAATCTCAACTGTTTTGACATACAATGTCTGGCTGGCATTTGATCAAAAATAATGAGGCATCCTAAAAAAAAAAGACTAAATGGCAAAACAACAACTGACAAGCCAAATAAATTAAAACAAACAAACAAAAACTGAGCCACAAGGACTTTCAGATACTGATGGTATTGGATAGGATATTTGAAACAAAAGTGTTTAGTGTGTTCAAGTAAAGAGAAAAAAAGTATAAAGAATTTCAGCAACATGGAAGCGATTCAAGAGTCAAATGAAAACTCTGGAACTGATATACATAATAATTGAAATTAAGAATAGTTTAATTGAGGATTAAGTGAGACAAAGATGAAATCTGAGAAATAAAAGTGTTTACAAAGGAAGGAGTAGGGGTACTTGGGTGGCTCAGTCGGGTAAGGATCTGCGTTAGGCTCAGATCATGATCGCAGGGTCCTGGGATGGAGCCCTGCATCAGACTCCCTGCTCAATGGGAGTCTTGTTCTCTCTGTCTCTGGCCCTCCCCACAGCTCATTCTCTCTCTCTCTCTCTCTCTCAAATAAATAAATAAAAATCTTAAAAAAAAAAAAAAAGAAGGAATAGCCATTGGCTTCAAATACTTCTAAGGAAGGAAAGCTAAGGAACTGTTATTGCTTCTGCATTCATGTTGTTATCCCCTAGCAAATGTTGTGCCAGGTAAACTACTCACTTACTGGTAAGTTCCACTAATATATAAGAAATAGTCAATGGAGGGGCGCCTGGGTGGCTCAGTGGGTTAAGCTGCTGCCTTCTGCTCAGGTCATGATCTCAGGGTCCTGGGATCAGGCCCCGCATCGGGCTTTCTGCTCAGCAGGAAGCCTGCTTCCCCCTCTCTCTCTGACTGCCTTTCTGCTTGCTTGTGATCTCTCTGTCAAATAAATAAAATCTTTAAAAAAAAAATGAAATAGTCAATGGATATAGTGAAAATACAATCCTTTTTGCTAGATCCTTTTTGCTGTTTTGTTAAATGGAAAAGAATTCAGATTGGACTGGGTTGACGAGACCCTAGCAGAAGTAGCTATTTTGCATATTATACATAAGAGCTCATGTAATGAATTTTGCTGCTTGTTGGCTAAACTAAGTTGGTGTGTAGTGTTCAATGATTCATTAGTTACATGTAACACCCAGCGCTCATCACCACACGTGTTGTTCTTAAAACCCATCATCTGGTTACCCCATCCCCTCACCCCCTCCCTTCTGTAACCTTCAGTTTATTTCCCAGAGTCCAGAGTCTCTCACGGTTGGTCTCCCTCTCTAATTTCATCCTATTCAGTTTTCCCTCCCTTTGTCGCTGCCGGCGCAGAGGATGGTGAAAAGAAATTAAGAGACAAAGAGATGGGGACAGGAGGAGCACCAAGGAGGATGTCCAATAGTGCCAATTTTATTCAAGGCTGTGAGGCATTATATAGCTAACAGAAACAATCATAAGAAAAGTATCTATTTTTAGCTGATTACTAAAGCATTTGCAACATGCACAGAAAATCCTTCAAGCTTTCCCATTATCTATTTCCCAAGCACCAACAGCAGACCTTCTAGCACCAGACGTACTGACTTCAAGGCCACTCAAGACATAGTTTGTGTAAGCACAGCACAGTCTTACAGTGGTGTAGTCTATAGCCCGTGCAAGGACAGCAAGGACCAGCCAAGAACTTCTGACTCCGGCCAAATTTGAATTCTGACTAGCAAACGTGTGGGAAGTCACGCCGGCGAGCACGCAACACAGAGCACAGACCCTTTCTCAGCGCTACTCGACTTGATCGACCTAAGCCTTTTGTTCGGCTATTCAGCCTTTAACAGAGGCACGAGTCAGGGCCTGGTTGGGTTCTCGTCTCAAGCCTTACCGTGGCCTCCCACATCCCTTCCCTTGTGGTCCTCCACACTTATTTCTTATGTTCCACATATGAGTGAAACCATATGGTAATTATCTTTCTCTGCTTGACTAGTTTCACTCAGCATAAGCCCCTCCCGTTCCAGTCATGTTGATGCCAATGGTGAGTATTCATCCTTTCTGATGGCTGAGAAATATTCTAGTGTATATATGGACCACATCTTCTTTATCCATTCATGTGTTGAAGGTCATCTTGGCTCCTTCTACAGTTTGGCTATTGTGAGCATTGCTGCTATGAACATTGGGGTGCATGAGCCTCTTCTTTTCACTACATCTGTATCTTTGAGTATCTATATTCCTTTGAGCCTATCCACATCGTATAAATTGTCCCTTTATTTTATCCTTTTCAAACTCCCCTTTTAATGTATATACTTGTTTTTTTCTCTTGATTCTGACTGTGGGTCTCTTTTTTGAACTTGAGTATGCCACCGTCCCTGCAGTCTTTCAACTCTTCAATTATGTGACTGAATATATAAGATTTACTAATAAGAATTAGGAAGGAACTTACTCAAAAACAATGATTCCCAAGCACCCGTCTTCACTTTGTACCCTTGATCAGTAAATGCATGTATCCTGGCCTCCTGAGAATGCTGAGTGGACTTTGTAAGATCCTGATTTGCATGACCCTTTTGGTAGACTTGAGCTGGGAGCTGGCTCAAAAAGAATGAGGCAGTCTAAAGAGAGACAGCAAGACTTATTTCAGCTTTCCTGGACTACAGAGCAATTTCTAGGGCCTTTGGTATACCCACCTTGGCCATCAGTGTGCACACTTCCTGGTGTGGTTTCTGGGCTCCAGATCCCTTACTGTATTTCTTGCTGCTAAAGAAACTAGATGTTCCCTAACTCCTTTTAGGTTAACTTACCCCTAACTAACAGAGTTACAGAGTGGGCCTTATCCTCTGCCTCTCTCTAGGAGTGCTTTGCGGACATACAGTCTCCCAGCAAAGGCAAATCCTCTCTGTCAGGACCTTTGCCATGACACATTCAGAACATCTCTGCCAGACCGCTATTGTGGAAAAGCCAGTGTGTGGGGACGGTGTCCGTCTCGTCTTTCTCTGCTTGAAGGTGATTCTCCAACAAATTCTATGTTATATCTGCACATGTGTTGCTAGGGATCTGTGTCCCCTTGCCTGGCACTAATCAAAACGATTTTTAAAACTTCCCCTCATTGTGAGTTTTAGAGAAATGAGAAAAAAGGAAGAGAGGTAAGAGGAAGAAAGACTTTCAGTCTTGCAGCTATGGCTGTACTTAATCTGAGGCCTCTGATAGGCTGCAGCTCCTCTGTATACAGACAGGATTGGGACACTGAAAAGAGAAGTTAAAGCTTACACATTTAAGCTTTGGTTTGTAAACAGATACATAAAATTACAATTCCTGTTTAAAGTCAACTCTGTTAGTTCACCTTCATCTTATTTTTTTAATAGTTTATTAGGCTTTTTTTTCATAGCCATCAATGTCTGAAGAAATTACTTATGCAGATCTAAAATTTCAGGACTCCAGTGAAAAGGAAAATATCTATGAGTTTGACGGAGTTGGGATAAAAGGTAAGATTTTGAACTTTGGCTATGTTGCAGGTTGAGCCTCCCATTTTTACCAAAAAAAAAAAAAAAAATTAAAGGTGTTGGTGGTGCATTAACACTTTATCTTTTACAATGTTTCTGTTTTAATATCATAGAAAAGATAATTAGGTTGGGATTATAGTTTGATTTTACTGGATTATGTAACATTTTCCCCCCATAAAACAAGGAGTACATGTTGTCCAGGAAAATCATGATTTTGTAAGTTCTTTTTTTATAAGAAAATGCTAGCCACTCCCAGCTAATGTATCTAATAGTAAAACGGGATATCTTTCCTGCTATGTGAAAAATACTATCCTTCCTGCCTTATGAGGTAGAAATGGGCATCTTCATTTTGCAGGAGAGCAACAGTGACTTCAGTGAGTAAATACTGTGCTTGAGTGTTAAATACATGAGTGTGGATTGGAAAAAAACTCTCTATTGACCTGCCAGAATTATGGAGGAGAGGGCTTGGAGTCCATTGGATGTGTACAGGACATTTAAATAGATCATTTGACCTTCTGAAGTCTCTGAGGTCTCACCTAGAAAGGGGAGATAAGAAGGCCCATTTTATTATGAGATTACAGTCATAATTCAGTGTATGCTGCCCGTGCCATTTTGGAAAAGACCAACATATTTAATGATTATTTTGTGAGGCTTAAATTAAAAATAGATGAAGATGAGAAATATACCAATAATTTTTTTCAATTGGTCAGGATTTCAGTAATCATTTTTTGTTTATACATTTAGTCTAGTAGGTAGGTCTTTAATATTTAAAATTGATCATATTTTCAGTTCTGTGTATCCACAAATAAAAATAAAAGGATATCAAAAAGAATGACAGTAATAAATAAGTTTGAGAATATTTTTCAGAAACAGATATTAGAAGGAATTAAACTTCTTTTAAGCTGTTCAATTTGACCAATTTGACCATTACTATCAAACAAATCAAATTTTATTCAGAGAAGGATTCTAAGCAAAGAGAAAGATACTAACCTCTATAGGCACATATAACTAAGTGGAAGAATATGAACTTAAAACTAAATAGCAGGAATTTTATTTTCATATTAAACTATCACTAGAGATAAAGAGTGAGATAATATTCAGTCCTATAAATGGAAATTTTGTGAATGAAAATTTTACTGTATTCTTAGACATATTATTCATTTGTAAACAAATTCATAAAATCATGTTATATCACTTCTCTTTAGCTTACTGTTAGGTCTATTCACTGTTTCAATGATTCAAAAATAATAGCTTAGAGAATATGGTTGAATGGCGATACAGCTCTTTTTAATAAATCTTTAATTTATTTAGTTTCCTTAGGTATGAGATATATTTTGAATGAAATTTACTCATCTTAAATATGGTGTTTAAGAAGTGACTGCTTTGGTTGAACTTTCGAGGAGAACTTAATAGTCTGATACTTTATTTTATAATGATTCTTGCAGTCATATGATGGCATTAATGTTTCTCATTATTTAGAAAAGGAAAAAAATAATGTTTATTGGAGGCTGCAAAATACTTAGATACATACACACACCATAATTCCCATACGATGAGCCTACATATAGGAAAGAAAGAATAAGAGAGAGTAAGGGAGAGGGAGAGAGTGAGAGAGCAGGAGGGAGGAAGGAAGGAAGAAGAAAAGTAAAGAAAGAAAGAAATGACGTGTGTGTGTGTATGTGTATGTGAAACAGAGAGAGAGACAAAGAGAACTTTAAAAAAATGTCATTTAGTATTCTACCAAGTCAAGAATATATTACTTCCAAATTTCTCTTTTTCCTTCCTTTCTTTCTTTCTCTTTCTTTCTTTCTTTCTTTCTTTCTTTCTTTCTTTCTTGAGGTTAAGTTAAATGAAAAGACACCTAGGGGACTAAAGGAAGAAAAGAGGTAAAGAAATATTGGAAGCTATAACATTCGAAACCACACTGTATCTGAAAGTTTTGTATTTTTAAAAAATTTTTCCTCTAAAATTTGCTTTCCCCAATCATCCTCATCTCATTAAATATAAAAATATATACATATTTAATACAATCACCAGGAGTTTGCTATATGCCAGCACTGTTCTAATTGTACTACCAATATTAATTCACTTACTCTCTGATATTTTACGGCTTTCTTTTTTAACCAATGCAAAAACTAAGACACAGAGAAGTCAAGTGACTTGTCCAAAGTCTCACGTGATAAGCAGATCCAGCATTCAAGCCCAGGCATACTAGCCCTAGGCATGGCATGCCTTCTTCTTCTTCTTTTTTTTTTTTAATCACTATGCTATACTGCCTACAAGTGTATATATTTAAATCCTCCACATTTATCAAGTAAAAGATCTCTCTTAAATATTTCATAAATTTGTACTATAGATTCTAACTTCTTTGTATTCTCTAGTCCTAGTAAAACGAACTGATTTCTCTCTTGCATGGCATACTACAATAGTTTTCTTGCTATTCTTCCTACTTCCAACATTGTGGCCCTACAATTAATGCATTGTCCATATGCAGTAATAGTGATCTTTCCAAAACAAACCAAAAAAAAAAAAAAAAAAACAAAACAGCTCAATTATTTTCCTGTCTTCATTAAACCCAGTGGTTTCTCAAAGAACTCCAATCCCCTCACTCTGGCTTAATAAAGCCTATCAATAATCTGTCTCCTGCCTTCTTTTTGACCTCCTCAAACATCATTTCTCACCTTGGCCACAGTTCTTAGCCACTGAATTTTTTTTTCTGTTTTTCAAACAGATAAAGATCTTTCCCAAATGAAGTCCTTTGAACTAGACAATCTTGCTGCTTATAATGTTCTTCCCACTAGTTTTGCAGGCTCATTTGCATTGGCTATAAGATCAGAACTACTTGTTCACTATACTATAACTGTTTTGAATCTGTGCGCACCATAGCACAATTTAAGATCTCTATCATCTATCTACTCATAGATAGATACTATTTATCTCTTTCTATCATCTATTCATTTTTTCTCTCACAATTAAAATGTACTTTCTATGAGAGCAGGAACTTGTATATCTTGCTCACTTGCGTATTGTATTGTGAGCACCCAAAATAATGCTTAGGATATAGAAGGTACTAAACAGATAACTTTTGTCAAATTGAATACATAAATAAATGAGAACATAATTATTAGGAAGATAGAAGTTGAAGTCATACCTCTAACCTTAGATAAGATCTTGACTATATAGTTCTTTCACTATTAGCCATTGTTCAAAGTCTAAAAAGTTGTTTTAGATTTTACTTTCAATTCTCTACATATTTCACAATATTATATCACCAGCTAAGAGATATAGGACACAGATCAGAAGTATAATTGGTTGGGGCGCCTGGGTGGCTCAGTGGGTTAAGCCGCTGCCTTTGGCTCAGGTCATGATCTTGGGGTCCTGGGATCGAGTTCCGCATCGGGTTCCCTACTTGGCAGGGAGCCTGCTTCCTCCTCTCTCTCTCTCTCTGCCTGCCTCTCTGCCTACTTGTGATCTCTCTCTGTCAAATAAATGAATAAAATCTTAAAAAAAAAAAAAAAAGAAGTATAATTGGTTATCACATTTTTCCTGAATTATGTTCTTTTAAATAGCTAGTATCCATATATACAGATGATGATAATTTAAATCAGGTACTGATTTAATAATGATTAAATTTATAATATAAAGTTTATAATTCTTTTTTTTTAAATAGGGAAATTATCTGTTTTGGGGATTTAGTGTTTAGCAAAAAAAAAAAAAAAAAAAGTCTAACAGAAATGTGTTGCTAAAAATATGAAGAAATCCTGATGAGGAAATGATACTGATCTGGCCTATGTCTCTGGCTGCTGGGATGACACATGAAAACATTACAAAAGGCACCCAATCATTTATATTCCACAACCAAACTCTCAGGATTTGTGGGGAAGGACATAAGTAATGAAATTATTTTCTTTGGCACTCACAATTGTCCACTGAAGGAAGGGATACTTTGATTGACCTCTTTATTAGCTGTCAGCTACTCATTTCCCCAATTTGTACAGAAAAGATATGTCATATCTGGATTGATAGGTTTTCTCAATTCTTTTCAAAGCCCATTTTTGCCTCTTTGTGTCTTGACTCAGCCTACCAGTTAACAACCTCTCCTGTGAGAACCAGTTTGCATGTAAAACAGCTAACAAAGTGTTTTTTACTTATTCTTTAAAAAGACATTTTTTAAATGTCCTTGAGTTTCTAGCAAAACACATTCCTTTACCAGAGACACGTTAGGAAAGAAATAAAGGCTGAATGAATGAATGAATGAATGAAATTAAGATGTATACCACTTCCAGGCCTGCCTGCTTATTTTGCTTTCCACAGCACCACCTGCTCCTTCCCATGGATGGCGTCGGAGAACCTTGGCTCTGACTCTTCTATGTCTTCTGCTGCTGGTTGGACTAGGAGTCTTAGGAAGCATATGTATGTATTACCCATGTTTGGACTGAAAGGGAAAACACCTAGAATTACATGAATTTTACAAGAAAGTTTATTTTTGAATTGAAGCCTTGGAATGATTATTGGTTATATAACCCAAAAGGTATTGATAACTGGATACTTAAACACGATAATTTGTTTTCCTCCCTTCTGTGAAGGGATTGCTTCCCAAGACCTTTAATGTTTGAAATACTAGTTCAGCAGAAAAGAGATAATGGTTGGGTTGAGGAATTAAAATTTTTTACTTTTTTTTTTTGTTTGGAGTTTACACAACTTTGAAGATAGAAACAGGAAAATTGAATAAAATGCAAAATTTCAAAGAAGAACTTCAGAAAAATGTTTCTCTACAACTGATACATAACAAGAATAGTTCCAAAATGATCAGGGACCTGTCGATCACACTGCAGGAAATAGCCACCAAATTATGTCATGAGCTGTATAAAAGAGAACCAGGTAATCTTATATTCCTCTTCAAGCTATTTATTAGACAATGAACAAAACCTGGGAGTTACTTGAGAATCATTCATCAATAGCTGGCAGCCTTCCCCCAGGATGCCATTATTTGGAGAAAGGAATTAAATGTAGTTGACAGAGGACTCACTGATATTTCTGTGCAGTGATAAGTTTCTCTAATCTGACATCTATTACTGTTATTTTGGGCACTGAGGTTAATAGAAGTTAGGGAGGAGGGGAGAGGGCACCTCTTTATACCCTTTTTTAAGGATAAGAAGAGGAGATGGGTCTCATCTTTATAGGTGATCTTAACATTTCAGTCAATGTTTGAGGAGAGTCCATAGAAAAGAAATAGTTAAGCCTTGCCTATGGAATGAGGAATAATTGGCTTTTGAATTATCTCTAACAGTTTCTATAGCTATTATAACTAAAATATATTCTTTGTGCTCTTGAGAACTCTCTCAAATATTCAACATCAGGCAGCCAGAAACACTGTAGTTGGAGAAGGCAAGGTTGATGTAGGTTTGGGGGGATAGATTCTTACCAAACGATGTTTTTGTGATTAGCCTTTATTGCCATGTAGTAGTACAAAAAATTTAAAAAATAGAGAAAAATAAGTTAATTAATCATTATTCAGGACTCCTGAGGTAAGTAAACACACTGCAATACACCAGATGTTTAATTCAGAATGTGTTGTTCAGATTATGTTTTGGACATACTGTGGTGGTATCTAGGGACCAAGAATACAGGATGCATTTTCTTCACCTTTCATGTAAGAAGAAGAAAGAGAAGTAAATTTGGTTAACTTATTATAGAGGACATTGGGAATAATAAGAATAATGAGGATTATCAACACACACCAAATGAGACTATGTTTTTCTTCCAGAGCACAAATGTAAACCTTGTCCAAAGGCATGGATGTGGCATGAGGACAGCTGTTACACACTAAGTGACCGTTCCGAAACATGGCAAGAGAGTGTCAGGTTCTGTTCTGCTCAAAATGCAAGTCTGCTGACGATTAAGAGCAAAAGTGTGTTGGTAAGTTCCCATGGATCTTCTGCCTATGAAGAAGGAAGTCATTTTTCCCATCATAGAATAGAGAGGAATGAGGCATGTTAGGGAAGATTTGTACTAATCCAGACACAGGCTTGTTTAAGTTAGGGTATGAGGTGACTGAGGCTTAGTACATTTACCATACCGTGTAGATTAGCCAAGGAGTCATGTAAAATGTTAGCTTAGGGGCACCTGGGTGGCTCAGAGGGTTAAAGCCTCTGCCTTTGGCTCAGGTCATGATCCCAGAGTCCTGGGATCAAACCCATGTCGGGGGTCTCTGCTCTGCAGGGAGCCTGCTTCCCTTCCTCTCTCTCTGCCTGCCTCTCTACCTACTTGTGATCTCTGCCTGTCAAATAAATAAATAGAATCTTTAAAATAAAATAAAATAAAATAGAATGTTAGCTTAGGTACTTAACGTCAGTGGAATCTCAGCGGCTGGGCAGGTATGTAGACATGGGGTAACCAGAATCTTTAGGTCTGAGAGCATTTCCAGACTGGAACTTTAGGATCAACTCTCAGAACACAATTTCTGAGACTTTATCTAAAAGCGGGAGATCTGGAAATCATTCCTGAAGGTTACCAATTCTATAAAATCTAGATAGGAGAAGATTCTTTGTTTCTATCATTTTGTCTTTTTTTAACTAACAGAAAAAGCCAACATACACTAGAATAAAAACATAGGTTGGATAAAATATGTATAAAAAAGTAGAATTAAGATGGGATGTCAAAGGCAGACATATTATACTGACTCCCTGGGTCCAGGAAAATGAGTTCTCTGGAAGATTTATTTATGTTTATATGTATTTATTTATTTTCTTTTTTTATAATATTTAAGTAGTATCTCTATATTTTACTTATTTCTCTGCATTTCTGGTCTCTCAAATAGTATTCCCATATTATTTAAGGAAAATATACATTTTTACAAAAGTGTCAGCTTCTCTACTATAAGAATCTGGTTCCTCCTTTATAGTTGCAGGGAAAATCAAACCATAGTTTCTTCCTCCTAGCATCATTGTCAACTGATCCATTCTTAGTTATTTACTCAAAAAAATGTCTGGATTATGAGGGAAAAACAACTTATGTTGCCTATGAAATTTTGGACTGGATCTCTATTCTATAACCACTTCTCATCTGACTTTGCTACATTTTTCTCCTACTTTTTCGGTTTCTATTAACTTGTGTATGTAGTGATTAACCACCTTTTTTGCTCCTAGACTGACTACTGCTGGATACTTGAATCTTGAAGTTTGTGACCTTCGCTGCCCCTAAGTTAAAGAAATGCATGGTTTGGTAGATAGTTTTACTTGTGAAACAGTATCTGATAAATAACTGTTGGAGGAAATCTTACAATAAGAGACACTTCATTTTGATTTTTTTCTAATGGCATCAAAAATGGTGTAATGTCAGAAATGTTACCTTAAAACAGTAATTTGCAAGAAATTATGTTGTGAAATAATGTACAGAAATGGGAAATAATTATTTTGTGGGTAGACAATTTTTTTTAAACATCTCTATTTCTTGTAGGAATTTATAAAATCCATGAAATTACGTAAATACTGGCTGGGATTATCTAACAAAGAATATCAAAATTACCAAAACCTGGATGAGACAATTATCTCCTCCAATTGGTAAGTCTTTATTCTTACTGAATTTTTCTGGTTGGTTTGAGTAAAGGTGTTTTCCTTGGGAGCAGTACTGATTACAATTAAAACTAGCTTCAATTGAAATTGTGTCCTTAAATAACTCTTTTCTATAGGCTTCTTTAATGTTTAATAATGCAAAAAACTACCACTAAATCTAAACCCTGGGATTCCTGCACACTCTCCACTGTGGGCGAGAAGCAAATACCAGTTTTGATTGTTTTGTTTTGTTTGCATTTTCCTTCAGACAGAAATAGTAAATGTAAGAATATGGGTCCAAAAGACAAGGCAGCTTTGTATTTTCAGTTAACAATGATGGGACAGAACAGGGGATAATATGTATACAAATGGAGGACAAAAGGAGGTATACTTTAAAGATCTCATCTGGAGTGAAGGGACTAGAAGTAAGGGTAGTGTGGGCACATCACAGAGAGTACAGATGGAATCTTATTTTGAAAAAGTAGAATTTCTACATGTTTATTTGTAATTATGGCTAATGGGAAGGTAATCTATAGTGGAATAGAAAACACAGTATATATTTCAAATTATTAAAAAATAATACAAAAATAAAAATACATAATAATATATGTATATATAATGCATTATATATGTGTATAATATATTATTTTATATGTATTTCTTTTTGTTTTTTATTCTTAATGTTATTCTGGGATTTGTTTCTCGAAAGATGTTGTGATCAATGACATCTGTATGATGCCACTTCAAATAGGAAATCTCACTTTTCAAAATTTAATTGATAAAGTTATTTATTTATTAATGATCATTATTTATGGACCCAAATATTTAATACTACATTTTTCCCAAAAGATAATATTCTCAATTTATAAGTTTGTCTTTGATGCCTAGTCCCTGCTTAGTAATCTTGTTTTAGGGACTAGTAATTATTCAGAATGTCAGAATAAAATCTTTGAAAAATGGTTAGAAGAAAATGTTACGTGGAGATGATGTTGAACTAAAAGTGTCATATATTAGGTTAATTCAAAGCTTGGGTGATTACAAAAAATATTTGAAGAGATAGTGTCAAAGATTTGCTACAGGAGTCAGACTGGAGAATTAATAGAACTGCATTATTCTAAATCATATTAACTATTGGGGAAGGGAAGCTATACATCTGGGAGTAAAGAAGAGCAAATAGTCCAGATGTAAAAAAGTGGGAAAGGTAGACTGAAGTAAGGCAGTGTTTACTACTGCATATTTGTTGATAAATATAAGTAACTTGGACACTCTCGATAGTCCCAATAATAATTAAAATTTATTTTAGACAATGCAGATCCAGAAGCAATGATATATTGGAAAAGCAATTTTTTCCTGTGGATGTGTTTGAAATGTTTGACTTGCTAATTGTAATTCTTTACTTTCTCTTTCAGGCTTACACAAAGGAGAAATGATGTAAATGATAGGATGTTTTGTGGGTATATAGATACACATTATGTTTCCTATGTAGACTGTACATCCCCTATGAAGTTTATATGCGAGAAGCTGGCTAATCCAGTGGAGGTTAAGAGCACACTACTGAGTGAAATACCAGATGGAAAATATAGTTAGTGCAGGTATTTCTCTACTATCCTGTGATTCAGGCAACGTTAGGGAGCATACATCTTGCGGGTCACACAAAAGCAATAAAGATGCTGTGAGACTAAATCTCTGTCTCCTAACTCTGTACATTTCTTTCTTTCTTCTCGTTTGCTGAGTGAAAGGAACCCAAAATCATACCTTGTTATCTGGATATAGTCCCGATACTGTTGACTATAAATACAGTGTGTTGGATGAACGTATAGAAAAGTGAAGCTAACTTTTCTAGTTAGGGGCTCCTGGATGACACAGTTAGCTTTTCCAGGGATAAACAAGGAAAATACCAACCTTACAGAACACCAGGGAAAATGAAATCTAGGAATATATAGAAAGGATGATGACATGACCAACTGGAATTTATTCTAGCCATACAAATTGATTTACATTTTAGAAAAAAAATAAGAGAGAGAGAAAAATCTATTATTTTAATAGATGTAGAAAAGCAGTTGATAAAATTTAACAGCTAATCTCTAAGAAAACTGGAAACACAAGGTGTCCCTCATCTGATAAACATTGATATTAAAAGAAGAGAAAAAAACAAACCAAACGAAAAACGACCAACAACAAACTCTAAACCTAATAAATTACCTTTGATAAAAAAGTGAATATTTCTTCTTTTGAGCTCTGGAACAAGATCAGAATGGCCTTTATCAGTAATTTTTATTCAGTAATCTCTACTGTCTATTAAAGGTCCTCGAAGTAAAATAAGGCAAGAAAAATAAATTTAAAAATATAAAAACTAAGAAAGGAAGATATAAGACATTTTTATCTGTAGCTAATGTAATTGTGTGTGTGTGTGTATATATACATATATATACTATATATAAATGATAAAACAAATTATTAAAATATATATTTTATCAAGGTTATTGGATAAAGTCTTAAAATACCTCAATGTTTAGACATCAATTATATTTCTGAAGGTTAGCAGTAAACAATGAAAATTTTTAAAAAAACAATACCATTTATAAGAGGATCCAAAAATAAAATAGTAATAAATGTAATAAAATTAGAAAAACTTTCTGCCCAGTCCTGCTTCCTTCAACACTCTTGCACAGGTGGTGATACCAAGAGTGCTCCCTAATAAACCTCCAACACAATAATCTTGATTTCAGAATCTGATTGCTGGGAAACCATGCCTTCAAGTGTTGCTGACAAAACAAAAGAAAACCTTAGTAACTGGAGAAATAACCATGTACTTGAGTTGGAACTCTCTATTCTTAGAATATAAAGTCTCCCAAATATACCTACAGATTGAACACAATCCCTGAATATAACAGATAAATTTTTTTGAAAAAATGATATGCTAATTCTAAAATTAACATAGAAATGCATAGGATTTAGAATAGCCACGACAACTTAGGAAAGAAGGATCTTTGGAGAAATTACGATTCTAAATATCAAGATTTACTTTAAAGCCATAATAATAAAAACAGTTTAATTTCATACCAGAATAGATATACATCCACAAGACCAGATATAGCCCCCCCTAAAAAAAGACATGCATACAATTATCTTATATATTAAAAAAGTTGTGTGTCATTAGAGGTAGAAAGTGGTGGTCTTTTTAATAAATGGAGCTGAAGCAACTGGATATCTGCATGGAAATAAGTGAAACTTCATATCGACCCTGTACCATACATAAACATTTTTAAAAAATGGATCATAGAACTAAATATGAGAGTTCAAAATATAAAGCTTCTAGTTAGGGGCTCCTGGATGACACAGTCACTTAAGCATCCAACTTGCGATTTCAGCTCAGATCATAATCTTAGGGTGGTGGGATCCAGCCCCGGGTTAAGCCCCATGAGGAGCCCCATGTTAGGGATCCATGTAGTTCCTCTGGGGCTCTGAGCTCAGGAGGGAGTCTGCTTGGGATTCTCTCTCTTCCTCTACCTCTCCCACGACTTGTTCTCTCTTTCAAATAAATAAATCTGTATTTGAGAAAGAGAGAGAGGGGGAAAAGCAGACTTCCCACTGAGCAGGAAGCCCAACCTTGAGTTGGACAGGCACACCTCAAATAAATAAGTCTTTAAACAAATGTATAACGTTTCTAGTTAAAACCTAACAGAATACAGTTATGGCTTTATGGCAGACAAAGATTTCGTAAACAAGATGAAATAAACACTAACAATAAAAAACATAGGAAAATTAGACTTCATTCAAAATAAGAATAGTGTTAAGAAAGCAAAGATATGGGGCCCCTGGGTGGCTCAGTGGGTTAAAGCCTCTGCCTTCAGCTCGGGTCATGATCCCAGGGTCCTGGGATCGAGTCCCGCATCAGGTTTTCTGCTCCACAGGGAGCCTGCCTCCCCCTCTCCCACCTCTCTGCCTACTTGTGATCTCTGCCTGTCAAATAGATAAATAAAATCTTTAAAAAAAAAAAAAAAGAAGAAGAAAGCAAAGATACAAGTTGTAGCCTTTGAAGGGCTCAGTTTGAATTTGAATTAGTATAACACACGCATATCCAAATTGATATAGGACTAGTAGTCAGGATAGAATTAACTCCTACAAATCAATAATAAAAAGCTCTAATTAAAAAATGGGCAGAAAGACTTGAAGGGGCAGTTCATGAAAGAAAATATTCAAATGACCATAAAAGCATATAAAAGGTCATGAACATCATTATTCACCAGAAAAAAATTATTAAAAAAAATACAGTGAGGTGCCAGTATGCCTACCAAAACGGGTGAAATTAAAGGCTGGCAATACTAAATGTCAGCGGAAATGTGGAATATGCTGGATTTTTCTGTGGTCAAACTAGCGCCAAAAATGCTGTCTGGGAAATCCATTTCGCACAAATCCCTTTCCCTGTGTTTGTCAGAACTGGGCCATGAGGGGAACTCATGGAATAACTGAAAGATAAAACCAAAACACAGAGCGTTACTCTCAGAAGGATGCTGAGGTCAAATAGAACAGGTGGATGCTGAAGTGCCAGGTAGACTCCACGTCATCTCCTCCTTCTTCACATCCAGTTACTTCGTCTTTCTGACTTCTTACTCTGCCAACCCACATCACCTCCAGCTCTACCCCAGTCAAGACTGCAGTCCCACAAAGCAGCAGCTTCCACGGAAACGTGATTCCCAAGACAGTGGGCTTTGTGGAGAAACCACTTTCCACAGAGACAGCCACTTCCTCACAGACGGCAATTTCCCTCTAGGTAGCAGCTTCCACAAAGGGGTGGATTCCACAGCCTTCTCCTTACAGCTCCCTTTTTATAGTTCTGTTGTGGAATCCAGATGACCATGACCGCTTGGAATTTTACCCCTTCCAGATTGTGGTAGAGTGAAAAACAACAAACCAAAGATATTAGGTCCTAATCCCTAGAGCCCTCACCTGTAAGGAAAAAGGTGAGGAAGGAAAAAGGATTGATGCAGTTGTGATTCAGTTAAGGATCTGGCATGGCGATTATCCTGGTTTATCTAAATTTAATCACACCATTTGAGAGCTTCAGTCATTTGAGATTTTATTGTCCCCAATGCTCTGCTCCTTCCTCTTAAGCTCTTTTTTTTTTAATTTAAAGATTTTATTCATTTATTTGACAGAGATCACAAGTAGGCAGAGAGGCAGACAGAGAGAGAGAGGAGGAAGCAGGCTCTCTGCTAAGCAGAGAGCCTGATATGGGGGTCAATCCCAGGACCCTGAGATCATGACCTGAGCCAAAAGCAGAGGCTTAACCCACTGAACCACCCAGGTGCCCCAAATTCTTCTAAGTTTTTAAAGCTTTTTTGTTTTCCTTCCTTGTATCCATCTGAATGATTTTCATTGGTTTATCAAAGTCAATAGAAACTAATTCTATGTATCTTTTGCATCCTTTGATTTTGTCTTTATACTTCTGAGTTTCAGAATTTCTATTTGATCCTTTGTAGAGATCCCATTTCTTTAGTAATGTTCCCCATCTTGAAACCAATATTGTTGCACATGTTAATAAGAAAAGAAATTTAAAGTCTATGTCTAATAACACCAATATCTATTTCTCCCCTGGGTCTCGTTCTGTTGTCTTTTTTTCTCTTATTCTTCTATCATTTGGACTTGAAGTTTGAATACTTTTCACTCAATAGTTGTCCTACACAATAAAAATCTGTAGAAGCTATGGGTGATGCTATCTTTCTTCAAAAAATGGATTTAATCCTGTTTTGGCAGAGATTTTCCATGGGGGAGGATCACTGCCCTCATCAGGAATTGAGATGTTTAAGGTTGTATTTCAGTCATTGCAAAGAGTAATATCTCTTCGATTTTTACTTCAAAAGGGCCTCTTCTAAGGTGTCAACTGTATGGGTCTCAGCTTTAGGACTCTGCTTTTATTGTTACTGCCACACTATGAGACTAATAATCTCTAGGTATTTTCTTAAAAAAAAAAGATTTATTTATTTGTTTGTTTATTTATTCTTTAGAGAGAGCATGAGTAGAGGGGGAGGCACAAAGGAAGTGGGAGAGAGAATCTCAAGCAGACTCCCTGTCAAGTGCAGAGCCCAATGTGGTTCACGATCCCATGACCCTGAGATCATGACCTGAGTTGAAATCAAGAACTGGTCACTCAACCCACTGAGCCACTCAGGCTTTATGTGTTTTCTAAGGCTTTTTGCTACTGTTTTCACTTGGCTTCTTGACCCTATGCCCTATACATGATGGCTTTGAAGAGAAACACTTGGAGAAGAAAAGTGGCTCAGAATATCAGACTCACTACTCTGTAATTCCTTTTATTCTGTTACATTGTCTCCTTCAGTCCTCATCATCTTATTTTTTGCCGGACTCCAGTTTCATCACTCTACGCCCATTGAGACTATCTAAAACTTTGAGCTGTTTTTTTCTGCTTGGGATTTAGCCCTGAGAATAATGGAATCAGTTATGTGGAAATATGAACATCAGAGTTACTGTAAAGTGTTCTCTTTAGATGCACTATCTTGATACCCATAAAGTCTGGCTGAATTAGTTGACATTCAATGTCTGCAATCAGCTACTTTGGTATTCAGTATTTGGTATTGATGCTTATTATATCACATTTTAAGTAAATTTCAAAATTGACCACTTTATAATTTTAGTATTCTAATCCAAGAATGTGGTATATCTTTCCTTTACTTTAAGACTCTTAAGTAACTCTCAAACTAATTGAATATCCTGCAAGAATTTCTGGCAATAGTAGTTTTACTGAGTTATAATTAATATAGAATAGATTGCACATATTTAAAGTTAACAATATATTAATATTTAACATATGTATAAACTCATGAAATCATTATCACATTCAAAATAGTGAACAGATCCATATCCTCAAAAGTTTGCTTTTGTTGGTGTGTATTCTCTCCTCCTCAATGTTCTTTGCCACTGTATCTCTTTGTAACCACTCACATCTGTTCTGTCACTATAGATCAGTTTGCATTTTCCAAAATTTTGAGTAATGGAATTATAGAGTATGTGTGCTTATTAGTGACTTCTTTTCATCAGAATAAGTTCTTTGTGATTTTTATAAGTTGCTGTTTGTATCACCAGTTCACTCCTTTTACTGCTGAGCTGAGTACTGTCCCATTGTTTGGATATGTTTATCCATTCACTTGCTGATGGTCATTTAGGTTACTCCTGATTGTAACAATTAACACTACTTTAGGCATTTGTACATAAGTCTTTCTATGGGCATGTTTTCATTTATCTTTGGTGAATATCTAGGAGTATAGAGACTGATCAGATGGTAGGTATAGGCATAACAATTCAAGAAGTTACCAAACACTTTTCTGAAGTCATTGTATAATTTGACATCCTCATTATCAGTGTATAAGCGTTCCATTTGCCCATCAATAATTATTAGGGAAATAGAAATCAAAACCACAATGAGATATCTCCTCATGCCTGTTAGAATGGCTATCATCAAAAAGATGAGAGGTAACAAATGCTGACAAGGATGTGGAGAAAAGGAAACACTTGTGCACTGTTCATAGGATTGAAAATTACTACAGTTACTGTTGAAAACAGTTTGGAGTTTCCTTAAAAAATTAAAAATAGAACTACCATATAATCCAGCAATTCCACTTCGAAGTATGTATTAGAAGGAAATGAAAACACTGTGTTAAAAAATTTGATGTACCCCCATGTTCATTGAAGCATTATTTGCAATAGCCCAAATATAGAAACAACCCCAGCTTCCACTGACAGTGGGATAAAGAAGTTTGATTCATGTTTGTGTGTGTGTGTGTGCATGTATACAATGGAATGTTATTCAACCATAAAAAAATTAAGAATTTTTTTATGACGGCATGGATGGATCATGAGAGCATTAGACTAAGTGAAATAAGTCAGACAGTGAAAGACAAGATAAATAATTTATGATCTCACTTATATGTGGAACCTTAAAATAGATATATATACACAAAGAGATCAGATTAGTGGTTACCAGAGACAGAGGGTTGGGGAAGAAGATATTGGGTGAAGTGGCCAAAAGTTACAAGCTTTCAGCTATTAGATATATAAATACTAGGGATCTAATGTACAGCATAATTACTGAGGTTAAAATGGCTATATGGTATATTTGAAAGTTTTTACAAGAGTAAATATTAAGAGTTCTCATCACAAGGAAAAAAACATTTTTTCTTTCTATTTTTTGTATCTATATGAAGTGATGGATGTTAATTAAACTTACTGTGGCAATCATAATATATGTAAGTCAAATTATTATACTGTACACCTTAAACTTACATTGCTATATGTCAGTTATATTGAAAGATCCCCCGGGGCTCCAAGCACCCCGGAATGGACCCCTTCTCAGGAGGAGACCCCCGGACCCAAAAACCAAGCCGAGTCCACTGATCAGATGCAAACAGCACGAGGTTTATTGAGTTGACACAGGTACCTGCGGGCGATCAAGTCTTAGGAAGACTCGCGCGCCAGCCCTTTGTTCAGGGCCTTTTTATGGGGTTTGGGGAAGCGAAAGCATACGTACAGAAGCAGAAACATAGTTACAAGGTTCTTATTGGCTGGTTTGAATGTAAGGCATACTCGGTGTTTGTAGATTGGCTTTGAAGGACCCCGGCACGCGAAGAGAAAGGTGGGGAGGGGGAGTGAGGAGGGGGAGTTGGACCTTATTACTCAGCAGAGAAACATCCTGCCTACGTGACTAGGCCCACGTACCTAGGCGACCCCCTTGCCTATGTTACTATGCGCATAAGGTATCCTGTTGAAACAGGAGACCAGTATCACCTCCTAAAAGCCAAGTGGTTACAGAAAGGCAAGGGAGTGGTTAAACAATTAACTGGGGGAGGGGTCTAACAGGGGAAGGGCGAGCGATTACAGAAAAGCCAAGAAGCAGTTAGTTAATCAATGGCTGGGGGGGGTGTCTATATGCGGAGTCTTTCAATATCTCAAAAAAAACCTAGAAAAAAAAAAGAATTTCATTTATACATCACATTTTCTTTTTTAAAAATTTACTTATTTATTTAGAAAAGAGGGAATGAGAGGGGAAAGATCAGAGGGAGAAGCAGACTCTGTGCTGAGCAGGGAGCCTGAAGCAGGACTCAATTCCAGGACCCTGGGATCGTGATCTGAGCAGAAGGTAGTCACTTAACCAACTGAGCCACCCAGATACACTATTCATCCCATTTTTATCAAGACTTGATACAGTTTGCTTTAAAACCATTCTAATAGGATGGTCCTGATTCAAGACAGTGACATAGGAACACTCTGATATCACCTCCTCCACAGAACACACAAAAATACACCCATTAATAGAACAATTCCTCTTGAAGAACTGAAGGCCGACTAAACAACTACTGAACAACCACAGATAGACAGAATGGCAATGGAACAGCAAGAGAGATGGAGACACTGTAACAGAGGGAAACTCCATGCCTGAGGCTACAAACACTTACAGGGAGGGACAGCCTGGGAACAGATCCCTCTGTCTTTGGGTATGGAAAAAAAAAAATCTTTGTTTAAAAGAACATATAAATAGAAAACACTAGAAGTCTGCCAGGTTGTGGAGTAACTGAGGGGATACTCTCCCAGTATGAGGGACTGGAGAATACACTGTTTATGTTCCCACCCCACCTTAAAAGCCTAGATCAGAGCAGGATCTGGACACCATAACGGGCAGGTCTGGTTGCATCAGTGAGCTCATGGCCCACATGCCCCAGATGAGTTGATTCCACAAGCCCTAGTTGTGCTGCAGTACAAAAAAAGAACCTGGGGTTTAAAAGGGCTAAGGAGCTATGGGAAAGCTCTCTTCTTATCATCTACCTTAAAAGCCCAGACTGGAGCAGGGTCTGAATATCAGAAGGAATGGGTTGGAATGCCATAATTAGTGGCTCTTAACGCCATAACTGTTGGGTCAGGCTGGCACAGAAACGTATGATCTCAGCAAGCCTAGCGTCCCCCAGACCATACTAGTCCTAGGTGCACTGGGACACAGAAAAATCATGCTTAGACGGGACCAGGAACTCAGGGAACTTTTTCTCCCCTTTCTCCTTAAAGCACAGACTGGAGCAGGGTCTGTCTCAGAGCGTTTGTGGTCTCAGAGAACACAATTTCCACAAGCCCACACCAGCTATCCTGTGGTACTAGGGCATGGAAGACAAAGTGTGGTATTAGTGTGGGTGTGAGTGTGTATTTTAATTTTAATTTTAATATTTTTTAATTTTTGAAATACGTGAATGACAATTTTTTTCCAGTGTTTGTCTTCTTTGTCTTTTATGTCCTCACACATTCTTTTTCAAAGACAGAAGCCCTTAATTTTCATCAGCTCAAATTTTTTATTTATTTTTTATTTCATGGATCACACTTTTGGTATTGTAAATAGGAAATCTTTGCCTAAACCAAAATCATAAAGATGTTCTCCTTTTATTCTTCGTGAAGTTTTATAGTTTTAAGTTTTATATTTAGGTCTATGTTCCACATTTTTGTTGTTCATTATTTTCTGTGGTACGAAATATGGATAAAAATCTTTTTTTTAATTTATTTTTTATTTATTTTCAGCATAACAGTATTCATTATTTTTGCACCACACCCAGTGCTCCATGCAATCTGTGCCCTCTATAATACCCACCACCTGGTACCCCGACCTCCCACCCCCCGCCCCTTCAAAACCCCCAGATTGTTTTTCAGAGTCCATAGTCTCTCATGGTTCACCTCCCCTTCCAATTTCCCCCAACTCCCTTCTCTTTTTTCATAATAATATCCAACTTTTGAAATGAGAATGCTTTCTTCACTGAACTGCCTTTGTATCTTGGTAAAAATAATCAACTGATCAAAAATATATGGGTCTATTATGGGCGTCAATATTTTTCACTGACCTGTTTAATCTAGAGCAACAATAATAGCACACTCTCCTACATATGGTTGCTTTATAAGAAGTCTCAGGTAGAGTAAGTTTTCCAAGTTGTCTTTCTTTTTCAGTGTGTTTTTCAATACATTTCACTATGTTTTGACTTGTCATTTGTTCTATAGATGCCCATCAGGTCAAGTCTACTGTATACAGTAGTAGTGATTTTTTGTCAAATCATGTGGCTCATTTCAAAGAAGCATAGCAACCTGTTTAATTTAATTGCCTCTGTCACAGATTATTTTGTTAAAATAGTTCTCAAATGTCAAATATTAGAATGAGAGCAGGATGCAGGGGATAGGTTGAATCAGAAAGTACACAGTAGCGTCACTTAAGGATATGTTTCCAATAAAATGTCCATGTCTAAAAGTTATTCATTATGTAATAACATTTGTATTTTTACAAACCTATATTAATTATTTAAATGTAATTTGACTATGTATAGCTTCCTATATACAGAAATAAGACATATATAAAATTAAAAATCTATGTCCATACTTCACTGCAGAAAGTAAAATATACTAATCAATGGGTTTTAAATTGAGGGCAGCGTCAATAGTAAAGAAATCAGTTGGGACAGGGCCTGAATGAAGGCAAATTATGAAATTGGAGAGAGAACCTTAATTAATAGCCATGAATACATACTACATGAACAACCACAAATAAGACAGTTATTATTATTTTCATTTTTCAGAATAATATATGTACACATTTAAATGAAATAGTTCAGAAAAGCTTATTAGTCAATAAAAACATCTCTCGTCAAATGGTTGTCTTGCTCCTTAGAGGCAATATTTTTTCAATTCTTTGTTTTTATTTCTTATGATGATCATCTTTATATCATTGAATCATTTGTGCTACTGCATATGGATTTATCAAGTTCAGAAATTATCTGTTGCCTTCCTGTTTTGATAGATGATTTAAAGCCACTGTCTCTCTTCCTTTCCCTCACCTCTTAATGTAAACCTTTACTTCTAATCTAGAAAATACTAGTTCTAGATCTCTAATCTAGATCTCTAATCCAACACATAGGAGGTGTAGATGGGTATTATCACCCTCCCTTCTATTTCTCCTGCCCTCCACTCTTCTCATTTTCCTCTTTCTTAATCCCTGTCATTTGATCCTTTACTGTTATACTGCTAATACTGAAGTGAGCATATGTTCCATAGTCATAAATATTTCATGATTTTATCATTGGTTGATTTTAAAATTTAAATTTTAAATTTTAAACCATTGGTTTAATTTTAAAAATGCATTTATTTACCCTATTATGATTGGATGATGACAAATTCCATTGTAATAATTAGAAATCTCTCTCTACATCTCCGATGTGCCACTCAAATCTCAGTATTCTCAGCATAAGGTTCAAATGGAATTTTCTAATTTTGCCTTATTAATTGTTCAAGTCATCCCAAACTTGCATTTGCTCCACGTTTGGACATAGTTATCCTACCAAGTTATTTGTTTTTGTCTTTTGGTTATCTAATTCTTTCTTCTTTCCTTGAATTATGTATAAGATATCCTCCAGATTTTAGATTCTTTGCCATATTGTACTTTCTGTGGTGTGTCCTTTCCTCTCAGAGTCCTCTTTTCCTGTGTCTCCAGTCCTTCTAATCCATTCTGGACTAAAATTATACAAGGACTGTTACAATGTTCATCCTGGACATTTTGTCACTGCTCTCCTGAGTATTGTTAGCCAGGTCCTACATCTGTCAGTTTTTGGCTTTCTGTCTTCATTTGCTGAACTGTTATTATTTTTTCAGCTGGTGCTTTGTGATTTGGTCAGTGTGGGTATAAGCGTTGATGAAAGGCTCTGATTCAGGGTTTCAGAATAAAGTCTTACTGGTAGTGAAACAAATCCAAGAAGTTTATGTGAATCAAGTTACTGGGATTAGCCTGGTGGGTCTAGAGATGGAGAAATGAACTAATTTCTTTTCAAATAAGATGAGGACACAGTATTTAATATATTTCTTTCCTTGGTTAGATTTAGATTTGACAAGGGATCAAGTTTGGCCCAGAAGTTGAAAAGAGAGAACATATTACAAGGAAACTAGAAAAAAAGGGGAAATTTAAAAATCCTGAAAACCCTGAAATTGATGGAGCAAATAATTCACTTCAAAAAATTATTCTGACTCGTGATTTCAATAACTAAAACAGATGTAAATATTAAGGCATTAAATTAGCATATTTTTGTACAATGATTTTTTTAAAATTTATTTTATATTTATTTTCAGCATAACAATATTCATTATTTTTGCACCACACCCAGTCCTCCATGCAATCCGTGCCCTCTATAATACCTACCACCTGGTACCCTGACCTCCCACCCCCCCGCCCCGCCACTTCAAACCCCTCAGATTGTTTTTCAGAGTCCATAGTCTCTCATGGTTCACCTTTCCTTCCGATTTCCCCCAACTCAACAATATTTTTGCTGTTACTATTCTCTGTGCCAAATGACACCTCCACAGAGGCCTTTCAGGATTACTCTGTTTAACATACAAGCCTCCTCTCCTTCCTCTGCCACCCTATTTTTCCCTGCCTTTTTTTTTTTTTTAAGATTTTTATTTATTTATTTGACAGGCAGACATTACAAGTAGGCAGAAAGGCAGGCAGAGAGAGAGAGGGGGAAGCAGGCTCACTTCCAAGCAGAGAGCCCAATGTGGGGCTCGATCCCAGAACCCTGGGATCATAACCCGAGCCGAAGGCAGAGGCTTAACCCACTGAGCCACCCAGGCACCCCTACTTTTCCCTGCTTTATTCCTATGCATAGGACCATTGCATTGTATGCGTTACATTGTATTACTTATCCATGAATAAATAACATAAAACGTTAAAGTATATGTACAAAAAAATATATGAATTGTAGAATGTAAACTACATTAAGGAAGAAAATGTGCCTGTCATTTCCTTTGGAATAATGTATACTATATAGTTAATCCTTGATTAATTTGTTGTATAAAGAAATGAATACATAAATAAGTTAATGTTCCTGAACTTCCAAGCAAAAATATTCATTTTATTTTTTGAATAGGCAGAATCCACCTATGAAATGAATTGTACTGCACTTATATTTATGGAGACAAGGTATATTATGATCAGACTGGGATGGGGTGAAAATAAGAACATGTGAGAAATCTGAGCCTTGAAGATTTAGGAGATACATTACTACTTAAGGTTTCAGAAGGAAGATTAGAAGAGTGAATGATTCTGGCCCCCCCTTACATCCATTAGTAAGGATGTGAGTTCCTTACTAATAAGAGCACTTTTGTGAGGATAGGAGAAATATCTGTTACTCCAGAGCAATTAAAATCAGTGAAAATTCTGAGCTTCATGGTGGAAGTCTTTAGTCTTTCTCATCTCTTCAAGGTTCACGTATCAGAACGTGGTTTTCCTAAAAAAATATGTATATTGTCTTTCTCAATACCACATTAAATATTCTTGATTTTTATCTTTGTAGTATTGTGATTTAACCCCATTTTTTTCTAGACTCTGTGCCTACTGCACAATGTCTCAGTTGTTCTTAAATGTCAATAAAGGTGTTCTTATTAATAAAGTATTTAACAGGCGCCTTTCACTGAGCAATACTATGATTATTTCTGAATGAGTTAGTAACTTACGCATTTAAAGATACTGACTAAATATGTGGTAAGCATTTGCCACTATGCTAGATATTCAGGATGCAGAGTATGTTCTCTATGGACTAATCTTTGCTGGACTATGACCAAGGCACTTGAGCTCCCTGAACTTTATAACTCCTTAGTCTGTAGAACAGGTTAATGTACACATACACCCTACGTTCCTCCCAAACTGAAGTTCTTAAAATTCAGATCCTATCCTGACAGATACACTCTAAATAAAGAACTTCCACTTCTAAAATATATCTTCCTTCTTTTGGGGGTCTGTTCTGTGCGGAGGGTAGGAGAGAGGAGGGAAAAAATCTCTATTTATTGTAGCTCAAATGTAGCTTTTCCTGCTCTTTCTCTGACTATCATTCTTCGATTTTGTATTGCTCTATTAATATATTTCCTTTTTAAAAAAATTTATTTATCTATCTTAGAGAGACAGAGAGTGGGGGAAGAGGCAGAGGGAGAGAATCCCAAGCAGACATCCCACCCCAACACACAACAGCTGAGCAGGGAGCCTGACACTGGGCTTGATCTCATGAAACTGTCTGTGCCACCCAGGTGCCCCAGTATTCTTCTTTTAACTTCTAAAGACTTTTTTCAATCCACAAAAATAGGAAGGAAAAAAGAAAGGGAACAATATTTTGGTGAGAAATAACTCACTTGTGGTTTTCTGGGAGTTAGTAGTGAGTTAAGTGTTTTCAATTACAACACTGTTCTCAAAGGCACATGCTGATTAACAACTTTATGTATGCAGAAATGGTGATATTTTCATTTGTATTTTTTTTTCCCACAGGGCCTTCTTAAGTCGGGAGGTCACTGCCATTTTCCACAAATTTAAAAATAAAAAATAAAAAAGAATGTTTATATTTAAAACCCACATTTTTCTCTCAGGACCATTTCTTCAACTTGGTATTTAATGGAGGAAGTTAAGAAAGATAAGAGATGTGTGTGGAGGTGAGAATAAAGCAATTCTGAAATTCTCAGTGTCTCAGTTCTGTTTTCTGACACTATATTTTTGCTTGGTTTTTACAAAGGCAGATCATTGAACTTAGTCACCACATGCATAGATCATGCCACGGGAACAGCTTCTGTGAAGTTCAGTGAGACATGCACCACACCCAGTGACCAACAGTGCTGTATTTGTTCAGTATGCCTGAAGAAGTGACTTACGCGACTCTCAAATTTCCAAATGCTTCCCAGGTGAAGACATCCCAGGAGAGCTACAGTCTCAAGAGAGCAGGTAAGAGCCTCCATGTAGGATCAGACATACCAGAAAAGAGAGCTATTTAACTACACTGGTGAGTTCTCCTAGCCTTCAACTCAAGGCTGATGATTTTGATGACAGAGTGCCAGTCCATAGGGAAGTTGCTACACCAGAGCTTAGTTTTGTCTGTCTTATTTAGCTTGTAAGATCATAGTTTGTGGAAAACAAAACAAAACAAAACAAACATGGTGGTCTAAGCCTCTGGAAATCCAGATCTCTGGTGTCACAAAAATAACATTTCTTATGATTTTAGACATTTTCAGATGATCTGACATACAAGCTATTATGGGAAGGAAAAATAGTAATAGTATGAACATAACTATCTAGGATTTTTATTTAACTGCTGAAAGATATAATATAGACATATGCTATGAGATTTAAAAGACCCTGGGATCCTAGTCAGTCATGGTGTGCTAAACATTTGCTTCTTTCTGTGAAGGAGTAAGACTGAAGGTGTCTTATCTCTATATTATATCATTCCAGGCCATAGAATTCCAGTCTGTTTTTTCCAGGAATGCAATTCCTAGAAACTTAGAAGTAACAGTGAAACAGTAAGACGATGTTTTGGGGGAACATCAAAATTGTATTTATTGAAATGTTTGTATTGCTACAGGATACATGGTTTCTTGTGCCATCCCTGGGATTATGTTTTGTTATTTATATTTTATTATTTATATTATTTTTATTCCTTTGTATTTGTTTTCAGTCTTTTTGATCTTACTATAAAATTATATCATCTATATATATATGTATATATGTGTATGTATGGAATACATATAACACATATAATACACATGGAATGTACATTCCATATATATGTGTACATATATATAGTACACATACATATAGACACACATATATATGTGTACATCATATATGTACACATACATATGGAATTTTTTAAAAGATTTTATTTATGTATTTGACAGAGAGAGATCACAAGTAGGCAGAGAGGCAGGCAGAGAGAGAGGGGGAAGCAGGCTCCCCATTGAGCAGAGAGCCTGATGTGGGGCTCAATCCCAGGACCCTGAGATCATTACCTGAGCTGAAGGCAGAAGTTTACCCCATTGAGCCACCCAGGCACCCCAACATATGGAATTTTTACTTTATAAATTTACCCCAAAGTGTTTTATATTCAAATGAGGAAGAAAAATCACTTCTAGTAACATGTCTCTGGTTATATAATTTGAGGCATCAGGTTAGTGGATAATGTTTTAGGGACCAGTTCCCCTAAATAGGGTCCTCTTCTCTGTGTCTGCAATATTGACAAAGGCATTGTATGTACTGGGGAGAAGTATTACATACTTGCCGTCCGTGGGCAGCTGACTTAGAGTGCTTATAAACTGGGAGATCCAATTTACATTCTGCTATATATTCTCCAATACATGTTTCCTTATAAAACAATTTCATCATTTTTTATACAGCAGGGTAGGTTGTTTGAATTTTATTTTAGTAAAAGATCACACCGTGTTTGTCAATTAAATAATTAATTAATTAATTAACTTATGAGAGAGGGAGGGAGAGAGAGAAAGCCTGTGAGCATGGAGGTGGAAGGGAAAGGGAGAGAGAGAATCTTAAGTAGGCTCTGTGCCCAGCAAAGAGCCCCACAGGGGGACTGATCTCACCATCCTGAGATCATGACCTGAGTTGAAATGAAGAGTCCAACACTTAACCAACTGACCCACCCAGGTGCCCCAGGGTTTGTCTATTTAAAATATCTACCATCAGAATCAGCATCAGACCAGGAACACTGGTATTATCTAGATAGAAAGTAAAGAATAGAGAAAACTGACTTTTTTTAAAAAACACTTTTTTTTTTTTTTTTAAAAGACAATCATGAAGTTCCTGAAATGGAAATGGATGGCGAAACTGAAAACAGAGCAGGGGGAGTTGAGAGCACACCTGAGACGGCAGAGAGCAGAGCTGTGGCCGGTAAGCCCTACGCGAATAAATGTGCCACTGGAGAAAGTTAAGAAGGGCATTTGGGAGACACCGGGACATAGCAATTAGAGTTATTTTTAAAGATAAAGGTGGAAAACTTTTGAGAAGGGAAATAAGGAGGATAAACAAAAAGTGATGAAAAGTCATATCCTTTACTTATGGGAAAACATCTTTTTATCGTCATCCATCCCCAGTGTTTCTGTCTTTTTCTAGATTTTTCCTATTTTACAATATTATTTCTTTCCACTTTCCTTTTCTTTATTAAAGATTTATCTATTTTGGAAAGAGAGAGAGAGAGAAAGAGAGAAATGTGGGACAGAGGGAGAAGGAGAGAGAAACATCAGCAGACTCCGTGCTGAAAATGGAGCCCAGTACGGGCCTTGATCTCAGGCCCCTCTGATTACTACCTGAGGCAAAATGAAGAGTAGGTTGCTTAATTGTCTGTATCATGTTGGGGCTCTGTATTTCCTCCCATTTTTCATCATTTCATCACTCTGTTCAATTTCATGGATGGTTTTCTTTACTTTTCTTTCTTTTTTTTTTAATATTCTTTTATTTATTTGTCAGAGAGAGAGACATTATGAGCAGGGAGAAAGGGTAGAGGGAGAAACAGACTCCCCAGTAAACAGGGACCTTACCTTCCCTCTTTACAACCCTGCAACGTGGGACTGGATTCCAGGATGCTGGGATTATGACCTGAGCCAAAGGCAGATGCTTAACCAACTAAGCCACCCAGTTACCCTCGGATGATTTTTTAAAATTATATTTTAATTTACATTGTACAAACATGTTCCTCGTATCATTTCATTTTCAATGAACTCTTTTTTTTCCCCCTCGAGTCTTCTAATATAACATTCCAGTTTCAGATATAGATACAAAATTGTGTCTTACTTTTTTTTTAAGATTTTATTTATTTATTTATTTATTTGCCAGAAAGAGAGAGAGAGAAAGCACACAAGCAGGCAGAGGCAGAGAGAGAGGCAGGCTCCCTGCTGAGCAAGGAGCCGGATGTGGCTCTCGATTCCAGGACCCTGGGATCATGACCTGAGCCAAAGGCAGCGGTTTAACCCACTGAGCCACCTACACAACCCTGTATCTTACTTTTTTTTTTTAAGATTTTATTTATTTATCTGACAGACAGAGATCACAAGTAGGCAGAGAGGCAGGCAGAGAGAAGAGGAAGCAGGCTCCCTGCTGAGCAGAGAGCCCGTTGTGGGGCTTGATCCCAAGACCCTGAGATCATGACCTGAGCTGAGGGCAGAGGCTTAACCCTCTGAGCCACGCAGGCACCCACCCTGTATCTTACTTTTGAAAAATTTCATTTCAAGTCAACTTTATTGAAGTACAACTTAAATACAAAAGAATACACCCTAAGCCTTAAGTGTATAGTTTATTGTACTTAATAAATATAAACCTCTGTAACCAAAATCAAGATACACAATATTTTTGTCACCCCAAAAAGTATTTTGTGTCTTTTAATCAAAAAGACAGTACCTGCTTTCTCTAACCACCTCTCTCTTTCAACCTTCACTCCCTGTTTTTACATCATGTTTTATCCTTTGGAAAGAATAAGGCTATGGTATAGCAAATATTATCATGTTTCCTGTGTGTCTGTTGTTACAAATGTATTTGGGGATATTGGATGCATTCATTTTCTATAATAAAATTTCTTAATCAGTGTTCCCAAAAAGTAAAAACAAAATACAAAAAAATTTCCCCTCTAAGTTATCTCCACCACCAATTTTAGACCGAGGTAACCACTGATCTACTTTCTATCACCCTACATTATTATGTCTGCTCTCAGATCTTAAATAAATGGATTCAAATGGCATGCAGTCTTCTATGACTGGCTTCTTTCATTAAGCATAATGTTATTAAGATGAAAAAATGTTCATCATCACTAGCCATTAGGGAGATTCAAATTAAAACCACATTGAGATATCACCTTACACCAATTAGAATGGCCAAAATTAGCAAGACAGGAAACAGCATGTGTTGGAGGGGATGTGGAGAAAGGGGAACCCTCTTACACTGTTGGTGGGAATGCAAGTTGGTGCAGCCTCTTTGGAGAACAGTGTGGAGATTCCTCAAGAAAATAAAAATAGAACTTCCCTATGACCCTGTCATTGCACTCCTGGGTATTTACCCCAAAGATACAGATGTCGTGAAAAGAAAGGCCATCTCTACCCCAATGTTTATAGCAGCAATGGCCACAGTCGCTAAACTGTGGAAAGAACCAAGATGCCCTTCAACGGACCAATGGATAAGGAAGATGTGGTCCATATACACTATGGAGTATTATGCCTCCATCAGAAAGGATGACTACCCAACTTTTGTAGCAACATGGACGGGACTGGAAGAGATTATGCTGAGTGAAATAAGTCAAGCAGAGAGAGTCAATTATCATATGGTTTCACTTACTTGTGGAGAATAACAAATAGCATGGAGGACAAGGGGTGTTAGAGAGGAGAAGGGAGTTGGTGGAAATTGGAAGGGGAGGTGAACCATGAGAGACTATGGACTCTGAAAAACAATCTGAGGGGTTTGAAGTGCCGGGGGGCGGCGCATGGGAGGTTGGGGGAACCAGGTGGTGGGTATTAGAGAGGGCATGGATTGCATGGAGCACTGGGTGTGGTGCAAAAATAATGAATACTGTTATGCTGAAAATAAATAAAAAATAAATTAAAACAACAACAACAACAAAAGATTAATTCATATTGTATGTTTTCAATAGTTAATTCCTTTTCATTGCTGAGTAGTATTCCATAGTATGAATATACAAAATGTTTATCCATTCACTTATAGATGGACATTTCAATGGCTTCCTGATTGGGACTAGTGTAAATAAATCTGCCATGGTGTACATGTCTTTGTGTAGGCATATTTTTTTTAAATCTTATTGGGTCAGGGTGCCTGGATGGCTCAGTCGGTTGAATGTCCAACTCCTTATCTGAGCTCAGGTCTTGGTCTCAGGGTTGTGTGGAACCTACTTTAAAATAAAAAAAATCGGGCGCCTGGGTGGCTCAGTGGGTTAAGCCGCTGCCTTCGGCTCAGGTCATGATCTCAGGGTCCTGGGATCGAGTCCCGCATTGGGCTCTCTGCTCAGCAGGGAGCCTGCTTCCTCCTCTCTCTCTGCCTGCCTCTCTGCCTACTTGTGATCTCTCTCTGTCAAATAAATAAATAAAATGTTTAAAAAAAATAAAAAAAATAAAAAAATAAAAAATCTTTTTTTTTGTTTGTTTTAAAGATTTTATTTATTTATTTGACACAGAAAGAGAGATTGCAAGGAGGTAGAGGCAGGCAGAGAGAGAGGGGGGAAGCAGGTTCCCTGCTAGGCAGAAAGCCCAATTTGGGGCTTGATCGTAGGACCCTGAGATCATGACCTGAGCCGAAGGCAGAAGATTAACCCACTGAGCCACCCAGGCACCCCTAAAATAAAAAAAATCTTATCAGGTAAATACATAGGAGTAGAATTCTGGGTTAGATGGGTATGTTTACTTTACAAGAAACTGTGAAAATTATTTTCCATTTTTACATTTCCAGTAGAAATATAAAAGATCTTAGTTTATTTACAGAACTTTTTAAGTGTTCTCACTGTGTTATCTCTGCTTTCATTTTGTCTTTTTTTTTTTTTTTCCTCAGTCTTTCATGTTGGCAGCTTTCTTTGAATATCTGGTGATATTTGGTTGCCTGTAATCATTTAAGAGTGAGATGCCAAAGGCACCTGGGTGGCTTAGTCGGTTAAACATCTGCCTTCCGCTCAGGTCATGATCTCAGGGTCCAAGGATCGAGCCCCATATTGGGGTCCCTGTTCAGCAGGGAGCCTGTCTTTCCCTCTTCCACTTCCCCTACTTGTACTCTCTCTCTCTGTCAAATAAATAAATACAAAAAATTTTTTAAAAGAGTATGATGCCAAATTACTTGAGAGGGGTCTCGTTTTTATGAGAGTATATGTGTAGCCTTCATGTACTTGGGTGATTCTCTGAGAAACCCAATTGTCAATATTTGTATGTGTTTGTTTGTTTGAATTTCCCCTCTTAGGTCAGTTGGTTGCTCTGGAGAGGATTCCTCCAATACTCTGTCCCAGACAGTTTTCTCTCAGAATGACTATGAGAGGGTATTAAGGGAAACCTCAGTTTCCACTTGTTGTAGGAAAAAAGAAAAAAAAAAAAAAAAAAGAAAGAAAGAAATTTCTTCTCTACCGTGAGTTTTTTCCCTACAATTTCTCCTTTACTATTCACACAGAACAGTTCATTTTTGATACTTCCGTCATCAAATGCATGTACATTTTTCCCACATCAAGCAATTCTCTGTGACAGCAGCTGCCACGTCCTACAATTCAGCTCAGTTTTATTACTATCTACCTGGAGATAGTGTCAAGTTCTATAGGGTAAAGTCTCAGTCTCAAAAGACTGCTCCCACCCTACTTATTTTCTTAAAAGATTTTATTTTATTTATTTGACAAAGAGAGATCACAAGCAGGCAGAGAGGCAGGCAGAGAGGGTGGGGGGGAAGCAGGCTCCCCGCTGAGCAGAGAACCTGCTGGGGGCTCAATCCCAGGACCCTGGGATTATGAACCCGAGCCAAAGGCAGAGGACTCAACCCACTGAGCCACCCAGGCGCCCCACCCCCTACTTAAAATGACAATTGCAAGAAGTATGTCACCAGATTACCCACAACTTCATTCAGATTTGGCTATAAAACAGAGTTTCCCATAATCCCCTCTTGAGGTACACTTAATTTGCCCCAGCAGGTCATAAAACTCAGAGAACCATTTAACATTTACCACTTTATTAAAGAATATGATAAAGGATAGAGATAAGCAGCCAGATAAAGGATACATAAGGTGAGATTTGGGAGGGTCCTAAGCAGGGGTGGGTCACCCTCCTGATATTATGTTCACCAGCCTGGAAGCTCTCTGAACCTCATACTTTTGGGATTTTTATGGAGGTTTCCTTACATAGGCATGATTGATGGAGTTAATGACTCCATTTTCAGACTTTTTCCCTGCTCAAAAGAAGTGGGGGTTGGGGGACTGAAAATTCCAAGCTTCCTGTCATGGCTTGGTCTTTCCCGTGACCACCTCTCATCCAGGAGCCCATCCAAATGCCCACTCAGACTCACTTCATTAGAACAAAAGATGCTCCTGGGGCACCTGGGTGGCTCAGTTGCTGCAGTGTCTGACTCTTGGTTTCAGCTCCGGTCATGATTTCAGGGTCCTAGAATCAAGCCCCTTCCCAGGATCTTCCCTCCGTGGGGAGTCTGCTTAAAGATTCTCTCTCTCTACCCCTCCCATCACTCGTGTGTGCATTCTCTTTCTCTCTCTCATAAATAAACAAATCTTAAAAAAATAAATAATAAGAGCAAAGATTCTCCTTATCACTTAGGATTGTATAAGGGTTTAGGATCCTTGTGTGAGGAGCAGGGTCAAGGATCAAATATTAGAAGAAGAGATGCTCCTAGTGTTCTTATCACTTAAGAAAATATCAAGGTTTTAGAAGCTCTGTGACAGGAAGCAGAGCAGATAGATATTCATATAGATACAGATACAGTATAGATATATATCCTATTATCTCACAGAGGGTAACTCATTGTAGAAATAGGGGAGAAAATATGGGGTTAGGAGTCCATCTGAATCATATGTAAACTTTCAGATACTTTCTCAGTTTTCAGGCTTCCCCACACCTCCACTTGAGATGATAAAGTAGGAGATTATCACCAATTTACAGAACTTTTGAGGGTTTTTTTTTAATTTTTATTTATTTATTTGAGAGACAGAATATTTTTGTTGGTTAACTGAGCATAATAAAAAACAAATGAAATGAGTGAAACATTAAAAAAAAAGATTTTATTTATTCAAGAAAGAGAGTGTGCAAGCAGAAGAAGAGGGAGAGGGAGAAACAGACTCACACTGAGCAAAAGCCCAATGCAGGACTTGATCCCAGGACCCTGAGATCATGACCTTAGCTGAAGGTAAATGCTTAACTAACTGAGCCACCCAAATGCAACTTTTGGGATTCTTAAATGAGAATTTTGACTTTGGTTCACTTTTCCAAGGCCCACGAGGTTACTAGCAACTTTTGTTCTCTACCTTCCAAATGCCATTTATGTAGTTTCCTTTCTCATTATTTTGAATCTTGAATCTATGCATTTTTTATTCTCTATTTCTATTTTATCAGAATTTTTAGGGAGAAAAAAGGTAAAGGAATGAGCTATATCTCTAAGATTAATTCCAGACTGATTTTTAATCAACATTTCAGTCAGCCCAAACGCAATTTTATTCTGCCTTCTTTCCCATTTCCTACCAGTAAGTGCCTCTCCTAAAAGAAACTAGAAGAAATAGGAAAGACATAGGAAGTATGTCTATACCAAAACTCTTATGGGGTTCCAATGAAGGGAAGAGGTGATGCACTTGTTTGCCTCCATATTACTTAAGAACGTGGAGAGTCACAGGAAAAAAAGAATAAGAAGAGCTTAGGAGAAGATTTAAGCCTCTTTCATCCTTGGAAAGGTCCTAGTCTCTTGAGATTATTGAACTCCATAGCAGAAATATTATACCAACCTTCTTTTGTGGTCCTCCAAGGACTTGCTTGCTTATCTTTCTGGTCTCAGACCATTCATTTGCAAATTGAACAGACAGGCAAAAAAGGTCTTCTGCAATTCTAAATCAAAGAAAGTACTAGACTTTATATCCAAGAAGACACTGGACCAAGTTTGTCCCTTTTTATGGAACATAGAATTAATTAACAACTTGTCACGTGTCATGCCATTGACATATGGTGGAAGAAACAACTGTGCTTTCCATTAGACATAGGTGTGATGCTTCTCAAAGTATCCCAAATCTTGATCTCAAACTCCAGAGTAAATAAAACTAAGGGAAAACAAAAATAGCTGTTGATTTTAGGGGATCCAGAGGCCAAAGGAGAAAAAAACCAAAAGTCCCAAATAGGTAACTGTCAGTAAAATTGAATGCCTGAAAGGGACAGATAACCAAATTAAACAACCAGCATAAAAAGATTTTTTTAAGACATTAAATTATGGAATCAAAAAAATTTTAATTGAAACATGACTTTGACAGAAATAACTTCAGCAGATGAGTTAAAAGAAAGAGCAAAGATCATTAAGACCCAACAGGATATTCTGGAAGATCAGACAGAAGAAATTATTCAAAGTTATAAAGGCAATAAAAATCATAATAGGCTTGCATAGCATATCCAAGTAATCTAATATGTAAAAAAGATTTCATAAAGAGGAAAAAGGACAGATATAAAAAAGGAAATAAATAAAGAATAATTATATATCCTCTAGAACTGAATATATATGGAGGGGAAAAAAACTGCCATTCTCCCATCTTTAATTCAGAAAAGATATAAATCATCCATCCCAACAAAATAAAAATTTACCATGTACTTCCTCTAAGAAAAATACTCAAGAAAATTTCCAGACATACAAGGAATTAATCAGACCTCAGTGTAAGGGAAAATTTAGAGGTGAGTCAAAAAGTAATAGCTGATGATGGCATAAATATAGTGGTAATTGTGATAATGAAAGTGCTAAATCATTTTTGCTATAAAATAGATACACTGCAAGAGAAAGTCAATAGTAGTCTAGGACAAATTTTACTAAACTGTCACAGTAAAACCCAGCATTAGGAGAGAGGAAGAAAGGGAATAAAAGTACTATAAAAGTCTAGGTTGGAGAGTCTAAATTTAGCTATTCCAAAATTACAGATATTAAGAATATAATGCAAAGGAAAACATTTCCTTTTGGAAACAGCTAAAACTTTCATCCCAGGGGTCCCTGGGTGACTCAATGGGTTAAAGCCTCTGCCTTCAGCTCAGGTCATGATCCCAGGGTTCTGGGATCAAGCCCTGCATGGGCTCTCTGCTCAGCGGGGAACCTGCTTCCTCCTCTCTCTGTCTCTGCTTGTCTCTGCCTGCTTGTCTGTCAAATAAGTAAATAAAATCTTAAAAAAAAAAAAACTTTCATCCCAATTTTTCATAGTCAAAGGAGAAAGAATATAATAACCCATCTTAATGTAAAAATAATAAAATCACAAAAGAATTTAAGAGAATTGATAAATTTAAAAGCTTAAATCAATAAATAAGAAGGTTTTGAAGAGAAAAGTTAATGAGACTGGTTTTATTTTTAAAAAAACCTAATAGTCAAATTAAGGAAAAATTGAAAAAGCAAAGGTATCAGATATCAAGTTAGGGACACCTGGTTGGCTCAGTTGGTTAAGTATCTGACTCTTGGTTTCAGCTTAGATTATGATCTCAGGGTCCTAGGTTCAAGTCCCATGTTGGGCTCCCCACTCAGTGGGGAGTCTGCTTGTGATTCTTTCTCTCTCTGTCTCCCTGTCTCCCTTTCCCCATGTTCTCTCTCTGCTCTAAAATAATAAATCTTTTTAAAAAAGGAATATGCTTAAATAAGTAACTAAAATGGGAGAGAATAGGGGAAGCTGGGTGGCTCAGTGGGTTAAGGCCTCTGTCTTTGGCTCAGGTCATGATCCCAGGACCCTGGGATCTAGCCCCACATCAGGCCCTTTGCTCAGCAGGGAGCCTGATCCCACCCCCCCCCACAACTCCCCCACCCCCTCCCGCTGCCTGCAACTCTGCTTACTTGTGATGTCTGTCAAATAATTAAATAAAATCTTTAAAAAAAAAAGGAGCACACCCCAGAAATCCCATATCCACTTCCACTCATTTAATAAATAAATAAATCAATAAATAAAATGGGAGAGAATAAATATGTGTAAAGCTCCAACCTTTGTAACTTCATGGCAATAAATTTGATAGTGTAAAGGAAGTAGATGATTTCCTAATAATATATTCAAGAGAAAACCTGAAAGGGCAATCATCAGAATGGATTGTAAATCATATTAAATAATAGATCTGATATTAGCATAGAAAAATTAGGAAAGAACATCTATCAGGTGTCCAACACTGATTTCCTGGAGATGGGAAGGATGAGGAAACGGCAAGATGGGGAAGGTGGGAGGGGAAAAAGCAATGCTAAAAGATGAACAAGAGAGTGTCAATGAAAGCATCCAAAATATGTTCTATGATCACATTTACTTAGAATTATGTGCTTTCAGTGTTAATTGTGAATGTAAAGATGTAGTTAATGAGGACTTTGCTTGATTTTGCAAGCAATTATTTTCATTAAAAAAATTCCAATAGTCCTATACATAAGGGGCAGGTGTGTTGGACAAGGTTATGGAAAAAGGAAACAACATAAAACGTGTTGCTTCATGTCATTTTTCTAAATTGGTGCTTCTTCACAGGACATAGCACTCGGTCAAAAGTATGGTGCACTGTTGCTTTCATTTCGTTGACTGTGAACCTGGTGGTGCTGGCTGGACTGGGGACACTGGGCCTGAGGTGTAAGTTTCCACTTTTCTCTGAGCCTGTGGATGGCAAATAAATCCAAGCCCCAAGACATATCCATATAATGTTTCCAGATTAATAGAGGAGAAAATGTGTCATTACTGTAGGACCATATCATATTCATCATTGTCTTGAGGATATTTTAATGGCAAATTCCTTCAGTGACAACTAAGGCTAAGGATTGTAATGTAAACCCATTTTTCTAGAAATTATGAAATCAATACAACAAAAATACAATTAATTATAGCCTGAGAGTTTTCATGATGATTTCATATGTTTAAAGCAAATTCTCCATTCTTCATGCATTTTCTTCTTGTCTAATTCATTCTAATTGCAAACATACTTCAAAATGGCATTATCATACTTGATGTTTTTCTCTAATTCCTCCATTAATAGCCAGTTATTTTGTCCTAGGAATCACACCAATTTCAGGTGAGTATGAGCTGGTTTCATGGTGCTGACTTTTGAAAGATAATTTCTCCCAGATGATTATTTTTTTCCTACAACTTCTATTACTGTTCTTGACAATAGCACAAAAATTGGTGGGCAGGGTTTTTTCCTCCAATATAATGTAGGCTTCATAAGAACACAGACTATGGCTTATTCATCCTTGGTATTCTTTGAATGAATGTATTAAATGAATAAATGAGTGAATTCAGGAACAAATAGGTGAATAAAAAGAAACGAGTAGGCTTTTGAATATCAAAGCTGAAGTATCTTTATAAGAAAAGGAAAACTCTCAATCTACCCTTATTAGCAGTTTGTTCCACAAATAAGAAAAAAAGGAATTGCAAGTGCTTAAAAATATACTTTCTCAATAAAGATCTAATGCATATAAATTGCCAAAACTTCAAAATACAGAGAAAGAGAAGAAACTAAAAGCAATTGGTATCTGTCAACAGGAGTTAAAGGCTATTAAAATATAAAAACAGTGTTAATATCTCTGGAATCATAGAGTAGATATCATTTATATCAATATTTTATTTAATAATTTAAATACTCTTATAACATTATATTACTTATCATTTTTGAGTACTAATGTTTTCCCAAGCTCTTCACATATAAATTATGGTTATACCTGTCCAAGAAACTCAAATTGCAACACATAGGGTCATGATCTCATTCAGTCTTTACCCAAAACATGTCCTATAATCATGTTTACACTCAATTTCCAGGTCAGAGAGCCCAAAATACTTCTGCAATTCCGTATGGTCTGTAAGTGATCAGGGGGAGTATTTGATTATACATCTATCATTTCATTTTATACTTTATGGTTTTGATTTTATTTTTTAATTAATTATTTTTATTAACCTATAATGTATTATTTTTCCCAGGGGTACAGGTCCATGAATCATCAGGCTTACACATTTCCTCCCCAATGTCCATAACCCACCACACTTCCCTACCTATGCTCCCCCCAGCAACCCTCAGTTTGTTTTATGAGATTAAGAGCTTCTTATAGTTTGTCTCCCTCTTAATCTCATCTTGTCTCATTTTTTCCTTCCCTACCCTCCAAGCCCCGACTCTGCCTCTCAAATTCCTCATATCAGAGAGATCATATGATAATTGTCTTTCTCTGATTGACTTATTTCACTCAGCATGATACCTTCTAGTTCCATCCGCATCATTGCAAATGGCAAGATTTCATTTCTTTTGATAGCTGCATAGTATTCCATTTATACTTTATGGTTTTAATGGCCCTTTGCCTTATGTCTTTATGTTTCTCTGCTTTGCTACATTGGTTGTGTCTTCTATTCTTCTACTGCATTTCCCAGGCCCTATAATGATTTTTTTTCTTTAAATATCAGTTACTTATTTGATAATTAAAAGACTCTTTTAAGAACTCCATATTTTGGGAGCATCTCTTCTCAACCCTGGATGCTAGTGGGTGATTCTCTTCCCCCTTCTCTTCCCTCCTACAACAGTGAGTACAAAGGCATTCTGAGGAAATAGAAGGAATATTATAATTGTTAACTTTTCTTGAGCACCCATCCTTTGTGATTTTATCTAATTTAATCCTCATAAAACTTAAACTAAAAATTAAATATTCTATTAAGTTGCAGGGTTCTCAGGTAAACTAACATCAACCTATTTAAAAAAAAACCAAAAAATATGTTTTAACAATCCACAAAATAAAGCAGTTATGAAGTTTTCTGAGTCTCCTGATGTTCTTAGAGACATGATCCCCATGTTCTGAGTTCTTTTTTTTTTTTAAATCCTGAGGTTGCCATTTACCAATTGCTCATCCTTAAATTATGGTTATATCTGTCCAAGAAACTAAAAAATTACAACACATAGGCTCACCAGTATGTTATAGTACCTCCTAACTTCACAGGTGTGAATTTTCTATAAACTAACTACTGAACTGCATCATCTTTTATTTTGAGATACCTGCTTCACATGGATGTTTCTGTTTTTTTTTTTTATTTTTAAACATTTCTGGGCATTTTCTTCAACAAGGAACTAGTTCTCTGTTGTGTAACATACATACCTTTTCATCTCAAATAAATTTCAATCTTTAAAGTACATACAGTTAGTATTTTATACATATGTAAGTTTCATTTTAATATGAGTATTCCATTAAATTATTAAGTAATAATTGTGATATTAATATAATTTATTGGAAAACTTTGACTATGTTAAAGTCATTAATCTCCTAATATGAATTATAGATTATTGGAAACTCATCTTCAACAACAGAACAACAAATGATATTGAACAAAGCAATATACAACAGTTGGAAGAAAATTTAATGCTATGCATGAATATGTATAATAATGTCTCAAATGGGCTTATCATTTTTGAAAATATGACACAAAACATTTTAAAAGAGCTGACAAACTTTACGTCAGAATACTGTGAAGAGTTAATGAAGAAGGAAAAAGGTGAGTGAAATGGTCTCTTATTTCATCTAGTCTCATCCCTGACAAGGTTCTCCATTTTTTCCTAGACTTTTTACTGGGTTTGAAATCTTAAAATATATCTGAAATAAAGAAAACATGGAAATACAAATTCTTGTATTAAAAAAGCACTTTTGTCTTTTTTTGACTGAGTTTCTTTATGTTATGTTTTAAATATTATTTTATCAAACTAATCTCTCTCTCTTTTTTCCTCTATCTTTCCTCAGTTAGATTCAATTTTTTTCCAGTAGTCCAAAATTCATTGTTTATGCACCACACCCAGTGCTCCATGTAATACGTGCCCTCCATAATACCCATCACCAGGCTCACTCAACTCCCCACTACCCTCCCCTCCAAAACCCTCAGTTTGTTTCTCAGTCCACTGTCTCTCATGGTTTGTCTCCTCCTCCAATTTCACCCAACCCACTTCTCCTCTCCATCTCCCAATGTCCTCCGTGTTATTCCTTATGCTCCACAAGTTAAGTGAAAGCATATGATAATTGACTCTCTCTGACTTATTTCACTCAGCATAATCTCTTCCAGTCCTCTTCCATGTTGATACAAAAGTTGGGTATTCAACCTTTCTGATGGAAGCATAATACTCCATTGTATGTATGGACCTTATCTTCTTTATCCATTCGACCATTGAAGGGCATCTTGGTTCTTTCCACAGTTTGACAACTGTGGCCATTGCTGCTGTGAACATTGGGGTGAATATGGCCCTTCTTTTCACTCCATCTGTATCTTTGGGGTAAATACCCAGTGGTGCAATTGCAGGGTCATAGGGTAGCTCTCTCTATTTTTAATTTCCGAAGGAATATCCACATTGTTTTCCAATTTGCACCAATTTGCCTTCCCACCAACAGTGTAAGAGTGTTCCCCTTTCTCCACATCCTCTCCAAAAACACTTGTTGTTCATCATCATTAGCCATTAAGGAGATTCAAATCAAAACCACACTGAGATACCACCTTACATCAGTTTGTTTTTTAATTCCTTCTTTCTTCTTTTACACTCACATTTTACACTCTCATTTTAATGAAGTTCACCTATAATGGAGTTTTGCTGAGTATGTGGGAGATAAATGTTCTGTCTTCTTGCATGTGTGAAAAGGTCTTTATTTTGGCTAGGTATAAATTCAAAGGTTAAAAATAAATTTCTTGAAAAAAAAAATAAATTTCTTAGCAAGTATTGAGAGTTCTCTCACTGTTTCTAGCAAACAATGTTGTTAAGAAATCTGTTTCCAGGGTGATTTCATCCCATAAAAATGATCCGAGTTTAGCTTTTTTTTTTTTTTTTTTAGGAATTTTTTTTATTGGGATGCCTGGGTGGCTCAGTGGGTTAAAGCCTCTGCCTTCAGCTCAGGCCATGATCCTGTGTCATCGAGACTCACATCGGGCTTTTTGCTGAGCAAAGAACCTGCTTCCCCTCTCTCTTTGCCTGCCCCTCTGCCTACTTGTGATCTCTGTCAAATAAATAAATAAAATCTTTTAAAAAATATATGTTTTTTATTTATTTGAGAGAGCACAGAGGAGGTGGGGAGGAGCAGAGGGAGAAGGAAAAGTAGACTCCTCACTAAGCAGGAAGCCCAACAAGGTGCTCAATCCCAGGACCCTGGGATGATGACCTGAGCAGAAGGCAGACATTTAATGAACTGAGGCACCCAGGACACTGAACTTCAGCTTTTAAGATATTTTATTCATTTGTGGGAGCTGAAATATTAGGATATTCTGGGTATAAGTGCTTTTTAATTACTGTGCACTCTGTAGCCTTGCCAGTCTGAAAGTTTATGTCTTTCAAATTTAGGAAAAATACACTCTATTACTTCTGAGTTCTATTTCCTGTTCTTCCCAAGACTTCCCTTCAAATGTTAAAATTTGCAGATTGTCTCTTTTCTCTGTATTTTCTTTTTTTTAAAGACTCTTTTTGAATTTTTCTACTGATTATTATTCCAACAATCATATTTTTAATCTAATAAAAACTTACATGATTCTTGAGAGTGTTTGTAGCATCCTGTTTTTACCTTATATATATAATATCTTTTGGAGTCACATAGTATAGTCACATAGTATAGTCACATAGTCACATAGTATAGTAATTAGAGGGGTATTTTAAAATATCACTCTCCTCTTTCCTAAATTCATTTTTGAGGACGAAAAGGAGTTTTTTTTCCTTTCCTTTCTATCTCTTTCTTCTTCTTCTTCTTTTTAAAATATTTTTCTTAAAAATTCTCTTTCATGCAAGGGTGCTCTTATATACACTATGATCCTTACTAAGAGAATAGTTGTTGTGGGTTGGCTCCATTGTTATTCAAAGAGATAGTTTTTTTCATTAGATTTCTTTGAAAGTGACAAATTTGTCTGGATAGTTTAAGGGTGGAAGACCAAGATGGAGTGTATGAACATGCAACTTTCCTTTTCAAATGAGACTGGATATAAATGATAATCACAACAATCACAGTGGAAACCTAGGCTTTGCGAGACAGTTCATCCAATTTCTTCAGAGAGTAACCATGTCCTTTCCCTTCCCGAAAATCTTATAGCTTCTCAATCATTTTTCTTCCCTCTTTTCTTCACTTTTCCTTTCTTATCTTCTTTCATAAGAAAGAAAGAGAGAGGGGGAGAGAGATGGAAGGAAGGAAGGAAGGCAGAAAGAAAAAGAAAGAAAGAAAGTCACTTCACACTGTGTCAACACTTGGGAGACCTTCAAGAATATTAAGTCTTATGCATAACAATAATAACTATCCCTTGCCTTAAGTTACTCATGGCATGATAGAAGAAGCAGACAAGTAAACAGAAAATTACAATTCAGTGTAATGAGTGCTCATAAACATAAATATGTAATCTAAGAAACAATAGTTGAAAGAAAGAGTTGAGATTGGGTGGGGGTATAACATTCAATGCTGGGACTGGATGCATATTGTAATAAAATTGGTGAGGGGTAGCATGGGGTGCTCAGAAATTTCAAGGTATTCAAAATGAATGGCTGACAGGAACCTAAACAAACTAATAGATAAGATTGGAGTGTCACTAGTGTTCCCATAGATAATGGGGAGGGTTTGAATTTTTCCCTACAAAAAAATATTAGACCACTTAAAGCAAAGTCTGATAGAAAAATCAAATCATTGGAAACAGGGTGTTGCTAAGGTTTCTGTAAAAAAAAAAAAAAAAAATATATATATATATATACAGACTAGAGATGGACTACAGTCTTGCTGTAGCAATCCAAACGTTGTAGTTTTCTTTGAGTGTTTTTAGTAAGCCCTTTATCACTTTTCTTCCTATGATTTCCCTTCTTTCTTCAGATTATTCTAGATCCAAACCCCATACCATTTCAGATCTCATTCTCTTCCTTCTCTCATATTATAAGTAGTTATCTCACTCAATATGTACCTTTGGTTAATCATTTCAATAGACAATGCAAATGGTTGTAAATTCTGATACATATGCTAATTCATAGTATATCTGTACATACATATTATGCTTATGTATGTATCAGAATCATATCTTTATAAACTTTCCTCATGTGTTTTTCAGATGTTCAATTTCACTCATGTTTGGAATCATGGATGTGGTATGGAAATGGAAGCCAAGGTCATGCCCAGATGAATACGGACAGTAAGAAAAATTGCAATAATACCCAGGTCTGTGTGATGATCTACAGAAAGCTTTTGGTATTGTTAAGATATAGGTCAGGAGAATTTGGATAACAACCTCAGTCCTTGGCTATTCCTAATAAATGGCCTCCAAGCCCTTTACCTTTTTGAGCAGTTATTGGGGAATTCTGCTATCACAGGTTCAAATGCCAAGTATATACAATTATTACACTGATCTGTCCATGAGAGCTGTCACAAAACGTAAGCTATAGAACTTTATTTGCTCAGGATTTCTTATTCCCTGTGTATTCTGGTTCTTGTAGAATCAGAAAGGAGAGAGCAACGATTTATTCCAGGTGTGAGGAATATTTTAATTGGCCATTGATACAAATTAAATCATGGGATTCTCTTCTCCCTTAGAGCTGTCCTGTGATGAAAAATTATACTCTCAGTCATAATGTACATGGCACAATCCTGCATATGACCTCTTATCATCACACATCATTACCCTAATTAATGTTATTAGTTAAAATACAAAAAAACAAATCAGGTAAACTTACTGCAATGCTCATGATTATTTTGTTGTTGTTTTTCTTAATATTTGAGTGTAGGAAAAAAAACAAATTTCCAAATGTAGAATGCTAAAACCCTTACAATCCAGCACAGTATGTTTGTTTAATGTATATATAGCATGCTCCAACCAACCAGATTTTATCATCAACATTTCTTGAATGTGGTTCATGCCTCTGTGATTTTTTCCCTTTATAGTTTTATTACCTGAGTTATTCTGTCCCTTTCGAACTCAACTAATCCAATTCACTTCTCAAGTTTCAGCCTCATCAAGCTCAATTAATGTCTTTCTCTTTCATATTCCCCACAGCATTACATTTTTAGTTAACAGCTATGAGTGCATCTGTTCTGTTAGAGTTTTAACTCCCTGAAGGTAGAAAACATGTCTTGCCCATTATTGTATATCCACTTATGATACTGGAAACACCTTAAGTTTGACTGAAGTACCAGTATTCTTTAATATCTTGATTTTTTTAATTGTTTTTTTTCTTTTCTGTAGGCAAAGAGCATACTTAGAATGTCATAGAAGAGATTTTTCATTATTTTAGTGTATTATTTTGCTAATTTACATTTTTAAGAAAAGAGACATCTGAATCAAGAGAAACAATTAACAGTTAAGAAATTAAGAAAAAATAAAGTTGTTTCATGCCACAACCTAATTGAAAATGAGGTATGAAAGAAAAAGCAGACTAAGAGAATCTTAAGATTTTGTCTTGAAATTTTTCACAAGGAAAAATGATCAGTCATATATATGGTATTTTTGTGTTTGAGACTGATATTGAGTGTAAATTTTAACAGGTCAAATTTATGGTGCTTGTGAGAATGACATGGACATAAAATGCTTTTGGGGTTGGAGCTGAATGGGAGATGACTGTATTGAAGATTTTTAAAATTTGCCCACCCATACTTTTATTAAACAGTCATTATCATATATTTACTAATGATTACTATGTACTTCTACTATGTACAAGGTGAATTTAAGCCTGGTAAGTTTTGATCGATAAAAATAAAACCTATAGATTAGGTGATAATATCCAAAATAAATTAGTAGATTAAGAAAAGAAGAAGCCAAAGGATAGAATCCTAAATATTCACACTATAAATGGGGCAGGAAATTAGGAGAACTATCACAAGTGTTTAAGAATACGTGATTAAAGAAGGAAGGGGAATGAAGAAGGTGTACTACCAGGGAACTAATGGAGAGAAGTGTTTCAAGAATAATGTAATTTGAGGTGCTTGGTCAGCTCAGTCGTTAAGTGTCTGCCTTCAGCTCAGATCATGATCCCAGGGTTCTGGGACTGAGCCCCACATCGGGCTCCCTGCTTGGTAGGAAGCATGCTCCTCCCTCTCCTCCTCCCCCTACTTGTGTTCCCTCTCTTGCCATGTCTCTCTCTGTTAAATAAATAAATAAATAAAATCTTTAAAAAAAAAGAAAATATGTAATTAACAGTGAAAACACTTCCAAGAGGCTAAACAGTATATACAAGTAATGACAAATACTATTCATTACATGCCTACTCTAAGCCACAAACTGAAAAAGATGCTTTATTTAGGCACAAAACAATCTGTAGTATCAGTTCCATTATATCTAAATTTCAGGTTAGGAAACTGAAGTTCATAGAGGATAAGTAAATTTCTTAAGGTCACATGAATAAGTAGCAGACCAAAGACTCAAAGCCTAGTTTGCCTATCTTCAAAGCCCAAGATAGGTTTAAAAGTAAAGAGTCAGTTGACAACTAAAAAATGATCCTGTCATGAGTATTACAAATGAAGTAATATGGGGTACATGCTGATAACATTATTATTTAAAAAAATATTTCTTAAGTTTTTAGTTAAGTCTACAGCATGGAGTATATATTGAGGATATAAAAAAAATCTATACCCTTATAAATCTTAAAGAAGCTTATAATCTAAGGTGAATCAAGACAATAAATCAGTAATTAGCAAGTTATTAAACTGCAATGATTCTGTTACATATACAAAAAAAATGAAAAGTCAGTGCTCAAAGGAGATAGTTAGAAATGGCTTGAAATCCAAAGGACAAAGAAATGATAAAATCAAGTTTAAACTCCAGATTTTCTCTTAAGCATCTTGAATGTTAATGGAAGATAAGCTATCTTTGATACCTTAAGAAAAAATTTACAGAACCAGGAAGGGTTTTCAAGACATTATTACTCACTTCAGGGCAGTGCCCAAAGAAGAGGGAAAGATTTAAAGAGTAGGTTAGAAATAGGTAAATTGGAAAAGAATGGAGGGCCTCATTGGAAAGGCTGGTCCCAAATGAATGGGAGTCCACTCACAGTCAATGCAGAACCTCTGTCAGTACAGCCATGGTGGTGTCTGGAGGAATGGGGATTTAGCTCATCTGATGGCTTCTCTTTTTGCCTATCATCTGCTCAGTGTTAGAGTGGGATGGTGTTAAGAGAAAGCTTGAGAAGAATAAAGATTTTAAAATTTTTGAGGGAAAGGGGACAAGGAAACAAGAAATGAAAGGATTATTGAATGGAATTTTGATGATACTAATCTGATTCTGTGGCACTTGAATTAGCTCTCAGTGGAACAAAGGAGCAGTAACTGATTTTGTTGTTGTTGATGTTTATAGGTGTTCTTTCGATGTTTTCTCCTTTCAAGAAGACAAACTGGGAAGAAGGAAGGGTTTTAAAATTTTGCATTGTGACCTGTGAGTAAACCTGCCACTTGCTTATTGTCAATAATAAAGGAAACCTAGTTTGTTAATTTTGAAGATGTCTCTCTGACAGCCACCCTCCATATGTGGTCAAAATGTATCAAGATAGGTAAAAAAAATTCTGGGAGCCTTTTCCTGAAGCTCAGGCAATATTTTTTTCAGCAAAAAATCTGTTCTATGTAGAAGGAGTTCATAGAATTGAGAACATGGAAGATAGAAATTCAGAAACTGTTACGCTTCCCTGTCCTTCTTTACACACTCCTATGCTTTCCTAAGCCCCTAAGGAATGGACAGAAGTTACAAAGACAAAGTCAAATCAAGGTCAAGGATAATATCTTGTGGAATATAAAATAGAATGAATACTGTTTTTCTGAAAATAAATAAATTGAAAAAAAATAGAATGGGAATCAGGGTAACCTTATGATTTATTGTCCAAACCTGAACATTTTGAGAATAAAAGGAATCAATATCAATAATTGCACTACAACACCAAGCATGAATCTGAAGTGCCCTGGGCATACCCAGATTTTTCAATGGCTTCTTGGGTGAAATTGTCAATGAAAGACCCAGAGGTAGCTTTGGGCCATAGACAGTTGAATTCTTTTTATTTATTTATTTATTAATTAAAAGATTTTATTTATTCACTCGACAGACAGAGATTACAAGTAGGCAGAGAGGCAGGCAGAGAGAGAGAGGAGGAAGCAGGCTCCCTGCTGAGCAGAGAGCCAGACGCGGGGCTTGATCCCAGGATCTTGGAATCATGACCTGAGCTGAAGGCAGAGGTTTTAACTCACTGAGCCACCCAGGCGCCCCTAGACAGTTGAATTTTATTAAATTCTTGCAGTAGTGTAAGAAATCACCATAGCTATTATCACTTTGGTCTTATTTAACTAAAATAACCTGACAAGAAAATAATAAACTTTGGCAATAATAGATTAGATTCATGAGGTAACTGTTTATTTTTCAAACTAAAGCACATAATTTTTTTTTTTCTAGTCACAGATTTGACACTTGCTGAAAACAGCAAAGTTAAAAACACGACAATGGGACACACACCAAATACAACTCAACTCCTGGAAACAAGCAGGGTTACAGAAAGTACCCAAAGGTCCAGAGATGGGGACAGTGTCATTCATGATGGGCATTAAGGAGGGCGTGTGATGTGATGAGCACTGGGTATTTTACACAAGTGATGAATCATTGAATATTATATCAAAAACTAATAATGTACTATATGTTGGCTAATTGAATTTAAATTAAAAAAACAGTGAAGTATACGACATTCAAAAGAAATGACATGATTGGAAAATTTAATACCTTTAGTAGTTATCATATTTGTGAAAATAGAGTAGCTATATCAAATTTTCAATTGTAGCTAAATGCAAACATTCCTAGCTTACTGTATTAGTGTGCAAGATAAAGGTGACCATGTAAGCTGAAACTTTGGAAAATCAATCTCAGAATCCAAGAGAAAATTTTTTGATTGTTTTGTGACTTTAAAAACTTTTTTTGTCAAAACATTAAAAATGCCATACTATTGGTTATAAATGTGTAGATAAGTGGAAAAAAGTAAAATAATACTACTTAATATGTTGTAACTCCGAATATTAGAAACATTGAATATTAAATTGGTTTCTCCCTTTTATCAAGAGAAGCAAGAGGAATGGTATAATCCTTTTTGTGATACAACTTACTCTACAGATTGAACATTTTATCCATTCCTTGGCAATTTGCCATATTCCTTTCTTTCTTTATAAAAAAATTTTTGAAAAAATTTTTAATAAATATATAATGTATTATTAGCCCCAGGTGTACAGGTCTATGAGTCACCAGATTTACACACTTCACAGCATTCACCGTAGCACATATGTCATATTCCTTTCTAGGTTAGGATCAGCTTTTAACATTTTAGTTTTGTGATGTCAAAGACATGAAAGATTTCCAACAGTTCCTTTAATGTGAAGTTTCCTGTAGGCAGCTTCACCTCCTCCAGCATATCTCCCTTCCTCATTTTTGCCAAGAAATTATCTTCAGCAAGCTCTTCCATTCTTCAGGAATTTCAAAGTCCTCCAAGACTCTGAAATGATGGCAGTATCAATATTCTCACGGTCAGCTATTTCTTCTTTCTTATTATTACCCATTATTTAAAATTTTTTTATTGTTATTGAAGTATCATTGACAGTTGTTTTGTCTTTAACTCTGTTTTTTATTTAAATCACATTCTGCAAAGTCATTCACATGGTGTGGAAAAAGATCTTGTCTCTTATAAGGATATTCTGTTACCTTCTGACAAGATGTTTGAATATTTTCAGCTGCATGCTTTTTATACTATTTCTTCTAAAACTCGGCTAAAGAAATTGCATGAGCTCCAGTTACAGGGTCAATAGTCTGCAAGGGTTTAAAAGCTTAAACAACTCCTTAGATTAATGAAGCTGTATTGCTGATAGAAAGCAAATTTTCATTTTTTTCCAAGATCTTATATAAATCAGGTTGATCTAGAGTATTATGTAACAGTAGAAGTGCTTTGAAAAAATGATCTTCCTAAAGTATCTCTACAATTGAGAAGCAAAGAGGGAAAACAACTGTATGCTTTTCTATCAATATATAAATGAAATAAGAGATTCTCGGTGACCAATCATGGACAGACCTTGAAGGAAGTGACAAGAGTGGTCATTTATCATAATGATCATCTATTACTTATGTAGCAGGGTGTTGTACTTTATGCAATTACTCACCATATATTGTAATAAATGAAAACTGAACTGTGTTGTTGGGGAACGAGTGTTATTTGAATGAACCATGACCACTGAAATCTGTATATGGGAACCATGTAAAGCAAGAACTATCTGTGTTTCCAATACAATCTGTTACTGCATGATTTGAATACCTCCACTGACTCCTGTATATTATAGCAATTTTTAAATTCAATTAACATCTACCTTAATCTCACTATAATGTTTGTATGGAATACCGGATATAGAAGTAATGACTTTGTATTTTCCCACAAACTGCTCAGTATACACCTATAAGATATTAATAAAAAAAATTTCTTATTTACTTTTAACTCAGATATTATGCAACTCAGTTAAAAATGCTTCAGTGTTTGTTTAAAAACTGATTTCTCTTCAGTCTTCCTTTTACTAGTATTCATTCTTTGTGCTACTGCAAACTTCATATAAATTTCAGAAATTCATGTTCCTAGGAACTTAGGCAAACAATTCATGACACTGAGGACTTCTAACATTTACTACATAATCATACTTCATATCCCTGTCTTATTGTACAAGCACCTATTCATTTCCTAAGTGTGTCTTTCTGAATAATTATATCTGGTATCTTCATGGATAAGGAAAAAAATTGATATACTTAAATAACTACTTCTGATTTAAGAAAAAGCAAGAAAAGGTGGTGGAAGAAGAGGAAAAGGAACAAATTCTAAGTGAATTAGAATGGTAGACTATTTCCTTAATGTGCTAATGATCGTATATTTAAAATTGTCACCAGTATGAAACAAAATAGTGATTCTTATGTATTTTGTAATCATCCAAATGAGTTTATCACCATTATTACCTAACATTGCCCTGGAAGTCTAGTAAGTGAAAGAGAGAAAAATTAAAAGAGTAGTCACAACTGATTATAAATGATCAAATATTAATTGTGGATTCATAGAAAATGTGGTATTGAAAAAAATAGCTGAAAGTTATGACATAAAATTATCAAATTGGCCACTCTCATGACAAATGTCCAAGATATATTCTTTATTACATATAAATACAAAGTTGTCAGAGTAGCAAAATGTTCTAATAAGAGAAAAGGCATTGACCAACATAACAACAAATATATAACACTCATATGAAAAAATTAATAGTGAATATGAAATGATAAAGATTTAAAACTGTAGTGAAAGAAACAAGATGACTTGAACAAAAAGATGTAATATAACTTATTCTTGGACAGAAATTTCAAGTTTCTAAATGTATTACTCCTCTCAGATTCATCAACAAATGAAGTTCAATCAAAATATATATTCTGGAAAACATCCATAAAATTAATATTACTTTTTCAGTTTTTGCTGGAGAACATGCTTAAGAATCCACTATGACGGAAAACATTTCATTCTTAAAAAAAATTCTTTTTTCCTCTTCTTCCTCTTACTGGTAGTTCTGAACATTGGATTTCCCCCACACACACACACGGGGTCAAAAGCAACCTAAGTATATGATTGCAAGAGGAAATATAGTGGACAGAAATCAGGTATTGGCAGTTTTTCCATTTTCATTTGTGTGTGAATTTTTAATATAAATGTGGGAACATAAAGAGTTAATGCAAGTCAAAATGTTTCAGTGAATACGTTTCAACAGTTCAGCTTTATAACAATTATAAATAAACCTGTTAAATTTTTCTGGACAATGCCAGCATTGGGATTTTCTTTAAAACAAGTAATTTGTTTAATTATTTTTAATTAATTCCACCATGCTTAAAAAATGGTGTTTGAGACATTTTTATCATGCAGTAGATTCCAAACATTCAGTATACTTTTCTAACTGACTTGTCCTATATGCAAGTACATGTTTTTAATAGTGTCTGTCTCCCGTGCTGTTCCTGTAAGTTTGCTATTAAAATATGTTAAACTATTAAAAAAAAAAAAGCTAAGAAAATTGAATTCTTCTCGGATGCAATTTCAAGCTGATTCTGGCTAGGAAACAGACTAGTTTCATCAACATCACATGTATATCCTACATTTTTCTAGAGTAAACACGTGCTATTTCTGATATTTAAAAATAAGTTCAAATAATAAATAAAAGTCAACATCTAAAATGTGCTCTGTTCTGTAATCGTGTCATCCTCTTTCTCCAGACCATTACATATTTCCATCAATGAGAAATCTATGAAGGCTTTCTCAAGATAATAAGGTTGATACTTAAGGAATTCATGATCTAGCCCTAATCCTATTTCTTATTACTCTTATGGTGAAAATTTCCTCACTCATTCACTAAAATTAAGTTTTCCATATGAAAAAATTCAGTCACACATTTAATAAGAAAAAATGTATATAACAAATATTTTGAGTGTGGCAAATATTCCACTGGTGAGATTGTGGTGTAACAGGGAACTCATGCATAGCTAGAGGAACTGAAAGATGATGAAATCGCTAGTGAGAATTTAGTAAAATGACGTATGAATTTACTCTTTGAGCCTGAAATTCTACTTTTAGGAAACTATACTCAAAGTAGAGTGACAAACAGAAAAAAAAAAAAAAATAAAGAGAGAGAGAAAGAAAGAGACAGAAAGAGAGAGAAAGAGACTATATGCGTAAGGCTGTTCCTAAGAGCATTGTTGCACTACTGGGTATTTACCCCAAAGATACAGATGTAGTGAAAAGTAGGGCCATCTGAACCCCAATGTTTATAGCAGCAACGGCCATGGTCGCCAAACTGTGGAAAGAACCAAGATGCCCTTCAATGGACGAATGGATAAGGAAGATGTGGTGCATATACACCATGGAATATTATGCCTCTATCAGAAAGGAGGAATACCCAACTTTTGTAGCAATATGGACGGGACTGGAAGAGATTATGCTGAGTGAAATCAGTCAAGCAGAGAGAGTCAATTATCATGGTTTCACTTATTTGTGGAGCATAACAAATAACATGGAGGACATGGGGAGATGGAGAGGAGAAGGGAGTTGAGGGAAATTGGAAGGGGAGGTGAACCATGAGAGACTAAGGACTGAAAAACAACCTGAGGGTCTTGAAGGGGCAGGGGGTGGGAGGTTTGGGGAACAAGGTGGTGGGTATTAAGGAGGGCATGTATTGCATGGAGCACTGGGTGTGATGCAAAAACAATGAATACTGTTACGCTGAAAAGAAATTTTTTAAAAAAGAGAGCATTGTTGGTTCTTCGCAATAAGAAAAGTAGCAATTGTCATATGGTTTCACTTAACTTGTGGAGCATAAGGAATAATGCAGAGGACATTGAGAGATGGAGAGGAGAAGTGAGTCGTGGGAAATCGGAGGGGAAAACAAACCATGAGAGACTGTGGACTCTGGGAAATAAACAGAGGGTTTTGGAAGGGAGGGGTATGGGGTGGGGTGAGCCTGGTGGTGGGTATTAAGGAGGGCACATATTGCATGGAGCACTGGGTATGGTGCATAAACAGTGAATCTTGGAACACTGAAAAAAATTACAATAAAATAAAAAAACATATATATATATAAAATAAAAGTAACAGTAACTCTACTTTGTAAATTCATACAATGAAGTAATATGCCACTTAAAAGCAATGAGGAAAAGCCCTTTGCTTACATGGTTATAGGTTACCTTCAAGAGATATCATTAAATGAAAGCAGCAAGAAGGAGAACCATGTTTATAGTGTGCAACCTTTTGCTTAGGAAAATGTGGGGAGGACTACAACTTAAATACAGACATACATACACACATACATATGGGTACTTTCTTAGATTTTCTTAAAAGAAATAATTATAGGATAAACCAAAACTAATAAAAATGAAGGAAAGGATAATAGAATACCATGAAAGCTAGATTTGCATTATAGTTTTGATTTTAGACCTATAAATGTTTTATATGTCAAAATTAAAAAGACAATTCCTAAAAAAAGGACCAAATTGAAGTAAATAATCTTAAATATATACCAGTTTTGCAGCGTAAGCACCCAGACAAGAATTTAAGTTTTATTAAAATAGAGTATTTGACTGTAATGCCCTGGTGAGATAAATCATAAGGAAAAAATGAGAAAATTGTGAATTTACTGAATATTTACCAATGAAAGGTAAGATGAGAAAAGCCCAGATATATTTTGATTTATCTGGCAAATTGGCATGATTGGATTTTCTGGGTATTTTAGGGAAATCGGAACTTGAAAGTTAAGTTAAATTATAGAAAGATGTTTTCACACATTTCATTTTTTTTCTCATGAAAATTTGATTCTGCTGCATTTGCAAATGTAATCCTTCAGAATCATAAAAGACTAAGATAATATTACCACATGTGCTTCCTCCTAGTCCTGCTAGGATAATTCCTTAATAGGAAATATGTTCATAGAAATGATTCTACTACAAGACTTGGGATAGAATAAAACACTTTATTATCTTCAGAACTACTGAAGTGTCCTTCAGAATAGCAATAACCATAAAAAAAATATTCATTGCAATTGTGCTCACCAATTATAATGCGGTGGGGTTTTCCCCATACCACCAAGTGATTGGACACCAGGTGGATGTCCTACAACCCAACTCTATTCTGACACCTTGTGTGCGAGATACTGTCAGATGCCACAAGTTAAGGGCTCAGTCCCATAAGGTTGTCTCCACTCCAGATGTTAATCACAGGCCTGAGTTGTTACCTAAGCTTCTCATTGACATGCTGTAAATCAAAGGTTACCTTGATCCCCTTCTTGGTTTCCATTAACTTGTTAGAGTGGTTCACAGAACTCAGGAAATCAGTTTACTTACATGATACCGAGTTATGACAAAGGATGTTAAAGGATACAGGTCAACAGCCAGATGAAGAGATACATAGGGCAAGGTCCGGAATAAATCAGCTTCTATTCCTGTGGCATTTGGTGTTTAGGGCTAGGCATAGTTCCAGGTGGAAGCTTTCTGATTTACCAACCCAGAAGTTCTGGAACTCCTTCCTTTTGAGTTTTCACAGAGACTTCACTGCTTACACATGCTTAATTAAATCATTGACCATAGGTAGATTCCACCTCCAGCCTGTCACCTGCCCCGGAAATCATGGGGTGGGACTGAAAGTTCTAACCCGAATTTCACCAGTTGGTTACCCTGGCAACCTCTGCCCAACCCCAACCCCAGCTTGGGGGATTTCCAAAACTCACTTCAATAACAAATTCTGTCTTGCAAGTCCCGGTTGAAAGAAACTTGTTATGAATAACAAACACCTATTTCACCTTTCTGCTCTGAGGTCACTTGATTTCAGGAAATGGGAACAAGAGACCACATGTTTTAACAAAAAGATGTTCCCATTGCTTTATCACTTAAGAAATTCCAAGGAGTTTCTACAGATGGAAGACCAAAATATATATTTATTATAAACCACAGTATCACATTTGAAAATAATATTTATGAAAAATATATTTTAAAAAAACTTTAAGTTTAGGGGCACCTGGGTGGCTCAGTCAGTTAAGTGTCTGCCTTTGCTGGGGTCATGATCTTAGGGTCCTGGGATCAAGTCCGGCATCTGACTCCCTGCTCCACCAGGGGCCTGCTTCTCCCTCTGCAGCTGCTCTCCCCGCTTGTGCTCTTCTCTCTCTCTCTCTCTCTGACAAATAAATAAATAAAATCTTAAAATCAAAAAACAAAACTGGGGGCAAAAATAGCCAAACAACATATATTAAAAACAAATTAATTAAAAACTAAAAAACTGAAAGTTTCTAAGGATACTTTCAGTTTCTAGTAATAACTGGCTGCTCTAGTCATAAAAATCTGAAAAATATTAAAAGCTAACTAAAAGTTGTAAAGTTCTTTAAAGTAACGGTAAGGGAACTTCAGCCGTACTTAAGATCACCATTGGTCATAAAATTGCCAATGAAGTAAGCAGTTTTCAGTCCTAGAGCATTTCACACTTAGATAACAACAGATAACTCATGCCCCTTTGAAATTCTCATTTTTAACCTCACTCATGGTAGTCATATTGCTTTACTCACTACTTTTCTATCTCTTTGAACTTCTCCTTCTCTCTCTCTCTCTCCAGTCTTTCCTTGAAGTTCTATTTAGAAGTTTTCTTTTTACAAATGCTATTTTCTTAATATGTCTAGTATATAAACATTTATTTAAATGTGGATAAAGCTCACATCATTATCTCAAGCAGTCCTCTCTCCTAACATCCAAAGCAAGCTTTTTATTTACCCAACTAAACGTTTTCTCTGATTAATCCAAAGGAACACCAAACCAAATAAAGACAAGTTTATTATACCAACTCCTATTTTTTCAGTGTAAAAATATGAGAAGTCCTACCTCACTTTTACCTCCTCTTGTAGCAAGCCAAATACTATCTAATTTAGGAACTTTTTTCTATCTTTGTGCATCTTATCACATTCTCCACTTTAAGTCCTAATCATCTCTCGCCATTAATAATGCAGCTTTTCATGTCTCCTCCATCCTAACTCCCATTTATTAGATTTATCCTTTTTTAAAAAATCAGAAAATTTAAAATCCCTAATTGAGGTATTTCATTAGACATAGCTTAATTTTTAGCAATTTTTATAAGGAGTGCATGTTCTGCATATCTGGCATATAAAGCTTTCACGCATATAGGAAAGAAACAAATCCCCAGTGTTCTTGTGTATCACACTGCTTCATAAAGTAAGTTCCTATCATGCTTACTTTCCTAAAGCCTACCAAATAGATATTTCACCTCCAAGCCTTTGCCTACGCTGCTCCTTGCAACTTTAATACTATATATTTGCCTGATTAATTCTTAATCATCCTTCCAAATCTAGTGAAGGTGATTTAATATTAGTGGAACATGTCAAAATCATGTGGCCAATCAAAATAAACAAGTCACATCATTAATTAATGCTTGAGAAAAGATACAGAGTGATGATCTCTTGCAACAGCAACAGAAAGAAAAAAGAACTTTACTTCATTTTTAATTTTAAATAAAGAAGACTTTTAAAATATTTTAATTTTACATATCTACCTTCCAACCATCCCAATTCAGGCAAGCTCTTTGTTGATTACAAACAAATATATAGATACAATTTTGTTGTTATTACTTTAATTCTTAAGAATGGGAAAAATAGAACATGCATTTAAGTTCAGTCCAGAAAACCTTTGCTGTATGTTTGCCTTAGTCAGATCTAGTAGAGTCCTTTAGAAATACTTGTTTTTCTTGTTTCTCAAAGAGTGGTTTTGAAGACAGAAGACAGACACTGACTCAAGGTATTATGAAATTTGAAATTAGCACAGAGGATGTCTTTGATGACTCAATCTTTTTCTCACACCAAATACCTTCATTTTGTCTGAGGAAATTCCCTTACAGTATTCATACAATTTAGAATAAGCAGAGAGAAGAATTAATATTTAAGGCTAAAGAGGAATATGAAAATAAATTTTTGCAAATGAATTTATATTGCTTTCAAGTAAATTAAGTGAACAAATAAATTTTCTTTGGAGTATTAAAAATGCAAGATTTTAATATAGAATATGGGAAAGAACAGGTTTTTTTTTTAACAGATTAGAATTATTATTAAGTTTTCTATTTAACATATTCTCAGTAGGTCAAATATTTTACCATAGATATATTTCAAAGAAAACTTTCCCACAGCTGTTCTTTAAAAGCTGTACTTAAATCTTCACCTCTTCCTTTACAACTATTGCAATTCATACATTTTACTCTACATTTCTTAAATAGCATCTTCTGCTGTACACTCTTTAGTCCTATGTTAAGAGTCATGGGCTTCACATAGATACAAAATCTAAGGATTCTATCTTATTTATGACAGCTTTAGCAGAGCTTGGAAAACTTTTTCAGCATAAGAAATAATATTTTTTTCTAAGCAGTTGGGTGATGATAGAATTTTTTAATGATACTAAGTTTTAGTGAAGTGGTAGAACAAACTGATCTCAGAGAAAGTAGAAAAATGTGTTTCCCATGCTCAGCTTTCACTGTAGACCTTAGCCTTTGTCGTTAAATCAAGACTGTCCTTCCTATCTTCATAAAGAAGAGAATAAAAGAAAAAGGTGGGAGAAGACAAAGTGTGAAGAATTACTGATGAGAAAGGTGATTACAAGGCTAGCCTGAAATTTAAATCACAACTAAGGATGGAAGCATAAGAAGTGAAGTTTCTGAACTTTGCTGAAGACCTGAAAAGATAAGAAATTTACCATAGTAAATTAAATGAACAAAAATTACCACGCTCTGTATCTTTAAACATTAAACATACATTCTCCCAATTTATCAATCACATACTAATTATTTTCTATGATGGTCTTTGAAAAGAAATGCTTAATGTTACATCTTCTCTAATATTTTAATTTTCTCATTTAGACTTGAATGTAAAGTTTAACTTCATGTATAATGCAAAACCAAGAACTACCTCTAATTTTACACTTTTTTACTGGAATGCTATGCATGTTGTAATTTTTAAGCATTACATCGAAGGGTGGAGTAGCAGGTGATGTTAAGGAAAAAATTTTATTTGTATAGCCCATGACATTAAAAATGGAGTTTTAGATATTTTCTTCTTGTAAGGCTTACATGACTCTTATGATTTGCGTAGATTAACATAATCCTTCTCACAGTTGAAGAGAAGAACTTGAGTTTCGCGATTTAGGTTTTATGCCTAAGATTGTGTTTAATACACAACGAGGGCAAGATAAGTCTTATGATTCAATGTTCTGTTTTTTCCCCACTTTACTACATTACTATAGAATTTACAGAATGGGAATTACAGGAGCATAATAACTACATATCATTCTATGATTCCATTTATTCCATAGAAGTAAGAATGGTTATAAAGGAAAAAAAAAAAATTCTGTTAAGAAAGTATTTGTTTAGGGGTGCCTGGGTGGCTCAGTGGGTTAGGGCCTCTGCCTTCAGCTCAGGTCATGATCCAGGGTCCTGGGATCGAGCCCCACGTCGGGCTCTCTGCTCAGCGGGGAGCCTGCTTTCCTCTCTCTCCCTCTCTCTGCCTACTTGTGATCTCTCTCTCTGTCAAACAAATAAATAAAATCCTAAAAAAAAAAAAGAAAGTATTTGTTTAGAAATTTCTAGGACTCACTCAGTTGAAATGTGAACTCAGTAAAATGATCTTGTGTCTCCAGGCTCTTTTGTCATTGGTTACAAAATGTTTATGCTTAGTAGAAGGAAAAGAGGTTATCATAGAAGGAATAGAGGTTAACGTAGACTAAAAACCTCTGTAATAACATAAGTGCATTACATGGGGATACAAGATTAGTTTCAGGGATATTTCAGATGAAAGGCGGGTAAAGCCTTAGAGTCAAGAATCTGGAAAGCACTTTATTGCTGTCTCTACTTCTCAATATTATTTTACTCATTTGCATACCAATTTTGTATTCAGCCTTTATCACTAGACTGAAACTGTACTTTCAAATGGTATCAATGATTTCCAGATTGGCCATATCTATTGGTGTCAGCAGTACATGTACATAATTTTATAAAGTATTATTGATCCATCTGTGAAACTCTCCTACCTTTCTCTTCTTTATTATCACTCTTTACTGGCTTTCTTTCATTTCAATTATTTTGTATTCTCCTCTTTTGGCCTTTCAAATGGTGTGCCTCTGAATTTTAACATATTCTTTGCATGCTTTATTACATATTTTCTCTTGAAGCCCTCATCTTTGTACATGGCTTTAAATAAAAAATTCAGACAACACTCAAATCTTTATTTTTTAGCCAAAAATAAATAGGCCAGAGTAACAGACCCAGAAAAGGAATACATTGCTTCCAAAATACAAAGAAGCTCACTAGGCCTTCTGCCTCTTTTTTGGTTGTAGGAAAGGCCATACGCAATGATTAATCTTGGCTCAAAAGAGATATTTTAATATATCCTACACCAATGGACCCCTAAAAATTTCACTGGAGAAGACCCCTGAATTTTTGTCAAATTTTGTCTGAAATTTGTCAAACTCTCTGACACACAAATGTCTTACCAACAAATCAAGAGTAATTGCTACTTCTTGCTCATTAGGTCCAGTCCACATAATGTCATCAATGTAATAGACCATATAGAAAGAAAAGGTAATCAATATAACTGCAAACTAAATTATAACATGGGCCTTGAGAATTGATATGCCCCTGAGGTAGAAGAATGAAAGTGTATTACTGGCTTTGCCAGTTGAAAGCGGATTGCTTGTGATTGGTCTTATTGATAGGAATGGAGAAAAAACATTTGCCAGATCAATAGCTGCATACCAGGTACCAGGAGATGTACTGAGCTTGCTGAAGCAATGAAACCACATCTGATACAGCAACTTCAATTGGAATACTCATCACCAGATGGTTACAATAACCTACAGTCATTCTCTAGGATCCATCCATCTTCTTCACAGGCAAATAATAGGAAGAATGAGATGGGAATGACCACTCCTGCAAGTTTCCATTTCTTGATGATGGGTGGTCCTAATCTCTGCAATTCCTCCAAATGTGATATTGATTTTGGTTTACTATTTCCTAGGTACTTCTAGTAATTTTCATTTGGGTTCTTTCACCATAATAACATTCACTCCACAAATCTGGGAACTTATGTGGGGATTATGCCAGGTGCTGAGTATATCTATTCTAATTGTACATTCTAGAAAAGGAAAATAATCATTGAATGGGTTTGGAGACCCACCAAGCCCACTGTGAGAGGGCCCTGAGCTAAACTCCATCAATCACCTGACCTCCATAAGCCACTACCCTGAGAGGTGGACGACAGGGATGTCTTGTGTCTCCTGGAATTAGTTCCAAGCCAGTGTCCAATAGTCTTTGAAACTTCTGATTATTTCTTTTATGCAATGCACAGTTAATCTAGTAAAAGGCTGTAGGTATCATTGAGGAAGGTTGGAGAAAATATTAATAGCATAAATTTTAGTCAGTGTACCCAAATCCTTCCTCATGGGGAATCAGCCTCCCCTTCATTCTGGCTCTGTAAACCAGCTTAAGTTTTGAGAATAGGCTGAGAAACATGGCTCTATGTTTCATGGCTCAGGTTAGACTTTTGTTCACATGCTTTAGAACTTTCCTTCTTATATTGATCAAATGAGGACATAGTAGCCTTCCTATCTATTTCACTTCTGGGAACACCAAAGTAATTGGCCAATGCCACAGGTCCATGTGAGTCAGAGTATTCTGACGTCTGGCTTGGCTCTGCTGTCCATTACAGTAACCACACTCATCTTGCTTTTGCAATTGAAAACTTGGCTGCTGCCACCTGGGATCCAATTACCCCACTGCATCTAAGTTTCCTAATTCAATGACTGTAGTTCCTACTGTAAGTCAGTCTAGTCCACAGAGAATAGTGATCTCGGAGTTATTCAAGGATGCGGGGGCCTTGCCTCAGAAATTTACTTCTCACGCTGAAAGGTATGCCTTCTGGACCCTCCCAGTGTGGGTGAGTAGGTTTTAAATAACAAATCCATTCTAACATTCCAATCTCCTTCAGCGTTTCAATCTCTTTCTCTACATTAAACTAAAACAGTTCTCGTATTTCCAGCTTGCTCATCATTGGCCATCTATTGGTCCCTGTTTTAGTCAACCAACTAAACAAATTGTTAGAGCCCTTTCTAACACCCCAGGCTGCAGTATTAGATGAAGAATCTCTGCTTAGTGAGCTCATATTAACAAACTTGGCCTGACCAAAATTCATGTTCCTTTCACCTAATGGTGAAATCCCACATCCTTAGTATTCATTCCCACACATGCTCCCCAGATTTCTGTCCATATAAATCAGAAAACTCAAGTAGATCTTTTGAAGTAGAGCTCACCTCTTCATGTGTCACATTTTGTACATCTACCTTTTGGGGCCTTCTCCGACTTGAGTCTTATAAGTTTAGAAGGAAAGGGGAACAAAAGGAGGTCCTGAGGATATTCAGAATTGCCTTACCCGAGCAAGACAGGCAGTCTGTGCAGTTTCCTCAACATTGCAGTGTTAATTTCCTCAGAAGGGGATAGAGGGGCTACTTCCACTGGGGGTCAAAGGCTTCTTCTTTTGGGAATGGGGAGATCCCTTCCAGTGTCAAAAAAGACTCATCAGAATTTAGAGTCTCAATATCCCCAGCTTCATCAGGATCGTCCCACATGCCCCTACTCCAACTTTCAGGACCGCATTCTTTCCCAGTCAATTGCTCTCAGTTTAATAGTAAGTATTCTGAGACCGGGAGTTCAATTTCTGTAGTAATTCAAATGATCATAGGATGAGATTCTAGGTTTGATTATCAGCCATCCCAACCCTATAGCTAGGGAATATTAGGGTGTCTTTCATGACATACATAAAGCTTTTTTTTTTTTTTTTTTTTTTAATTTAAAAAGACTTTATTTATTTATTTGTCAGGCAGAGACCACAAGCAGAGAGAGAGCGGGGAAAGCAGGCTCCCCACCAAGCAGAGAGCCCGAAGCGGGGCTCAATCCCAGGACCCCGGGACCATGACCTAAGCCGAAGGCAGAGGCTTAACCCACTGAGCCCCCCAGGTGTCCCCAATACATAAAGTTTTTAGATCCTTTATTCAGCACTTGAACTGGGAGTTCAAATCCTTGAGCTCATCCTTTTCTTTCCCAACTTTGTCCAGTAGAAACAAACAGCCAGTGTCATTTTTATCTGTTAGTTTCCTGATAATGTTTGAAAGTAATCACCCAGCTTCTTGTTTTTTTTTTTTCTTTCAAGATTTTATTTAAATTTTAGTTAGTTAACATATAGTGTAGTATAGTTTCCAGGGTAGAATGTAGTGATTCATCACTTGCATATAACACCCAGTGCTCATTACTTCACGCGCCTCCTTAATGTCCCCATCCAGTTATCCCATCTGCCCACTCTCTCCAGCAATCCTGGGTTTGTTCCCTATTGTTAAGAGTCTCTTATGGTTCTTGCTTTTTTAAGTGGTTGATTATGAGTACACAGGGGTGAAGTTTTGCATAGCTATTGCCATATCACATCATGGATCATCAATGTTCTCCTTACTACTACTTGGTTGAGCCTGACACCTGGGTTTATGACAGTGGCTGGAGCCTGGGTCTATGGAAGTAGGTCAGAAGTCTGCATCCATGGAAGGCTGCATTGGAATGGAGTCAGCCTGACACCAGTGTTCATGACAAAGCTAGACGTTCTCCCCTCCCTTTCCTCCATGGAAGAGCTCCCAAGTAAAGGGGGTCTCTCTGGGTATACACTTCCTGGGCATGGAGAGAGCTGATATGTACAAAGTGAGAATGTCCTTCTTAGTCCCATCAGTGCACCATTTCTTATTTCCATGTTTCCTCCAGTTGCTGTAATCTCTCACCTGGATTCTTTAATTTTTGTGAAGGTGTTTTTTATATGTGAATAGTGCTCAAATTAGTGTTTCTGTGAAGGGACAAAAAACCTCCTATTCTGCCATCCTGCTGATGTCTCTTCTTCAATTAAATCCTTTTCTTAGAGGGGCAGAGAGAGAAAATCTTAAGCAGACCAGCATGCTGAGCACAGAGCCCAACACAAGGCTTGATCCCACAACCCATGAGACCATCACCTGAGTCAACACCAAGAGCTGGATGTTCAACCTACTGAGCCCCCGAGGTTCCCTCTCAATTAAATTCTTAAGCAAAGATTTTTTTCTAAAATATTTTAAGTTCATGAGTCTTGTGGTTTAGGTACCTGTCATAGATTAGCCAGTACTGACATGAAGCTGAAACTAAAAATTGCTTGCTGTTTCTCTTTCCTTTGTTCCTTATCTCAAATAAGGATATTTCATTTATGCATCATATCTGCTAGGTGCCAAATGGGTTTAAAATGAAATATTCATGAGCTCTGAGAACATCTTTTTTTTTTTTTTGAAATACAAGTATATAATGAAATTAGTGATTGACTCACAAGCTGCTGTAGTGATATTTTATAAATGTACTGGAATTCTCTGGTGAAGGACACATTTTTTCAGTATCCTGTTTCCTTTCTTAGTAGAAGGCCCACTTTTCAGCTATTAAAGATTGATCCTATGTTCTAAATGCTAGCCTTCTTTTTTTTTTTTAAGATTTATTTATTCATTTGAAAGAGAGAAAGAAAGCACTCACAAGTGGGGGAGGGTCAGAACTGAACATGGAGTTCTGTGTGAGGCTTAGTTCCACAACCCTGAGATCATGACCTGAGCTAAAATCAAGAGGTTGATCCTTAACCAAATGAGCCAGCCAGGCACCACAAGAGCATATGTTTTTAAGTGAGGCTTCTTAGATTTTATTTCCAATGCTGACACATATTATCAGTATAGGCAAGTTAGTTAATTTCTCTCTGCCTCATTCCCATCCTTATGAAGTTGGGATACCAATAACTTCGAATTTGTAGTTATTGTGAGAAAAAAATAAATCAGTATGTGTAAAGGTACTGAACAAAGTGAGTGAAAAATTAATGTTAGCTGTTACAACGGAGAGCCATATTCTTTGTTGACTACACACACAACTTTAAAGTGATTTGAATTAACCAAAGAAGGAAAGAATAGGGGGAAATTATGGGTGTTTGATACCATTTTTTCTCCATCCCCCTAAAGATGAACTAATATATGTTGTTAATTCAAGTCCCAAAACTCAACATGTTTTTAGGTGGAGAGGTTTTATGTTTGTTTGTTTTTTGTTTTATTTGTTTTTTTTTTTGTTTGTTTCTTATATTTTGATATGATATGGTAATAGTACTTCCAGAAGTTTTCATTTACAGGTAAGTTCCTACTGCGGATTCTATTTACAAATGACAATATAAATTATTTAACTAAAAACATTTGAAAGTGTGTGTTGACCAAAACTCAACCATAAGACAGTCTAAGACTACTTTCCATGGCAGTGATTTTAACACATTTCACAAATTAAATTGTGCACTGAGGGAAAAAAACCACTGACACTGTTAACAACATTTAGCCCTTAGCTCAATACTAAGCCCAGAGTCTACTTGCATAAGTCATTACTAAAATGAGTTGAATAAAATAAAATAATACTAAATAAAATAATATAATAAATATATTATAAATACAATAAAATAAAATAAATACTAAAATGAGTTGAATAAAATAAAATAAAATGAGTTGAATCAAAATATCATAATCCAAATCTCTCTTTGCGATTAAGTGAATTTCCTCATTTCCATAACTTTAAGGAGAAGTCTGAAAGAGGCAGATAATTTTGAAGGGGGGTTTGTGTGTGTTAATTCTAAGGGGAATAGAAATTGTCTGTTTTTATAGCTAATCTGTGGCGAAGTCAAAATGCTATTCTGCTAAACAGGCAGTGTCTTGACCTTGCTTGAATGATTTGCAAGCATGTGCCTACTCTCGGGCCCACGTGATGATATAACCCAGAACATTCTGCAGTAGATGTACTTTCCTGTTGCATCACAATATCTGGGGATGTGGTCTCCACAACACTGAAGTTTCTCTAAATCTGTCAAGTTCTAAACTATGTGAAAGGCTGACACTGCCTGCAGAAGTAGGAACAATGGGTAGTGGAAGAGAGGATATGGAAACAAAGGCGATTTTGATGCAATAGGTGATTTGGGCCTAACTCCTAAGAAGATCTTGATTAGATGAGAGAATGGGGAAAGGGATCCTTGAACAAGGGAGATTGTGAGCAAATTGAGAGTGATAGGAAAGTGCAAGATGACGCAGGCAACAAGGAGTGATGGGGGGCGTGTAGTATGTGCAGAGACATGGGGCAGGGAGGAGCCAAGTGGGGATGAGGACAGGAGCTCCTGGGGTTCAGGGAAGATAAGCAAAGGGTAAGACATGAAATTGTTCTAAGGTTTGATGCAGGGCCAGTGGACAGCCTCAGTAAATCATTCCAACATCCTTACTCTTGTCCATGTTGACCTCTCAGTCCACAATGTCCTACTTCACATTCTTTCCAGCGGTGGAGAGGGGGAAATGGAATCGAAGGATAATCATCAGGTGGTCCTCATGGCCATTCCTTATCCTTCTGTTCATTTCTTGACCCCTCCGCAATGTCCTCCTTATGGTGAGAAAGGGACAGGCGGGCTTGGTAGGAAAATAGAGGTAGGGGGCTTTGTCAAGCTCACAGAAATCCCCAAAATATGGAAGTGTAAGAAACCAAAGATAAGGGAACACTCCGGACCACCCTGCCCTAGTTGTCCCAGGATGAAGGATGGAGGACAAGGACAAAGTCTTATTTATGACAGTCTCCTGTGGTCAACAGAAAATAACCAGACTCTAAAAAGAAATAAGCCATTAAAGATGCATCACTAGTCCTGCTTACACAAAAGTGCGTCAGTAGAGAAGTCAAAAAGATTTAAGTTCTCTGGTTAGCTTTCTATAAAAGGCCAGGTGGTGGGTATTATGGAGGGCACGTATTGCATGGAGCACTGGGTGTGGTGCATAAACAATGAATTCTGTTACACTGAAAAGGGAAAAAAAAAAAAAGGCCAACCCTAAAAGCCCTCAGTGGCAAACGTGTCAGGACCCCTCTCGCTCCTGAGAGCTTTTTCTGTATCCTTGCTTAATAAGCTTCTGTTGCTTTGCTCTCCTTTGTCTGCAAGATTCAGTCTTTGACTCAGGGAGACAAGAACCTAGCTCTCCAGCTTCAACAGGTTTGTGACCACCTTTTCTCTAATCTTGGCTGGTGCTGCTCATTGTGTGGATGGCTCCAGATTAACCTATACAGTTAAAACTTCTCTAAGGGATGCCTGGGTGGCTTAGTTGATTAAGAGTCTGCCTTGGGCTTAGGTCATGATCTTGGGGTCCTGAGATTGAGCCCTGCCTCAGCCTCCCTCTACCTCTCCCCTCTACACTTACCAACCCCTACTTATGCTCTTTCTCTTTCTCAAATAAATAAATAAAATCTTTTTAAAAAGTTAAACTCCCCTAAGAAATAAAATATTGCAAATTTTTAAAAAAAGATCATTGCTGGCTGCTAAAACCCTGGCCCCCCTGAAGACAGGAGATGTATCTTGTATTTTGAAATGAAGATTTCTAGTAATCAGAAGCTTATCCAAAAAACAAATTTTATCCCAACTTCAGTAAACTTTTCAGTGCATGCCCAAGAGCTTATCCCAGCAGTTAGAAATCAATAGATACACTCGTCAGAACTGGAAACTTAATATAAAGGATACACCAGCCAGGACCCCAGCCCTTCTCTAACCAGGCAGTCCAGCATTCTCCAGCACTGCCCTTGTGGGGAATATGCACATTTTCGTAGGTTAGGACTTGGAATAAGGTAGACGCCTTCTTCCCAAGCCTCTTGTGACCAGCTTCTCCTGACCTTTGCCCTGTTACAGTCCCTGGCTAAGCTAAAGTTGCAGCATCAGTACACGCATTAAGTACCCATTTAGTAGCCGTTGGGCAGCCTTGATGTCGTAGGCCATGGAGCTAACCACCAGCCCAAACAACAGCACAGCCTCCAGCGTGCCTGAGACTCCATCCCACCCATGCCCGCCTGAATATCACTCTAGGCAGCAGTTGCCAACTGGTGACAGACTCAGTTTGGACTTTCTGCCTGATGGGGCTCCTGGGCTTCTCTAGCAACCAGAGCTCCCAGATACCTCTTTTTCTTGTTCCCTTCCTTCCTTCCTTCTCTCTCCCTTTTTCTCTCTTTCTTTCTTTTCCTTCCTTTCTTTTTCTCCCTCCCTCCCTTCCTTCCTTCCTTCCTTTCTTTCTTTCTTTCTTTCTTTGTTTTCTTTCTTTTATTTTCTTTCTTTCTTGTCTTTCATTTTCTTTCTTTCTTGTTTTTTTTTTCTTTCATTTTTTCTTGTTTTCTTTCTTTCTTTCTTTTCTTGAAAGATGAAATAAAATGGAGTCATTTACGTCAAGGGGTTTTAAAATTGAAGTGGGAGACCATGAAGGAGGTAGGCCTTAGGCATGTCATCACTGTTCTTGAAAGACTCCGCATATAGACACCCCCCCCCCAGCCTTTGATTAACTAACTGCTTCTTGGCTTTTCTGTAATCACTCGCCCTTCCCCTGTTAGACCCCTCCCCCAGTTAATTGTTTAACTACTCCCTTGCCTTTCTGTAACCACTTGGCTTTTAGGGGGTGATACTGGTCTCCTGTTTCAACAGGATACTTTATGCGCATAGTCACATAGGCAAGGGGGGTCGCCTAGGTACGTGGGCCTAGTCACGTAGGCAGGATGTTTCTCTGCTGAGTAATAAGGTCCAACTCCCCCTCCTCACTCCCCCTCCCCACCTTTCTCTTCGCGCGCCGGGGTCCTTCAAAGCCAATCTACAAACACCGAGTATGCCTTACATTCAAACCAGCCAATAAGAACCTTGTAACTATGTTTCTGCTTCTGTACGTATGCTTTCGCTTCCCCAAACCCCATAAAAAGGCCCTGAACAAAGGGCTGGCGCGCGAGTCTTCCTAAGACTTGACCGCCCGCAGGTACCTGTGTCAACTCAATAAACCTCGTGCTGTTTGCATCTGATCAGTGGACTCGGCTTGGTTTTTGGGTCCGGGGGTCTCCTCCTGAGAAGGGGTCCATTCCGGGGTGCTTGGAGCCCCGGGGGATCTTTCATTTGGGGGCTCGTCCTGGGATACGAGACCCCCCACCCAAGGACCACCGACCCACTGTCAGGAGGTAAGCTGGCCAGCACTCTATTCGTTGTGTCTGTTCGTTGTGTCTGTGGCTGCGTCTGAACCTGTTACTTGTGAATTTGCGCATGCGTTTGGTTTGGGGTTCGATCGGATCCATTTGTATTTGGCGAGGGCCAGAAGGAGCTGACGGGCTCGGACTTCTCCCTCGCAGCCCTGGAAGACGTTCCAGAGGCGTTTGTAGTCCCGCCGGACGGGACATTTGAGTATTTGCGCATGCGTTTGGTTTGGGGTTCGATCGGATCCATTTGTATTTGGCGGGGGCCAGAAGGAGCTGACGGGCTCGGACTTCTCCCTCGCAGCCCTGGAAGACGTTCCAGAGGCGTTTGTAGTCCTCCCGGGCGGGACATTTGAGTCCTTCGGGACATTTGGGCCCCGGTGCAGCGGGGCATTTGGAGCTCAGCCTGTATCAGAGAGATACATGGCCTTGGTTGGAGAGGGGGAATCCGGACCCCCAGGATCTCCGCTTGAGTTTTTGCTTTCGGTTTTGTACCAAAATCGCGCAGCGTCCTTCTTGTTAACTGTTTTGTGTGTCTTACTTATTGTCCTTGGTGTTTTCTTTGACTCTAAAATGGGGCAAACACTTACCACCCCCTTAAGTCTCACTTTAGGTCACTGGAGAGATTCTGAGTTTCTCCTAATAGATGTGGGGGTTTCTCCCTCACTCACTTCCCATGTTAATGGCTATAACTGGAACCAACGGGTTGGTCTAACTCGAGACAGAGACCATAAGGAATATTCCCGAGCAGCTGCCGAAACTCTCTTTGTTTCGGGGAAGTTTCCCTGTGTTCTCTGGCCCGATTTGGACTGCTTAACCCCTCCCCCCTTGCTGGTGGGAAAGCATGGCATCTGCTCCTCTATTGGGGCAAAGAAATGACTAAACTGATGGTTAATTGTCTGTCTCAAAGTTCTAATGGGTAATTGCTGAAGTAGCTTTCAAAGTCTTTGGTAACCTGAAAGTTTTAAAGTTTTGCTTGGATGACAAACGGAATTGAATTGTGGACATCTATATCTTAACCAAACAGGATAAAAGGCTAAGTCGTTAATTACTGGATGTAGAAAAGTATTTAAATCTGCTGATAAACTTGTTTTCCACTTAACTGATTCATAAATTTGCCACCTGAAAAATTCTGTTGTAACAGTTCACAAATGGCTAATAACTAAAGGTGTTTCTAAGAATACAAAGTTCTGCTTAGTGTAACTAAAACTGATAAAAATAAGGAAAACTCTATAAAAAAGTAGGTGATATGTAAAAAAGATTTAAGGAATGGGAATACATTTTGTTGAAGGTTAGGGAAGGTAATTTTGTCCTCAATAAAATGGTTGTTTGAAAGAAAATGGCTTGGGACAAAACCTGAATGCAAAGAAAAGATGTAAAAGGTTTGTGAAGGGAAATCTTCAGAAAAGGAATTTTAGATATGGTCAGGACAGACTAAAAAGGAAGAAAAACAACCTCCAAGGTGATTTAATACTCTCCTGACCTGCCTCCACATAGATTATACTTCCAAGTAAAGTATAAGGGCCATTTGGCCTTGAGAGATTAAGGAAGAAGCCCAACCTTGAGAGACTGCGAAAACACCCGGTTGCCATCCTCCATTGCCTGTAACCATAGAAATTCACTCTAATCTGTAAAGAGTAAAAAGGGAGATTGATCACCTCCCATTAGCCAGAGATACCCAAAAGGGAGGGTATCCAACCTGTTTGAATCTGAAGAGTGCCTGACTGTGTAAATCTGTCTGTAGGGCTTCACTGCTTCAGCTACGGAGTCTGAGTGGGCTGCACCCTGAGTCTCGCAGGGCGTCATATGACAGAACGGTCATCTACTCCACGGAGTAGCCTGGTCTAGGGTTTATTCGGACAGGCCTTAGCTAAAACGCTCCTAAGTTCCTGTGGGGAATGCGAGCAGGACAGCAGGGGAAAGATCCCCCTCCCTTGTCTGCGACATCATTCATGATGGGAGAAAAACCCAGAAAACTCCTATCTTAAGACTGCACACTTAAAAATAAAATTAAAAAGGGAAAAGACACTGGTATAAAAAAAAAAGCTGATTTTCTTTGTTTAAAAGGACAAAGTTTTCTTAGATTAATTGATCAGATAAGAGAATGTAAATGGTTTTCTCTTTGCCAGCCCAGAAAACCCAGTCTCTATGTTTTGTTTTATCACGTGTTTAACATCCCTAATTATATTTAGGCATGTGCTTTAAAACTTTCTAAGATTTTAGCAATTGTTGACAAGATTTAAACCAATGATAAACCTTGGGTTACTTTTGGGAAAATGCTATAATTATTCTAGAGATTCTATACATTTCCTAAAGTTTTAAATGTTTTAAAAGATCATCGCTTGATATTATAATTACAGAAATGTTATGTGTCACAGAAGTAACCTGATTTCCTTGTCAGCTAAATTGTAAACTCCCGTCTCTTCAGCTCTAACCGTATACATTCCGAGTTTTTGTCATTTGTAATTGTTTTAATTCTCTTGTAAAATGAGTTTTATCTTAAAGGAGATTCATATAAAGGACTTTCAGGACAAATAGATATTTGATATACTTGAAAATCCTAAAACTGAAATGGGTAAGAATTTCCAGAACTAACTAAAGGTGCATTCACCAGAATTAGTAACATGGAACTAAATGAACTAAAAGATTATAATGTTGTGTCTCTTATTTTAGACATTGCTGGTTCTCTCTAATGTTTGCTCTTCCAGACTAGGGATACTTTTTCTTAAGTTATCTGTAACTCACAGAGATGTAAAAGTGCTCAAGGCATTCAACTTTTCTCTCTATCTAAACCCTCTGAAACCAAAAGGTCTCAATAAGTATTCTTTCTTCCATGGCAATCAGTCATTTGCATAAGTTCAATAAGAATCTGTTCTCTTTGTAACAGGACAGCATTGGAAACTGGTTATTTTACCAAGGCTTTGACTGGAATGTCATAGTTGAAAAAGACATGCATAGACTCAGATATGACCAGACAGCTTTAAGGAACTAAGGTTGACTTTATGAAACCTGGAGCCATAAAGCCCCTTGGGACTATTGGCCTGATACCTTGTTTACAGAGTTCCCAGCAGCCTCACCAGGTGAGTAAAGAATGTCACTCCTTGGTAGGTGCAGAATCTCATGAAGAGGCATATGCCCAAATCGACAGGTATTGCAGGCATGCCTGATGGCAAGTATGTGGCTTGGCTTCTGGCCTGGAGAGGCTACTAGAAGTTCAACCTAGAGATTCCTTATAAGAAGTTCCAGCAAAGCAGATTCTAAAAGATCTATATGATCACACTCAACTGTTCTTGCTGAGCTTATGTAAATAATGGGCCAAGTTTGTTAAAACTAAACTTGTTTCACAAGTGACTTAGTCCTGATTTGGCTATCTCTGTAAATGAGGGTTATCTTAGAGAGAAAAATTATATTTTAATAACACACCTTTATGGATATTAAATTCTAGATTCGATTGTCTTTAAATGTTTGTTTACCTAAGCTAAACAATTTGAGGTAAACTTCAGAGAAGTTACACAATAGCTTCTTTAATCAATCTTATTATCTTGTGGGTATATTAACAAGACCCCACGGCACATGATTAAACGACTGGAAAATGGGATTGATTCCCCTATAATTGTATAACTTAACTAACACCTTGTTTGTGGCTGGGATAATGAAATTGCCTAAAGGCCAGCCTATTGCACTCCATAGGATTAACTATGGACTTATAGAGATAATGGATGACCCCACTTTCTTTATGATTAGATCGGATGATGCATGGGGAACTCCCCTTATCTCTTGACAAGTTTTCTCACTTGCCAGTGATCCTCTGTAATCAGGATATTGTTAAGGCTGGACCACTCAAAGGTCTTCTTATTGGTTTCATCCCTTAGTCATATTTATCCTAGAGGCCACCTCTGTTGAGGTGCAATTGCAAACAGATGCTTTAGCGAAACCTAAAACAGCCCCTAACTAATGAGTTCACATCAGGTCCAGATTTTTCCTAGAATTCAAAGGCCACCAAAGAATGATGAAGGCCGACTAATTAAATATTGGGCTATACTTACAGATATGCCAGATGAATGACAGTTTACTGATGACAATAGTTTTCATAGAAAAAAAAAAAATAAGAAAAGCTAGGTATACCGTAGTGCTCACTAGCACTTTCCAATTGCCAAAGCCTAAGAATTAATATTTATACTGACTCCAAATATGCTTTCCTGGTACTACATGACCATGGAGCTATTTGGAAGGAAAGGAGATTGCTATCAAGCCATAACTCCCCAATCAAATATAGGCCTAAGTTACAAACCCTCCTTATCGCTATACTGAAGATGGCATATATCAGATCTGTGATGCATATCTGTGGCTTACACCCACGATTGGACGGCTCAGTCAGAAGGCAGTTTTATGCTGGGAACAAAGAAATCATACGAGTGATACTTGGGCAAAGAACGCACGATATCTAGGATGGCTATCACTAGAAATGTGTTCCCAAGTAACAGTACTCCAGGCTATTAACTGGACAAGGTGACCTGGCATTAGATGGCCAGCTCCAAACAGAACCCACTGGATATGTGAAACAAACCTGTGGCCCTGGCTTCCTCCAGGGTGGATAGGTCGCTGTACCTTAGGATTTGCCTGGATTCATGGGCGCATTACTAAAACCATTACAACTCCAGCTAATCTCCCCAACTTAAAACAAAGATGGATGCGATCTATTTTTTAAATGGTATAATCACTTAGCATCCATTTTTGTTCCATCTTTGTGACTAGAGGATGTCATGTGGCATATATGTAATTCTCAAGACAGAATGTTGTGTGTACATCCCAGACTATCACAAAAGTGTCACAGGATTAATAAAGAATATAAATGCCCAGATTAAGGCTCTACAAGATCCCTCTCTCTTTTAGTGATTGGTTAAGTTCCTGGCTTGGAGGAGGGCTATGGCCAACTCTCCTTTTCAGGCCTCTCATTCTTATTGCCTTATTAGCCTTAATATGTTGCTTTGTTCGCTGTTTCTCTACTTGGTGCCGAGACTCCATCGCTGCAATGACTTCACCATGACAGATGATCCTTACCATGCGCAAAGATACTTTTTCACTGTCAGCACTGGATTCAGCTGCCTCCGCCTTTCGTAACTCCCCTATACATTCCTCCACTGATCAATGTTGACCTGAGTAGGTAGGGACAGCTCTACGCCCCTATTCAGCAGGAAGAAGTTACAGAAGATAAGACCTTCCACCTTCAACCACCTTAAAGATTTAAGGGTCAAAATTGTTCAGGAGGCTGGCTGAAGAGGGAGCAGGGGCTGGCGCCTTGCACCCCCTCTCCACCCCTCCCCTTGGTAATATGTATGACATTTCACAGGCACCCCTGACTGCCCTGAAAAAAGAACAAATGTTTATATTGCAGAGATCACAGTCTTGTAAGGCAGGAGTCTCCCTTTGTTTGCAAATGTCCTTAAGATTTACAACAAAGAAGTTACCTTATCAATAGCCCAATTTCCAAAGACACATAACTCAGTTCCTCAAGCCCATCTGCAAGTCCTGCAGCTAGTACACCCTAACATCTGCAAGCTAGCAATGGGAACTCCAGCCAATTAGGACGTAGAAAATTACTTTGACCGCCTTCACAACCATCCCCCCCCCCCCGGGGGCAACTCGGGTTAAATCCTTGGGGAAGCTATGGGGACTGAAGTCAACAAAGTATGTTAAGAACACTTATGCCCCGTGTTTCACAGACCCAGAGAGTGGACCTACTGTAGTGGGACATCCCACTTTTATTGTCGCTATTGGGGCTGCAAAACCACTGGTGACACAGCAATATCAGCTAATTCGACAGACCGGATCCCAAACTGACCTGGTACAGGACCAGAGCGAATGGATATAAGATTCTATCCATGATAAAGAAAAAGGGGGGAATGAAAGACTCCGCATATAGACACCCCCCCCCCAGCCTTTGATTAACTAACTGCTTCTTGGCTTTTCTGTAATCACTCGCCCTTCCCCTGTTAGACCCCTCCCCCAGTTAATTGTTTAACTACTCCCTTGCCTTTCTGTAACCACTTGGCTTTTAGGGGGTGATACTGGTCTCCTGTTTCAACAGGATACTTTATGCGCATAGTCACATAGGCAAGGGGGGTCGCCTAGGTACGTGGGCCTAGTCACGTAGGCAGGATGTTTCTCTGCTGAGTAATAAGGTCCAACTCCCCCTCCTCACTCCCCCTCCCCACCTTTCTCTTCGCGCGCCGGGGTCCTTCAAAGCCAATCTACAAACACCGAGTATGCCTTACATTCAAACCAGCCAATAAGAACCTTGTAACTATGTTTCTGCTTCTGTACGTATGCTTTCGCTTCCCCAAACCCCATAAAAAGGCCCTGAACAAAGGGCTGGCGCGCGAGTCTTCCTAAGACTTGACCGCCCGCAGGTACCTGTGTCAACTCAATAAACCTCGTGCTGTTTGCATCTGATCAGTGGACTCGGCTTGGTTTTTGGGTCCGGGGGTCTCCTCCTGAGAAGGGGTCCATTCCGGGGTGCTTGGAGCCCCGGGGGATCTTTCATTCTCAAGTAGAACCATGAACTTTTGAACTGGACTGAGCCGCAGAGACTCCAAAGACTCTGTGTGAACATCTACAGCTAGCTACAATAATGGACTTTTGTTCAGTGAAAGCCTCAGTTACCAATTAATGTTTAGTCAATGTTAGTTTTCTGCTGCCAACACTAATGAAAATTCTTTTTGAACAATGTATACAAGCATTCCTTTTTTGCCTTTAAAAACCCCTGACTTTTGTTTCCTAGTGGACACTCTTTGGGTTGCTACCCAAACCTGTGTACCCTGAATTGCAATTATTTGATCCCAAATAAATACTTACTTACTGCCTTCTGACAATTTCAGGTTGACAGGTGGTTATCCAGTCATCCCATTTGGCCTCTCTTTGGCAAAAGAATTGGGTAAACTAGCACTCAGCCTTCAGGAGGAACATTCCCCACTGGGTAGGTGAGGACGTGGACTAGGGATGCCCCTCAGCCCTCAAGAGCTCTCTCCTGTAACAGTCTTTCCTAATCGTTGTCCTATTCCAGGGCTCTGGCTACACTGAAGGGCACTACACAGTGGGTATAGGGAGCACTGTACCCCTTCAGTAGGCCTTGGGTAGCAGAGGGTCTCCGGATCTGCACATCTAGAAACCATCCACAACCACCAGCATAGCCTCCAGGGTAGTGGCAGCCCATCCCCTGACAGTCATTTGCAGGAGGCAGCTACAAATGGGCAAAATTCCGTCACCATCGGGACTTGCCACCTGATGGGATCGTGTGCTCCTCAAGCAAGCGGGGCTCTGTGATGTTCCTCACTGGAGAATCCCCCAGCCCACGCCAACCTCTACTCTGGCAGGCTTCCAGCATCTCTGGCTCTGCCTTCAGAGGTGTGTGCACATTTGTGTAATATAGGGCTAGAATAAAGCAGATGCCTTGTTCTCCCAAGATCTTGCCTCTCCTGCTTCTCCTGACACTTGCTCTGCTCCAGGTCCCTGGAGAAAGAAGAGGAGGAGGAGGAGTGGAGGCACAGAGACAGAGAAATAAGGCCTTATTAAAAGTGACATACTTTAAAGGGACACAAACTTCTTGGGAACTTCCAGCTTCACAAAATTTGCTCTACGTGATAAAAAACAAACAAACAAACAAATAAAAACTTCTATACATAATTTTAGGAAGAAGCTAAGTACACAAGTACTATTTTCAACTGTGGTGTGTGTGTGTGTGTGTGTGTGTGTGTGTATGGTAATTTTGAGCCAGTTGTATCATATATATTATATAGATATAATTTTTCTTGTTTGGGTCACATGTCTACCCCTCAAACTAACCATGTTTTGCCAAAACATAAAGTTCAGATCTGGATCCGTGGTTGTCTCTGTTACTATGAGGGAAGGGATTCAGGGTGCCTGGAGAATAGAGAAACAGAGAACCTCAAAGACAAGAGGACATAATTTCCAAGAAAAAATAGCAAGGAGAAACTCAAACCTAGATGCTGAGAGGATATAATCAATACTTCTCCGTTAGGTTGTTTCTCTATTCAAACACAAACTAAGCTAAAAAAAAAAAAAATGGAAAAATAATTCAGCAAAACACATTTATATGTAAAATTTTGGTATTTGTTTAAGGTTGAGGTAAAATCAATATTTAAACACTTAGAATTCTGAGGAATAGATGTCAAAATTTGTCTAGTTTTTCTTTAATAAAAAGAATTTTTAAGGGCACCTGGGTGGCTCAATGGGTTAAGCCTCTGCCTTTGGCTCAGGTTATGATCTCAGGGTCCTGGGATTGAGCCCCACATCAGGCTCTCGCTCAGCAGGGATGCTGCTTCCCCACCCCACTGCCTGCCTCTCTGCCTACTTGTGAACTCTCTCTCTGTGTCAAATAAATAAATAAAATCTTTTTTAAAAAAAGATTTTTAAAAAATTTCTTTTATTTCTAAAAAAGAATCTTATTTTAACATAATTTTCAGTTATTGCTACAATTGTTGCAGGGTTCCTGAGTTCTTAACTCACAGAGGTCAAGAACAAATCTCAGGGACATAAAAGGGTGAAGTGAAGTGAAAGTTTATTAAGCGAAGGTGAGAACAGAAAAGAAAGAGAAAAGCTCTCTAGAGGGATAGGGATCCTGAATGGGTTATCACTTGAGTGTCGTTGGCAGTCTTTTTTTGAGAACTGACTGGAAAGATTGTGGCCTTGAAATTCTTGTGCCCTCTTGGTTTGAGGAAGGACTATTGATGACATCCTTAATGGCTTACTTCTTCTCCGAGGTTTGGTCATTTTCTGTGATTACCACATAGCTGCATCTCAAAAAATAATAAAAATGGAAATAAAATACTCCCTAACATCCTAGGCCAGGTGTTCCCTTATCTCTGGCTTTGTATACCTCAGCATTTCTCCACATTTGGGATTTGTGTGAGCCTGTTCAGGGGAGCCAGGGCCTACTATCTCTCCCTGCCCAGACCTTAACCCTTTCCTTACTCACAGTTACTTCTTAGAAATGAACAAAATAAAACTTTGTGGCATTTGCAAATGATCAACCAAGTTTGTAAATTGAGTTTATGAATTAAAATATTTTTAAATTCTGTTTTTCTGAATTAAAATCGTAAAATATCACGGAAGAATTGAGTCAAAAATATGAGCCTATGTTTTCAAAGGAGTTATTGGCCCCCTTTGAAAGTACCTACATTTTTTTTTTGTATTTATGGAGAATTATCTGATTTAGTGAGGATAGGTTATTTTGACTATTGCACTATAAAGTACTTGATTGAATGATGAAGCCAATCGCTTAGGGAAAAAATCAAACTTGAAATACTATTCCTCTAATAAAAACAATTATAAAAGACTTGGGAATCTAGGAAATAGACCAGAAACTCATGACTTGTCATCATTACCAAATAAACCTAATAAGAATTTAGAAGTTCCTTCTATCATACCAATATAAATTGCCTTTGCTCAGTATTATGCAAGTTCGAGGGTGGGGATTAAGAGCAGTCCATAGTGTCTACAAGTTTTTCTCCTGGCTCTTAGTCTAACAGTCCACAGGTGGCTGTTTTTGCTGTAACCTTGATTTATGCTTTCTCTGATTATGAGGTAATTCATTAAAAGTGGAGCAAACATCCAGAATATCAAACCACAACATTTTCAAATTCCTTAGCTTGTGCACACCTGTTAGTCTCACTGGTAGTCTACTGCCTCCTGCTGGTGAAGCCTAGAAGCCTCCTCCGGTCTTTCATGACTTCTATTTCTCCACTACTTCTCCACCTAAAAACCCAGCACCAGCCTGGGCAATGAATAATCACAGAAGCTCTGGATGGAAAACCGCCAAGACAGCTGCCTCCCCAAGCTAGAAATAGAACACATTCTTTCCAGGTGTGGCTTTTTAAAAATAGATTTTTGGACTGGAAGAGATTATGCTGAGTGAAATCAGTCAAGCAGAGAGAGTCAATTATCATATGGTTTCACTCATTTGTGGAGCATAACCAATAGCATGGAGGACAAGGGGGGTTAGAGAGTAGTAGGGAATTTGGGTAAATTGGAAGGGGAGGTGAACCATGAGAGACTATGGACTCTGAAAAACAGTCTGAGGGGTTTGAAGTGGCCGGGGGGGGGGGTGGGAGGTTGGGGTACCAGGTGGTGGGTATTATAGAGGGCACAGCTTGCATGGAGCACTGGGTGTGGTGAAAAAATAATGAATACTGTTTTTCTGAAAATAAATAAATTCGGAGAAAAAAAAATAGATTTTTGGCCTCCCAGAAACTACTTGTTTTGGCCCTTAAAACAGAGATTTACCTTGTCAGCTTGCTGCTCTATTAAGGGACACTTTCTCATTCCAGGACCTGGGGAGAGAAACTGGGAGATTATGTTCAGCTCTGCTGCGGACTGTTCTATTACCCAATTCTGTGCCAAAACTGGGACATTAAACTTAGTCTTCCCATCTTCTCTCAGAATGTGTCCTGTGGTTTTTTACAGATGGCCTTTTCCTCAGGTATTTGAATTTTTAAGTTTATTATTATTATTATTATATCACAATTGGTTTCATAGTCACCTCCATAATTTTTTAGGAATTTTAAGAAAGTGTTGGTAGTCCCAGCAGATCTGGGAAGCATGAACATTAGCTACACACCATATTTTATTATTCATACAGATTTGATTTATACCCATAAATGAAGTTACATTTGCATATACAAATAGAAAATGCATCCCAATCTAAAGAAATAGTGAGAACATGAAGAAAACACAGAGCAGCTTTTGGGTGAATACACCCAAAGCTACATTATCAATCCTTCTTCAGTATTTCCATATACAGCACTCACCAGATACCTCTAATATTATGCCTGTGACAGTGTCTATGAACACACACCACTCTCACCTCTAACAGTGAACCTGAATGTTGAGAAAATAATTTCTCTATCTCCATGATACAGACAGAGACTAGAGGAAAACCCCCTAGAGAAATACCAAGTTCTTCCGGTCATCAATATAGTAAAAAATATCCTTTCATGTCAAATTTTCTCTTGAGTCCTTGGGTAATCTCAAAACAAGTATTAATTTAGGGGTGGCCATTTTATTTAGCTCTATTGCTTCAAGATCATTAGGCTCCAGGACTATGAAAACTGAAAGAAGATCATAGGTTATTTACACAGAATAAAGTTAGAAATGATCTGCTGGGCCACTGAAAATGGCTTAATGTGTAAACCAGTGTGTATCAAGCCCAATGTGTTCTACTTTTAACCCTCATCTTTCTAGACTATTGAAAATCTTGCCAAGATATATTTTTGAGAGTACTCGGGGGAAATGTACTTTATTACATTTATATTTTATATATCTTGAAAGAGAGAGAAAAAAACAAGTTATTACTTTAAGTTACTCAAGCAGCAGGCTAACATGCCTGGGGAATGAAGTGTTACATTTGCTTTGGAATCACCTCGCTAAACATGACTCCCTCTTCAGTCCTCTGCTTCACAATGAATTATCAATTTTGAAAGTTAATTGTGTCCTCCTCCTGTCCAATTTTACTACCATCATAACTGCTCTGAGGAAAACAGCATTACTAACACATTTTTCACGTCTTTCTCCACATTTAAGTGAACGTATACAAGCATGCTTACACATAAACTGCTCAGCACGAGGCTTTGATTATACCCTCGACCCTAGCTTCAGATAATAGTCACTATGCCCACTGTCTCAATGCCATGGGAATCCTCCCCAAGGGAACTAGCTCACTTCCTCCTTTAGTATATGATGGAGGGTTGGTTATTTTACCAACACAGTAGCCCCGCACCAACATAACGGTCACTAGAATGATCTCACTCCAGTGGTTTCCAAACTTAGCTGAAAATTATAAACATAAAAGTAGCTTAAGTTTTTTTCCCAATAACCTAACCACACTGTTGATCAATTCAGTCACTCTTCAGAGGTGGGATAATCTCAGGCATTAGCATTTCTTCAACACTCCTCTGTATAATTCCAGAGTACAGCTGATAGGAAAACTATTTCCACAAAGCCAGATGGGTCAGATTGCAAAGCACCTGTCTACCATGACCACCTCCTCATTAAGGAGTTGTTGGACAAGTATAGGAAAATGAAATAACTGAGCTTTGTAATTACTTTTGTCCCAATTTTGACCTTCCCTGACCTAATTTGGCCTACACACGACAAACTAATTTTGTTGACGTTGCAGGAAGAGCCATTCACTGAGATGATGGATGTGTTGACTAAATATGTTGTGGACATCATTTCACAATACATACACATATCAAATCATTGTTTTACATCTTAAACGTGTACAGTGTTATATGCCAATTATAACTCAATGAAGCTGGAAAAAAATAAAAATAAATAATTTTAAAGGCAAAAAAGAAAGAACCTCTGATCTGAGGATGATTTCACCCCTTTGTCTCTGAATATACTTGGTTAAGGAAGCTAGTATTGAGGTCTTTTATCCAAACATTGTCAAATACCCAGGCGGAGTTAAGAGTCGCCAGAGGAATTTGTGAAACTCGCAGTTTCTGGGGTCCTGCCCTCCAGTCATTGAGTCCACAGATCTGACATGTGGTCCCGGAATCTGTCTTTTTAAGGGGGACTATCTGTATAAATCTTACATGAAGACAGTTTTGGAAACCACATAAGTCTTCAATGAGGGAAGGATAGTTATCCAAAATAAATACAAAACATGGCCTTTCCCCAGGAATTTTGACAGTACATTTGTGTGGGGGGTGGGGTGGGGGGTGGATATATCCCAGGAATTTTGTGTAAGAGGGAGAGAATAAGAGAGAAATTCCTGTCATATGCCATGTCTTATAAGCCAAGGTACCAGAAAGCAATAAGGGATAACTTATTCAGGCAAAGAGGATGGTGAATTCTCAAGAAGACCTTTGGGTTTACTCCTCCACGGAAAGGCTGCCAGGGATGACATCATGGTGGCAAGAAAGCGGGGAGATTCTATGAGCAATGGGATCTGATCCAATTCCAGAGCCACTCTGAGGTCAGAAACAGAAATGTTCTCTTTATTGAGTGTGAAAGTCAGAGTGTGTATGAGAGAAGAATGAAGAAACACAAGATACCAGGGGTGGTGACAGGGCAGCATGTAACCTCTTTATAGGAACAAAATAACCAACAAAGATATTTTAATTACTAAGAGCAGATCTTTCTATGGTTAGAAATAGAGGAATAAAAGAAGAAATGATCTTTCCCACGGGAATAAGGAAAAACCCAAATGTGTGGGAGTGAGGTGCAGAGCTGTTGACCTTTAGTGAATAGTTTTATCTTTGTGAGAAAGACAGTGGCAGCAAGCTACTAAAGAAATAAAGACTAAAGTTTCTTTTTAAATCTGTGTATATGTAACTTATATTTCAGTCCTGTAATGATAATTAGTAAAGTCTGTTCACTTAAACTATGATGAAATAATTATGTTTTAAAATTTGTGCTTAAATACATTTTGCTTATAGTTATCACCAAATTTTCACATTAGACTTTAATTGCTTTGTTCTAGACTTTCTGTCAGTGCATATATAAATTGTCCATTAGCTCACAATTTTAAATCTTTAGAGTGTAACAGGCTACTAGATGTCCGTATGGTGATGTACTTTTAAAGAACTCTCAAAATATTCTGAAATGCACCTAGCACAGAACTCAGATCCCAATAAATTCTAGATCTCTGATTTAGACGAAATCAGTATTACAGGTTGGTTTACTGTTTTCTTTAGCCTATACATAGCTATGCAATTACATGAGGAGCAAGTGAATACTATCTCTTTCACTGTTATTCTTAAACCAGTAATTTTGTTCTAGAAAAACTCTCGAACTCCAAATTTACAAGGTTTGGCATCTAAAGTGCAGGGACACTGACCAACTATGTTAAAGGAAAGTTCTTGAAAGTAAAATATTATGGCTCTACTCTCTTCAAGTAATTTTTTAGAATTTCTCTAAAGGAAATAACATTTATGGAAAGATTATAATCTCCCATTAATAATATCCAGATTACCAAACAATAACCTCAAAATGACTTAGTCTAAATAAATGAAATGATATGTTACTTCATCTATATTACAAAGCGGGTACACGGGTGCAAACAAACCATTTGCTAAGATACTAGGACATTCCTCAATCACTTGGCACAGTGAGCTGTGCTAGAGCTGCCACTCCAGCCACCAGGATCCCTACCTCGGAAGCCCCCAGACCACTGTCACAGTAGGGTCTCCCAAATGTCATTCCAGAGCTTCATCTTGTGTCAGTTCTGCCTGTTAAACATTTGCATATACCCCCTTTGCCCTTGTGCATATGTAATAACAAAGCAGGAAAAGAATCTTTTATTCGAGAGAGAGAATTCAGTGAAATGATGCTGAGATAGTTTAATAGGGCCAGAGAAGGGCTATAACCCAGGGTCCCCAGCAATAACCAGAACATCAGAGCAGAAGGCATCAGATGATAAGTGGAGAATGTTCTGTGAAGTTTATTTGCCTGAGAGTTTAAATACACAGTCATTTTTTTTCATGTTTTGGCTCTAGTGGGTAGCTTTCTCTTTCTTCGCATGAATTTAACCCCAAGTCCCTTACATCTAGGTGAATTTGGAAGAAGCATATTAATCCAAGTCTTCAATCTTCACTAACGCAGCCATCTTCTCACAAATCCAGGAAATTTCAGCACTGCAGCGGGAAATATAAATATTTCCCTTTTGAATATAGGCACATCCTTTGGATCCATTGATCTGGGCATACTCTTTAGTGCTGAATCTGAAAATTAATCCACTTAAAATTAATTACAAATTTCATATTTCAAATTCGCTCACAACTCAATGTTCTCAGTTACCAGTTATCTGAACTTTGAGAGACTTCTGTTTCCATAGCCTATCAAAGTTCTTAAAGCTGGCAAATCTGAGTATTTCATTTCAAGTTAATCATAATCCCAGGCAGAATTATTTAAGAAGGATACTTAAATCTGGGTTGAGAATTCGTCTCCTCTCCATTACCATGGTAAGAAGTAGCCAGTACAGATTATATCAGAAGTACCAGAATTTCTTTGCTTTGTAACTTTATGAAGAAAAACAGACAAATGAAATCATATTCTGGGTAAAAAGTTATAACATTTCATTATGAACAAATATAATTCTGTGCATACATAATTTTATGTGGAAGGGGAAGAGAGAGTAAGAGGGATTCAGACAGAACATGAACGGTGATGTAGATGGGACTCTGATATCGGTCCCTAGTTCCTCTGCTAAGGAATTATTGATAACTCTTCAATAATATCATTACAGAGGCGCCTGGGTGGCTTTCGTTGGTTAAGCCACCACCTCTTGATTTCAGTTCAGGTCAGATCTCAGGGTGATGGGATCAAGTCCTGCCTTGGGCTCGGGCTCAGCGGGAAGTCTGCTTGAGATTCTCTCTCTCCTGTTTCTCTGCCCCTTCCCATGCTTGCTGTGTGCTTTCGTGCTCTCAAATAAATAAATAGATAGGTATCTTTTTTTTTTAATGTATAAAATTATGCTCATCAGACCTAAATCTCCGATGTGCCTTTTTACTCAAATGAGTAAAAATATGTTACACTGTGCTACACTGGTATCTTTGCTTTGGTGTTGGGCTTACTGAACTCTCCCCTTGGCATATGGCCTTGCTGAGAGCAGCCTTGCTCAGTAGGGAATGTGATTCTGAAGCTCATTTCCACCTGAGTGTGACAGCCACAGCCTCAGAGCGTCCTTGTCCACAGACTCCAAACCTCACCACAGGGGACCCCCTCCTCCATATTTTCACTAGGAGTGAGTGGAGGGTTCCTGGGATGATGACAACTCCTTTGGGAGAGGGGACCCATCTTCCTAAAGTCCAAAGGGGAAACAGCTGCATTTACAGGGTATGCTGGTCCTGTTCTGTATAGCCTCGGTCTAGCAGCAATACCCCAGGTTAGTTGGTAATCATCTCATGCCGAGCATCGCTCCGTTAAAAAGAAGTAACTGTCCTTTTTGTTCCGGTGTTTATTACTTTGCACGTGCTTGTCACCATGATTATTTGAGTGAAACCAGAATCAGTGACTTAATATGACCAGTAGTGGACATTAGAGAGTGAGAAATTGGCATGAGTAGAAAAAACCGTGATATCATTGTGGGAAATGGGTAAAGATAAAGTATATCCAGGGAGAAAAGTATAGACATATCATTGTCTAAACTGGTAGTCATAGCTGAAACCCAGTAACCTTGATGGAAATGAGTGATTATAATTCAGCTTAAGGAAACTTTGACAGTATGCATTAAGGAGAAAGTGAAGGAGTAAGTAAGGAGTAAGTGAATAGGTGAATAATTTAATGCGAAGGGGGGTGGAGGAAAGACCTATCACACCCAGAAAGGTACCAGTGCTCTTATATTTCACGTAATACACAAATGTCATATATTACATTAAAAGTACAAATATCATACATCATTTTAATATAGTTGGGATAATACAGTTAGGAACACAGCTGTGTTCCTCAAAATATTTGTTCTGTAGCTGCTAAGAGAATTTTATAAGACTATGTGTTCCTTTCTGTATTTTTAATATAACACCTATTTTTATAACTTTAAATAGTTGTAAAAACTGTAATTTTCAAAGCATCATATATCCTGTATGTATATTAAATATTTCTTCAAAACCTTGAAGTGGCAGGCTTAGCTCATTTTAAGACATGTAAAACATTTGCCACGAAATCTAATTGGTCAATCTCTATCACAAAACCAAACTAATCTATCAATTCAGACTTACTTGCTGCTAGAAAATGGTTGACAATTATTGAATTTAAATAAATGAGTTAACGTATGTTCTTATGATAAACGCCACCCTCCGGATTTTAAGTGTTGGAGCCAGGGGAGCTGAGAGGCCAAGCTCATGGTCACAGAAGCACACAGTCCTGACTTTGGCACTCAGGAAGTAGTTACCTTGGGCAAGTTATTTAATCTCTCTACGATAATTGTTTCATCCATAAAATAGGAATATAACAGTGCTTTTATCAGAGAACTAATATTTACATACCCCTTTGAACAAAGTAAGTGTAATATTATTTGTTAAAGCAAAAAAATAAATTTAAACTAATAGATAAACTTCAGTGTCTTCCCATAAGTTTGTCACATACACAAAATTAGGTACTCTGGCTTTCATTATTTCTTACTGAAGCTTTCTTTTCCGTGTGTGTTATACTCTTTTTTTGTATCTAGATTTATAATTCTTAAAACTAGCATTGATTTTCTTAGCATTCCGTTTTTCAGTATTCTTAGCTTACTTTTCCTCCCCCCTCCCCCAACAGTTAGAGACTTACAAGGATGGAGAGGGACCAGAGCCATCCTCCCATACCCAGCTTCTTCCAGATGGGTCCCATGACAAGCCCAACCAGAAAAAAGAGAATGTGGGTAATGGCTGTGACTTCAGAAAATCCTAAGAAGAAGAACAGGGACAATGTCATGTGTGAACCACATTCCAGAGTGCAGAAGTAAGATGTTAATTCTCATTCAAAATCCATTGAATTCCTACTATACACTTGTTTTGCTTTCCACTTTTCTTATCCACTTGTTTTGCTTTCTATGATATTAATAATTTCTCTAACCAGGGAAGGAGAGTCAACCGACCTTTTCCTCCAAGCTATCTATCTTCACCAAGGTGGAGTTCCTATCCATGCAGTTTTTCCTACTGTGAGTCCAGGTCCTCTCCTCATTTGTTGCAAAATAATAGCAGCTGTTTTGGTACCATTGCCACATCTTAGGACAAGGATTACACTTGTGGTCTGAAAAAGAAATTACACCCATTAGTACAAATAATTAATGCTGGGGGGACCGGGGAAGGTTTTAGAAACTAAGTAATTGACCTTGACGACAGCATCTGAGACCCAGCGTCCTGGAATCATACCACTTTAGGAGCCTGTGGAAATGAAGTCACTCCCAGTTATGGGATGGAGCAACAGGGATTGAAATTCTCACTTCAGGGATCAGTTTCCTGGCCTTAGAATTACAAGCTCTACTTTTAACTTCTTAAAACTTCAAAATCAACTAAAAATAGTTCACAATATAAGAAGCTGAAGTATCCAGATTGGTATCATTCCAAGACGCTTCCCAAATTCACCTCTGTGTTTTCAAAAATATTAAATACATTGATATCTCCCCTTGTTTTCTATAAATTTAGTGTGATATCAATAGAGGTCACCAAAGAACATACCTTTCTCTTGCTATGAGGGGGTGCATGTGATCAATGCCAACAGATTGGACCCAATTGCCCAGGAGGTCCCAATTACCTGAAGTGTGAATGATTAGCTCCTGGCAGAGTTTGATGGCCATTTGTCCCTGTCTTTTCAAAAGACTGGAGATCTGTGATTTGAGAAGCTCCTCCTGGGTGGGAATGTTCCTGTAGCTGTTCAGCTGCTCGGATAAGTTATCCTGCTGTTGGTGGGTCATTTTTTGAAGTTGACTTAATTTCTCTGAATCTGAATTAATTTCATTAGATGTCTGCAAAACTCCAAGACATAAAAGGAGCTAAGTTCATATATCCTCCCATTCTCATCATTGCCATCGATAATTCTTAACGCAGAACTATTTCTCACGTTACTTAATATTCTCCAGTAGCTCCCAATAATAGAGGTATCATGGAAGAAACACACCAGATGCCTTTCTAGTCCAAATTGTTTGGAGCTCATCCTCACAATTTTGTTGAGATTTTAAATATGGTTATACTTGTATTAAAATAATGAATTAATAATTTTATATCTTTGACATTTAATCTAAGGCAGTGCCAAGCATTTTTCCATTCGTTTAGTGGAATACTTTTCTTTTTCCTGTTTGGAGTTGGTTCATGTAATTATTGTTTTAACAGAAACAGAATCCTTTAAGGCAATGATTACCTTAAGGTATAGTATGCAGATCACTTTTATCAGAATCACCCACATATTTGGTTTTGTTTTAAATGCAGATTTTAATTCTATACTAGACCATTTCCAGACATGGATCCATAAAATCTGCCTTTTTTTTAAAAAAAAGGTTTTATTCATTTATTGGAGAGAGAGAGAGAGAAAGAGCTTAAGCAGGATAGAGGCAGAGGGAGAGGGATGGATAGAATCTCAAGCAGACTCAAAGCTGAACATAGAGTTGGATGTGGGACTGGACCTCATGAGTCTAAGATCATGACCTGAGCCAAAACCAAGAGTCAGAAGCTTAAATGACTGAGCCACCCAGGCATCCCAAAATCTACCTTTTTAATTAACAGTTCAGGTGATTCATGGTCACAATAAATTAAAAATCATTTCACTGAAAACACTACACTTCAGGAACAAAAAAAAAAACGACTTCTATGGTGAACCAATGAATATGTATCATTGCATCTTCATTTTTTAAAAAAATTTTATTTATTTATTTTGAGAGAGAGAGAGAGAGAGAAAGCATGAGTGGGGGGAAGGGCAGAGGGAGAAGCAGACTCCCTGCTGAGCAGGGAGTCCAGTGATGTGGGGCTTAATCTCTGGAACCTGGGATCCTGACCTGAGTCAAAGGCAGAGGCTTAACCAGCTGAGCCACCCAGGTACCCTTCATCTTCATTTTAAAAATATGCATCATTATAGAAGATCAACTGCTAATCCTCATAATGATCAGCTATTGAATATTAGTAACTGCTGCTAGAACCCTGTATTTCTTTCCAAAAGAGCAAGCTACATCATTAGGCCCTATATATGTGTTCAAATTGGTATGTCTAAATTTTAAATATCTATGAAGTCCTACATATGTAAAAATAAATGAAAGTAGCAGGGAAGATACTAGTGTCATTCACAGAATAAACTTTCTTGACAGCAAGTCCCCACAAAAGGGAATACTGTGCCACTCACTACTCTGTTCATCATGTGGTTAACAATATCCTACAGAGTATGGATTCTCGAGACATTCTTCCATTTATTGTTAGTTCAGGACTCCCTACCCTGTTCAACCCTGATGGCTCAATGATAGGTCAGAACCAAAAGAATATTCTTCTTTAGGTATTGTGCTTGGGAATGAAGCTTCCATTGTTACATGGAGGTAGTTCAACTTTCTGCTTAGAGGGTAATGTATCTCAAGCAAATATTCCTCCTTGTTTGTATCTCTTTTTCCATTACAGCAGGCAAGCTATTTCTACACTAGAATGGTCTTGAGTGAGTGGGTTAAGTCAGCCTTGTACTAAGTCTTCAGGGTGAATGAAACGGCATGTTCTTCCTTGAGTCCAACTCCCTCAACTCCCATTTCTTACCACTGGGATAATAAGTGGATGTGTGTCTATGCGGAAAAGAAACTCCTTACTCTAACCAATAATGAGATCTGTAAAAGTTGTCTTCATAATCCAGTCTGGTTTATCAAGAGAAAAAAATGGATTCAGGGCAAAATCCTCATAATAATTAAGTCTGTCCCTTGCTTGTTTATGTTAGAGACTTGGAGAATGAAGGAGCTATGATTACATAATATAATCAAACGGAATTTACATAGTTTATAAATGTATTTCCTAATCATTTTTCTTGGGTTTGATGAAATATACTTACACATAATCCCCAAGGTTACCAGCCCAATCAGCAGCATCAGACACAGAGTTAGCAGACTGAGGGCAGCCTGACGCCAGGTGGGGGAAGGAGCTGGGTACCCTGAAAAAAGCCAACAGAGGAATTATGGTTACAAATGAATTTTTTATTTCTCTCTTATTCCTTTAATGCTCCACCTAGAAAATACCTAAAATGACGTTCGGTAAGGGCCCCACCATCAGTTCTCCTCCACTTCTCTTCCTACCATTCTCCTTTCCTTTAAGAGTGTCTCCTAGGGGCGCCTGGGTGGCTCAGTGGGTTAAGCCTCTGCCTTCAGCTCAGGTCATGATCCCAGGGTCCTGGGATCGAGCCCTGCATCGAGCGAGCCCTGGCATCAGGCTCTCTGCTCAGCAGGGAGCCTGCTTCCCTCTCTCTCTGCCTGCCTCTCCGCCTACTTGTGATCTGTCTGTCAAATAAATAAATAAAATCTTAAAAAAAAAAATAAAAGTGTCTCCTAATTTCCAGGTTTTTGTTTTACAGCATCACACACCCTTCTTCTTTAAGTTTACTAAATGCACGTACGAGACCTTGTGGAAACTCCTTCTCTGGATGATCCTGACAATAGGAGAGACATCAAGTTTTTGAGATGAGAAACCACCACAAGGCAAATGCTATAGTGCATTTTATTCTTATCTATTATTCAGGCTCTTTTTCACCTTATAGATAACGAATGAGTATGTAATGAAAGACAAAACAAATGTGCACTCTAATCTACAATGTTTCTTTTTTTAATGTTCTTTTTAAAAATTTTTATTTTATTTTTTCAGTGTTTCAATAACCTACAATATTTCTTAATTCAGGATCTAACAGCAGCTAGCCCAGTATCTCAGACAGATGGATTGCAGATTTCCAGGTGTGCAATCATACACATCACACCCACGACTCCTTTTCTCTCAAAGGACTACAGCTATAATTTAAACAAACAAATAAAAATGTATAACCACTGTTATTAGACCCACGACAAGCCTAATCCCATTCTCTTTGTATATCACCCCAAACTACACACACACACACACACACACACACACAAAGTAAAAATAAATTCAAGAGAAGAAGAAAGTAGTTCCCATATTTTAGACTATTTAGGGGAACAATCTGAACTGTCAACAGATTCTTGAAAATAAGGGATACAGTCTGATATACTAAACTGAATTCCTGACCACAGAGATTAATATTTCTTCCAACAGGGGATAAGGGAATGAGCCAAAAACTAGCACTGAGTTTGGGCTTTTACCAGTTGTGGGAACATGGTTAAATCATTTAATTTTCTTCAGACTCAGTTTTACCAATATTATTCCATTTACTTCACAAATACTTTGATAACAATATGATATAATGCATATACAGTACTATATGGATATTGTTATTATTGATCCAACGCTATTAATTATACTAGGAATTTCCACTCCCCCCCCCAAAATTTTAAACTACTTACAAAATGGAAACTCTCTCTTATCTTGTTTCTGACTCTCTTGTTCTCCCATTTCTCTCTTCAGTTATTTATAACTTTGAAAAGAAAAATTTTCTCGACTTTCTCTATTTTAGTGACCTCCAATCTGGTTACTAAAAAATATTTGCCCGGCATCTCTGACAAAATATAAATATTAAGGACTTCATTTGTAAAAATAATTCTGTTAGTCCCCAAGTTCAATTTCTCTCATGTCAAATGTTTCACTATAACACAAATACATAGTGATATCACACAATTTAAAGAGATCTTGGAAGCCACATGTTTTCTGGCCAAAACTGGGAACACTCATTCTACTAGTGTATTTCACAACTCTGTCTCCATTTTGGAGATTGCACAACACACCTCTCTTTCGCATCAGAACCAAAGCATTTATCACCTGTGCATTTCCCAAGGTCACATCATACTGTCCCTGACCTCCTACCTCTTTTCCTTAGGTTATTTCTATCCCGGTTATTTCTCTCTCCAACAGAATCCTGAAATGTGAGTGTCGCGTAAGTCACTTCTTCAGACATTGTAGAAGAAAGCACTACTATAAATTATGTAATTAATGTTTCAATATCTTCAGGCCCAGGAACAGGACGTTCTTCTCAAGGCTGGGAGCTTTTATAAACACACTCAACTGACCTAAGACACACCCCATCACCCCTCTGTAAAGACAGAAAGATAGTCAGGGTTTTTTTGTTTGTTTGTTTTTGTCTTGTTTCCTTTTTGCAGAGAAAGCAAGACAAGTCAAATAATTCTTTTTAGAAACCAGAATATCTTAGATATCAATCAGTCTGCTCTTTGCAGCATTGTTTCTTGTGAAGAGAAAGGGATATTTGGTAGCAGAGCGGAAATGGTGCTTCCTGGGGGAATCCCCATGATCTCCAGGGTAGAGCCTGTTCTGAATTATTCAATAAAGGGTCAGTTTGTCATTTTTGCATGTGTCAAAGGCCAGCTAATCCTATATGAAAACACTGGATCTGGTTTACACTTACACATGTCAGAGAGATATGCACATGACAGAAAAAGCTGTGTAAAGACCACCCACACCTGCCTACTGTTTTAAAAATACAAGTGTGTGTGTGTGTGTGCGTGTGTGTGTGTGTGACAGAGAAGCAGGAAGGAAGGGAGAGAAGCAATGGTAATGGGGCATAGAGAAGAAATTGATAACTGTTTAAACTGGGCATGGATGGGCGCTCCCTCTGGCAGGGCTAAACCCCACAGAATAATCCCCCTGAGAATAACAACTAGCATGTAGCATGGTACCTTTTCTTTTCTTTCTTTTTTTTTTTTTTTAATTTGTTTGTTGAGTTGGTTTTTAACCTGAAGGCAGCCAACAGTCATTTTGTGCAGCTAAAATTCCTATAAAAAGTATGCAGTCTTTGGGGTTCGAAAAATCAGAAGATGGAGTTTGGGGCAACGGTAAAAACAGTGCTGGATACTCACATGGACCCCTGGATAAGGGGAATCCTTAGAGCACCTTTGTGCCTTGAAGTCTCTTTGAGCTACAGGTTATACACATTTCATTTTAAAAATAATATGGGTGGCTCAGTGGGTTAAGCCGCTGCCTTCGGCTCAGGTCATGATCCTAGAGTCCTGGGATCGAGCCCCGCATCGGGCTCTCTGCTCAGCAGGGAGCCTGCTTCCTCCTCTCTCTCTCTCTGTCTGCCTCTCTGCCTACTTGTGATCTCTGTCTGTCAAATAAATAAATAAAATCTTTAAAAAATAAATAAATAAATAAAAATAAAAATAAAAATAATATGGGGTGAGGCACCTGGGTGGCTCAGTTGGTTAAGCATCAGACACTTGGTTTCAGCTCAGATCATGATCTCAGGGTCCTGGGATTGAATCCCTCATCGGGCTTCCTCCTTAGTGATGAGTCTTCTTGTCCTTCTCCCTCTGCTCCTCCCCAGGCTCACACATGCACACTCTCTTTATAAAATAAATAAATCTTAAACAAATTTTTAAAAATTATAAAATAATATATCTGTTTTTTTTTCCTTTCTTAGGACAAAAACAAAACAAAACAAAAAAAAAAACAACCAACCAACCCTGAAAAGGTGTTTCCAATAAAACTGAATTACAGCCACTTTGGAAAATGGTGTGGAGATTCCTCAAAACATTAAAAATAGAGCTACCTTATGACCCTGCAATTGCACTCCTGGGTATTTACCCCAAAGATACAGATGTAGTTAAAAGAAAGGCCATCTGTACCCCAATGTTCATAGCAGCAATGGCCACGGTCACCAAACTGTGGAAAGAGCCAAGATGCCCTTCAACGGACAAATGGATAAAGAGGATGTGGTCCACATATACTATGAAATATTTCTCAGTCATTAGAAAGGATGAATACCCAGGTTTTGCATCAACATGGATGGGACTGGAGGAGATTATACTGAGTGAAAACAAGTCAAGCAGAGAAATTCAATTATCATATGGTTTCACATTCTTGTGGATCATAAGGAATAGCATGGAGGACATCAGAAGGAAGGAGAAAATGAAGGGAGGGAAATCAGATGGGGAGATGAACCATGAGAGACTGTGGACTCTGGGAAACAAATTGAGGGTTTTAGAAGGGTGGGGGTAGGGGGATGGGCGAGCCTGGTGGCGGGTATCAAGGAGGGCATGTACTGCATGGAGCACTGGGTATTATAGGTAAACTGTGAACACTGCATCAAAAACTAATGATGGACAATAAGGTGACTAATGTAACACAATAAAAAAAATCTGAAGTAAACTCGCTGCAGAAGGATTTAACTGTGATACTTTGTTTCAACAACATCACATGAGCAGTAAAAAGCAGACGGTTTATATAGAAAGCGTTCTGGCTATTATGTGGAGGAACATGAGAGAAAAACAGCTCATCACAGGTGTAGTTGGTCATTTAGTCAGTTGGTGTCAGACTCTTAAAGGACTGTATTTACTTCCGATGCCAGCATCACTTGTAAAATTTACTAACTTCTATAATAAAATTCATTGTTGTTGAGAACTTGTGGAAGGCAGAATAACAGCCCCTCAAATCTGTGCCTGTTCGGGGCACCTGGGTGGCTCAGTGGGTTAAGCCGCTGCCTTCGGCTCAGGTCATGATCTCAGGGTCCTGGGATCGAGCCCCGCATCGGGCTCTCTGCTTGGCGGGGAGCCTGCTTCCCTTCCTCTCTCTCTGCCTGCCTCTCTGCCTACTTGTGATCTCTCTCTGTCAAATAAATAAATAAAATCTTTAAAAAAAAAAAAAATCTGTGCCTGTTCTTATCCCCAGGATCTCTCAGTCTGGTAGTTCATATGGCGAAAGGTATTACAGATAGGAAGAAGATTGCAGACCTTGGGATGAAGAAATTATCCTGCATTACCTGGTGGTCCCAGTTTAGTCACGAGTCCCTCAAAGTGGAGAACCTTTCCTAGATTCAGTCAGAGGGCCACAACTTTGTTGGCTGAAGGTGAAGGAAGAGGGTCGGGAACCAAGGAATGTGGGCTGGAAGATGCACAGGTAGGGACTGGGCACTCCCACAGAGCACCAGAAAGGAACACAAACCACCCCTCCCCCCCACAGCCTTGATATACCTCTGTGAGATCAGACTTCTAACCCACAGAACTCTGAGACCATAAATTAAGTTGTTTAAACTGCTATATTTGTGGAATTTGCTAAAGCGGCAACAGAAAACTAACACAGAACTCTGCTATACATGAGCAGAAAAACTAGGAATCTTTTTTAAAGTTTCCTTTGGGGTAAGAAGGCGATTACATAACTACACTGGGGGATGATTTGATGTAGGTTTTTGTTTTCAGGTGGCAGAAGGATGGATCCGAAACTTCCAAAGATCTTCCTGTATGTGAAGATTATCTTCGTCGAAGTTCTCCAGAATAAATTGCACCTTGTCTTAGAGGCGTGAATGAATATACAATAGGTGGCAGAAAAACAATGTAAAAATAATAATTCTTCAATATTATTTATGTATGATTTCTAAATACATAAATACACATTTATTTCTCATATCTATTTTTTCCCAAACTGATGCATGTTCAATCAAAAAAAAAAAAGTGGAGGCTCTGAGTCATAATCAATTAAACTCCCCTGCCAAAGATGTAGAAATAATTAACCAATCTATGTTGATGTTCACTATTCTACATAACTTAGGTAAAAGCAGAGACCATCAACATGAGGAAAAGTTAAATTGAATACGTGATTATGAAAATGAGAACTCAGATTTTTTTTGTCTCATTTTTCACTTTCACCAAATTTTGCAAAGACTGAGTATTCATTTTCATTGCCCTAATTCTTTCACCTTCAAGCTGCCTAAGAAAGCATTTAACCTCTTACAGTCTTATCCAAAGCATACATGGGTAAAACAGTAATGAGGAATCTCACCTAGTTGCTAATAATTTCTGTAAGAAAAAGGACTGGTCGCACTTCCTGTTACCGTGATTCTAAAAGTCTTTTTATATATTCTTAGCTTATAATTTTATTAATTTAGAAATCACTGCTTATACTTGCCTCCCTTAAAAATTTCCAGCATCTCTGTAGCTCACTTTAGCAGGTTATGTTATCAAATATCATACCTTGTTGTAGTCATCTACCAAATTCTAGGACATTTCTCCTAAGCCACCATTAATCTCCTCATTAACACACCCGAGGCTCTTTCTCCAAATTCATTTTACTCATCCTATAAACATCTAATATAAAAATGAAGATTAAATCCAGAAGGATCAAAGACCTAAAAATAAACGCAGAAAGGAAAAAAACGACCACAAGGTGGAGCTGGAGGATTAAACACATGATAGAATTTCTTTGGGGTATTTCTTGTTTTGGGGCTTTTTTTTCCTAGGATTTATTTTGAAGTGTATATTCATCCAATCAGGAAAATATGCTCAGTCTTTGCAAAATCTTCGTTTTCTCCATTCTTTTTTGTGAATTAATTTTCATTCTGCCCAGTCGCTAGATATTTTGAAAGTACTTTGAAAGTATTCTCTGGAATAGGCATGTAATATGGAATGATCACTGAAGAAGGGAGTAACTTCTTATTGTGTAAACTCAGTATTTCTTTTAATGTATCTAGGACCAACAATAGCTCCATATTTAATACTGCTTCCCTTATTTTTCACAATGAGCAGTATTTTCTGGGGGATTTGATATGAGAGCAGCATGGAAATTTGAAGCTTATTTGAGTTTGGGGTTTAGGAAATACGCGAAGTTTCCATTTATTGAAACGGAGAGGCATAGAGGGAAACCACGGGGACAGAGTTGTTTATTAATTTTTGATGTGTTACATTTAAAAACCCTATAACATATGCAAACAAGTATGCCAAATCTTCAGTCAGATATTTGGGTCTGGTAATCAAACCCTGGCATGAATATATATATATATCTGGAGATCCCTTATACATGGCTGTTGCTCCAAGCCATGGATCTGAAAGAGCTCATCCAGGGATGAGTACAAACAGGACAGAGGACCAGGAACTCCCCCTCTGGGTCACAACAGCATTTTGGAGCCTGATAAAGAGAGCCAGCAAATCTGAGGGAGGATTAGATTGTGAAGTAGGAAGAAAAACTAGATAATGGTGTCCTATAGAACAGGGTATTTTGGAGAAGAATTTTAAGTTAAAATAAATAATCAATTATATTAGAAAGAGGAACGGGAGTGGTGCGTGGGTGGCTCAGTGGCTTAAGCCTTGGACTCTTGATTTTGGTGACTCAGGTCATGATCTCAAGGTCATGTGATCAAGCCCCAGGTGTGCATCTGCCCGCACTGCAGTCTGCTGGGATACTCTCTCCTTCTCCCTTCCCCTTTGCCCCTTTCCCTGCTTCTGTGCAACGGCTCTCATAAATAAATAAATAAATAAATAAGGACAGGAATGTGGGCTGGCATATGGTAGGATTTGGGAAGTCATTCTGAATACAAACAAATCAAGATTAGATAGCTAAAATCTAAGACTGCTCCATAAAGAAAAGTACCATGACTTACTCCGTGAATATTCATTGCCAATTTCAGTGTCTGAAATTGTTAAAATATATTTGCTTTAAATTAAAGAGATGGCTTTATTAAAGTGCCTCTTAATCTCTAAAATACTAATCAAAGATTTTTATCCCAAATTCAAACTCATCAGAATATTTGCAATGAGGACTTTTTCTGTTATACTTTATTAAGCCAAGAAAAGAGGGGCAAAAAAATATACTAACATACCGATGACAGACCTTGTAGGGTGCATAAGAGATATCTAACAAAGTAGCACCTGGTTGGTTCAGTTCGTACAGCATATAACTTTTGATCTTGGGGTTGTGAGATTGAGCCCCATGTTGGCAAAAGAGCTTTCTGTAGAAAAAAAAAAAAAAAGTGGTATCTAGCAAAGCCTCTGGATTGTGGAAAAGGAAAAGAAAAGTTTGTAATCTCTCTCTCTTTTTCCTGCAGTTCTCTGCTTAATTTTTGCTGAGTAACTCAGCTTGTATTTATAGCATATGTAGAGGAAGAAAACAGAACGAAGACTAATGTTATCAGGGACTCCTTTGACCCTGAGGGACTCTGTACTCACCCAGCATTTTCCTAACACCTCCAAGCCGAGTTGGGGGGTTACAACTAAAGGCAAATATATTTTTGTGGAACATAGATCTGGACATAAGACAAATATCCAAAACCCAGTGATGCATTGCAATCATTAAAAGGAAACAACAAAAACAAAAACAAAAAACAAAAAACAAAACAAAACAAAAAAACAAAAGAAAGTCCCGAGGCTGAGCTATAGGTAGGAAAGGAATATCATCTGAGGCTTAGGTTTCTTAAATGTACAATTTTAAGTATTTGCGAATCAAGTAAGTCCAACATATTCCTTGCTATTTGCAAGAAGAATAAGTGGGATATTTTATAACTCATCCAATTGTCCAAGACCTAGAAAATGTGGAAACCACAACAAATCAAGCTGTTGTGTTTCTTACCTCCTGAAAGTATCTGCTAATTGAACATGAAAATGTTTACAATAATTATAAAGTCTTCCAAATGTCCATGGATCTTGTAGTTTCATATTTGATTTAATTTAACTATAAATTTTCTGAAGTTACATATTTGGTTACTTGGAGAAATGAATAAAGGTTGATTGAAAAACTATCTTGAACTAAATTCTCCACATTCTTTTCTGTCACTAAGTCACAATTATTTTTTCAGGATTTCTGTATATTTTAGTGGGAAAAAAAAAGCTGATGTAAGATAGTGATGGGAAGAACATGGAACAGAGGAGTAAAGGTAGAAGAAAAGCCTCAGGACTTGGTGTATGAATAAAGGCGGCCAGAAAGGGAGGGCTAGAATAATTCCCAGGCTGTGCTGAGAGATTGGGGGTTTGCATGCACTGCTAGGAAGAGCTAACAGTCCTCTTGAATGAGGAGAAATTATGCAGATGGAAGCAGAGGTAGATTAATGATCAACTACAGATTTGAATTTACCTTGCTTATGACTGGGAAACACCGAATATTTTACCTGAGCTACAAAACCCAGTGAAAAAAATAGGTGTGGGGCTTAAGAAATTTGATTATTTGATTTTCAGTACTTTAATTAGATTTTACATTTATTAAAAGTGGGATTTTTGAACAATGATTGGTTTTTAGTGAAAATATTTACATCATGCTAAGTTTATGTTCCTTGAATCAGGCAATGCCTTTCATGTTTGTTTGTTTGTTTAAAATTATTTGAGTTGTGTAGGGAAAGAAATTTTAAGATGAAATATTATTTTAAGTGAACTGACAAAGAATTCAGAGTGAAGGAGATAACAGAAAGGAAGGACAAATATGTACAAGATGTACCAAAGGAAATATTAGTAATCAAAATACCTGCTGTGAGATCTTATGTAATTTCTATACTGAAAAGTCTAAGACACTACTAACTAAAGAAAACATAAAAATAAGATTATTTTGATGAAGTCCCAAAAGTTTATTTTCGCTTTTGTTTCCTTTGCCTTTGGAGACATATCTTGGAAGAAGTTGCTGTGGCTGATATCGAAGAGGTTACTGCCTATGTTCTCCTCTAGGATTCTGATGGATTCCTGTCTCACGTTGAGGTCTTTTATCCATTTTGAGTTTATCTTTGTGTATGGTGTAAGAGAATGGTCGAGTTTCATTCTTCTACATATAGCTGCCCAGTTTTCCCAGCACCACAAAACCAAAAACAAAACAAACAAACAAACAAACAAAAAACCCAAAAACAAACAAACAAACAAAAAAATAAAATTATTTATAAGAAAAATACCTAGAAGTTACTTAGAAGAAGGGAAGTCTTCTGTCCATAAAGGTTTAACAAAATTTTTTTTAAAAATCTGCTCTAAAACTATATAAATCTACCCAATGACAAAATAGACAGCACCCTCACTAATATCCTTACATTAGTATAGCAGCTAGCCTTCTCTAGCTATTCTTCTAATTCCTTTCAATGTGAGCTGCAGTAACAATTTGAAAACCCATTTTATAGTTAAATGTGTTTAACTGTAGTTATAGTTACATATAGTTACTATGGTAGAGTCACAGTCCAGTGTGAAGGGCACTAGGAACCTGTCCCTTCCACAAATAGCTCTTCTTTGAAGCACCACTGTACTTGGAATTACACAATTTCACAAAAGATTTTTCCCTTCCTGGATGTTCACTGTAAAGTGAAAACATTACTGAAAGACAGTAATCACTAACTCTATATTATTCCACTTTATTTGATTGATTTTTCTTTAATGCCTAAACCCAAGAAATATGAAGTCGGCCTCCTGTGGAGTCCTCAAATTTTTAAACAATATGATTTGTGAATGATGCAAGAATTTGGATGAATTCTAGATCATAATTAGGAATGGTGCCTTCTAACACAAGACCTTGAAACATCTACTCTAGGCCATTTTTTATCAAATTATATTAGACATGCTCCTCACAATGGAACAGACTATGTATCTGCTCGTGTTTTATCCAGGAATTTTTGTCGAAAGCAGTTCATTTAAACAATACTATTTAGACTCCACTAAGGTTAAGTTGAAGCATGAACTTTTGTTCTTTGAAAGGATACAATAAGGAGACATTCCTTCATTCAGAGTTGAAGATAAGAAAACAGGAAACAAATGTGATATCTACTCCTTTACTGCAAGTTATTATTTTTATATTTTTATGCTCAAGGTCCATGTATCTCTGAACAGCTATGAAAGGGCTTCCTGGAAGAAAAAAGGTCCAAAAAACAAGAACAAAACAGGACCAAAAATATGTGCCCCAACTCATAGAACCCCACCTTACCAGAAAGAGGAGGAACACGGACTAGCAGTCACTGGAATCTATAAGAGTGGACACTGCAATTTTGCGAAGTCATTGAACCCTGAGCTCACTTGCAGTCCAAGGGAAGCCATGCTGGACGAAGATGGATACATCACCTTAAATATTAAAAATCGAAAGCCACCTCTCACCTCAGGTAAGAATACCCAGAGCCAGGGATCTGGAAGTTAATTATTGAAATAGGTCAACCCCACTTTCCTTTTTCTACTAGTGATAGCACGTATCATTTTATTTTATTTTCCCTATGACCTTCCTGCTCTACAGAATTTGAGTAATGCCTACTTAGGCTCAGACAGATTTATTTAGAATATAAGCAACAAGAGATGAAAGCAGAGAACTTTATGTTAAGCCTATACAGTTTAATGTTGGGTGGAATAGAAACCAAGAGAATAGGAGGAAAGGATGTGTTATAACCTCATTTTCTCTGTTGTTGGCACATAGGTGTGATTCTTCATTTGTTGCTTATAAAAGCAATTGTTTATGGGGTTGGGCACAAAACAAGACACAAAACACAAACTTCTGTTTTAACTCAGAGAAAAGTCCATTGGAAAAGGACCGATGTGTGGAATGGGAATGGGCTGTACTTTCTATTGATGATCCCCAAAGGAACACCAGCAAGACCTGGCAACAAAGCTATTTACATCACTCAGAAAGCCTTGAGAGGGCAGGGGACAGGGGTGACACTGCCCCATAGCTACCCCATACTGCCTGTCCCCTAACATTTGTATTCTATGTCTACAGTTGACCCTGCTTCCTCACCTCTGTGGCGTGTGACGGCTTTGATTCTGCTGGTCTTGTGCATGGGGTTAGTTGTTGGGCTGGTGGCTCTGGGGATGATGTGTAAGTATTGACTCATTGCAAAAGATTTGTTCTGAGGAAAGCACAACCTGAGTCCTGGTGTATGCCACTAAGCTCGCTTGTCACTGTGTGTCTCTTTGTTGCTGCTTCAGTCATCTTATACTTGGCTACCAAGACATTCTCAATAATGGAGAGCTCTTACTTTTCCTCCTGATTCAAATCACTATAATTGAAATTATTTCAAGAACTTTAAACTGGTCTTTAAGATCCCCCTTAGTCTAGATTCACACTATCTTCTCATTTTTTTTTTTTTCTCTTTACCCTGCATATCTTCAGTTCCAGCCGACATGGACTTTTCTCAGTTTCACAGATAGATCCTCTTTCACTGTCTGAAATTTCTCTCTATTGTATTCCCTCTTCCTAAGATGCCCTCCTTCTCACTTTGCTTAATGAATGCATTTACTTTCACTCAGAAGCAATTTATATCCCATCTCATTTATAAATATTTTCTTTTTATAAATCTAAAAGCCCGCAGTATCACATTACCATCCATGTAGCTGTTGCTTGTTTGTGTGCTTGTTTATTTGTTCACAAGATATTTTAGAATCTTTTGTTCACCATTGTTTATTCACTTGATTATGATATCATTTTGGGCACAAGAAATCAGTGTTTTTTTAAATAAATGGATATTTTGATATCACATGAAAAACAAAATAACAGATGTCATGTCATTCTTCTCTGAAATCTGCTTAGAAATCTATATACAAAGGAATATCAAAACATTCGTTTGGGGCATGCAATTTGATCATGGCATTTTTCTTATTTGTGATTTTCTTCTTCATAGAGTTCATGTCTTCTTTTGGATAAGCATCAGGTGTCAGTTTTGCATAGTTCTTAATTTGTTCTTTACACCCTCCTTTACCCAGACCCCTTTGCAGTACTCATTTACTCATGTCTATCTAGTGAACACTTTCCAGATTGACAGTTCTACTGAAATTAAAGTTCATTGAAAGGTCTCTGTATCACCTTTGTGATCCTGATTATAAATTATTATCTAATTTTTACACCTAGCTGTCAGAGAGCTAAACCACCAACAAGTGGAGAATAAAAATGTCTCAGGAACTCTGCACCAAGTAGCAAAGAAGTTCTGTCAATATTTAATAAAACAGTTGGAACAAAAGAACAGTGTCAGTAAGTATGGTTTTATAACCTCTTCATCTCCACCCCCACCCCGCCCCAGAGTAGTTCTGTGATGCTATCTGTAGGGAACCTGAAGATCTGTGGAAGACACTGATTATGGGGAAAGTGAAAGTAAAAAGTATGGATTCCTATGCTTGATTTCACCTTAAGGCCATAAATGCAGCCCATGTGACAGAAACTGGAGATATTATGGAGATAGCTGCTATGGATTCTTCAGGCACAACTTGACATGGGAAGAGAGTAAGCAGTTCTGTATTAACATGAATGCTACTTTGCTGAAGATTGCCAGTCAGAACGTTCTGGTAAGGAGATTCCTATGTCACGTATACTCGAGTCATAAGAAGAATCTTAAGTGAAACATTCGACTTTAAAAAAATATATATGTATATTTTTTCTCTTGTCTTCCAGCCTGTGCTACTCTGAGAGCCTTATCAAGCCCAGTAGAAATGACCATATTTAAGAATAGAAAGGGGTAACATGAACTAATGAGACTGAGATTTCAGGTATTATCTCTGTGACAAGTCATTTCACTTTTCTCAGTTTCCTTGATTGCATTTGCTAATCCATGAAAGGATCTCAAAGTACAAAGAAACTCTAGCATTGTAAAATATAAATAGCACTGTCATCCCAATATTACATGAGTCCTTAGTTCCTGCTAAATTGTTGAACAATTGAACTTGAACAAACCATGATGCAGACTTCACCTTTTCATAGGCTCTTCCATAGTTTTGGGAATAATCTCATTTGTAAAACACACAGGACTTCAGCTGAAATTTTTCTACTAAACATGTCTCCTCTTCCACATTTTCCTCTTAAACAGCTTCTAACAAAGGCTCTACTTTGAAACAAAATATGTTCACATCCACTTATGCACTCTCCCTTTATTATTTAATGTAGCCTTTCTCTTTTTTTATGAATCCTGGGAATAAACCAGAAACCAAGCCTTGGAGTCTCCCTTCTGCCAAATAATAGATTTATTAAAACATTTTTTAAAAAGCAGGAATTATTTATGGTCCTTAACCTACAATCTCCAATATGGTATTTATTCAGATTCTGTATATTAAAAACAAAAGCAAGTAGAAGATCTGGTTTGGGCTGTGTGCAGACATTAAATTGAACTCAAAGAGTGAAGCCAGTCATATTCTACAGAACTGCTGTAATTGATTAACAAAATTGATTATACTTTTCCTGAGATAAAGTCCACAGTAATGGACCAGACATGAGGAGAACATTCCCTTGATACTCATGATCATTTGTTGCCTTGTTATTCTAACTGCTGTAACACTCACTAACTGCTTTTGTGGACTCAGACTCATAGAGAAGATATTCAGGTAAGTAAATTAACTTTCTTTCCAATCGGGCAAAATAACGGAGTGTCCTAAAATCTCAATTTCAATAACAGGAGGCTAAATGGAAGTATACAAATATGTCTTGAATCTTGGTACTCTAAACTGATGCCAGGTTGGAGGTTTATACGTAAGAGAGGAAGTAATGTCATTTTTGAGAAACAAAGAATAGTTGAATTTCAGGGAGAATATACTTCGTATAGTGAAGTATGTCATGTGGATGTATTTTAAAGAATAGAACAGGAGTTAACAGAAAGGGGACGGGTAGCTCACGCTTTAAAAAATGAGCAATAGGGGTGCATGAGTGGCTCAGCCAGTTAAGCATCTGACTCTTGGTTTTGGCTCAGGTTGTGATCTCAGGGTCCTGGGATTGAGCCCCATTTTGGCTCCATGCTCAGCAGTGAATCTCCTTGAGATTCTTTCCCTCTGCCCACCCCCTGATCATGCTCTCTCTCTCTCAATCTAAAATAGATAAATCTTTAAAAACATAAATAAATAAGGGGCGTCTAGGTTTTTTGGTTGGTTAAGTATCTTCCTTTAGCTCAAATCATGACCCCAGGGTCCTGGAATAGAGTCCCATATAGGGCTCCTTGTTCAGAAGGAAGTCTCCCTCTGTCCCCTCCCCCCTGCTCATGCTCTCTCACTATCTCTTTCTCTTAAATAAATAAAATCTTTTAAAAATTATAATAAATAAATAAGCAGTCAAAAGTCACTTTTACACATTATCTCTTACTCTGTGTTTCACTTCTGTTAAGAAGCTTGAGTCATTTTTTTATTTGCCAAGAATGCACTCTCACCTATCTGTTTTTCTGGGAGATATGAGAGTATATGACTATTTGACTCTTTTTAATTTTGTTACCCATGAATTGATTGATTGACTGATTGATTTCTCCATTAATTTGCCAAATATGCACTGGAAATCTTTTTTTTTTTTTTAAAGATTTTATTTATTTATTTGACAGAGAGAGATCACAAGTAGGCAGAGAGGCAGGCAGAGAGAGAGAGAGGAGGAAGCAGGCTCCCCACTGAGCAGAGAGCCCGATGCGGGGCTCGATCCCAGGATCCTGAGATCATGCCCCTGCACTGGAAATCTTAAAAAAAAAAAAAATCAGTGCTCCAGGGACACCTGGGTGGCTCAGTGAGTTAAAGCCTCTACCTTCAGCTCAGGTAATGGTCTCAGGGTCCTGGGGTGGGGCCTCTCATTGGGCTCTCTGCTCAGCAGGGAGCCTGCTTCCCCTTCTTTCTCTCTGCCTGCCTCTCTGACTACTTGTGATCTCTGTAAAATAAATAAATAAAATCTTAAAAAACAAAAACAGACAGAAATTCCTAACCTCAGGAGCTTATGTTCTACTTGGAGAAAGAGGCAATAAACAAAGCAAATGGGTGTAGTGTATCATATAGTAAATAGTGATAATTCCTAAATTAAAAAATGTAAATTAGGAAAAGCAAATGCTGTTTGTAATCCCTTTGAGAATGACATCACATAATTCCTTTTACTCAATCAACCAAAACAAATTAATATTTACAATGTAAATATTGTAGGCTACTACAGAACTAAGTTGGACAATGAATCCAAAGCAAGTAGAAGTTAAATGTAGGGAGTAATAATGTTTCACCAACAATATATTTCTTTCTTTATTTTCCTTCTCTAGTCATTCACCATTATCTTATTTAAGACCCATATCTGGTACTCTATTTGAAACTCTAGTCTTCAGTCAATGGAAGATAAACATATAGAAAGGTTACAATATCTGTCTCCTGTAAACATTTTTTTCTGTATTCTACAAGCAATTTTTTATTCTAAAACAAGTGAACTTGGCACAATTCTAAATATTAAATATAATTAATTAACATTCACATAGACATACACCTAGCTTGTTGTTGTTGTTCAGGGTCTTACCATGAATGTCTTTACATCGTTACAAGAATTGTGCAAGCAGGTTGACCATTATATTTGTCTGTGTTTGCAATAGGAGTACATGAAGTCCAGGACTGGATTAATTCGTTGGGTTGGATTGTCCCGCAAGAGCTCTAATGAGGTCTGGATGTGGGAAGATGGCTCTGTGCCCTCCAAAAATGTGTAAGTCAATGGACATTCAGAATACAAGGCACAACGAGCAGATTTTATTCTTGAGATCCTCTACGTTCTTGAAGGCGAGCTACTTAAAAGTTGGAGGTGGCTCCATGACCTACTGTGTACTATAAAAGCAGCAGCACTCACTGACATCCTACTCCTAATAAGTGAGCTCTGGTAATAAGACAATTCTACTGTACTTACCTTCCCATTCCTTTGCTCTTTATCCAAGTCACAATCCACCTCTATTCTGGTATTTTTCCCCATTCATTTCTACCCTCAAATTTACCATTGGAATGTGTGTGTGTGTGTGTGTGTGACTTGATCTGACTCCCTTCACATATTTTTAGAACAAAATAATCATTCTTATTATTTTATGGTTGAAAGTGATTGAGTTGAGGATTCTTTTCACTTTTCAGTATCATTTTACCTACTTTTCCTCCCCAGGGGTCTCCAAGATTCAGGCACACCATCATTCACAAGGTGGTTCTAGCATTCATATCACAATGCTCCATCCTTCTACAGATAATCCAGGCAAAGGAGGCATTATAGTAAGAGTTATTTAATGTGGCTTTCCAATCTCCAATCTCAAGACCTTTGGTCATCTTGTATATCAAAACTGTAAGGTCTCTCCAGTTAAAATTAAAACAGATAAACACAACTTGTATGATCTGATTATTACTTAAATTTTCAATTCATTTTTTCAACAGATACTAAATGTTTACTGTGTGTAGGAGCAAAGGATGCTGCAAGTATAAGCAAACTTCTTCATAGATCTTGAGCTTACTTCTTATCATTTGCTGCTTCCTTCACAATATTGCAGGCAAACTGGGAAACCTCTGTGCTTTCAACAGATAAAACTTGTTCTGTTGTCTTAGGGCTTTTGTACTTACTGTTTTCTTCTAGAATGCTCCAAGTCCAGAACTCCATGACGGGGTCCCCCTTGTGACTCACATGTCTGTTTAAACATCACTACCCAGATGAGGTCAACCTTAATTACCCAAATTAAATTAGGTTCCTTCCACCCATATCCACTCAAGTCCATTATCACACCATTTCATTTCTTCCTAACTTTTACCACTCTCTGAAATTTTCAATTTGTTGGCTTCTTACCAATATCCTCTTACTATAATGTAAGTTCCCCAGTAGAAGGGACCGTGCCTCTGTTTACTCTACCAATACTGGCACAGACAACAACTTTGGCACGTAGTTGGTATCCCATAGATATTTGGCAAATAAATTAGATCTATACATTCTTTGTTCCCTTGTCATAAGCAGCACAGCTGGGCATATAGACAAGTTAATAGGCGATTACAATAGAGGGTGCTGCCTTATTTCTGTTACCCTACAACATAAATCTTCATTTCAAAAATATTTAATCAACTTAACCATTCCTTGAGCTTATTCCAAGTTTGTGAAGCCTATTTGCTCTACAGGGCTCTTCCATCTCCCCTCTGTTTACCTAAATCCTACCCTTCTTTCAAGACATAACTAAAGTGTGATCTTCTATGAAAAGAAGAAAAGATAAAAGCCTTTCCTGTCATTTCAGACCCCATCCATCTCTTTCTCCCTCCTACTGTTCCTACTGCTCACTTTTTGCTTAATCTAAGCTGTACTGAATTGCTATTGACTCAAGCAGATGTACATACTTTCTATTCACAAGCATACTGAAAATTTCTCAATGATCTGAGCATTGTTTTTTACTTTTATCCCCATACTTTGTATTTCCACTTTGTGGACAAAATACTTTCATGCAGAGTTGAATTGTTGACTACTTATATAGCTTTTAGAGGAACTCATTCTACCTTTTCCATTCACAGGTTTGAGCTTTCTGGAAATGAAAGAGAAAATATGAATTGTGCTTATTTTCATGATGGGAAAATTTACCCTACCTTCTGTAAGAACAAGCATTATCTGATGTGTGAGAGGAACGCAAGCATGGTGAATGTGGACACATTACTCTAATGCAAAGAGATAGACAAGATGTCACAGACAAGTTCTTGATTATACAATGAAAGATCTGGGTGAAGGACTCACTAGCCATAAAATTGCTTATTTTTCCTTTTATTCCCCTTAGAGTCATCTTTATATTAGCTTTTCTACCAATACCACCTCATCCTTTCTTTATATATCCCCTTTTACTAAGGGATGATTTCGTCCCTTCTTTATATATCCAGAATTCTGTCTGTGAGTTGATCATTTGTTCTCAATTCTTCTGTTTCCATGGACTTTCTTCTTGATTTCCATTCCTAATTATCTCAACATGGTATGATTCACCACATCTTGAGACATAAACATATACACTTTAAATTGAAATAGGAAAGGCTAGGACTTAACTGATTTAAGTTGTGCAAAATATCTAAGTCTGAAAGATAGCACAAAGCAGTGGAAAGAATACTAAACTTGGAATCAGTGGAACAATCTAGATGGTGTGATTACTTAAAGTACAACCATAGGCCAACTAGTCATGTAGCCTCTTTACTATGCATTTACTCATATTTCAAATAGAATAACACCCATGACTTCACAGTTGTACAACCTAATAAAACACTAGCTATGTCAGAAATTCCATAAAGGCCAACACTGTGACTTTCCCATTTGTCGTTGTATGTGAAGCACCAAGCACGATTCCTGGCTCACTGGAAACAGAAAAATAGTTGTTTCTCATTATGTGAGAAGCATACAATCTGTAAAACACTACACAATTACAATTTGGATTCCAGGTCCACCTTTGGTCAGATTCAACAGCAAAGAAATTAAAGTTTCATTCTGTGCAAGGAAAATGGTAGTGTTTGACTTCTTAACAAGGCCTTTAGGCAAGTAGACAAAACAGCAAGTACAAATGCTTTATCTTTTCCTGACAGTTCTATGCTTGGTTTTTGCTGAGTAACTCATAAAGTATTTATAGATATGTGGGGAGGCACACTTTCACAGGATAACAGGCAAACATTGCCATTCTTTCCCATAGCTTCCCTGAGGCTCTTTCTTCTTACATCAGTAGTAATAAAATTCATGAATATGAGTCTCAAACATCTCAACTGAGATGTTTGTTAAAATGTGGATGTTCAGGCACCTGGGTGGCTCAGTGGGTTAAAAGCCTCTGCCTTCGGCTCAGGTCACGATCCCAGAGTCCTGGGATCAAGCCCGGCTTTGGGCTCTCTGCTCGGGAGGGAGCCTGCTTCCGCCTCTGTCTCTCTGCCAGCCTCTCTGTCTGACTTGTGATCTCTGTCTGTGAAATAAATAAATAAAATCTTTAAAAAAAAAAAAAAACAAACATGGGGATGTTCAAACACAAACACTTAAGTTCTCAGCTGAAAGGCTAAGGAGACATTGAGAATTGTGCTTTTAATAAGCTCTCCTACTTGATTCTCATACACGTAGTTTTTAAATACATTTTGAAAAAATTACATTGACACTTACTGCCTATGTGGCTTTTGCTAAGTTACTCTGTTTCCTCCTTTATAAAATGGGCTTAACATTACTCTTTTATTCATAGGTAATAGCAAGGATCATTTAATATAGCATATAAAGCACTGAGCAGAGTATCAAGCATGTAATAAACACTCAATAAATATGCATTATTTTATATGTTTGAGTACTAATACTCAAAGACACTTGAATCTTTATCTTATTTATCTTATTTTAGACTATCAGTAAAAACAGATTTTGGGGGACTGAGGAAAAAACAGATTTTGGGGGACTGAGGAAAAATAACACAGGTACCTCAGATTCTGCTTCTAGTTCAAATGTCTGGAGATCTTGTGTTTTCGGGGATAGTGTCATTAGTTTACTGTTTTTTACTTGATGATTTAGAGAAATGGAATAGGAATTAATAACTCAGAAACTCATCCAAAAACGACCAAACATGTCTCTGGACTTTCATGTTTTATTACCTACAAATGGAAAAACATATATTTATGTATTACTATATGGCACAAGTAAATTTCAAAGAATAATGTCTTAGCTTGTGGCGAAAATCCAATTAAAATATGTTAACCAACCAACTATGCCTACGAAGATTCTTTTTTCTGGTACTCATATCAAAGTCATCTTACACATGAAATCGGAATAGCACAGATTTTAATAGCACAGGCTCTGTGATCAGACCACCTACTTTCAAATACTAACTCTTCCACTTACTACCCAAGTGAACTTCGGTAAATAATTTGACTTCTCTGTTCTTCAATGTACAATTAAGTTACAGTGTATTCAAAATAGTACTTACTTCACAGAGCTGATTTGAGAATCAAAGTAATTCATGTAAAAGCCTTTTGAAACAGCACTTGGAATGTAATGAATAATAAATAACAGGTGGTATGATCTAAAACATCAAAAGCAATAAAAGTAACATTAGTCCTTTATTGGGAGAGCCCAATGTTTCCCCCAAAGAAAATTATCAGAGAATATACTAAAGTAGAGAAAACTAGATCTTTCTGAGCTTGCTATTTAGCGCTGATAAAATTTGAGAGCCCCTGGAAATTATTGACAACTCATTAAACTTCTGTTCCTGTGCTCCCGACATTAGTCTTCATGCATATTTGATATGTTCCTTCCTCCTTTTGTCCTCAAGGTAGAAATCATTATATAAAGAAGGCCACAGAAAGTTACATCACATTGTTTTTCAGGTCAACATCTCAGGCCATTTGAAGTATTTGGAGACTTCGCTGGATATTCTCCATTTACATCTTGAGAGACTCTCAGCCCCGCTCTGTGCCTTGTGAGGCAGAACTGAAGTGAAAAGCACTATCTGGAGCAACTTTCCTCTGGTTTCCAGTTAATTTACCTTCTATTGAGAAGTACTTGCAATAATCAAAGGGTGAAAGGAGAGAGTGGTCAGGGTACTTACTACTCATTCCCTTGGCTCTCTCCTTACCATGCCATGTTTGGCAAAGACTGCATGTTCTGTATCTGAGGTCATGGCCCCTATCAGATACCCTCCCCTTAACTCCTCGGGCCTGGGGTAATAACATCCTCATGAATAATGCATAATTCACCTCCTCTTTCTGTTCCCATTAGTCTTTCTCTAAACTTTACAAACAGTGTCTTGATTCAATGCTCTGAGATTACTCCTCGAGTGTGTCATTTGTTTTCCTTTGTTATAGACATCAATGATTGATCTAGCAAGATACTGAAACAAAAGAGAACATTGCAATTTTGCAGATTGTTGATATTTGCAAACTATAAATTACCAAGACATGACCTTCGGCCATCAGGACAAATGGCCAATACGTGAATGATAATTAAAATATCAAGTTTCTTAATGCTGTAGTTATAGGATGAGGCAGAAGTGGCCATCTAGCCACTAAATAATTCATGCTTCTCATTTAGAGTACAGTTGTCATCAAAAGTTTGCTAGCCAGGGAAAAATTACATTTATCAGGCCCAGCCTTTTACATCCAAACACGGGCATTATGTTCGTGGATATAGAACCCAGAGCAATAGTCTATTCTACCAGAGGCCATTTCAAGTTCAGTTTCTTTTCTCATTTCCTTCTTTAACAAGTTGTACTTTGGCCTAAACTTCATAAACTTCTACTTTCTAGATGAAGATGCACCTATTGTATCCCTTAAACCCAAACATAGTTTCCCACTGATGTGAGAAGTAGTCAATTTCAGTTCTTTCACGAGCCTGCTTCTACCACAAGAGGAGTTGTTTGTCTTGGCTTCTCGTGTGGCCTGCCTTTCCTATCCCAGCATTTCAGACATGCAGGAGGAAGACACATATGCCTCTCTTCAGTGGGATCCCCCAACACCAAGCCCTTACCAGAAACATCTGTCTTCCACCAAATATTCAGGTAACCATCTGATTATTTAGTCCAAGACTTTGAAGTTTCTGCTTTGTTTCCTGTTCTGTGATGAGCCCAAGGTGATTTTTCTAAGATAACCCACATGTGCTTCTGATAATGTGCATTATATAATAGCATTAAAAAGTGAGGTGATGTGGAAGAGTACGTAAAGGTGCAAAAGGAAAGGAACAATGGATTTGACAAATAACATAGTACCTTTTCCCCTCTTTCCTGCTGGAAAGACAAAGAATTCCGGGATTTGGAAGATAAAGGGAAGAAATCCTATATATTTTTATTTTTTTATTATTTTAGGTCCTGCATAAAATGCCTTGAAAATTATCTGACAAAAACTAGGAAATAAAGAGAAAGCACAGGTTGAAAAACTGACAAAACTTAGCACGTGGAGCTGTGTGCTATGGTGATCAGTTTTGCTGTTCTTCTTTAAGCTTTCTATTAGCTTCTTGTTATTATGATAACAAATTATCACAGACCAAGGGGATTAATACAATATAAATTTATTATCTTACAGTTTTAAAGATCAGAAGTCCAAAAAATAGGTTTCACTGGGCAAGGTATTGTCAGGGCTGCCTTCCTTCAAGAGGATCTAGCCAGGGGAGAATCCATTTGTTCGTGTTTTTCAGGTTCTAGAGCTGCATTTCTTCCTTCACTTGGCTCATGGTCCCTTTCTCCATCTTCAAAGCCAGCAACACTTGAAGAACCTTCAAGTCTCTTTCTGCTTCCTTCATCAGATAGCACCCTGACCACTGACCTCTCACTCATAAAGGCTCAGATAAAATAGGATAATGTCGCCATTCCAAGATTCTTAACTTAATTACAGTTTAAAGTCTCTTTTGTCATATGAGGTAATATTTACAGGTTCCAGGGAGTAGGACGTGGGCATCTGGGACAGGAGCATGGTTCAGCCTACCACATAATCCAAAGATCACTTTTGTTTTTTCTCTCATTAGTGTTAACAATATAACAAGTCACACATTCTTTATCTTTCTTTCCTAAAGAGATGCAAAATTACCTGGTGTGGGGGGGGGGTATTCCTCATTCAAAATTGTATGTTTAAAAGAAATAGCTCTGAATCAATCGTGTTCAGGGGGTACAGAGAAGAGATGAGGAGATGCACCACAGTGTTCCTGTTTTCAAAAACGAAAGCCTGCATTCTGGTTTGCTATAGTCTCTAAAAGATCGTTGGAACATGTAACTAGTTGGTAAGGTTAAGACCTCATGAAAGGATGAGAGGAGTAAATTACTTAACCTATTGGATTTGACGTCTTTCAACATCCAGGCTGTTCTGGGGTCCTTGGGTAGTTCAGTCAGTTAAGCATCTCCTTCACTTCAGGTCATGATCAAGCCCTATAGTCAGTAGGGCGCTCTGCTCAGCAGAGAGTCTTCTTCCCCCTTCTGTGTCTTTCCCTCCCCCTGCTTGTGCACTTGCACTCTCTCAAATAAATAAATAAAATCTTAAAAAAAAAAAAAGATATTCCAAGTTATAACTTGCATTTGAAAAAGTTGGAATTCTTTTCTCCAGTTACTATAGTTCCCATGGCGTCAAGGATTCTCTAGTAAGAATGCTCATTCTTTCACTGAGCCTAGTTTCACACTGGCCCATCTCTTTCATCTTCTTTAACTCAGTGTCATTGCCCCTATGCCTTGTTCAGGAGCATGGTGTCTGGTGGTGGTGATTTCATGTATTCTCTGCGTGGGCTCAGTAACCACCTCTGTTTTCTTGGGGATCAAGTGTAAGTACAAAAGCATATCTTCAAAATAATCTATATACATGTATTTCATATACTTTATACACAATTATACATTACAAAGAAGAAGTCACTAAAAAAAGGGTCAGGAGAAGGGGATAGATGGTGACAATGTCAGTGCTTACTTTTTGTTGTTGTTGTTGTTTTTTTTTTTGAAGTTGCCATTCCATGGATGTAGTACAGATTAAACAATTTTTTAACTCCCAAAACAAAAATTGGGTGAAGAAAATATTTTGATAAGGATAAAGGAAAGCTAGCCAGAAAGTAAAGTATTTAAAATTTTTAGTAATTTCTGGAAATTGTCTACCAGTAAAAGTTTTGGCTTTCTTTTGTTTTGTGTTAATAGTTATAAATACTTCTAAAACACTTAAATATTATTACATAAATGTAAAATATTTTTACCATTGGCTTTTGTTCAAGTATAGTGACTATACTATTGCTACCAAGCCAGTCTTTTGCCAGAGTCATCTCACATATTCTCAAAAACATTCTTAGGGCTTTTATTATGTAAAGCTAGTTACAGAAACAAGAGTTGTGTTAAACAAGAAGCAGCTGGTTCACTTCAAATTTCCTAACTAACTGCTTATCCTTGCTAGTTATAGATTATAGTACAGACAGTAGATTTTAAGTTATAAATATCATGTTTAATTTGTAATAATTGTATCATCTTAATCATCATTCCATTTCAACGAAAAATGTTAAATGTTTTCTCCGCAAAAATTTTCAATGTAAGGGAAAGGTAAATACTAATATTTAAATTATATATATAACACCACCTATGATGTATATAATCTAATATACATAGTAAAAAAAGGATATGTTTCTGACAAAGAGTAAAGAATGAAATCTATATCCTATTTAAAATACCATGATATCAAAGTAATGAATGGGTTAATTTACAAAATTAGTCTTTTTTTTTAAGATTTTATTTATTTATTTGACAGACAGAGATCACAAGTAGGCAGAGAGGCAGGCAGAGAGAGAGGAGGAAGCAGGCTCCCTGCTGAGCAGAGAGCCCCATGTGGGGCTTGATCCCAGGACCCAGAGATCATGACCTGAGCTGAAGGCAGAGGCTTTAACCCACTGAGCCACCCAGGTGCCCCACATAATTAGTCTTATATACTATTAAAAGTGCATCCATAGATATCTGATAATAAAATAACTGATAAAAATCAATGATGCTACATTGATATAAAAGAATACACTGCAGTAATTTAAAGAAGTCTTCTAGAACTATTGTTACTAACATGGAGATATAGTTATGCAATATTTTACCATGAAATAAGCAGATTAAAAAGTCAATTATGGAGGGGCACCTGGGTGGCTCAGTGGGTTGAGCCACTGCCTTCGGCTCAGGTCATGATCTCAAGTTCCTGGGATCGAGTCCCACATCGGGCTCTCTGCTCGGCAGGGAGGCTGCTTCCTCCTCTCTCTCTCTGCCTGCCTCTCTGTCTGCTTGTGATCTCTCTCTGTCAAATGAATAAATAAAATCTTTAAAAAAAAGTCAATTATGGAAAAATATAGTTTTATAAAAATTGTATGTAAAATAGATTTTTTACATACAAATACGGAAAAAAGTTTCAATAGATATAAACTAAAGTTAACAAATGTTATTTGAATGGTAGTTTTAAATGTAAGAAGTAATTTCTTGCTTTCTTTCTACTATTTTGTTTTTTTTTCTACCATATGACCTATACTAATTACCTTCTATTTAAAAAAAATCTATAGTGAAAAATAATTTCTATAAAATCAGATTTTTCCAATTGTTTTTACTAGTCTTTTTTGTTTTCCTTCTTTTTTTTTTAAGATTTATTTATTTATTTGACAGAGAGATCAAAGGAGGCAGAGAGGCTGGCAGAGGGAGAGGGGGAAGCAGGCCCCTTGCTGAGCAGAGAGCCTGATGTGTGGCTGGACCCAAGACCCTGAGATCATGACCTGAGCCAAAGGCAGAGGCTTTAACCCACTGAGCCACCCAGGCGCCCCTCTTTTTCATTTTCTTAATCCAACAATTAGATGTATCATATAACATCATATAATAAGTGCTTTTATTTGGGGGCTTTAAAAACATTTGTCTTACAATCCCCTAAGTAAATATATTGTTTAATCTATATTCCTCACTTTTTACAAATTTATTACAAGCCCAACACCAGTAAAGGTACATTGCTTCCTATATAAGGGGAAACTAAAGAGAGTATCATTTCCCTTTCTCCAGTTTTATTACAGTTTTATGTAGTACAACCTTGTCAGATAGTAATAAACAAAACAACAACAACCTCAAGAATATAGTTGATCTAGAAAAAGTTCATCAAAATTCAAAGTTTTAGAATAATACTTCAAATTTCTAAAAGGAAATCTCCATACATGCCAGATTATAAATAGAGTAAAATAAATAATATCGAACTCTTACTCCCCACTCTGGTTACATCCAGCCTTTTGCTAAGAAGGAACATAACCCAAGCCACTAGCAGCTGAGATTACTTGAACCATCCACAAGTGCATAAGACATAACCATCTATTGTCCATAGCTCCTGAGCAAAATATAGAAAAGAGGGAGAGAGTCCTAAAGCATATTGAAAAGATTAGTATAAGTGTAATAGTAGACCTCAAAGTAGAAGATAGAATTAGAAAAAAGTAGTATTATTTTAAGGCTTACTGGATGAGTTGGGTTATGGACATTGGGGAGGGTATGCGCTATGGTAAGTGCTATGAAGTATGTAGGCCTGATGATTCACAGACCTGTACATCTGGGGCAAATAATACATTATATGTTAATAAAAATAACTAAATTAAAAAGGAAAAGAAAGCAAGATATTTATATTAAAAAAAGATTGACTGGATGAATATTTTCCAAAATTGATTGAAAACATTAAGTTATAGGTTCAAAGAAAATCAATATCCATATTAAGAAAAATATTTAATAGAATAGGAATAAATACTGTATAAAATGATTTTTAAGAAGAACTGACTTGGGGGTTAGTTCTGGATGACTCAGTGGGTTAAAGCCTCTGCCTTCTGCTCAAATCATGATCCCAGGGTCCTGGGATCGAGCCCCGCATTGAGCCCCACATTGGGCTCCCTGCCCGGCGGGGAGCCTGCTTCCCTTCCTCTCTCTCTGCCTGCCTGTCTGCCTACTTGTGATCTCTGTCTGTCAAATAAATAAATAAAATCTTTAAAAATAAATAAATAAAGAGAACTGACTTGGGGCATTTGGATGATTCAGTTGGTTAAATATCTGCCCTCCACTCAGGTAATGACGCTGGGGTCCTGGGATGGAGCCCTGCATCGGGCTCCCTGTTCAGTGGGGAGCCTGCTTCTCCCTCTCTCCTTACCTGTACTCTCTCTCTGTCAAATAAATTAATTTTTAAAAAATATTTTTAAAAAACTGACTTAAAAACCTTGTTAGACTTATAAGGAAAGAACTCTAAAAACTATAAAAATAATATGAAAATGGGAGGCCTGGCCTTACCAAATATTGAAATAAATTATAAGTCTAAAATAATGAAGACTATGTGGTACTGACCTAGGAATAGATAAGCAGGTGGATTGAATATCATGAAAACAATAGAAATATATCAAACTAGTTTATTGGAAATTAGAGTAAGCTAAAGATGGCAATTAAAAGAGAATGAGAAAGAGGTTCTTCAGTATATGATTTGAGACCACAATGTCGCCATCTGGGGGAAAAACTTGGAAGTCATACCTCATAAATTCCAACAAAATAAATTCCAGCTACATCAAAATATGAAAGTGAAATATACTTGTAAAAAGTATAATCTCGAGAGGCAGGGGGGGGGGACAAGATGGCGGGGTACTAGGAAGAGGCGTCTTTTCAGCTGGTACCCCAAAGTGAGCTGATTACCTACCAAAGAACTCTGATCACCCATGAAATCAGCCTGAGATCAGAATTATACACGTCTGGATCTCTACAGGGGCAGAAGACGCCAGTGAGCAGGTAAAGCGGAATGGGAACAGCGGACTGATATCGGAAGATAAACAAAAGGGGGAGGGAGCCACCAGAGGCGACCGGTGCAAAAGTAATACCCCGATACGAGCGAGAGTGCCCTGCGTCTGGGGACCAGCATTAACTCGGAGACTGGTTGAAAGCACTCCAAAAGAGCAAAGGATCGCGGGGGCAAACTGTGGGAATCGGGGCGGCTAGGGACAGGGGCTTGAGTCCCCGGTCCCAGACGGCCTCCCCGGCGCGGAGGCAGAGAGAGTGCGGCGGAGAAACCGGCTCCTGGTCCCTAAGCCGCCAGCGTGCCCCAGAGCGCGGGGTTCCGGCTCCTGTGAGGGGATGGGAGCCGGTCTGCAGAACGCGCGCTAGCCCTACCACAAAGCTTGAGATGCGCGTGCACGTCGCTCCAGCTCTCCTGGGTTTCTAAGGCCCTGGGGCGCTTCTTGACCCAGGCCATTGTTTCAAAGTCTAAGCCTCGCGCCCGCGAAACTCTTCCCCGGACAGAGGCGCGCAAAAGCCCAGCCTGCGGCTTATGGACCAGCGCCCCGTTCTCAGTGCCCCAGATGCGCGCCCGACCCACAGCCGCCTCTGAAAAGAGGTGCGCGCAAGCCGGGCACTCCCAGCCCCGGCCAGCGGCAAAATCTCAGTGTGCGATCGCTGCTTGGAACCTCTCTGGCGGTCAGGAGCTCCCAGACAGCCGCCACTGCCTTGGCTTTGGGGACGAGCAAAAGATCCTGCGCCCCCAGGGTCTTTAACTTGGAACCTGCACTGCCAGCATCCAAGGGGGAATTTATTCAGCTTCTGCACCCAGACTGAGGCTTCTGAGACGGAGATCAGGAAGTGTTCCAGGGTGCACCTTGACTGCACCAGAGTTGATACATCCAGCTACATCTGTTCAGTCTTCTCCCACCAAAATGACTAGGAGGAGGAATGCCCAACAGAAGAAAAATACAGAGGATGGACCTTCCACAACAGAGCTAACGACTATCAACATAGACAATATGTCGGAAAGAGAATTCAGGCTAACAATTATCCAGGCAATAGCTAGGTTGGAGAAAGCCATGGATGACCAAACAGAATTGATTAGAGCCGAACTGAAAGCGACCAGACAGGATGTTCACAATGTTAGGGCGGAGCTTAAAGCTACCAGGGAGGAGGTCCACAATGCTCTCAATGAGTTCCAATCCAATCTAAACTCTCTCAAAGCTAGGGTAACTGAGACAGAAGATAGAATTAGTGATCTGGAAGACAAACAGATAGAGAGAAAGGATCAGGAGGAAGCCTGGAACAAACAGCTTAGATCCCACGAAAGCAGAATTAGGGAAATAAGTGATGCCATGAAGCGTTCCAACGTCAGAATTATTGGAATTCCTGAAGGGGAGGAGAAAGAAAGAAGTCTAGAAGATGTCGTGGAACAAGTCCTTCATGAAAACTTTCCGAATCTCGCGAATGAAACCAGCGTTCATGTACTAGAGGCTGAACGGTCTCCACCCAAGATTATACACTCCAAAAAAACATCACGACACCTGATAGTCAAATTGAGAAATTATAATTGTAGGTATAATCTCTTGAAAGCTGCCAGGGCAAAGAGGCTCCTTACTTACAGAGGGAAGCCCATCAGAATAACGGCAGACCTGTCCACAGAGACCTGGCAAGCCAGAAGAGGCTGGCAAGATATATTCAGGGCACTAAATGAGAAGAACATGCAGCCAAGAATACTTTATCCAGCAAGACTGACATTCAAAATGGATGGAGAGATAAAGAGTTTCCAAGACCGGCAAGACTTAAAAGACTATGCAACCACCAAGCCGATACTGCAGGAAATATTAAGGGGGGTTCTATAAAAGAGGAAAAATCCCAAGAATAGCATTGAACAGAAATATAGAGACAGTCTACAGAAAGAAAGACTTCAAAGGTAACTCGATGTCAATAAAAACGTATCTATCAATAATCACTCTCAATGTGAATGGCCTCAATGCACCCATAAAACGGCACAGGGTTGCAGATTGGATAAAACGACAGGACCCATCCATATGCTGTCTACAAGAGACCCATTTTGAACCTAAAGATACACGCAGACTGAAAGTGAAGGGGTGGAGAAGCATCTTTCATGCCAATGGGACTCAAAAGAAGGCTGGGGTAGCGATTCTCATATCAGATAAATTAGACTTCAAACTAAAGACTGTAGTCAGAGATACAGAAGGACACTACATAATCCTTAAAGGGACTATCCACCAAGATGATCTAACAATTGTAAATATCTATGCTCCCAATATGGGAGCAGCCAATTACTTAAGAAAACTGTTAATCAAGATAAAGAGTCATATTGATATGAATACACTAATCGTAGGTGATCTTAACACGCCTCTTTCAGAATTAGACAGATCATCGAAGCAGAAAATCAATAAAGAAACAAGAGCATTGAACGACACATTGGACCAGATGGACCTCATAGATATATACAGAACATTTCACCCTAAAACAGCAGAATACTCATTCTTCTCAAGTGCACACGGAACCTTCTCCAGAATAGACCACATACTGGGTCACAAATCAGGACTCAGCCGATACCAAAAGACTGAGATTATTCCCTGCATATTCTCAGATCACAATGCTTTGAAACTGGAGCTCAATCACAAGGAAAAGTTCCGAAGGAACTCAAACACCTGGAAGCTAAAGACCACCTTGCTTAAGAATGCTTGGATCAACCAGGAGATCAAAGAAGAACTGAAACAATTCATGGAAACCAATGAGAATGAAGACACTTCGGTCCAAAACCTATGGGATACAGCAAAGGCAGTCCTAAGGGGAAAATATATAGCCATCCAAGCCTTGCTCAAAAAAATTGAAAAATCCAGAACACACCAGCTGTCTCTACACCTTAAAGAACTGGAGGATCAACAACAAATCAAACCAACTCCACACATAAGAAGGGAAATCATCAAGATTAGAGCTGAGATCAATGAGGGAGAAACCAGAGATACAGTAGAACGTATCAATGAAACTAGAAGCTGGTTTTTTGAAAGAATCAATAAGATCGATAAGCCACTGGCTACACTAATCCAAAAGAAAAGAGAGAAATCCCAAATTCATAAAATTATGAATGAAAGGGGAGAGATCACAACTAACACCAAGGAAGTAGAAACAATCATCAGAAGTTACTACGAACAGTTATATGCCAATAAGCTTAGCAACCTTGATGAAATGGATGCATTCCTGGAAAAATATAAACTACCAAAATTGAACCAGGAAGAAATCGACAACCTGAATAGACCGATATCTAATAACGAGATTGAAGCAGTGATCAAAAATCTCCCAAAAAACAAGAGCCCAGGACCTGACGGATTCCCTGGGGAATTCTACCAAACCTTCCAAGAAGAAATAACACCTATTCTCCTGAAGCTGTTTCAAAAAATTGAAGCAGAAGGAAAACTTCCAGACTCTTTCTATGAAGCCAGCATTACTCTGATCCCCAAACCAGGCAAGGACCATACCAAAAAGGAGAATTTCAGACCAATATCACTGATGAATATGGATGCTAAGATTCTCAACAAGATCCTAGCCAACAGGATCCAACAACACATTAAAAAGATTATCCACCATGATCAGGTGGGATTCATCCCTGGGCTACAAGGATGGTTCAACATTCGTAAATCAATCAATGTGATACAACAAATTAATAGGAGAAGAGAGAAGAACCACATGGTCCTCTCAATTGATGCAGAAAAAGCATTTGACAAAATCCAACATCCGTTCCTGATTAAAACGCTTCAAAGTATAGGGATAGAGGGAACATTCCTGAACCTCATCAAATCTATCTATGAAAGACCCACAGCAAATATCATCCTCAATGGGAAAAAGCTTGCAGCCTTCCCGTTGAGATCAGGAACAAGACAAGGATGCCCACTTTCACCACTCTTGTTCAACATAGTATTAGAAGTCCTAGCAACAGCAATCAGACAACAGAGAGAAATAAAAGGTATCCAAATTGGTAATGAAGAAGTCAAACTCTCTCTCTTCGCAGATGACATGATTCTTTATATGGAAAACCCAAAAGACTCCACCCCCAAACTACTAGAACTCATACAGCAATTCAGCAGCGTGGCAGGATACAAAGTCAATGTGCAGAAATCAGTGGCTTTCTTATACACTAACAAGGAAAATACAGAAAGGGAAATTAGAGAATCGATTCCATTTACTATAGCACCAAGAACCATAAGATACCTGGGAATAAACCTAACTAAAGAGGTAAAGGATCTATACTTGAGGAACTATAGAACACTCATGAAAGAAATTGAAGAAGACACAAAAAGATGGAAGACCATTCCATGCTCTTGGATCGGAAGAATAAACATCGTTAAAATGTCTATACTGCCTAGAGCAATCTATACTTTTAATGCCATTCCGATCAAAATTCCACCGGCATTCTTCAAAGAGCTGGAGCAAATAATCCAAAAATTTGTATGGAATCAGAAGAGACCCCGAATCGCTAAGGAAACGTTGAAAAACAAAAATAAAGCTGGCGGCATCACCTTACCTGATTTCAAGCTTTATTACAAAGCTGTGATCACCAAGACAGCATGGTACTGGCATAAAAACAGACACATAGACCAGTGGAACAGAGTAGAGAGCCCTGATATGGACCCTCAACTCTATGGTCAATTAATCTTCGACAAAACAGGAAAAAATATACAGTGGAAAAAAGACAGTCTCTTCAATAAATGGTGCTGGGAAAACTGGACAGCTATATGTAGAAGAATGAAACTCGACCATTCTCTTACACCGTACACAAAGATCAACTCAAAATGGATAAAAGACCTCAACGTGAGACAGGAATCTATCAGAATCTTAGAGGAGAACATAGGCAGTAATCTCTTCGATATCAGCCACAGCAACTTCTTTCAAGATACGTCTCCAAAGGCAAAGGAAACAAAAGCGAAAATAGACTTCTGGGACTTCATCAAAATCAAAAGCTTCTGCACAGCAAAGGAAACAGTCAAAAAAACAAAGAGGCAACCCACGGAATGGGAGAAGATATTTGCAAATGACAGTACAGACAAAAGGTTGATATCCAGGATCTATAATGAACTCCTCAAACTCAACCCACACGAAACAGACAAACACATCAAAAAATGGGCAGAAGATATGAACAGACACTTCTCCAATCAAGACATACAAATGGCTATCAGACACATGAAAAAATGCTCATCATCATTAGCCCTCAGGGAGATTCAAATTAAAACCACATTGAGATATCACCTTACACCAGTTAGAATGGCCAAAATTAACAAAACAGGAAACAACATGTGTTGGAGAGGATGTGGAGAAAGGGGAACCCTCTTACACTGTTGGTGGGAATGCAAGTTGGTGCAGCCTCTTTGGAGAACAGTGTGGAGATTCCTCAAGAAATTAAAAATAGAGCTTCCCTACGACCCTGCAATTGCACTCCTGGGTATTTACCCCAAAGATACAGATGTTGTGAAAAGAAGGGCCATCTGTACCCCAATGTTTATAGCAGCAATGGCCACAGTCGCCAAACTATGGAAAGAACCAAGATGCCCTTCAACGGATGAATGGATAAGGAAGATGTGGTCCATATACACTATGGAGTATTATGCCTCCATCAGAAAGGACGAATATCCAACTTTTGTAGCAACATGGACGGGACTGGAAGAGATTATGCTGAGTGAAATCAGTCAAGCAGAGAGAGTCAATTATCATATGGTTTCACTCATTTGTGGAGCATAACCAATAGCATGGAGGACAAGGGGCGTTAGAGAGTAGTAGGGAATTTGGGTAAATTGGAAGGGGAGGTGAACCATGAGAGACTATGGACTCTGAAAAACAGTCTGAGGGGTTTGAAGTGGCGGGGGGGTGGGAGGTTGGGGTACCAGGTGGTGGGTATTATAGAGGGCACAGCTTGCATGGAGCACTGGGTGTGGTGAAAAAATAATGAATACTGTTTTTCTGAAAATAAATAAATTGGGAAAAAAAAAGATATCAGGCAGTATTATAGAGGGCACAGCTTGCATGGAGCACTGGGTTGTGGTGAAAAAATAATGAATACTGTTTTTCTGAAAATAAATAAATTGGAAAAAAAAGAAAAAAAAAAAAAAAAGTATAATCTCAGGTGTAAGATTTTTGCTCAAAATGACCCAAAAATCATCTGATGTATGTGGGGTAAACTACCACAAAGTCAAAAGACACACTGGGAAACTCATGGCTTATATCATGCATTAGCTATTCTGACCCATTAAATGTAAGTGCACTAACACATCAGTTAAACTAAAGATTGGTTGCTAACGAAGATTCCCAGAACCTGAAATGACAATGCTTACAAAGTTATAGTTTATTACAAGAAAAATATGCAGTTTAAGAACCACATTAAAGTAAGGGTATAGTCTGGAGAGTCCAGGTACAGAGAAGTACTTTGTCCTCCCTCTGTAACTATTTTCTCAGGACACAATTTCTCTCGAGTCAGGAACCACTGATGGGTATGTGCACTAAACACTCTGGTAGCAGAGAGCCCAACATGGAGTCTTGCTTGGTAGTTTTTATATTATGCTGACCACATCAGCGTAATTCTTTCTTTCTTCTTCTTCTTCTTCTTTTTTTTTTTTTAAGGTTTTATTTACGTGTTTATTTATCAGAGAGAGAGAGAGAGAGAGAAAGAAAATAAGCAGAGGGGAATGGCAGGCAGGCAGAGGGAGAGTCAGACCCCCTGCTGAGCAAGGAGCCCAATGTGGGACTTGATTCCAGGATGCTGGGATTGTGACCTGAGCCCAAGGCAGATGCGGAACCTACTGACCCACCCAGGTGTCCCCACACAAGCATATTTCTTTCAGGTATCCAGCTTCGATAGCAGAGCCTGCTCAGGACCTCATTGTAACCAGGGGCAAAGCATCAGTCACGCGGCATCAGCAAACAATGCTGACAAGCTAGTATCATCTGACCAAAAGTCCTCAGACTGATGATTATAAAGCTACACTATTCATCAGTATACCTCACACCTTGTCCAGAGGTCAAGTCCAGGCAGGAACTTTAGAAAACTAACAGGCAGGAACTTAGAAACACTATGCAGGCTGATCCCAGTCCTGCTCCAACAAATTCTCACAGCTCAATATCTTTATTGTATAAGACAATAACAAAAAGACTAGAAACTCAATGAAAAAATTATGTAATTACATATAATTATACAGTTCATAGAAAAGGAAATGCAACTAACATTTCTATGTATGAGAAGAAGTTTCAACACCAAGCATAAAAAGGGAAATGCAAATTCAAATAATATTGAAATACCATTTGCAACAACTTACGTGGAGGGTAATTTGGAAATATCTAATACAATTTAAATGTAAATAAACTTTGACCTAGCAACTTTTCTTGAAAATATACTTACATATGTCTTACATATGTAAGTCTTACACATATGAAATTATGTGTGACTAAGGTTCTTTATTATAGTATTTATTTTTGGAACACCAAAGGATTATAAGTAATCTAAAAGTCAGTAGGGGGGCACCTGGGTGGCTCAGTGGGTTAAGCCTCTGCCTTTGGCTCGGGTCATGGTCTCAGGGTCCTGGGATAGAGCCCCACATTGGGCTCTCTGCTCAGCGGGGAGCCTGCTTCCCCCCCACCCCGCCTGCCTCTCTGCCTACTTGTGATCTCTGTCAAATAAATAAAATCTTAAAAAAAAAAAAAGTCAGTAGGGAATGACTAGCATAAGTCAATTGAATCTGCTAAAGTTAGAGTGAAAGATCAAGAAAGCTCTTTATACAGTGAGATGGAATTATGTCCAAAATATATTTTAAGTGGTAAAATATGAAATATGAAAATGTGAAAAACCATATACATAGATCATTACTGTTTCTATAAAGAGGGGGAATTTTATATTCATTCACTTGTAAAATTCAGAATATGTGCGGAAGAATTAAAAAGAAATGGGTAAATTGACTGTGCTTGGGGAGAGGAGTTGGGTGCATCTGGAAGGCAAGGGGTTTTTTGCTCTGTATCCTTTGAAGTTTTTTATTCTTTTTTATAAATTAAAAAAATTAAGATTTTACTTATTTATTTGAGAGAGAGCACAAGTAGGGAAGAGGGACAGAGGGAAAAGGAGAAGGAAGCCCCCTGGCAGGGGCTAGATCCCAGGTCCCCAGGATCAAAACTTGAGCTGAAGGTAGAGGCTTAACTGACGGAGCCACCCAGACACCCCAAAGTTTTGATGCTTGAACATTGTAAATTTTAAACAAAACCTTAATGCAAATTGAAGTCACAAAAATAATAATTTGTAGTTGTCCTTAGTCTGTATAGAAGAATTACTTTGTTCTAATTTGTCAGTATTTTTAATTGAGAATTATTGTCATTTATCGTTTGAAGTGTTCCAGGTGTCCACTATTGCAATGAAGCAGCAAGAAAAACTCATCCATCAGGATAGAGAACTGTCGAACTTCACAGAGTGGAAGAGAAACCATAACCTTCAGATGAAATGTTGCCAAACCTTGAGGCAAAAGTCTTTCAGTTCAGGTAATTGATATAAAATCAGCTTTCACTGTGCAGATACAAACACAGGCACCAATTCCTCAAAAGAAACAGTGACACACATTTTATTGTCTGTAAAATTGCAGACAGAATTTTAAAATTAGGAGGGACGTAATTTTGATCCCACTCCAGTTCAATTTTTTTAAATATATATTTATATATTTCATTATTATGTGAAAAATACTGAGGTCTCAAGAAATGCAGATTTAGAATCATACAAATTTCAAAGGGAAATGTGTAGGATTAGCAGATTGTTTTTTTTTTTTTAAGATTTTATTTATTTAGTTAATAGAGACAGCAAGAGAGGGACTGAGAGAGGAAACACAAGCAGGTGGCTTGATTCTAGGACTCTGGGGATCATGACCAGAACCAAAGGCAGATGCTTAAAGACTGAGCCACAGGCATCCCTGGATTTTTTTTTTTAAAGCAGCATATTATGTTTTATCCAATCACTCAAAATTTTAAGTATATTTTTAATTATGGTTCTAAATTCTTCAATATGCTTAGTTTAAACACTGCTTTAGATTCAAATTTAGATATCTCTTTGAGAAGAAAAATCATTTTTTAAAAATCAGAGTATTTACCGTAACATTATAACAATGCAGGGTTCAACTGTTTTTAAAAATTCTATAAAGTTACTTCAGTTTTTATCTTTTACACCTCTTACTAGAATCTTAAACCTAAAACAGCCTTATTTCTATGTGTGGTATGGTTTGTCATGTATTCTGTGGTTACTTAATTGACATTAATTATCCCTATAGTGGATATCATTTAAATTATCACCAATAAGAGAGCTCAAAACACCACCTCCTGGCTGAAATTTTGTCAAATAAATGTTTACAGAATCACTGGGTGCCTAAGAGTGTTTTTAAATATAACAGGCTTTGGCAAGCATGAATTAGCCCTACCTCTGAGCCATTAACCTTAAGACAATGGTAATAACCATTTGGGGGAACTACAAATCTAATATGTCCTCCAAAATTTCAGCTGCTTTTGTCAACACCAGTCTTGCTGTAACACTAGTCAAGACATTGATTAGCATAGATTACAAACAAAAGATATTGAGAAGCTTTAAATAACTCAACTTTTGGGCCCTGGACACTGATAAAAAACTATTTGTGACCTTAAGTAGAAGGCCTTTCTGTTGAAACTAGAGTTCTGGAAATTTCAGTGTCTGTGCAAGAAACACTTGGTCAAGTTCTTGCTTTTTAGTCCCCCTTTTATAGTCTAGAGCAGAAGTCTTTTGTGAATACCTTCTTTCTCAAGACAGCTTTCATAAAACTGATTAAACAATATGGCTTACTTCTAAGTTACATCCAAGTCCTGAAAGAGTTTATTGGTCACTTATGATTTTCTTCAGTTTTCCTCACCCACATATTTTCAAATCAGTCCTGAAAGTACACTGTTTGTCCTGTCCTTTCTATAGGAAACATTTTCATATTTAACTCTCAGAATTTACACATCAACTTGAAACTTATTATCAGCTTGCCTAGTGGTCCAATATATATTCCAACTAAATTGGGCCAGTAAGAGTAACAGACATGAAACAATAAGCAAATAATGAAGACTATGCATAACATAAGCTTAAAGAGGGGAAAGATTTATAAAAATAGAATAATCAACTCAATTGTATAGAAGAGAAGCCATTTGGGATAAGATATTCTGAAATTAATTTTATCTTAAACTAATTCTTAGAGACCTATTGCAGTTGGAAATATATAAATCTTTCCATGGTAAGAACCAACTTATCTGACCCATTTGGTTACAATGTTCAGCTTCACTGGGGGTGAGACAAAGGTTTCCTTTGAGGAGATGCACTACTAATATTTTTATAATAACTTTAATAAAGTAAAATGTTTCTATTCAAAGCCCATAACTGCAACTCTTGTCCAGACAACTGGATTCAGAATGGAGGAAGTTGTTACCGTGTCTTTGAAAACTGGAAATTTTGGCACACCAGTAAAGAGGACTGTTTGAAGGAGGGTTCTAATCTTCTACAAATAGACAGCAAAGAAGAAATGGTAAGCACCCTCTTATGGTTTCATATCATTCTGAAAATACCATGATACACATTAAAAGAAAGGGTTTGAAGTGGCAGGGGAGTGGGAGGTTGGGGTACCGGTGGTGGGTATTATAGAGGGCACGTATTGCATGGAGCACTGGGTGTGGTGAAAAAATAATGAATACTGTTTTTCTGAAAATAAATAAATTGGGAAAAAAAAGATGACATTTATGGAGAAGAGTTGAGATAAAAAAAAAAAGAAAGGGCTGATTCTAATTAGACATGATTTCTTAATATTCTGTAACAAAACTATATTTAATATATATAATAAGGGTTTAAAAGAGACAAAGTAGGAATTACCGGAGGTTTGTTTTCCTTTAATTGGACAAACAAACATACAGGAAATTATCCAGATTAAGGGAAATATATTAGTTGTATGTCCCTTTTTAATGAAAAAGGAGAGGGGGTAAGGAGAAAACCATTTTGTTGCTTTGTAATCCACTCTAAGATATACATATATTATAATTTTATATATGTTTCAAATTTGTTATTTTCAGCGCTGTAGGAAAGGGTAACAACCATTAAATTTTGTTATTAAAAGAAAAGCAGAAGTATAGAAAGGGAAGTGATGTCATGAAATGGTGAGGTCTATAAGAATAAGCATTTGGTAAACGAAATGTTTAATTGATATTACGTCTACTTTACTAACATCTTAACAAGCAAAAAGAGTTTTCCTGAAATCATTTTACTCCTAAATGTGTGTGAAATAGAATATACAGTTACACATTTCTGGCCCTATTAAAAATGTATGCTTGCTACACTTAATAATTAAACTTCATTTTTCAAAAAATAATGACAGAACAATTTAAGGGCACATTAAGGGGGCACCTGGGAGGCTCAGTGGGTTAAGCCTCTGCCTTTGGCTCAGGTCATGATCTCAGGGTCCTGGGATCAAGCCCGGCATCGGCATCGGGCTCTCTGCTCAGCAGGGAGCCTGCTTCCCTCTCTCTGCCTGCCTGTCTGCCTTCTTGTGATCTCTGTCTGTCAAATAAATAAATAAAAGTCTTTAAGGGTATGTTAAGAATATGCAGTAAACCAAGGCAACTTGGACTTACAATAATTATAGGCTTATACTATGTTTTCTGTGCAAATTTGGTGACAAAAGGCAATAATTTTTTTTCTTTTCTTTTCTTTTTTTTTTTTTAGAGGAGCAATAATGTTTTTTCTGACAAAATATGCCTACAGTTAATTTGCCTCTGGAATATCCTAAACTATTTCTCATATTGAAGTATACTGGGAAAAAATGATCTATGTGGTCTATGATGTCAAGGATGTTTTTACTTTTCCTGATAATGAGTTTCAGTATAACACCTTGTTTTGACCTATATTATCTGCCAAACTCTGAATCTGTTAAGATTATTTTAATACCAGTTGCCTATTTTCTGTATAGTCCTTAACACCACACCTATTAGATGGCAATAAATAAAAGTCTATAAAAGGTATCACTTCTTTTAAAACCCTCTGTCTTGGTCTCCACCTCTCAAGTTCCCATTTCTGTCTGTCTAGGCAAAATGCCACACTTTATATTTCATGATAGTTTGCTGTTGTTTTCCCCTCAGTTCACTGTTAGGTCTGTTTCTTCTAGGACTTTATCACTGACAGCCTGAGTAATGTCAAGAAAGGCTATGATTACTGGGTGGAGCTATCTCATGATGGACTCAGCAGACCGTGGCTTTGGAAAGATGGCTCCCCTCCTTCACCTTCCCTGTAAGTGTCTGAGAGAAATATTACAAGAAAAAGAAGAAACATGAGGGAATTCCAAATTTTATTTTATTTTATACCTCAGATTTTCTCCAAAAGACATAGTCAGCATGATAATTACACAGGCTTTTGATTGCTATCAAACCTGAGGCTTCCAAGTCTTCCTACTCCTTGGCCATGCTGCCATAAAACTCTAGCACATTCACATCAAAACTTGAGAATCTGAATGAACAGTATAATTATCACAGATGCTTCCTGTGTATTATTTAATGGCTAGTGAGTGCTCAGGGAAAGAAATTGTCGTAAGTATTAAGACATTTCCTTATTAAGCTTTTTACTTTTATTTATTTATTTTTCCCAATTAAGAGTCTTAGATAGAGCTAGGGAGATTAGTGAACAGAATTAGGTGCTTTCGTATTTTGAGAATTAGGTCAGTAAAGAGATCCTAAGTTAGAGCCTATTTTTGTGGATCTATTTCCTTTAATATGAGGGGTTTTTTATGTTAACATTTTTATTGAGCAAAAACATCTCTATTACTGAAGAAGGAGGGGACCACAGGAGGGTACCATATTAAAACAAAACGAAACAAAAAGCTACCCACCTCTCATCATTACCCACAAGAACAACACTGTAAGCCCCCTACCTAATGTCAGATTCACTGACTTGCTTCTCCAGATCGCCAGTACAGACTCTCCAATCAACTGACCAGCTCTGTGGATATCTCAAGGACAAGTTCCTTTCTTCCACTAACTGCAGCAATTGGAAATATTTTATCTGTGAGAAGTATGTGTTAAGATCCTCTATCTGAAAGAAATTGTACCAGGAGAAATCTATTATGATAGTTCTGTTGAACAGGACATTGGAAAACCTGCCACAAAATTCCATAAAGCAGATGCAGAAGTGAACCTAGGTGTGGGCTATGATAACACCTTCCTGGGACTCAAAACCTATCTCTATACTTACACTTGGTAATTTTCTTCAGTACTTTCCAGAACTTCAATTGACATTGTTTAAATTGCCAAGAATAAAACCGATTTATAGCTTCATAGGACAAAATCCTGAAAGGTTGAGAACAAACTGAAGAAAAATAATTTCTTTGTTCTTTCTTTCTTTCTTTCTTTCTTTCTTTTTTCCTAATCTAGAATGACTATAAACTCCACACAAAAACCTATAAGCCACTGGGGGGTGGAAATGTATTTCTAGCTGACTGGTTTTTCTTTTTTCTTTTCTTCCTTTTCTTTACTTTCTTTTCTTTTCTTCTTCTTTTCTTTTTTTTTTTTTTTTGGATGTTGTTCTTTTCTTTTTAAATAAATAAATAAATAAATGTGAAAAATGTGGTCTTTTAAAGTCTCTACCTGACAGATTTTCTATACATTTTCTGTTATCCATCTGGTAGGATGGTCGGACAGAGATATGGATTTTCAAATTAGAAGGAAGACAGGCAGCTATCTGCTGCTAGTAAGACAATACCTTTTTAGGACTGTGGAATTCTACTGGACATGTGAACCACCAACTCTTCATGTAAGTGGAAGGAATAGCCAGGCTGCCATTACCAGTGCATCTCCAGTAAAAGACAGCTGTGGGACACCTGGGTGGCTCAGTGGGTTAAAGCCTCTGCCTTCGGCTCAGGTCATGGTCCCAGAGTCCTGGGATCGAGCCCTACATCGGGCTCTCTGCTCCGCGGGGAGCCTGCTTCCTCCTCTCTGTCTGCCTGCCTCTCTGCCTACTTGCGATCTCTCCCTCTCTGTGTCAAATAAATAAAATCTTTAAAAAAAAAAAAAAAAAGACAGCTGTGAACTCTCTTCCTCCCTCTCACTAACCATCCTCACCACACACAAATCAGAGGGCTCAGGTTGGGACTCTCCAGGTTAACACTCTAGCACTTTTTTTCTTAGTTTTTAATTTTAATTCCAGGTTTCAGGTGTACAATATAATGATTCAACAATTCCATACATCCCCCAGTGCTCATCACAAGTACCCTCCTTAATTTCCATCATCCATTTCACCCATTCCCCTTACCCACCTCCCCTCTGGTAACCCTCAGTGTGTTCTCTGTAGTTAAGTGTGTTTCTCGGTTTGTTTCTCCTTTTGTTTTTTCCTTTGCTTGTTTGCTCATGAAATTCCACATATGAGCTAGATCATATGGTATTTGTATTTCTCTGACTTGTTTCACTCAGCATTATTCTCTTTAGTTCCATCTGTGTCATTGCAAATGGCAAGATTCCATTCTTTTTTATGGCTGAATAATATTCCAATATGTGGTGTGTAGTGTGTGTGCGCGTGCATCCATTTATAATTGATGGACATTTGGGCTGCCTCAATATCTTGGCTATGATAATAATGCTGTAGTAAATAGGGGTGCATGTAACACTTTGAATTAATGTTTTTGTATTTGGGGGGGTAAATATCCGGTAATGTGATTACTGGATTGCAAGGTATTTCCATTTTTAAAGGTTCTGAGGAATGTCCATACTCTTTTCCATGGTGGCTGCGCCAGTGTGCATTCCCACCAACACACAAGGGTTCTTTTTTCTCCACAGCCTCACTAATGCTTGTTGTTTCTTGCTTGTTGTTTCTTGAGTTGTTTTTGTTTTTGTTTTTGTTTTTGTTTTTTTTTAGCCATTCTGACAGGTGTGAAGTGATATCTCATTGTGATTTGGTTTGCATTTCCCTGGTGATGAGTGATGTTGAACACCTTTTCATGTGTCTGTTGGCCGTCTGGATGTCTTTTTTTGAGAAGTGACACTGCAACACTTGCAACTATATCTCTCTGTGTCTCAATTTCTTCATTGTAAAATAATAATAGAATTTGTTTCAAAATATTGTTTGAAGATTAATGTATGAATATATGTTAATAGCTAATAGTGCCTTCTTGGAGTTTGATGCTATATCAGGGCTCACTTCTATTATCTGGAGTAAATCACCAGTCATCTCTTGGCATCTAGAGATGTAGACCAGATAACAATGACCCTTTTTCCTGCTCATGTTACAGGAATATTGAGAAGGTAAAACTTAAATGTAAAATGTCAGCAACTGTCTAGACAGAATATCTGTTTTAAAGTTAATGAATCTCCTCAAATGAAGCTATAGACAATCTGTCTCTTAGGTCTGAAGGCTCCTTGGACATAGATTAGCTTTTCCCAAGAGACAGGAGATATGAAAATATCTTATGATCCATAAGAAGAAAAATTCACTAATTATATTATATTATTTTTCTACCACTTACCATCCTTAGAATAACTTACTACATGGTAAATTCTCATTCAATACCTGTTAAATTCAATATAATTTTATTTAATCTTTTGATTCTTTACAAGGAGTAGTTGAACTACATTGGAGTCTCATCTTTCTTTTTGATAAAGGACACCACTAAAATAAAGTAAAATAAAACCCATCTCATGGAGATAGTGGAAATCATTTAAATGAACCCAGAAGTCTATTTTAAAAAGGTGACCTTTGAAGGATTAGGTCCTTTAAGGGCGGGAAGGGCATGTTTTCGTGTTATTATTTTTTTTCAATTTACCCTTGACCTGGAGTTTAAATAGTGGGCCTTTCAGTAAAAGGGATTTTTCTAATTTTCTGCTGAACCTAGAGAAAGAAAACAGCATGGAAAACAGTATAAGTTGAGTCTTGTGTTTGGTTTTCACAGCTGACAGCTGGCAGCTGAATATAATAACTTGGAATGAAGGAGAAACAATAACAATTTTTAGTAGTAAAGACTGTCTTCAAGATTCTTCAGAGTATTGTCATGGGACTATGTTTAGAGAAAGGATAGGAAGCATTTAATAACTCTTTTAAGAAAAAGTACAATGAAGCAAAAGGCAAACATCCTTTGGCTGATGTCATCCCATCAATATGTGACGTAGTCTCTGCAGGTCAGAATCTTATCCACAGTGCAGCTGTCATAAACTCCTACAAATCTCCTCTGTGGCAATGAGTGGTAGATTTTTTTTTTTCCTGCAGGTTGCTTTTGGTCCAAAATATCAAGATCTTTTTCTAGCCACTGGTAAGACATTGGGCCTTAGCACGGGGATGACAAGTTTTAGTTCTTGGTCTCACCAATAATAAATTGGAAAATTTTGACCCATTTCACTGAGATCCAAGACAGCTTTAAAAAGGGGGGAGAAGGGGAGTCTGGGTGGCTCAGTGGGTTAAGGCCTCTGGTCCCGTGGTCCTGGGATCGAGCCCTGCATTGGGCTCTCTGCTCAGCAGGGAGCCTGCTTCCCTCTCTCTCTGCTTGCCTCTCTGCCTACCTGTGATCTCTCTCTCTGTCAAATAAATTAAATCTTTAAAAAAGGAGGGGGGAAGGGGAAAGGAAACAGAAAACTCTGTCCTACCAGTGTGAAGAAGCTTTTTTTATATGCTACGGTTAAACTACGGTTAAGTGTGTAAAAAAAGAAAAACATTAGAAAAGTAATATTGATAGAATAATAATATTGTTAGATCCTAAAAATCTGTACATCCTATGGACCTTGTAAAAAAGTTACATATACCTTAAATCAGATTATGATGTTTTCCATATTCTTTAAAAATGAGAGAATCCCTTTACAAAGTATTTGACTTTCCAAATATTAAGGTCGAAACTGAGGCAATCTACTAGACTCTTCTACCTATTTTAAAATCGCTTCTGTCCCCAAAGTAAGATCTCCCCTTATACGTCTCATGCTTCCTGCTATTGCAGAAAGTTTCCTGTTTCCTGTTGATAAGTTTCCAGAGCTAGTTCAATATCCTCAGGAAAAGAAATAGCTCATTGTGTACCCTAGGGAACTCAGATCTACCAGGAAAGGCTATGTTCCTCATGTGACTTTTCCTGAAATTTCTTCATAATTACCTAAACACACAAAAGCCTGGAAGAAAAAACTTCTTCTTCAGCCAAAAATTAATTCATGGGGTGCTACACTCTGATTCTCCATGGAAAAATGTTCTCAGCAAATCATGTCCTCATTATATCCTATTCCTAAATTTTAAAAAAAGTTTGTAGAGAATGTTGTGCCATATGAGTCTTCTGTTTTCGGAGTATTTGCTCATACTGTGATTAGCGTTGTGAGTTTTGTTATACAGACAATGGGATTGAGGACAAAGATGGAGAATAACAAGGTCAAGAATAGCAAAAATATCAAACAAATTCTATTTTTTCCCCTTGTCATCCAATCTGCCCTACACTGCACTTATATAGGATGCCAGGGGTCAACACAATGTGTGTCATGTCCCTATTTACAACTTAGTCCACAAAGTCATTTGACTTTCCTCTGGTTAACCACATTTTCTTCCTGTTGTAACAAGACTTACATTACATTTAACTGCTTAGCTGAAGTCCTCATCCACACTTCCTATTACATCCTTATTATATTAACTTGCATCCATTAAATATTTGTACTGACTATAGAAAATATTTGGTAATATCCACAGCCTTCCAATGTAAATGCCTCTTTACAATTTACTAAAGAATACAGGTCTCTAAAAAAAAGGTTGTTTTTGTTTGTTTGTGTTCCCCTATTAAAAAAATTACTAAATCCTTTTTTTACATATTTTTAATATCTTTTACATTTTATATTGCAATTTGGATTATAAAACTAATTTCACATTTACTTCATTTCAGCTAACAACAGCACCATGAGAAAATTATGAACATTTACACTTTATACTTAATGAAATAAGCTTAGTGAAATAAAGTGATTCACCCAATAATAGATCAAAACATGAGATTTAAAACTCTTATGACCACAAAGACAGTCTTTGTGCATGACACAATGAATCAACACAAAATCTGTTCAACACTGAAGAAATTTCATAATCAACAGAAAATCAAAAGGAAAATTCATAAGGAAGAAATGCGCAAGTAGTGATTGCTAAGTAACACAGTCTTATGAAAATGAATACAGAAATGTTCTTATCATATGTTTGCTAACTTAATGTCATTTCACCGTGTGATAGGTGTTTACTGAAAATAAAACCGAAGCACCCTAGTTTTCATTGCTGAAAGATATAAAGATTTATACTAGATGATCCTCACTAGCATTAAACCCCTGAAACTCATTTATCTATAAATCAACAAACTCACTGGATGTGATGGTGTTATTGGCAGTAACCCCTATTCAAATTGTGCATATTGGCATCATGAGCAAAGGGGCACAACACAATAAACCAATGATGTGTGCAGATGTCACAGTCTCTCTTCCATTTTCCATGCCCTTATTGGATAGTTCACCCTACTGAGATTTTATTTACTCATCTTTAGCTATGTGTTGATGGCAAACTAGCCTCAAAGGATTTCATCTCAGGAAACTGTTAAAATCATCATCTTGAAGACAGCAAGTCTTTCTTAAAGATTTATCTTCCTCAAGTAATCAGTACTGTTGTAGAATCCCTACAAATTCTCTGTAAGGCACAAACAACCAAAACACAGATTGCTATCATTTTTGAAAAGCATCTCTACGCTGAAATTGTCCCCAAATCACAAATCTATTCTCCAATCACACACATTTCACATTATTTACATTTATTATTATTAAATATCCAGTACCTGAAAGGCATAAACACGGATCAAATGGAAAAAAAAAAATAGGAGCTGAAACCAAACTATTATAGACCCACATAAAGAGACTGACTTTTGCTCTGGTCTTCAATCTTTCTGAAGGAAACATCAGGGACAGTAATTTGGATATGGAACTGAGATGAGGATATTTATTTCCTGGAAGAATTTCCTAGGGAAAGGACAGAATCATTGGAGTACTTTTTTTTTTTTTTTTTTTTTTTCTTTTGAGCAAGAGGTCATGAGTGGGGAGGGGCAGAGAAAGAGGGAGAGGGAGAGAAGAAATCTTAAGCAAGTTCCACTCAGCAAAGAGCCTAATACAGGGTTTGATTCCAGAACCCTCAGGTCATGACCTGAAACTGAAATCAAGAATCGACGCCTGACTGAGCCACCTAGGTGCCCCAGCTGTTGGATTCTTCAATGGATATGGGGAGGTAAGTTTAGAAGAAGTTAAGATTTTAATAAAGAGAATTATCCCAGTAGGAAGCAGGTCATAGACATTGCAGATAGGGGCTTTATTGAGAGACTGGAAAGGAAAAGTATGGTGTGAGGCAAACAAAGAATTAATTATGTATTTAGGATCATGGTATAGAAAATGATTGTTAATTTCTTACAGACTACTTGACATTTGGGGCAAACAATGTTATGCACATTTATTTCCCCTACTTCAATAAGTTTCTCCCTTCTCCATATATGAAGGAAGACATGGAAACAGGAAGATGATACTAGATATTGAGAAGGAAGAACACTAGAAAGTGTTCTAGAACACTAGAAAGTCAAGAAAGTGAATTACAATTTTGCAAGATTCTGGGACTGGTTGTTGGCACATGGAATTTCTTTGTGACTAAATACATGCATGAACCCAAGCTCAGAAGTGCTGGGGATCATGGAAATCCCTCTTGCACCAGTCAGAAAAATTGCCTTTCCTATTTTTTTTTCCATGTTCCAAGATCTCAAATATCATTTGCATTGACTTTGCTTGACTCAACCTTTTTGTTGAATTGTATAAATATGAACCACATGGGAGAAAATAGGAACTGAAACCAAACTCTTAGAGTTGCACGTAAACAGACTGACTTCTGTTCTGATCTTCCGTCTCCTTGAAGGGACCTTGGCGTTGCAATTATGGTGGGAGAGTCCATGGCTCAGGGAAGCTAATGGAAGCTCTCGGGCTTCACTATGGCCGCCTTTCTTTCACAGGCACATCGCCTCAACTCTTTGCAGTCCTTCGAGAAAGCCTTTCCATTGAGGATGGTCATACAGTCTCTGCTTCTTAGGCTGGTAAAATCTACTATAATCTCAAACCTTAAAGAAAAAAAAAGTTTCACTGAATCATAATTTACTTCTAAAATGAAATGTTAAATACCCTGAAAGTACATAGGGAGTACTCCTAATGTGATAAAATTATAGACTAGATACACAGAATGAATTTACTGGAGAGATGGAGTCACCAAGCTCTTTCTTTTCAGTCCCTCAATTTTCATACTTGTTCCTAGAAGCATCAGCTCATCTAAAACAAAAAAACTGTTTGTAACTAAAACTAAGATACATACTATAATCCAAATTTGTTATATTTTGTCATCATCTGAAAAATCAGCTACTTTCTCAGTGACTCCATTTAATTAACTATAAAATAAAAATGATTACATTGATTATGTCTTATCTCTTGGGAGAATAAATCCCATATAATTTATATAGAGAGAGAAGAAAGATGTCTGTCCAAACATGGTTTCAAATTGTAATATATTTTACAACAGATATTATATTGACCTATTTCAAAAGATATCATGCACAATCTCATCTAATACTCACATAAGTAAAACCAATTTTTGGATAATTTTGCTCCTTATAGCCTCAGTCAATCTATTCTCAAGACTGTATTTTTAAAAATTTTATTTATTCATTTATTTGAGAGAGAAAGAGAGAGAGCATAAGTGGGGGCAGGAATGGAGGGAGAGGGACAAGGAGACTCCACACTGAGTACAGGACCATTAGATCCTAACCTGAGCCAAAACCAAGAGTCAGATGCTTAACTGACTGGACCACCCAGGTGCCCCTCAGAAACTGTACTTTTAAAAATGTGCTCCCTATTACACTGCACAGAAAGCCAAGAATTCTGAGGTCTTATATTATCTCTGGGTATTGATAAGTTGTGAGGTTGTGTGGTCTTAGCCAAGTTACCATCTTAACCTGGGTTTCAGCTTATTCATACATAAAATCTCTCTTCCCCTCTTCCTCTTCTTCCTCCTCTTCCTTCTTTTCTCTCTCTGTGTCTCTGTCTCTCTCTCCCCCACTCAGCGAATCCCAAATACTTAATAATGCTCCAAGATATATCAGAGGCTGAAATGAAAACTCTGAAAGCATCCAGACAGAGAACTGTCCTTACTATTTTACTAACATTTTGTATGTCTCCTTTACTGGTTTATAAGTCAGTCTAAAGCAAGCACTATGCTTTATTGTTATACATCCCTGTACATCCTCCTACAAACATAGTATCCAATACAAAGTGGAGGTTTGATTTATGCTTATTGAAGCAAGTTTCTGAACTGGGTCACTCAAGCTAAGTTCTCTACTAAATTCTTTTCCCACCAAATGTTCTGAAGTCTTACAGTTCGGGGGAGTAAAGGGCTCCATCAGTCCACAGCCAGACTTTGCCACTGCCGTTGCGAGATAGCCCTGTCCAATAAGAGTAGAAAAACTCAGAGTAGCTCTGAGGCATGGCAAACTCCTGTGAAGGCACACAAGAAGATCTTTAGCTTTAGAGATGTTATACCGTGTAGATAGAGAGATGCGTAGGGCCAGCAAGCACTTTTAATAGGAAAATAGGACAAGAGTCCTGCCCCACGTAGGTGATAGTATACTTGAGGGAAAAAGTGTCCATGCTCAGGTCAGTTTGTTCAAGCTGAAGAATTTATCTTGTCTTACTAAGCCTGAATATATACTAAAACCAAGAATATATTCTAAATAAATATAAATATCTTCTAAAACCAAGAATCACATCAACGAAAATTTATAAATGACCTATTATTTTCAAGTCACAGGTAAATGCTAAGACTTATATAAAAAAAGACGGGGGCGGATTTACAAAGAGATGTGAGTTGACTATGAAATGGGAGAATATGGAAAGAAAAGTGTAAAAATGGATAAAGTAATCTTTATAAATACCTGCAAAGGGACTGACCAGGAAGAAGAGAACAATGAATATAATTTAATGCAAAAAGAGGTAAGAGAAAATTTGGAGGGATGACTTATGTCTCAGACAAGGAACAAAAAAAGAGAAAAAATTTTTTCATATATATATGTGTATTTATATTTTTGTATAGTATTTATATACACACATATATATAATTCCTTTTCTAATATTTATATTGAAATTTTTTTGAAAAATTTTAAAGATTTTATTATTTATTTATTTATTTATTTGAGGTGGGGAAGAGGGACAAGCAGACTCTATGCTGAGCAGGGAGCCCAACTTGGGGCTTGATCTCATGACCCTGAGATCTGACCTGAGCTGAAATCAAGAGTGAGACACAGGGCACCTGGGTAGCTCAGTGGGTTAAGCCACTGCCTTCGCCTCAGGTCATGATCTCAGGGTCCTGGGATCGAGTCCCGCATCAGGCTCTCTGCTCGACAGGGAGCCTGCTTCCTCCTCTCTCTCTGCCTGCCTCTCTGACTACTTGTGATCTCTCTCTGTCAAATAAATAAATAAAATCTTTTTAAAAAAGAAAAAAAAAGCGTGAGACACAACTGACTCTTCGCTATACTATAAGTTCTTTAAGGATACATACCTTGTTTTATGTCCTCAACCCTTCAGATAATTATTGAACCCTAGTTTGGTTCAATAAAAGATCTTTGGAAGTAGATATGAAACTATCACTAAGCAATAGTCATCTCTTAGACATATCAAAGGAAGTGCAGTTGAAAATACTTCCGGTTTATGGTAGACACCTCAAATTAAAAGTTCTAAAAATAAGTCATGTGAAAATGACTTAAATGTATATAAATCTTTGAAGTGCATGAGACAAAAGCACTATATAACTTTTACAATATCTCCTACCATTGTATATAGTACAATTCAATTATAATAAACCTGTGTCCTTGGTTTGTGCTAGAGGTGGAGGAAAAGAAGAGAATAAGAAAAATTAGGTGGGCTTACAGTAGGACACATTGTCTCAGTCAAATAAATTACCTCCTTTTCTGCCTAAATTGAGCTGCTGAGAAAGGATAAAAAATGTTATTTTAGTAGAGAGACATTTCAGAGTTACATTCACCACAGATTTCAGAAAAGTGGGTAGGAATTCCGATGTAACTAGAAGAATGACAAGAATTTGCATAGTGAGCTAAGCATTTATTTCAATTAAATAATCCTTTGTTGATAAATTACTCTGTGCCAAGACTTCTGCTAAAACAGTGATAAATAAAAAGTGGTCACAATGCTTAAGGGATTAAATACAAAGGCAATAATAAATATTTTTTTAAAGAGTGGGAAAAATTACATGATTTTACAGTTTGTCTTAGTTGCATATACTTAATACATGTTATTTATAATTTTACTTTCATATTTGCCTCAACTAGTCTATTTTAGGTTATAATTTCTGGAGGACAAGATATTTATCTGCAGATTATAGTAATGATTTAATTAAATGTTTTTTCAATTAAAAGCTTTGTCCTTTTATAACAAAAGAACAGGAAATGCTATTTTCATCTTTCTAACATTGCCTCAATATAGTGCCCTTCTTGCCCAAAACAAAAAAGGTAAGAAATTAAGGAATTTTTAATTTGATTCCTGACTGGTAGGGATTTTGAAGAACTTCCTCTTATGGGTTTTTGTTTTGGTTTGGTTTGGTTTGTTTTATTTTGTTTGTGGAGAGCAGAACAGTTTTTATATACTCAAAGAATCACTCAAAACAATAGGAGTAAGAGATTGCAGTAAGGGCAAAAGTCTGGGGACACTGACTCCTTAATACTCTTGTATAGCTCTTTTAAGGACCTCGTTTTAAGAATAATTCAAGCACTGATCAGGATCTTACCAGCACTTCCTGTGTGTTTATTTTCAGCATGGTCGCATTCTCGGAAATGCAGAAATATTCACAGTCTTGCCAATTCTTGCTCTCTCTATAGAATCGGTAGCATTTGTCCCCATGCCACTTCCATTCTTCTGGACAAGGGCTGCATCTGTGCTCTTGGAAAGAAAACAATTTTAATACTATTTTCTATCCAGGTCTGCCATTATTCCTGTCCTAGAATTATACAGTATTTGATGACTCAAGTATTCTTAATATTTAGAGTACTTTCTTTTAGATATTTAATTGCCCAGGAATGGTAATGACAAATGCTTATAAAATACTCTCCATATGCCAGAAACTATAATTAATACTGAGTGTATGGTAAAAATTAAAACAGATACTACCTGCTTTCATGGAATTTGGAATCTAGCAATGAATGATTAGAACTTCCTTGATTCTTGCCCTATATAATTCAACCCACAGAGGATATTCAATTTCATAAAGAACTTCTCATATGTTCAAAAACTCATTATGGCTTATATTTAAGAAAGAACTGAAGCTTCCACAATTTTCTTCTTCAAAATCCTCTTATATAATTATAAAAGGATTTCTGTAATTCAACATATACCAATAAGATATGGTCCTTTTTCTTATTCTAAACACAAATAAATAAAATTATAGAAGAAAAAGACACAAATACTAAGCAAAGTATGATTTAGAATGATAAATCTCCATTGTCAGAAATTAAGGTGGTCACCAAAGTCAGCAAAGTAAGTGCAGAAGTCAAGGGTGAGATGGACTACCGAGGTAGAGGTCATAAGTATAAGAACTAGTCCCTGAGAGCCATGGTTTTAACTTTGATGAGGATACTTGAGCCCTTGAGAGTTGTCACTTGTAATCAGCTCCCTGATGGTGGGATGGGAACTCAATCATTCCATAAAAACGTCTTTATTTTAAGAACAATCCAGTGTCAAAATGTTAACATGCTAAAAGTTGAATGGTCAACATGCACTTGGATATTACGTTATTGTTTTCATTTTTTCTGTATATTGGAAATCTTCCTTAAGGTAAAACAGTTTAAAATAAATAAATAATTGAGGAGATGCCTTTGTATGTCAGTTCATATTTCTGGCCCAGACCTTATACCAAACTACTTATTCAGATCTCTACTTAAACATGCCCCAAATAGCACTCCTGCTCCCTAAATGTCCCCATTCATAACCACAGAATTCTTCCCCATTTCATTTGATCACATCTCTCTAATTGCTTTGCCCCAAAACTCTGGAACCATCCTTGACCCCTTTATTTCTCTCATGTCCCCTTTTATTCCATCATGCATTCATCTCCTCTGATAATATCCTAGTTTGAGGCACCATCAGCTCTCTCCTGGGTTACTGACAAAAGCCATCTCTTAGGTGATTTCTCTGTTTTCACTCTTCCTCATTCCAGGGTATTTTCAACATATTTGCAGTATGAGCCTTAAAATGCTCATGTCAGATCTATTATTTCTTCTGCTCAAGATCCTGTAATGAATCCTTACTTTGCTCAAAATAGAAGCCAAATCCCTGGTAACGTCACCTAATGCTATATATAATCACTACCACATCTGTTAGTCCTCCCCTCCCTCCCTCTGCTCCAGGCACACAGACGCCATATTGTTCCCTGAATATGCACCTCCATTCACACTTCAGGGCACTTCTTGTTTTCTCTACCTGGCTTATTCTTTCTCCATATGCTTACATAGCTAACTCCCCTAACTCTTCAAATCTTTGCTCCTATACCCTTATCTTAATTAGGAATTTATGGTATCCCTATGTAATTAGCAACCCACCATCCCAGAATCCTGATGCCTCGTACTTTATCTACTTCATTTTCCGTAGGATTGATTACCTTCTTATATATTATATTTAGTTTGGCCAACCATTCTTGCATGCCTGAAACCTAGGCTTTCCCAAATTGCAGGACTTTTAATACTAAAACTGGAGAAGATTTGAGCAAACTGGGACGAGTTGATCATCTTATTTTACCTTTTTAAATTGATTTTTACCATCAAAGTAATAGAATAAGAGGTCTATGAGGGCAGAAATCTGTATATGTTTTGCATGATATGCAACAGTATGTGCTCAGTAAATCTTACCTTGTGTGGCAGAGTAGATGGATGTTTGGATAATGGGAAAGAAATGGAGAGCAGAAGAATAACACTGAGAACTAACATCAAACCAAAGCTTTATGAACATTTTCATGGGAACAGGAATATCATGAATACATTTGCATAGATTTTATATTAAAACAAAATATAGTTTATTTGTATACACAGTTTTCTTTTTGTCTTTATGCAGCTAGACGTAAATTCCCAAGGCCACTGGTTTCAGAGAAACTTGGATTATCTTTTGATGACATGGCCCCCAACAAACACACAGTGGGTTTTCAGAAACATAAGAAGAGAAAACAAAACTATGCAAAGTGGTAGATATATTAATTATCTTGAACTTGATAATCATTGTATAATGTGTTTGTATGTCAAATCATCACGTTGTACATTTTAAATACATTCAATTCCGTGTGTCCATCCTCACTAAAGTTAAAAAAGAAAAGAAAAAAAAACTGTGACCGATGAGATCCTTAATCATGTGGGGAAGAATCACTTAGAGAAGTGGTAATGTGCTTGTGGGTGTTATTTCACTGGGTAACCACGCAATCTGGCCTTCTGGTTAGTGTGGGAAGTGGAAGAGGAAGACGTCATCCTAATTTAAAGTCCCCAAAAGAAAAATAAAAAGTCGTGACTTAGAATGTATATTGTTTCCTATACATGCAAGATGAGTGGAAGAGAAGGGAAGGCTAACTTGAAGAGTTAGAAGCTACAAAACCCCAAAAAAGATGGGAGGGAAAGGTACAAGAATGAAGTGATGCTTCCTGTCTTGTCCAGACATGATTATCAAAGCATGGTTCATCCCCACTGGCATTGTCATTATTACTGAAATGCTGAATTATGGTACCCAGACAAGGCGCAGTGGATTTAAATAACTGTAATTTGATTCCGCCCTTCAACATTTTTAAACTGATCCCCGTATGATTCTTGAAATGTGAGAAATTTTATGAGCTTGTTAAATTCTTAAGGAGAAAAATGTATAAACACATTATGAAATGTAGACTACTGGTAGGTCTTTAGGTGCTGAGGTAAACTGAGGAATAACGCTGTGTTATATATTTGCTGTGTTATTTTGGTTATTGGACATTAATTGCTTTTATTGTTTAAAATATCTGAGTTTGAAGAATCCCTTTATGTATTACAACACAGACGTATCCAAACTACACAATCCCAATGGTGGGGGATGACCCAGGTGCCTAAATTCTTCATGAAGCTTACCAGACAATTAACTATATGACACGTGACTCCCAGGCACCCGGATAGGAAGGTCAGCTGTGTAATGACAACTAGCCTGAGGGAGCCAACTGGCAGAGGGAGCTTAGCGATCCCTACTCACCTCCACTTTTGTTATAGAGCTCACGACACAGTTTTTCAGCCACACGCTGCAGGATTTCCGCAAGCTTCCTGTTCCTGGTTTGGAGAGACTGCAGCTGTCGGGAGAGATTCCCCAATCGTTCTTCCTTGTGAGAAATGCTGTCTTGCTGGGAATTGGAAAGCTGGTAGAACTGAAAAACTAACCCAAGTTACCAAGTCAGACTGGACAGGCCACTTTTTCATTTCTATTTCTACTTTTTCATGTGGGGAAGACAAAACGTCGCATTGTTTAGATCTCATGCTCTGAGATTTCATATTGCCTGTGTTCAAGTGGAACTGTAGCACATGATAAACTGCATCGTCTCAGACAAATTAACATCTCTGAATCCATCTTTTTATCTGAAAATGTAGAATCATAGTAACAGTTTCTAACTTCAGGACTCAATTCCTTAACCATATCTATTGCTCAATAAATAGTATGTATATACTCTTAAACCACTGCTCAAACTAAAACCACAAATCCATTTATCTATTGATTATTATATTGAGTATTGAGAATGTACCACATATAGTTATCTCATTCATTCATAAAATAGTCATATCATCATTTCCATTATCTTATAGCTTCCAACCAGGATCAGTGAGGACAAGCAACTTCCTTAGTATCACTTGGCTAGAAAATTTCAACACTTAGGTATAAACTCCAGATTTCTAAATCTAAGTAGAGAAATCCTTCATCAATTCTAAATCTAAGTAGAGAAATCCTTCATCAATCATGAGAGTTGCTTTACATCCCTAAAAAGAATGGTGATTGTGAAACAAATTATATCAAAATGAAGTAATAATTGGGGGGCCATGAAAGAAACACTAAGAAATATATATTTTTTTTAATTTTAAAAAGCTACAATAATGAAGGAAAGTTCAAACATTTCTTAGAAAAAACAAATGTTTGACCTGCTCTTCAATGTAACCTTTTACCTTAAGCCACCTTCTTCAACTGATCAGGAAACATTACGGTAGGGTTTCAATCTCATGAAGCAAGTTCACCCACTTTCTCTCTCTCTCTCTCTATCTCTCTCTCTCTTTTTTATTTTTTTTTTTACTTTTTGAGCTTGTCTTCAATGTTTGAAAATAAAAGATTTTTTCATATGCATTTTTCCTTTTTCAGTTTTCACAAGATTTTGCAAAATGATTCTATAATTTCCTGAATTTATTCTTCTCTCCTTATAGGAGGAGAGGAGTAGCTCTAAGTAAAATCTCCTCTCTGTTTTAGCTGCTGAGCCATGCATACTAAGAGCAAAAACCACAGCCTGTACTGTTTAGTAGAATGAAATAGAGCTAAATCATACATTCATTAAAAATTGTTGATTTTGGAGGCTCAGTCGGTTGAGCATGGGACTCTGGATCTCGCCTCAGGTCGTGATCTCAGGGTCAAGACCCTGGTGCAGCTCTGCCCTCATCCTGATGCCTGCTTAAGATTTTCTCTCTCCCACTCCCTCTGCTCCTCCCCATCTAGAGACCTCCCCTGCCCCACTCAAAAAAAAAAAAAAAAAATTGCTGATTTTAAATATTGGCATGTAGACAAACAGATAAAACCTGCTTATCTCAAACAGAATGTAAAAGTCTAGCTGTCGAGTGATTGCTATATTTTAATGCTGCTTTCGCTGCTCATCATCTCAATGAGCGCTTTAGAAAAAGGTACATTGAGGGGCGCCTGGGTGGCTCAGTCTCTAAGTATCTGCCTTCGGCTCAGGTCCTGATCCCAGGGTCTTGGGATGCCGTCCCTCATTAGGCTCCTTGCTCAGTGGAGAGTCTGCTTCTCCCTCTTCCACTTACCCTGCTTGTGTTCCCTCTCTCCATGTCTCTCTCTATGTCAAATAAATAAATAAAATCTTTAAAAAAAAATAGAATAAGATGCATTGAATTATCCACAGGCTCCAGAATTAAAGTAAAAAAAAAAAAAAATCCTTAACAAATATTTCTCATCCTAGACAAACCTTAGAACCACCGTCCTCCCCCTAGTCAGAGCACAGACTTACACACAAGCCCCAGGGCTAACAGGCCAATCAGCAGCACCAAACACAAAGTCAGCAGGGTCAGGGCCACTGGACGCCAAACTGAAGAGGGAGGCCAGCGCCCTGCAGGGAACAGAGAGGAAAAGGCAGGATTTCGATTTGTCTTTCTCTTGGATTCATTCCACCAGCAAGTCAGAAGAGCTGGTTCTGGAGAAGAGCAACAGTAAGCAGAGGCTGGATAACACTCCCTCTGTCCTCGGAACCGCTGTCAGAAGGCTCAGTGCCAAGCCTCCCTTCCACAGCAGGGTTCCCTCACGCACCCTGCCCATTTCCATGACCCTGACACCCTCATTTCTACTTAGCACCAAGTCAAGTTATGCATTGCCCTTATCATTATAAGGTTGTGTGCATTACCTTCTTTTTGTCAAAATTCGAGTTTTGAAAGACATGTGAATGCCTGAACAGGGAACAATTTTTCACATCATCAGAGAAGAGATGAAATTAATTTGTTGTTACTTTTGCAAAACACCTTGCCACTGAGTTCCATCTGTGCTTCCACTGAAAAGAAAATTGCATATCGGTAATGAGAAATGATCATTTTACTCTTTCCCTTTTGGGATTTCTTTATTGAAAGTCTCTCTTTTAGTTCATTGGATTTCTGTCTCTGGAAAAATAGATTATAAAGAGACATGATCATCAGTTTATCGAGGACGGATCTAAGCTAACTCAATTTTGAGCAGTTAAATAATAAATACTATGCCTCCACCGGTTTGCCTGCTGTTAATTACAGTTCTACTGAGTCAACAGTAAATTCATTATCTAGTGAAGTTAGCCATTATTCTAAAAGACCTGTGATATCACACAAGGAAGACCCTCCCATCCCCCAACCTCTTAGTTACATGTAGCATCTAGCATTGTGATTAAAATGAAACAAAGGGAGAGCCACAACCCCAATAAAACTTCCATCAGTCTCCAAGACCTGTGTTTCCCTTCATTAGGACTTGAATTTAAAGACATACAAATTCATTTCATTTTTAGCAAAGTCCTCTGCATAATGTAGTCTAGGTATAGAGATTTGTGTTACACATTATTTTCAAGTGGGGAATGATAAGTGGGAAAGATAGAAATGGAAAATGTGATTACTTTCCTTTGGAATTTACAGTCTAGTAGAAAGATAAAGAAAAATCATGGAGCAGACACTGAGATTGATATATTTTAAAAAGTGAATCTTATTTTCCCTTAATAATCATGTCTGTGAAAAATTTTCAGTGGAGGGGCGCCTGGGTGGCTCAGTGGGTTAAAGCCTCTGCCTTCGGCTGGGGTCATGATCCCAGAGTCCTGGGATCAAGCCCCGCATCCCGATCTCTGCTCAGCAGGGAGCCTGCTTCCTCCCCTTTCCCACCCCCGCCTGTCTCTCTGCCTAATACTTGTGGTCTCTGTCTGTCAAATAAATACATAAAAATCTTAAAAAAAAAAATTCAGTGGATTGCATTACAGTTAGAATAAAATCCAAATCACTCCTCATGAAGATTCAGATTTCTCTTTTTAACAAAATTGAAATTTGATTATGTTAGTTCCCAACTTAAAAACTTCCAATAACTTAAAATTCTACAAGAGTCTTTTTCTTCTGGACCCCATCTATTTCTTCCATCCTTTCCTGAACTACTCTCCCTTCATTCAAGTGTTCTACATACAATGGCCTCTGTTTGTCCTTGAAACAAACAAGCTTGTCTCAGTTCTAGTACCTTTGGAGTTAGGGCTGCCTCTGCTCACTGTTAATTAAGCTTCAACAAGTTGTTGGTAGGTTTTTTTCCCCTGCTACTCAGCTTTCCATTTAACTGTGCATCCTTTAAAAAAATAAAAATTAAAAAAAAAAATGTGCATCCTTGGAAGAGCTCCATGAGTTCATTTTTAATACTAACCCCATTACATATGTTTCTTAAAAATGAGATTATTAATATTTTCATGGTTTTCATGTGTTTGTTTTCCTCTATATCCTCCCTCTTGTGGAAGGTACATTCCATGAAAATGGTAACCTTTTATTTTTTTAAGGTTTTATTTATTTATTTGACAGAAAGAGACATAGTGAGAGAGGGAACACAACCAATGGAAGTGGGAGAGGGAGAAGCAAGGAGCCTGATGCGGGGCTAGATCCCAAGACCTTGGGATCATGACCTGAGCCAAAGGCAGACGCTTAACAACTGAGCCACCCAGGTGCCCCTGAAAACAGTAATTTTGTCTGTCTTGTTCACAGTGTATTTCCAGTACTGAAAGTAGTACCCGCCACGTAAGGGCTAAATATGTACTTGAATGAGTAAATGGGCTTAAGTGGGTAGGAGAAGAATCCATGAAACAAGATGGGATAGGGAGGGAGAGAAACCATAAGTGACTCTTAATCTCACGAAACAAACTATGGGTTGCTGGGGGGAGGGGGGTTGGGAGAAGGGGGGTAGGGTTATGGACATTGGGGAGGGTATGTGCTTTTGGGTAAATTGGAAGGGGAGGTGAACCATGAGAGACTATGGACTCTGAAAAACAATCTGAGGGGTTTGAAGTGGCGGGGGGGTGGGAGGTTGGGGTACCAGGTGGTGGGTATTATAGAGGGCACAGCTTGCATGGAGCACTGGGTGTGGTGAAAAAATAATGAATACTGTTTTTCTGAAAATAAATAAATTGGAAAAAAAAAAAGAATGAAACTGTAAAAACTTAATATGACTTTAACTATGTAATTTTTATAGAGGCACAGAGGATTATCTAAAGTTACACTTCACTGATTTTTTTTTAAAACTCTGTTGACTCTTTAGCAGTATTCTGACAGCAGAAGTTGGATTCCACTAAATTCATCTTCTAGCCCTACTGGTCTCTATTCAGACTTGTGTGAGATTCTGAAACATGAACAGATATTGGAGAGGTTTGTTTTCTTTTGTATTTCCTTCAATTAGCTTGCCTAAGTAGATTGGTCTAAATTTTCCTGGAAATTGTTGGCTTCTCAATGCATTGACCTTAAGAGTATCTCAAGTCACCAGAACATAAAAGAACCAGATCAGAGGACAGAATACAGTTTAAGCTAAACATCCTCTCCAAACCCTAAGTCTCTTGAAAGTTCTGTGTAACTCAAGAAGCTTAAGTAGGTAGATAGTTCTAGATTTCAGAAATACCGGCGATGGCTTTATCTTTCTCCATAAATCTTATTACCATCAAGAATATGATATACCTTATTCATTTCTTTTGGTTTATAGTTGTAGAAAGTAAGCTCCTTTTGGAAAGGGTTATTATAGTCTGTTTATTCACTAGAAGAACATCAATTTTAGCACCTAGAACATCAGATGGGAGAAGCCCAATTAACATTGAATGAATGAGTGAGTCACTTATATATAAATATCTGTTATATGCCTGTCTATCCCTGCTCAAACCTATTTCTATTAGTACACATCTGAAAGGCATAAACTATTTTTAGAAGTATTTTATTTATTTATTTATTTATTTATCTGAGAGAGAGAGCAACCATGAGCAGGAGGGGCAGAGGGAGAGGGAAAGAGAGAATCTCGAGCAGACTCTATGCTGAGCAGAGCCAGACACGGGGCTTGATCTCAAGACCCTGAGAGCATGACACGAACTGACAGCAAGAATCTGTCACTTAACCAACTGAGCCAACCAGGCGCCCCAGGCATAAACTATTTTTTAAATGTTGTTCCTTCTTATAGTTGATATTTCCCTGGCCAAAATTATCTTACTATTTAATAAGAGGGTAAATGAAAAGAGCAACTGTGGAAATCAACCAAATGATCCCTTAAGAACCTATTATTCCTTGTATAATACTCAGGCACCAGAAGTGCTGATCTTCTGCCCAAAGGATCAAAAAGAATAATCTTAAATCCTTACTGTAGAATGAGGGCATGGACTTAAGGATTAGAATATTATTTAATAATAGTTATATCTGTGTAAACAGATCATCCTTCCTAAGGTTGTCTCTAAGACAGAAGATGAAAGTATAAGGTATCTTCTGCTAAGGAACAAAGTTTTAAGAATTCTCTTCCAATGAGTCATCTCTCCCTGGTCATTTGGAAATGTTTCTACTCCTGATTCTTATCTCTCTCTTTCTTTCTCTCCCTTCCTCCTCCTTCCTTTTTTTTTTTTTTTTCTCCTTGCCTCCCTTTCTCAACATTCACAATCTCTTTGTTTTATCTCAGGATCGAGAAAAACACAACCCCAGGGAGTTTCTATAGCGCACATGGCAATTTCCTAGGAACCTGGCTTCCATGATGGAAAGACCATGGAGCTGAAAGTTTCATTTTTATTTTTAAGATTTTATTTATTTATTTGACACAGAGAGAGGGAACATAGGCAGGGGCAGGAGGAGAGGAGAAGCAGGCTTCCCCCTGAGCAGGGAGTCTCATGCCATGCTTCATCCAGGACTCTGGGATCATGACCTGAGCCACCCAGGCGCTCCTTCATTTTTTTTTTTTTTTTTTTAAACTATGGAGAAGAAATTGAGGATTGTTGGAGGGGAGTAGAGTGGAGGGATGGGCTAAGTGCGTGATGAGGAGGGCTCTTGTGATGAGCACTGGATGGTATATGGAAGTGATGAATCACTAAATTCTATACCCGAAACAAAAGAAAAAAAAAAGTGAAACATTTTTATGCCATTTTTCTCTCTATTTTTCTAACTTTAGGTTTAATATCCCTAAATTTTATCCCAATTGCCTTGATCAGAATGAGGTCTCTCTCTAGGGACCACACCCACCTTAAAAGAAGAAAAATAAACTGCCTGGGAGGTGCTTCAGTTTGGCTTGGCTTTATTGTGGTTTATTTTTTGGAAGAGAACCCCTATTCTGTCTCCTGAGGCATGTTTAGAAAAAGGTGTGGACAGGGCAAGGAATGATATAAACATCCTTAGGAATAATAAAATATATATAGAAAAAAAAAACAAAAACCCTTTCCTGTATCCTTTTACTATAACTATACTATAAAAGGCTACAGTGCTAAGGTCAAGTTTTGAACACAACTTCCTTTGTAAATATAAGAAACTTTGGTAGATGAAGAGCTTTCATACTTGACCAGTTACTCTTCCACAAGCATCAGAAAGGGGACATTTTATACACCTCCATTCCCAGAGCTTACAAGAAATGAAACATATATTGCCAGATGTAATCTATTAGCATGACTCTGAAATAGAAAGCATAATAAAATCTGGGAAAGACACAGAGGCTTTTTTTTTTTTTTTTTTAAGATTTTATTTGTTTATTTGACAGAGATCACAAATAGGCAGAGAGGCAGGCAGAGAGAGAGGAGGAAGCAGGCTCCACACAGAGCAGAGAGCCCGATTCGGGGCTCGATCCCACGACCTGGGATCATGACCTGAGCCGAAGGCAGAGGCTTTAACCCACTGAGCCACCCAGGCGCCCCAATTTTTTTTTAATATTTTCTTTATTTGGCAGTGAGCGAGAGAAAGCCTACAAACATGGGGGAGGGGCAGAGGGAGAGAGAGATGCAGACTCCCTGCTAATCAGAGAGCCTGCTGGGGGACTCCATCCTAGGACTAGGACCCCAGGATAATGACCTGAGTCATCCAGGTGCCCTAGGAAAAACAAAGGGACTTTAAATAATTTGTGCAAAACTACAAGGCAATCCAGGGGCGGAACCAGGATTAAATTGTCGTGCTTAACCTCACACATTGTATATTTCCTCTTGACCACAACTCACAGACAAATGGGGAATACACTGGTGACAAAGTGCATAATATTTCAGAAATTACTTTTAATATATTTTAATCATGAGAATTGCTCATTGGATATCTGACTTTTGGATATATTTTTAAAATTGTAAATGTTGTCTTTTTAGCAACTTCTTTTTGTTTCCTTAAGCACGTACAGCACATAATAGATCTCATCATGGGAGAATGGTCAAGGTTCCATGAGTTAAGAGTATTTTTCAGTGTTTTTGAAAATGCATATTTTCTTTATCTTATGAGTCTATTTCAAATATTCGATATTTTCATTCTTTCTAAAAGTAAATGGGTGTTGGTCTTCCTATAATTTCAAAGGAATATACATCCAAAAATGTATAAACTATTTCCAGATTATCATCAAGTTTTCAACTCACGGCAATTAGAAAGTCAAATATAGATAGATAGATAGATAGAGATTGGTATATATACTAAAATTTAGCTGAGTCAATTTTATATCCCAGTTAAGGACTTTCACTTATGAAATATAATTTAAAAATAGCATCACTATTAATAACAATTGCTAACACTCCTGGAGTTACTAAGATAAAGGCTTTGAATGCATTATTTCATATCATATAACAGCTTATGAATAGATACTATTATGGACTCCATTTTATACGTAGGTAACTGAGTCCTAGGGAGGTGAGTTATCTTACTCACGGACACACAGCTTCTGAGAACAACTCCTGAGTATATTATGTATGCTGTAATGTTTCATTTGGCTCATCCAAATATTTTTTAAGATGGAACAATTCTTAACCCTTATTTGGATTTTTAGTATTTAAGAATTGCCTAATCTGCTTTAGTCTGCACAGGTGTTAAGTGATGGAGCCAGAAGTACTAATACTCTCCCTCCAGATTTGAATATTTTAAATCATTTTCTTATTCTCCCAACAAATCCCACATTAATCTTTGTGCTTATATGGCAGTTCCTTATGAAATGGTAGAAAGACTCTACTGCTTACTACTTTTCACTTCTTTATTATGAAATATCTCAGGAATAGCCACCTTAAATTATACATTCTCCACTCTACCCCCAAGGAGAACTTTCTCAAATATAAATTTAATCTCTTCCTTAAAGGAAAAAAAAAAGTTTCTTAGCATGCTATATAAAACCCTGCATAGTAGAATCTCGTCCTACTTTTTAGCCTCATCTGACCACATGCCCCCTCATATACCCTCCCTTTGAGGACTAACCATTCCTCTACCCAATAATCTACCTTGTCACTGTGTTTGAATCATTTGCTGATGATTCCCGAATGATCATATCCTGTTCTAAATTCCAAGCCAAAAATCAAAAAATTCAAAAATTCATAATCTCTGCACATGTAGTCCTCGCAACTAGTTTCCATCTTGCTCTACCTGGAAAACTTGGATTCTGCCTTACAGACAAGAGCAAATGTCATCTCATTCAAAAATACCCACATGAGGGGAGCCTGGGTGGCTCAGTGGGTTAAAGCCTTTGCCTTTGGCTCAGTTCAAGATCTCAGGGTCCTAGGATTGAGTCCCGAATCGGGCTCTCTGCTCTGTGTGGAGCCTGCTTCCTCCTCTCTCTCTGCCTACTTGTGATCTCACTCTGTCAAATAAATAAATAATATCTTAAAAAAAAAATACCCACATGAGTAAATGCAATCAGTAACTTATTCATCCCTATTGACTTCTGCGGTCTCCTACATATATCCAATAGCACTACATAACGTTTCCTTATAATTGATTCAAATTGTTCCTTCCACTTCTTCAAGCACCTAAAAATAGGGTCTCCCCATAAATACAGAAAACAAATGGATGGTTGCAAAGAGGAGGCAGGTTGGAGGATGGACAAAATGAGTGAAGGGGAGTGGGAAGTACAGACTTCCAGCTACGGAATGAATAAGTCAAGGGAAAGAAGGAACAGCATAAGAAATGTAATGGATGGTATTGTAATAGTGCTGTATGGTGGTAGATGGTAGCTCCTCTTGTGCAAAATGTAATGCATGAACTTGTCAAACCACTTTACTGCACGCCTGAAACTAATGTAGCATTTTTCCTCAAATATACTTCAACAGGAAAAAAAAAAAAGGGTGTCCTATGCCTACCAATCACACCACTTGATATTAAGTATATGTGCACTAAAGATTTGTAGAATCAATTAGATGTGATGTGAATCAATTTATGCTTTGACACTTCAATGAAGATTTATGCTTTAGCTGGGGAAATGAAGCTAAAAAGCTAGAGAATTTTGAGAATATTATAATTAATATCGGTAGGGGAAAGTAGAACTTGAATTTATCACTAAAGTGTTTTTATTTTTTTCTTAAATCCAAATAAGTTATCATATTCTTTTGATAAGTTTATATTTAATCTTATGTAAGAATTCTAGTTCATCAGTGATTTTATTCTCTCCCTGGTATATTAGAACTGTGATTTGCTTTTGCTGCACTTCTTTTCAAGCTACAATTGAGTTAGAATCTCCCATCTTTAAAAAAAAAATAAATTTAAAATGCATTCATGCAAACTCATGATACCTCAGATCTCACACTTTATCTTTTCTCTTTATAGCTGGCTTCTCCGAAAAGAGAGAAATTTTTAAAAAAAGCAAAGTGACAAAGTATTTATTTTCCTGTTTAACTATGGTCCTTTTAAACCCCTGCTATTAAAAATTACCAATAATCTATTTTTCTCCTTACTGCTGAAACAACAAATTGTTTTTAACCTTCCATTTACTTGAACTTTCTGCAGTATTTATTGCTTATTATTTTTTATATTTACTATTTATTACCATTGACTTTGCTGTCTTGCAGGAGGGTATTGTTTTGTGGCTTCCTTAATGTCTCTCTCTCTCCACTTCTACTGCTGCCTATCATTCATTTTTAGTACTTTTATTGAAATCTCTCAGTCATCCCTCCCCTCACTTGGTATATTGCCCAAGATTCTCTCCTTGGTACTCTATTCCTTTGGGCTTTTCATCTTTTCATTTTCCTTTCTCATCCTCAGTGATATAGCTCATCCTCAGAAAGTTTAGTTCCTACCAAAATGTTGACAATTCTCACATACAAATGGAGCTCAGAATCCTTATTTGGCACCCTCCATGCAGCATATACAAGGGTCTTTGGGCAACTCCAACCGCATGTTCTTTCTCTCCCAGCCATCTTGAACTCAAATTGGATTCAACATCATTCCTATTCCTCCTGTAGCTTCTATCTTAGTTATCAGCAGCACCATTTACATAACATCCGACGGGACCTATGCTCTTTCTTTCCTTGTCTTCCCACTCAGAACCAGTCATCAAGTCTTTAAACTCTACCTCCTCAGCTTCTGATTCCTCCTCCTCATTCTCATGCTACTTCAGTTCAGGTTTCTCTAATCTCCTGCTTAGACTAGTGCAAAATACCTACCTATTAGCTCATCACGTTTCCTACTCCTTCAAATCATCTTCCTCATTGCAGCCAAAATGGTCTTCTAAGAACACAAAACTCATTATGTTACTCCCTGTTTAAATCCTTCCATGAGCTTATTTTAGAGACTTAGAATCAAAATTCTTGAGTATAATATAATAGGACCTTTATAACTTTCCATACTGCTTGTATTGCTTATTGTTCTCCAAAAACACAAAGTTACTTAAGACCTCCAAAGCTTTTCTCTCATGGATCTGTCTGACTATAGCAGCCCAGGCCTTTAAACCCTCCCATTTTTGCTTTCATATAATGTGGAACCTCTTCAAGTCAACTCAACTCCATGGCAATTTCCTCCTTCAAACCTTTCCCAATCTCCTCTACCCCTACCAAATAGAAGTGACCAGGCTTTTCATTGTATCATGTATATACTTCCATTGTGGCACCTTATCATACTTATTGCATAACCAATAGTTGTATTAGACTTTTAAGTTTCCTTATAAACAGGGATCATATCATATTTGGCATTATTCCTGTAGTACTTTGCAATATACCAGGCATAACGTGAACCTGAGCATGACCTGAACATGAACTTTCTTTTGGAAAGATGGTATGAGGACAATGTCTTTCACTTTTCCTTTTTATCTTCTTAATTGTTTAGCATTTTAAGGATGAACATAACTTTTATATTGAAAAATGAAAATCAAGAAAATAAATGAGTATACATAATTTATCTTTATTAATTCTAAAGAAAAAAAATTAACTTTCCATTCATAATGATGCCACAATATTATGTTGAATTTAAATTCTGCATTGCCAAAATATTCTTGGAACAATTTTTGCTCTGTTATTCTTAAAAGAAAAATGATATCAAATAATTTTTTTAAGACATAACTAAACTTCTGTAGGGACATTCCTCTACATATTTGCATTATCATAAGACGAAAACAAGGTATCATATGTGTAGGGTAAGATAACTGTTTACAGAAGTTTGCCTTTAAGACACTTTGTAACCTCTATTCCTACTGTTTCAGTTTCCACTTCTATGGAAAGATTGCCAGATGTTTCGCTAAGTGTTTCATCCTGCCCCACCTACCTCTTACCCTTGAGTTCAGTAGAACTTATTTGTACACTCTGTTCCTGATTATGCTGATCACCAATCCTTGTGAGAGTTCCTGGTTCTAGTCAAAGGTGAAAAATGAAGTTATACACAAGCCACTTAAAACCACAGCCCTGAGAGCTGATTATTCACAGGATTTGTTGGAGGAAAATATAACGTATCTTATTACACACATCCAGTGGCCACAGAAACTGACATGTTGTCATTTGCTTCTCATCAAGGAGGCTGCAAATCCCCAGTATCTTCTTACAGCTTAGTAGAGGGTTTAGTAAAAAGAAAAAAATAACATCACATCAGGGGGTCTTGGGTGATAATCACTCCGTGAATAGAAAGGGAATGGAAAGGTTTAACAGGTTTAACAAAGGAAGAAAACCTAAAAACTATGTGATAAAGGAGAAGTGGAAGAGAAGAGTGAAAATGTATGTGCCCAGATTTATAGAGGTAAAGGAAATCTGACTGTCAAAAGAGAAAGGACATACTAAAATACAGTCACTGAGTGAAAATCACTCTGCTGTCAACTGACACAAAAATGTTAAACAGAACACTTGGGAATTCTCAAGGAATTTTATATTGAAAAAAAATGCACATTTCTGGTGTGTCTGCAATATGCCAAGATCTTTACATAACTTATCAACCTTATACCCCAACCGCCTTATAAGAGAAGTGTTTGAATTGAATTATAAAATACTTAATTTGTTACATTTAGCTTCCAACTTATACTTTAATTTCCAATAATTCACCTTCTGACATAGTAATAAAAATATTCTTTTTCAGTACCTACAAAAGAGAATTCACATAAATAGAGAAGGATCTTTTTCCTTGGGCAACTCAGCCAAAGTAAGGCAGAAATGTGACTTGAGTTCTAGTGGAAAGACCTCACAGTAGAACACAAACAGGACTAGGATTTAATAGCAGGTGTGCTGCTTACAAACTTTGATATTGGGGATGCCTGGGTGGCTCAGTGGGTTAAGCACCTGCCTTCAGCACAGGTCGTGATCCCAGGGTCCTGGGATCAAGACCCGCATCAGTCTGCCTGCTCAGTGGGTATCCTGCTTCTTCCTCTGCCTGCTATTACCCCTATTTGTGCTCTCTCTCTCTCTGACAAATAAATAAATAAAATCTTAAAAAAAAAAAAAACTGTGATATTGGACAAATTACTTAAGTATTCTGGGTTCTCAATTTCTTCATTTATAAAATGTTTCTGACAGTAAACATGTATATAGTGAGTATGATGTGCCTGAAATTATTTTAAGCACTTGTATATATAAAGCACTTCTCTTATAAGATGGTTGGAGTATAAGGTTAATAAGTTCTGTTTTATATATATATGTGTGTGTGTGTGTGTGTGCATATATATATATATATATATAAATATACTGAGTTGCCCAGGAAATAAGATCCCTCTCTATGTATGGGAATTCTCTCTTCCATGGACTGAAAAATAATAAAAGGGAATGAGACGGGATATAATTGCATCTGAGTCCACTATTTAATCAGCAAATCACAGAATTTGAGAGCTAAAGGAACTTAGAAGACATTTACTTTAATCCCCCGTCATTTCACAGATGATAAAACCCAATATGACTCTCCAAAGGCCTCACAACTTCAAGATGCAGAATTATGACAACAGAACACCAGGGTTGATGTGCCTGCTTGGAAACCTCCCTCTAAAGCCTGAGCTCAAAACTAGCAAAAAGATAGCCTTCATAAATCCAAGTTTCCAGATCAAATCACAGTTGGCAAACAAAACAGCATTGGATCTGGCCTTCACAGGAAGCCAGGAAGAGACACTGCTTGAATTCTACATACAATCTCACTTTTGTACACTATACCAACTTGTTAAAAACAACATACCCTTGACTGCAAACCACTGTGCCAACAACAAAGTTGTAAAAAACCAAACATCTGTGCATCTACTAGAGTTTAATTTTTCCAATGTTCTTATACATGGCACACAAGTTAAGGAAAACCCACAGTTATCACACAGAACTGTAAGTCACGAAAACACTTTCTCTTTCCCTCACTTTGCACATTCCTCAGAGACATAGTTCATCTCACGTACTGCTCAAGAGTGACCAGTTTGGACAGCTGGAGACCGAGTACCTGTGTGCCCAGCCTCTGGCTGCTGGGTCGTAGAGGAGGCTCGAGATGGCACACTCATGATGGTGTCCCTATCAAAGTCCAGCATGTCCCTCGTGCTGCTGTACTTGGCCTGCATCTGGACTCCTGCAGGGGTGAGGCTGAGCTGCAGTTTGATTGCCCTGAAGCTGTGTAGCTACTGGGAGATAGTGCAGGAGCTACGGCGCTGAAAGTCATTCCTAATGTTCTTCTCTCCCAGCGAGTAGCGGGGGAAGCCTCTGACTCCAGTTCCTGCTTGGACAGGCCCAGCCCCTCTCCTGGGAAATTGTACTCTGAAGGCCAAGTTGGTCAGGCAGGGAGGAAATAGCATGTGTTTTCTATTTGGGCGGTCTCTGTCTGAACAATTACTGAAGGGTTGTCCTCAGATCCCTTTTGTTCATTTTTTTGTAATTCCTGTGTAAGTACAGTGTAAAAAAGGCAGACCATACAATCACACAGAGATTCCTTCAGGCTCTGCAGAGCAAGAAACAGGCAAAGGAATACATATTATCCAGTCTCTTACATACCAGACACTCATAGTGTCACTTAGATGAGGTTTAACTTCTCAAAAGAGGACATCATAGAACCAGCTTCTTCCTTTCTCCAAGGGCATAGTTTAAAGCATCATATCCATGAAATGTCAGCCCAGAGTCTTTTTGAGACTCTCTATGGATTCTACATTTTCATTTTTACAAAAAAGGAGATTGAAGCCCAGTTAGATGAAGTGGTTGTTTTAATGACAGTATGAGCTTCAAAAGTGTTCTCCTGTTGAACTTCTCCAGGAACAAAGGAGCTGTCAGGTGTTGGTACCCTTCCCTGCCCCTCAGCATAAATAGCAATCAACTGCAGAAATCAGTGTGGTGCCTAATTTGTTAATACACACACCCCTAACCCCCCAACACCCCACTCCACACACACTGCTTCAGAAGACCTGCTCTTTCTAGTTATGCTTGCCTAGTCTCCTCACCCAGGAGACAGGCATAAACCAGGCCAACACCCAGTCTCCTACCCCCACACACTTTTCCGGACCCTGGGCAGTGAGCAGAAGACATGAACAGACATTTCTCCAAGGAAGACATTCAGATGGCCAACAGACACATGAAAAGATGCACAATCACTCTCATCATCAGGGAGATGCACATCAAAACCATAGTGAGCTATCATCTCACACCTGCCAGAATGGCTAAAATCCCAAAATCAAGAAACAGCAAGTGTTGACAAGGATGCGGAGAAAAAGGAAACTTCTTGTCCTGTTGGTGGGAATGCAATCAGTGCAGCCACTGTACCCATTGATAGATGAATAGAGATACATATATATCTCATATATATATATATATATATATATATATATGAATGAGTATTATTCAGCCATTAAAAAAGAATGAAATCTTGCCAGTTACAATGATATGGTAGAGCTAAAGAGTATAATTCTAAGTGAAATAAAACAGACAGAAAAAGACAAATACCGTATGATTTCATTCATATGTGGAATGTAAGGGAAAAAACAATGATCAGAGAAAAAAAGAGACAAACCAGAAAAGAGATTCTTAACTACAGAGAATAAACAAATGGTTACCAGAGGGGAGGTGGGGTGATAGGTAAAGGGGATTAAGACTTTAAAGGGGATTAAGAGGGATTAAGATTATCCGATGAGCACTGAGTAATGTGTGGAAGTGTAGAAGCACTGTCACCGGAAACTAATGGGACAGTGTATGTTAACTACGCTGGATTTTTTTTAAAGTGTTCTTCTATTGTCAATTCAATGATCTGTCCTCTTACAGTGTATGAACTCAATTTAACATTTTGTAGACCATGGTCATGAACAAATTACACATTTAACTGGAAGTCAGGACTTTTAGAATTATTGCTAACTACACGTGATGTTACATGTGACTCCAGGAAAGCAGGTAATAGTTTTTACCTAAATTTCCCAAACTGAGAAGGAAATGAAAAGACTGTTTTAGATAATGTCCAAAAATCCTTCTTGAATCAGTAAAATATAATTGTATTATTTCATCAATACTTTCCCATGTTTTGGTTATTAGCTTCGCTAAATCAAGCATACCAAATAAAAAGACATGGAGAAGATGCTTGGGTGGGAACATGCAGACCCAGGAGGGGTGGATTAAGAAGCACATATTGTTGATTTATTATATGTCTCAAACTATGTATTGTTTATCAGGTCATTCTAAATAAAACAAACCCAAAGAGACGTTTCTTTTGCATCAGGCCTTGTAAAAAGTAGTGAATAAAAAATTATTTGGTAATTTGCATTGGATTGTTGTATTAGAAAATGTTACAGGAGATAAGACAGTTAAAAAAAAAAAAACTTGAAGGAAGAGGTAAGTGAAACACATAGGAGATAGGAGAGAGAAGATCAAATATCAGAAATTGCAACAGCTGGGGCCTGAAAGAATACATTTAGAGGGTGCTGACGATGATGATTCTCATGAAAAGCAATTAAAACTAACATCATTGATTCAAGTAGATCCTTGATACTTTTCACCAAATAACTTACACTAATATTTTTCCTACTCGTCCTTAAACACTTATTTTTTTTAACAATGACAAAAATATCTTTTGACAGAACACTTGCTTTTTTTTTTAAAGATTTTATTTATTTATTTGACAGAGAGAAATCACAAGTAGATGGAGAGGCAGGCAGAGAGAGAGAGAGGGAAGCAGGCTCCCTGCTGAGCAGAGAGCCAGATGCAGGACTCCATCCCAGGACCCTGAGATCATGACCTGAGCCGAAGGCAGCGGCCCAACCCACTGAGCCACCCAGGCGCCCAGAACACCTACTTTATTTCAGGTACTATTCTCAGATTCTAGGATGCATCAGTGTAAAACAAAACTTTCTGTCTTTTAGATCCTATATTTTATGGAAGAAGCCAGATAACATGAAAGATAGTAAGTGAATAATAGAGCATGTGAGAGTATAATAAGACGTATGAATATATGAGGAAGGTATGGGAGATTAAGAATATACAAAAAGGAGGGGCACCTGGGTGGCTCGGGTATCTGGGTGACTGACTAGATTTAGGCTTCGGTCATGATCACACAGTTGTAAGATTGAGCCCTGCATCAGGCTCTAGACTCACTGGGAAGTCTGCTTGAGATGCTCTCTCCCTCTGCCTCCCCTCTCTAAAATAAATAGATAAATCTTAAAAGTAAAGAAAAAGAATATACAAAAAGGAGGGTCAGTAATTATAAATATGGTAGTCAGACTCAGCCTCATTAAGAAAATGCTCTATATGCAGAGACTTTAAAGAAGTGAAAGAACAGGTCCTGCAGTATCTAGGGTAAAAATCATTCAGGTGAAGAGAACAGAAAGCTCAAAGGCCCTGAGGTGGAAGCATGCAGGTCATTATGAAACAAGAGAGAAACCAGATGGAATGAACAAAGAGGAGAAAAGTAGATTAGGTCAAAAGAGTGGCCCACAGACAACTGAAAAGGTCTCTTCCTTTTCATTTCAATTTATCTATATTTGGTTTTACTCTGAGGTACGTGGGAAGTCAAGGGGATTTTGAGTAGAGGGCTGACATGATTTGTTTTAAATTTAAAAGAATCACTCCACTATTTTTAAAAAATTAGCTTAGGAGGACAAAGGTGGACACTGGGAGATTACTTTGAAAATTACTGCAATACTTCAGGCCAGAGAAGATGGTGGTCCTCCAGTAAGTGTTTCCTCTAGCATGATTGTTACTCAGCCTTTTACCCTTTAGACAGAAGTTCGGCTAGTAGCTATTTTCCCTTTTCTGTCCCTTGGAAAAAAGGATGTTTCCTGTTCATTCCCATGTACATGGCCATGTAAACTGTGGTATAAACAGGTATTAACAAGTCAGGTGTAATATGCATGGACAACCTAGAGCATCTTACGTTATACCATCATTTTGTAATAGTCACATTTTTATCTTTAAATCATAAATATTTAAAAAACAAATATTGTTGTCTGTTCTAAGTACAGCTGGAAATCCCTCATCCAGAATTATTTTTGATCATTATGACTTCTCAAATCATTCACGCCATCCTAAGAACCCAGGAGGAACTGATCAATCCAAAAACAAAATTGAAAGACGTGATATCTCTTCAAAATCTTGCCTTATACCTTAATTTAACTCTCAAATTATCTTTGCCTTTTCCACATGTCTTTTCATGTCATGACAATACACGTGTGTATATTAAAAAGCATTAGGAATCTTCATCAAAAAGGTCTGTGTCTTCTTTTCAATTTTTAAATACTTAAGATCCCAAATTTATTCTTCAACATAAAACTATTACTAAACTACCTCTTCCCAAGTGCCAAGTTCACCATTATTTTCTTATGAGGAGAAGGCATATTGCCATAATGTTTACTACACACAACATTTGGAAGCCAAAGTTTCTTTGATTATCATTTCTTTATTACAGTGAAATTCACATAACAACTTGATGTAATTTCCATTCACATGTTAATAACCATAGGAAGGATGTAACTCCCTCTCCAATAATATGGAAGTCCTCTTTGGAAATAAAAACAGGACCGGGGGAAAATTTAAGAGAAAATAAGAAAAAGACAAATTATCACTTAAGAAAACATGTTCCAATAATACCCTCTAATGGTAATTACTGAAAAATTTATAAAAACTGCAAAGCAGTAATCATAAAAAAATAGTAAGACAGGTTTTGCCTTCCAGAATGTTAATACCTCAGTGATAGGATTGTTGTTTTTTTAAAAGATTTTATCATGCATGAGCAGGTAGAGGGACAGATAGAGAGGAAGAGAGAGCATCTTAAGCAGACTCTGAGCTGAGTGTGGAGCTTGACACAGGGCTCAATTTCAGATCCTGAAATCACCACCCAAGGTGAAATATAGAGTTGGATGCTCAACCAACTGAGCCACCCAGGCCCCCTGGATTATTGTTTTTGTTGTTGTTGTTGTTCTATATTCATTACCAGATCTTTTTTGATTAATAGTATTTACAAAGGAGAATACTTTTTTGTAACTATTTCACATTATACAAGATCCTACTTGGATATGGGGCAGACATATTTCCTGAGCTATGTGAGGATAAAAAAGAGATGGAGTTTCTTGGTTCTTTTCATAAATTTTTTATCATAGCCATATTGATGATCAAAATAATAAAATAACTCTGATTGTAGTGAAGATATTTTTTTCATTTCCTTTTGCTGTTCAGAGATACATCCTTCCTTCTACCTGCGTCTGATACACTATTAGAGATGGAGAAACACGTCATGGAAACACAACATATGTACTCCAAGGACAATTTTTAAGGACAAAAAGCAACCCTAGTAGACCCAGAAATAATTATCTTATTGAAACACCAAGGATTTATGGCAAATTCCATGTTAATATTAAATCAAAAGATATAAGTTCAGCTGACCTGACTCCATTTCTAGGGCTGTATTAACTAGAACCTAATACTGGTCTTTCAATTCATTTGGCAAGTGCAGAATTATAGCTTCTCCATTCTCATCTAAGATTAAAGTTGGCTGAGCTCTCTTGATATTTTTAGCTGTTATTTTGACCTCAAATATCTCTTTTCTGTTTTGTTTTCTGCCCTTCTTATTATTTTACATACTTCTCTCTGGTCTTCCACAGTGACACCCCAATCATTTTATTGACAACTTCTTCTCACAAATACTGTATGAGGGCACACTACAAAGTTGATCATAAATTATTGACAGGTGAATCCACACACAGCTGTGAGATGAGCTTTCTTGGGTTTCTGTGCTTCTGATTTGAAACCTGTTAAAGTATAATAAAGCAATTAGAACAAATATAAGAAATACTATCTACTATGTACACAATGATAAAATAAATTAGCAAGGATATGGGCAAGGATATTGTTGAAAAAATTTCCTAAGTGGTTATGTTATTGGAAAAGGAAATTTGAACTTAGGTTGCATTAGTTCTCAAATGGGAACAGAAGAGCCTTTATTATTAAGACATAAAAATGACTCAAAAATTTGTTAAGAAAAATACTGTTAGTCACATAAAATTAAATAAAGCTTCTCACAAATAAAAAAAAACATTTACTATTCTATTTTTTTTTTAAGATTTTATTTATTTATTTGACAGAGAGAAATCACAAGTAGACGGAGAGGCAGGCAGAGAGAGAGAGAGGGAAGCAGGCTCCCTGCCGAACAGAGAGCCAGATGCGGGACTCGATCCCAGGACCCTGAGATCATGAACTGAGCCGAAGGCAGCGGCTTAACCCACTGAGCCACCCAGGCGCCCCAACATTTACTATTCTATAGACAGACTTCCCCACTGAATAGGGAGCCCAAAGTGAGACTTAATCCCAGGACCCTGGGATCATGACCTGAGCTGAAGGCAGATACTTAAATGACTGAGCCACCCAGGCACCCCTATGATTCTTCATCTAGTTCTAGATTCTTCTCAATAATAACTCTTCTGCTTGGTCTACTCACTAAATATACACAAAGATAATTTCATGAACTTGTTGTTTTATTTGATAGATATACTTAGGTTACAGTTCTTTTTCTTTCAACCAGTCATTTAAGTATCTGCCTTCAGCTCAGGTCATGATCCCAGGGTCCTGGGATTAAGTCTCACTTTGGGCTCCCTATTCAGTGGGGAAGTCTATTTCTTCCTCTACCCCTCCCCCCTGCTTGTGATCTCCCTCTCTCATACTCTCTTTCTCTCAACTAAATAAATAAAATCTTGGGAAAAAAATAAATGAAGAATCATAGATATCAAGGCCATTTAAAGACAGGGAAAACAGCATTATATATATATTTTTCAGCATTATATATTTTAATGCATTCTGAAGATAGAATTCTATTACAGTACAGTGATAGACAATTATGATCATTATCCTGGGTAAGTGAGAGTATGACTCTGTTCTATTTGCTCTTCAGTCTCCTGAAGGAGCCGTGATAATTAGTCAAACTTAAAAGGTAACGCTGAGCTTCACTGTAAAGGCTATAGACTAGTACTCTTCATCTTGTGTATCTAGCTCTAAAGAGGCCCTGGGACTGGAGGATCGAGAGAATTCTTTTGTAGAAATGGCTAGGCTAAAAGTGTGAGACAACTTTGATTCAGGCCTCAGAGAGAATTTTGACTGGTGTTCTCCAAAACTTTCCTTGATGTTGAAGAGTTTTTTTGAGTATGGACAGAGCTACATTAAGTTACTGCCACCAGGAAACCAAAGCATTGTAACATATCAAAGTGTCAATTTGGGTCCATTTTTGTGATTTTAGAAAGTGTCCACTAGTCATATGTTTAAATAGCAAAAGAAAACCCAAAGACAAACAAATGCTATTTAAAAAGTAGGACACATACTTTGTTAAGATTGTTAGTAAATTCACTGTGCTTGGGCTGGTGGAAGTGAAATAGTTAAAAATCAAAATGTGATCATACTAGGAATTTGTATTATTCACCCTCAAATAATGCCTACCAGAAGCAAATAAAAAGCCACTCTGTAAATTTAAAATCTACAAACATTTAAGATATAATGTTAAGCACACTATCAAAAATAATCAGGCATAAAAACAACAATCCAATTAAAAAATGGGAAGAAGACATGAGCAGACATTTCTCCAAGGAAGATATTCAGATGGCCAACAGGCACATGAAAAGATGCTCAATAACTCTCATCATCAGGAAAATCCAAATCAAAACCACAGTGAGCTATAACCTCATACCTGTCAGAATGGCTAAAATATAAAATTCAGGAAACAAGCGTTGAAGATGTGGAGAAAAAAGGAACCTTTTTACACTGTTGGTAGGAATACAACTGGTGCAGCCACTGTGGAAAATAGAATGGAGTTTCTCAAAAAATTAAAAATAGAACTACACTAAGATCCAGGAATCACACTACAGTTATTTACTTAAAGAATATGAAAGTACTAATTCAAAGGGACACATGCACTCCTATGTTTAGTGGAGTTTTACCTACAGGAGTCAAATTATGGAAGCAGCCTAAGTGGCCAACAATAGATGAATAGATAAAGAAGAGGACATATATTTATATGGATCAAGAAGAGGATATATAGTGGAATATTATTTAGTCATAAAAAGAATGAAATCTTGACATTTGCAATGGCATGGATGGAGCTAAAGAGACAAACCAAAAAACAGACTCTTAACTATAGAGCACAAATGGTTACTAGAGAGAATGTGAGTTGCAAAAAGGTAATATAGGTGATTGGGATTAAAGAGTTTACTTTATCATGAGGAGCAGTGAATAATGCATAGAATTAATGAATCACAATATTGCACACCTGAAACTAATATAACACTACACGTTAATTGTACTGGAAGTAAAATTTAAAAAATAGTAACAAAATAATCAGACATATAAGAAAAATCAACATGAACAAAAAATAGGAGTAAAACAATACAAACAGACATACATGAGTATAAGGCATTGGAATTACCAAACACAAATGTTTAAACAGCTAAATTCAGGATATTCTAGGAGTTAAAAGATAAATTCAAGAATGTTGGAAGAAAGCTAGAAATTATAAATAGTGACAAAGTAGACCTGACAAAGAGCCAAGTTTCAGTTATAGAACTGAAAAAATCCACTAAACAAAATTAAAAACTTAATGAAGGCTTTTAACACCAAATTAGTCACAGATGAGAAAAAAATTGTGAAATGGAAGATAAATGAGAAGTAAATATATAAAGAAAAAAGGATGAAGGATTAAGCAAACAAGACAGACAAAATGTTGTGAATGGGTCTATAATGTATATAACTGGAATCCCAGAAGGGAAGAAAGATAGGATAGAAGCAACATCTGAAGCAATCTGGCTGAGAATTTTCCAAAGCTGAAAAAAGGCACCAGATTTAAAACATATATTACCTTCAAACATCTGACCTTTCAAAAATAGTAATAAAAAATGGGAAGGCATTAGAAAAACATCTTTGAGTGATGGGAGAAACAAACTACATATTTCCAATTTTATCATCAAAGAAAAGTTGAAATAAAAATAGTATTAGAGGGGCGCCTGGGTGGCTCAGTGGGTTGGGGCCTCTGTCTTCGGCTCAGGTCATGGTCCCAGGGTCCTGGGATCGAGCCCTGCATCGGACTCTCGGCTCAGCAGGGAACCTGCTTCCCTCTCTCTCTCTCTCTCTCTCTCTCTGCCTGCCTCTCTGCCTACTTGTGATCTGTCTCTCTGTCAAATAAATAAATGAAATCTTTAAAAAAAATAGTATTAGATACAGAACTAAACTCTAAAGGAAATAGTAGAGAGTATTCTTCAGGTTTAAGGAAAATGGTTGAAATGGAAGGTAGGAGAGACAGAAATAAATAAGAACTAATGCAAATCATAAATATGTGGGAAAATCTAGATGAATTGTATATAAATCTATGTATCTACTGTTTTCTAGGACTATATTTTTACTGAATCTGAGGTGCCATCAATTGTGAAGAGATCATTTATTTAACTAATACTGTGAAATAAATTCATCCAGAATGGAATTTAGTAGAAAACCCTGCAGAACAAAGGACAATTCTTGTGTAGGAGTAAATGAAAACTAAAATTACAACCAGAAAAGAGGAACCATGAGACGTGCCTGTCTCAATCTTGCCCCCAAGTGGAGGATGGGAGAAAAAAATTACATCCCCTGAGAAGCTGAACCACAAGCTGGTACTTACAGGTCTTCTATTTGAATCCATAATACCAGTGTATTTAAAACAAAACAAAACAACAACAACAACAAAAACAGGCAGAGTGTTTTAGTACTCTCGGGTTTGTGGTGCCTTTCATTGACTGGCAGAAGCAAACACTAATCCTTCTTGACAGGGCTCGACTTCAGTTCAGACCTACAGTGATGATAAAAGACCAGCAGCTGTAAGGTGCCAAATGTAGAGATTTAAAATGTGGGAAAAGATGTGAAAGCATTAAAGTACACAAAAATAATAATATGTAAATTGGGGAGGGAGGAAAGAGAGTAAAGAAATATTCTAATATATTTTTAAATTGCCCAGGAAGAACATTATAAAACAATTACTATTAGACTTTGATGAGTGAAGAATATGTGTTATAATATTTAGAGCAACTTCAAAAATTAGTAAGAGTAAATTCTAAATTACTGTAAGAAAAAATGGAGTCATAAAATTATTAAACATTTCAAAGAGAAGAAAGACAAGGAAAAGTACTTTGAATGGTCTGTGTACTGTACAGTATAAAAATTCTAAATCTGTATGTGCCTAATAGTACACCATCAGCCAAACAAAATCGTTACAGAATTGTAAGTAGAGTCACAGTGGGAGATTTTAATCCACTTTTCTCAGCAAGGAAGGAAGAAGCAGATAAAAGTCAAAGGATTGGAATCACATGTACTATGTTCTCCGACCTGAAGCAAAGGGACAATTATAAACACAGAGATATTTATAAATTAAGAAGTGCATTTGGGGGGCACCTGGGTGGCTCAGCGGGTTAAAGCCTCTGCCTGCCTTCCGCTCAGGTCATGATCTCAGAGTCCTGGGATTGAGCCCCACATGGGGCTCTCTGCTCAGCGGGGAGCCTGTTTCCCCCTCTCTCTGCCTGCCTCTTTGCCTACTTATAATCTCTGTCAAATAAATAAATAAAATCTTAAAAAAAAAAAAAGAAGGAAGTGCATTTGGAAGGAACTCATATGTCAAAGAACAACTCACAATGGAAATTAAAAAGTATGATAATAATAAAAATACATTGAAATTATGGCCTTAAATAAACATACTTTAGAAAAAGAAATTAGAAATTAGAAATAAAAGAAATTAGAAAGAGAATAGCAAATAAAACACAAAGAAATTGAATGGGAAAAAGTAATAAATATGAGAATGGAAATAAATATATTTTTTTAAAGGACACAGAGGAAAGCGAGAAAGAATCAACAAAACCTAAAATTCTTTTTTTGAAGAGAGAAATTGAGTTGGAAAATAAACCTATTGAGAATAATGGGAAAACAAACAAATGAACAAAAAAACAGACATTTGCATATTGTAATTTACAATTACAATGAGGAGGACCTCAATATTTTGCTATGGTTAATTTTCTGTGTTAACTTGACTAGCCACACCCAGATTCCACATTATTTCTAGTTATATCTTGAGGGTGTTTCTGGGTGAAATTAGCCTTTGAATCAGTGGACATAGGAAAGTAGACTGCCCACCCCGTGTGGGTGGGTATTATCCAATCCACTGAGGGCTTAAATAGAACAAAAAAGTCCTCAGGAGGAAGACTTTGTCTTTTCCTGCCTCACTGTGTGAACTGAAGCATGTCAGTGTAGTTCATCTTTTTTCTTTCTACCTGAGCCCTGAGTTTTACATCATGAGCTTCCCTGGTTCCCAGCCCCTCATGCTTGAAGGGACTTTATAGCCCCAGGCTATCCTGGGTACCAGCTTGCAAATGGCAGGTTATTAGCTTCCATCTGAAAGCTTCCATATGGAAGATTCTTAGCTTCCATAATCTTGTGAGCCATTTCCTCATAAGAAATCTCCATGTAGGGTGCCTGGGTGGCTCAGTGGGTTAAGCCGCTTCCTTCAGCTCAGGTCATGATCTCAGGGTCCTGGGATCGAGTCCCACATCGGGCTCTGCTCAGCAGGGTACCTGCTTCCCTTCCTCTCTCTCTATCTGCCTCTCTGCCTACTTGTGATCTCTTGTCTGTCAAATAAATAAATAAATAAAATCTTTAAAAAAAAAAAAGAAGAAAGAAAGAGAAATCTCCATGTATCAGTTATTCCTCATTGTGTGGATCAGTCAGGGGTCTTCAGAACCAATAGATCTGTACAGATCTTCTTCTCTAAGGAACCCTAGCTGATCCACACACAGTAAGGGAGAATTTATAATGTAAATGAGAAATGTGTTTAAAATAAATTTATAGAGTCTGAAATATGGTTGCTTTCAAAATTAATAGTAACGTGTCACAAATTTACTAGGTATTGGATGCTATGCTAAGTGATTTGACTTTTATCTCCTTTATCTTAAAATCCTAATAAAAAGGTTTTATTTTTATTCTTGTTTACAGATGAGGAAAGAGGGGCTCAGGTAGGTCAAGCAACTTATTCAGTTTCACACAGAGAGTGGGCCAATCATTGTCTCAAGCTGAGAACTGACTCCAAAGCCCATGCTCTTCACCACAATTTTACACTAACAGTGATGACTTCTAACTGAACTACTTCAGACAGGTGCCAGGTGTGCCCCTTGTAAGAAAGCTGAGGAACATTTGTGCTGCACTAGATGACCACTCAACTCATTTTGACTGGAAGGTTCTCCTCTACCTTGTTTTCTTTCTTTCTTTCTTCCTTTCTTTCTCTTTCTTCCTTCCTTCCTTTCTTTCTTTCTTTCTTTCTTTCTTTCCTTCTTTCTTTCTTTGATTCTTTCTTTCTTTTTTTTTTCCTGATTCACTCTTTTTCTCTCTATCACCATTTCTCTTTCTCTCATTCTCATAAGTGGCCCACAGATCAGGTCCTTAACTGCTTGGCATGCTCTTATCCTTCTGAGAAAGGGTATGAAGTATTGTCCTTCAGGTACTTACAAGTTAGAAGAGAACACTGAGCCATCCTCCCAGAGCCATGGTCCTTCAGTCTGATGGCGAGAAAGTCCTATCCAGAATGAATTATCAGGTTGAGAAGACATGTGCTTTACTATAAATTCCTGTAGGAAAACACAAATATAAATACATGTCAAAGAGTCATGGAGAGAGTGAGACAGACAGAGATGATAGAGTCAAAAAAATGGAGAGAGACTCTCACAGACATTGAAAGAGACAACAGATTGAATCGCCTTGGTGAAGAACGCAGGCATACACTGGCATCAACTGAAAGAGAAGTACCAATTATTGATTGTCTTTGAGTGTCTCAAAAAGTATATTTCATTTCTTCAAAGTCATTATTGTTTAGTTTTCCAATAAAAAAGAGACCTATAATGTCAAAATTATAATGCCTCCATGCAACCTGCTTGACAAGACCCATGAATGACAGACCCCCGAGGCCATTTTCATGGAAAAGAGGCCACTATCTTCTCCAATTGAATATATGAATTTGGTAACACTTTTGTCAAGAAATGCTTTGCAGAGTTAGATAAAAATATAAAAATAACTCCGTTCCACTGCATGTTCTATGAGTAAGTAATTTGAGGTTTAATGCTAACATTTGACAAACAACGGGAACATGGAAAAGCCAGACAGACTTCCAGTATCATTCCTTTTCTTTGCCACGTTCTACTTCCGTTCATTTTCATGCGAACTACGACTGTTGGGTAACACAGGATGGAAACACAGAAGTTGAAAGGAAATGAAAGTAAATGTAGGAGTTACAGAGTGTTTAGATTTACAGTGTAGAGTGTTTTCTGACTATTAATGCCTTTTCCTAGCCCAAGTGAATTCTACCCTTCATTCAAGATGCATTATAACTCTCATTTTTTCTGTAAAACTTTATGTATCTGGACATCTCTCTCTGGATTCCTATGTCATTGATTGCCAAAAGCAGATATTTAACTATTAGCAACTGTTGACTTGTTTCTTTCTTCTTAGAAACTATGTAAGCATTGAATTAGCAAGGTTACTTTTTAAACCTCTTTGCCTTTCCCAGTATCTTGCAAGGAGTAAATGATTTATAAATGTATATTATTATTGCTACTTTTTCCCTTGATAATAATGATGACAAGGGGGAGAATTTTCTATTTTACTCAACCAAATTTAAGAATTGAAATCCAAACCCACAAAAATGAGTAGTGGCCTGATTGTCATAGTCATGCAACTTGTAGTGTGTTTGGATAGATTTGTTTTAAAGTAAAACACATTGGGGCCCATGGGTGGTGCAGTTGGATAAGCGTCCAACTCTTGGTTTTGGCTCAGGTCCATATCTCAGGGTCATGAGATCAAGACCTGCATCAGGCTCTGTGCTCAGTACAGAATCTTCTTGAGACACTCTCTTTGCTTCTGCCCCACTCTCTGCCTCATGCACACACACTCTCTCTCTAAAATAAAACAAATAAAACCTTTAAAAAAATAAAGTGAAAGTATTTATTTATTTATTTTTTTCTTTTTCCAATTTTTTTATTTTCAGAAAAACAGTATTCATTATTATTTCACCACACCCAGTGCTCCATGCAAGCCGTGAAAGTATTTATTTTTTGAATTAATTAAAAAACCATATATTTTACCCATTTAATACATGCTGTTTTAATTATGGAGGATATTAAGTGTGACTTTCTCTTAGGGAAATTTTTAAAAATATTTTATTTATTTATTTGAGAGAGACAGAGAGAGAGTGCTAGAGATAGAGAGCATCAGCAGGGGGAGGGGCAAAGAGGGGGGATAACTCCTCACTGAGCAGGGAGCCAGATGTGAGGCTCCATCCCAGGACCTTGGGATCATGACCTGAGCAGAAGGCAGACACTTAAGTGACTATGCCACCCAGGTGCCCTCTCTTAGGAAAAATTATCTTTACCTGGAATTATGTATTTTTCTGCTCAATATTGACTACAGATAATTATAACTGAAGTCCACACTCACCAGTTCTTCTGCACTGTCTATCTTCAGGAGGTTAGAGTATAGTTGAGAACACTGACTTTTACTTCTATTCCAGGAAGTTAATGATGTGCTAAATAGATAACAGTTGTTCTTATGTATGATCCAATTAGGAGGACAAGAGCTGGAAAAATCTCCTGGAAATAAAATGTAAATAAAATGAGGTTCATAACAGTTCATAACAATAGGGATGTGATTTTTATAGAAGAGACCACATTGAAATCCCCTCATTCATTTAAAATTTAAAAATGAATTAACCATAAACAGTTTTAGACAGTCCACCCTCCTTTCCTTCTTGGCCTCTCCTCCATTCTTTCACCTTCAGTCCAGAACTCCCTTTCCTCATGATAATTTTTAAAGTAAATCAGTTCAAAATCAATCTTCAAGATACACAGACACTTCATGTTAACTTATTTTAGAGTTGTGAGATCCATTTAAGAATGCAATTTTCCAAATGAAAAACATATAAGAGCAATTGTTCACATTACAGAATATATCTACTTTCTATTTTTACTTGATATAAATAGTGAGAAAGTATGGGTCCAGAGATGGAAAATTGAAATAAAAATATTGTTGTACTCAATTTTGATACAATGAGAATAAAAAGGTCCTTTATATGAAGTTGCAATAAAATTAATGAAATTGTATGATCAAAGAAAAACAAATATAACTAGAGTTTTCAGGACTATATCTATTAGGTCTATGTCTTTTGTGTATGTTTAACTCACATACAATTCTTATTTCTTGGCACATTTTCCCTTCTTTCCTTTCCTCTCCCTTTCTTCCTTTCTGACATCCAATTTCCTATTCTATCTCTGTTACTTTAAAATGTCATTTCTCAAGGGGGGAGAACATATTTCTTTTCTTTGCATCAAATTATAGAGCCTCATATGGGTCTAATTATGTAGAGAGTGATATATTTGTTGCTGATTTGAAAAAAAAAATCCAACTTAAAAATGGTTGGCCAAATGCATAGGATATTTATATGACTTTATTGCATATATGACAGGGACATACTATATACTGAGGTAATACTTATGTGTGCTTTCAAGAATACGCAATTCTTGCCTATAAAAGTATTGTCTTTACCCACCCTGCTCCAGGTCTTAGCCCCAGTTATTAACCTTCCTGGATTAAGTATTCCATTCATCTTTTAACCCTGTCCTTGCCTGTGGTTCGGAGAGACTTGGTAGGAGTCACGTGGTCTTCTAAAGATGATTGTGAGGGTAGACTGTGGTTCTCTTTATTTCTTGATGGAAAGGTATCATTCTTCAATGGGTTGCTCCCTGAATTGGATTTCCAAATAGCTTCATATACCAACAACGATTATAGTGACAGAAAAAAGAAAAGTCATTCTACTATTATTTGAAATTATAATTCCAAGATCCATATTTTTGTTGGAATACAAAGGGGTATATTCTTATTAACAATAAACAGATAACACATTGCTGATTGAGAGGTAAAAATAGATAGTAGATAGAGAGATAGATAAGTGATATGTTATAGAATAGATAATAGATAAATAGATGGAAAAAAAAATTACTTCCATGAAGGTGTAGTAAAAATGAGAAGAAAAACAAAGCAGATAAAGAAAGAATATGAAAGAGAAAGCAAGAGGCACATGAAATACCATCAACTAGACCCATGATAGATTTGAAATAGTAATATATCTTCTATCTTTCTTCTGTTATTTAAAAATGAGAGCTTCTTGAGGAGACTCCAACGGCACAATAATATCTTATTGACAATAGAACATGTAAGATACAAAATCTAAAGGAATTCTTTCACCCATCACAAAGTATCTATTTAGTAAGTTCCTCAGGTAATCCCTGGTATTATTCAGAAGAGTTTAGATTAAAGATTAGGTATAAAATAATTTCCTTAGATCATGAGATTCATAAATAGTTTATAGTCTTATTAGGGAATTTATTTCATTAAGAAGATAAGCACCTTATGTACTTCCTTCTTCACTTCCCCTGGTTTACTACCATTAACATATCTTGGGAATTTCACACCTTTAAAACAAGCTATTCAAGGAAAAGCTATTCAATAGAGCAATATAGTTAAGAGTATGCATTTTTTAGGAGTGCCTAAGTGCTTCAGTTGGTTAAGCCTCAGACTCTTAATTTCAGCTCAGATCATGATCTCAGGGTCATCAGATGGAGCCCTGTGTCAGGCTCTGTAATGAGTATGGAGCCTGCTCCAGAATCTTTTTCCCTCCTTCCCTTTCCCACTCACACTGGGATCTCTCCACCAGGAGAAGGAGGGGGAGGAGGAGGAGGAAGAGGAGGGAAAGGGGGAGGAGGGGTAGGAGGGGGAGGAAGAGAAAGGGGGAAAAGAAAAAAGAATATGCATTTTTTCAGTCTAATCATGGTCTTACCACTAACTAGTTTATGGCCCTAAAAAATAAAATGCACCTCCCCCACCTCTCATTTCTCTTATAAGTAAAATGAGAATGTGTAGCACTGATTCAATCAGGGTAATATACAGATTCTGTATGTCAAGCTCTTAAGAGTATCTGACACATAATAAATGCTTATCGAATGTCTGTTATAGTTGTTGTTGTTGTTGATCTCCCTCACCAATACTCACCCATGGTACCCAAGAGCACAGCTATGACCAGTTTTAGCAAGCATAGGATTCCCAAAGTCAGAGCAATGGAACGCCAATGAGGAGATGTAGCACAAGTTACTAAGAAAAGAGAGGGAAGAGAAATCAAAATGAAGAAATATGATAAATCATAGAGAACTTCAGTTTTACAGTGCATCAAAATCTGGAAAATTCTAAAGTGAATTACTAATCACTGACATACAGATAATCCAGTCACCTAGGATTATCTGAATTTTTCCTTACATTTGGCATACCTCCTTAAGCTCTGGAACTGCAATTTCAACACAGTGCCCTGATATCTGTACACTCTTAATTTCAGGTTCACACTGATGGTCCTGACATTACCAGAGTTTCTGAAATCCCACTCATTTTTATAGAAGACAGCTGACTGTCTTCTAAAAAAATAGAAGATAGCTCTGGTTACTGAGGACAACTTTCTCTTTTCACTTATTTATTGCACAGCCTGGGGTAAATTACTCTCTCTGTTTATTCATTTCTCTTTGTGAAAAACTGAGGTATTAATACTCCAGAGTTTTGTTGTGGGAACCAAATGAGCTAACACATAAAAGCACCTAGTCTAGAGGCTACTAGCACATTATACATAACTCACTATTTGTCAACAAATACATAGAAATATACATCTGCCTCCCTACCTCTTGCATCATCCAGTTTTTCTAGTCCTCCTCAACTGGTTGAGCAAGAAAAGAATTGCATACGTGGTAAAGGGAAAATGATTGTGCAATGTGGGTTACCACAAAGCAGAAGAGAGCAAATTCTCATGTCAAGACGTAGGAATAATCTTTCTCCTGATAATAGGGAACTCATTTTATGTTAATACCATTGCACCAAGGATATAGTTCTCCCTTTGAGAATAAGCATTACAAGCATTTCAGAGAATTGTCAAATAGGAGAGCCATGACTCATGGCTCATTCTATTAAAGGAAAGAGCTTGTAATGCCTTTCTCCGTATTTTATTCCTTTTCTATTATGTTTAAGACTCATGTTCTGCAAATGGAATCTATTAATCCAGCATATATATTTTCCTTCACTAGTATACAAAAGACTCCAATTTGATTAAGAAAAACATCCAAATCAGTGTCTTACCTCAAAAAACACATTTTGTGATTCCAAACCCTATGACTTCTGAAGTCCCTTTGGCCTTTACCACAAAATCACAAATCTGTTTCTTTCCTCACCTATCTCCTCTCTTTTCATTCTTCTCTTTCTTATCTCCAATATCCTGGTGTTGTTCACATATATTTCTTTAAGTTTCCATGACTTCCATTCTATGAGTTACTCCTTGCTACCATAAAGCAACAAGTCACTCCTATTGGAATTCTTACATCTTTGCATTTCATCACACTTATTTACTGTTTCTTACTGCTGAAGGGTCTATTTCTACAGAAAAGAGAAATTTTATGTTCTTTTTTTTTCTTAGATTTTATTTATTCATGAGAGAGAGAGAGAGAGAGAAGCAGAGAGAGACTCAATCCCAGGACCCTGGGATCATGACCTGAGCCAAAGGCAGAAACTTAACTGACTGAGCCACCCAGACACCCAAGAAATTGTATTTTCTGCTATGATAATAATTAATTTAAATACTGATAGTCACCAAATGCTTGTAATGAAGAAAGATATTTCAAAATATCTTCAGTGAATTCTGAAAATCTTTTCAAAGGTTTTCAGCCTACATATCATAAATCTCTCAAATTTTCTCCATGTAAGTGTTTTCATTGATGAGAACAAGAACATTGAAGGTAGAAAGAAAAGATACCTTTCTCTAACACCACACGTCTCCCAGTGATGCCTTGAGAGTGGAAGTCTAATTGAGTGTAACCATCTTCATCCAAATTTTCTACCTCAGCATGGGATTCCATTGTTCTACTGAGTTCCTGAATTGACACAGCATTTGAGAGTTCTCCTTTTCTTTTCTAAAGACAACTGTCTGTGGACAAAAGAGGATGTATGGGTCAAATCATGTGGGGTAGGCATTTACTGAGTTTTAACAAGTTGAGTTCAAGTAAGTAGTCCAACCAGATATAGCCAAAGGCAAGAAATGAAAACTATGCTGTGATAAGTTCCCATTTGTAACTTTAGATTTTGTTTCTAAGACGGAGGAGTCTTAAGAAAACTATAAGGCAGCACAATAGACAAATCTTTGTTTCAGACCAAATATAAGAAAAATAAAACGTGAATTCATACATGCATTCATTTGTTCATGTACTTGCTCATCCACTAAACATTTATCAAATGCCCATCTTTTGAAATGGCAGAGCTGAGGAGCTGAGGATATAGGGATAAAAGATATCTGTGAAGAAGCTCATTGTGTAATAGAGGAAACCTACAGACAAATATGTAAAGGATGCCATAAGGAGGCATTGTAACAACAGAGAGGAGAAACAAATTTCTTTAGAATCTGTCAGGGATTGATAATTCAAAGTAGTAATTATTTATTGAAAATTACTCTGAGCTAGGTACACCTATTGCTCATATTTTCTCACTCAATCTCAATTTTCCAATAAGTCCATATGGTATATATTTATTTTATTTTTTAAAGGGTTTATTTATTTATAGTTTGAGAGAGAGAGATCACCGAGGGAGAGGGAGAAGCAGACTTGTCACTGAGCCTGATGCCAGGACCCCAAGTTCATGACCTGAGCCAAAGGCAGAAGCTTAGTTCATTGAGTCACCCAGGTGCCCCTTTATTTAATTTTCAAATGAAAACAATGAGATATAGAAATTTTAGTCCCTTACCCACTTTTAAGAAGCTAATAAAAATATTGGAGCAAAAACTCAAACCAAAGCGCACTTTTGTTGCAAAATGCATGATCTTTTCATACACTTATAAGTACATAGTCCCCCCATTTAATTGTGGTTTTTGCTTTGCATGGTTTCAATTACCCCCAGGCAACTGCGGTCACAAAGAAGATGATCCTCCTGATGTATCATCAGAAAGTCAGTAGCAGCCTAAACCTACCTCACAAGGCCTATCACATGGTACTTATGTACAAGAAGAAGAAAAAAAAAAAAAAAAACAGTGTATATGTAAGATTCAGTACTGTCCTTGGGGCAGGCCTCCATGGGGGATCTTGGAACAAATCCCCTAGAGAGATAAGAAAAAATGAGTGTGACAACTTATGGAGAATTCTGGGACGAAAATATTATGCAAAATACCCAAATTAATGACATATGGAAAACACTGATCTTGATTGGAAACCAGAAAGGTACTCAATCCACTTACAAGACTATGAAGCAAGCAGAATGAAGGAGACATCTGAAACAAACCCAGACACTCATTAAAGCAGTGAGGACAGATTTCATTCAGTAATACAATTACAGTGAAGAAGAGGGACCAGCATGAAGGAACTCAACTTCTCCAAAACAAAGTATTAAAGACTTTCTTTTTAAAGGCATGCAAAACGAGAGACACTGGGTGGTATTAAGGAGTCTTTTTTTTTTTTTTTTAAGATTTTATTTATTTATTTGAGAGAGAGAGACAGTGAGAGAGAGCACGAGCGAGGAGAAGGTCAGAGAGCGAAGCAGACTCCCCATGGAGCGGGGAGTCTGATGCGGGACTCGATCCGGGGACTCCAGGATCACGCCCTGAGCCGAAGGCAGTCGTCCAACCAACCGAGCCACCCAGGCGTCCCGGTATTAAGGAGTCTTAATTCATGTGAAGATTTGTTAGTTGGTGCTTATCTCGGAGAGAAATAAACTTCTCCGGTCTTTATGATGGTGGCAGCCATACATGTCAAAGCAAGATGGTGCTCCTGGTGAAATGAGATCTTTATGCTCCCACAGGGACAGGGAGAATGAGAGTCCTCTTTCTTAACTCCCTGGATGTTTGCATTTCAGAGAGATGGCTCTCAGTTCCTTGAAGAAATAGCTTCAATTACTTTTCAAAGGTCAGAGAAAAGAATTACAGTTGCAAGATTTCTAAGGTAACTGCTCTAAGAGGGAATTAGAGGCCTGTCCATCACCAAGTTTTGACTGGAACAAACAGTAAATTTTCCTGGAAGCACTGAGCTTTCTCAGGCAAGCATTTCAGGGGACGGGGGTTGGGGGGGTGAGGGGGCAGGGTTTCAATATCATCCGAGGGATATTAAGGGGCCAGATGATGTCAAGTCTGTTAGTGCAGAAGTTTGGATGGACATACAGCCAAGAGCTCTGAGGTTCTTTCTAACACATATCAAAATGGAAGAGCTCAGGGGCGCCTGGTGGCTCAGTGGGTTAAAGCCTCTTCCTTCGTCTCAGGTCATGATCCCAGAGTCCTGGGATCAAGTCCCACATTGGGCTCTCTGCTCATCAGGAAGCCTGCTTCCTCCTCTCTCTCTCTGCCTGCCTCTCTGCCTACTTGTGATCTCTGTCTGTCAAATAAATAAATAAAAATCTAAAAAAAAAAAAAATAAGGAATAGTTCAAGGGAGAGTAAATAAGTGAGTTTCTCCCCCTCACTTAACCTGCCATGAAAGTTTTGCTAACTTTTTGTAGATACCTTGCAAAGTAGTCATGTGGATCTTAATTTCAACATCCATCAGCCTCCCTGTTCTATAATGCAGTCTTTGCAAAACAGGGGATTTTTCACAGATTGCTTATCTGGTTCAAGGAAAAAAGGTCAGCCTGTTAACAGAACAGAAATGAGGCAAGCACCTTCCAGGCAATAATAAGAAACTGGCTTTCTACTATCAATCCATTGGGTGAATTTTGTATGATAACTTTAATTTTCTAGGAATCTCTTCCTCTAATCACAATCCTACAATAAGGAGAATGGGCAGTGTACATAAATAGATAAACAGAGTTATAAAACTTAATAATAATAGCAAAAATGATTCAAAACCAAGGACAGCAAAAGGTATTTTCAGGGAATATTTGATGATTGGCATTGTTAAATAATGCTGATGATTAAAAAAAAAAAAGACTAACTTTTTAAAAAAAATATTTATTTATTTATTCTTTTTCTTTTCAGGGTCCCAGAATTCATTGTTTATGCACTACACCCAGTGTTCCATGCAATACGTGCTCTCCTTAATACTCACCACCAGGCTCACCCAATCTCCCACTCCTTCCCCTCCAAAACCCTCAGTTTGTTTCTCAGAGCCCACAGTCTCTCATGGTTTGTCTCCCCCAACTCACTTCTCCTCTCCAGCCTTACTGGTCTTTTTTTTTTTTTTTTTTTTTTTTTTTTATCACTCAAATACACCGATTTGCTCCTGTCTGAGAGACTTGGCCCTTCCACTTTGGCTACGTGCTTTGCCTTCAGAACTTTGCATGTGGGATTCTTCTGCACAATCAGTTCTCTTTTCAAACATCATTTTCTCTGGGCAGCCTTCCCTGATTCCTCAGTCTGAAGCAGAATACATCCAGGGAGTCCTCCCATCAATCTGAGTCAAATTGTTATTTACTTTTTTTTTTTTCAAAGCACTTCATGCTATTTGAAAATCATTCATCTGTTTATAATTATTCTCCCCCTATTCACAGGTCTGTAAGCTCCATGAATAAAGAATTTTGTTTGTCTTGTTCACAGAACTATCTCAAGAACCTACACTAGCTTCTGATTCATGGTGCATTAGCATTAAATACTCATTGGTCAATGTATAAATAATTAAAAACCTTTGAAAGTAATAATATATGTGCAAAATATATACATTTCCCTTCATATATTATAGCCTAAAATTATCCAATTCTATTGTCTTATCCAGTTTATAAACTCCAAAAAGACAGGGATTCTGTCTCTATGGGTATTCTGGGTCCAATGTCTACTACAGTGCTCCAGAGTTGTGTCTAATTGGAGGTTGGGGATAGAAAACAAGCAATTATAAGAACCAAACTACTGGCAATTCTAATTTCTAGTTCTGAATCACAGCCAAGCTGTCTTTAAATTTCCTTTGGAGAGCAGAGGAAAACAAAGGGCAGTGGGTATCATTTTCAAGTGGGAAGGTTTTTTTCTGTGTTTATTCATTTGTGATGACTGTGGCATTGTCCCTCTCTCTTCCACACATGGTGGCTCTTCTTTCTCCATTGTGTTTACTTTTACATTGCTACATTGTAATGTACATTTGCTACATGTAATTACATTGCTACACTGGGCATTCATGTTTTAGTCAAACATGTCTGCATTGACTGTTTTTTCACTTTCTCCTGTACCCTTGAACTCATCTTCTTTAATAGGGAGAAAGATACAGCAAAGTGTGATACAGGGGAGGGCAAATGGGGAAATCTCTAGACTGCCCCAGTATTGATACAACCAGAGTATCTCTGATTTTGCTTGTGGTTGTTGTTTAACTAGTTCAAGTCTCATGACCAGCAATGGGACTTGAACTCAGGACCCTAAGATCAAGAGTTACATGTTCTACTGCCTGAGCCAGCCAGGTGCCCTTGATTTTGATTGTATTATATGTAGGAATTTCATACATAATTTCATTTAGAAGAAAAGCAATTGAACCCACAAAATACTTAGAAGCTCTTCACCTGATATATCTTATTTATTTCTTTATTTATTTATTTTGAAGAGAGGAAATAACCCAAGGTAGGGGACTAGAATCGCATAGGAGGAAAAAAAATCTCTCTCAGAAATTCCTATTTGCAGAATCTTCTTATTCGTCTGGTCACTCCTGTTTCTGTCACTGATTGACTTTAGTATTTTGTTTAACTTTTTTTTTTTTTTTTAATCTGCTTTTTTCACCAGTAAAATGGGTATGATGGGTCTGCAGGGCGGCCCTGCAGACCTGTGGCACCCGAAGCATTTTCGGGCCAATTCTCACCAGCGTTCTGCCCAAACCGGGACTGGTTAGGGCAGAACGCCCCTGAGAATTGGCCGGAGTTGGGCAGCTCTGCGGACCACCCTGCCCACCCCCAACCCCGCAGTGGCCGAGGACCATTTCTCACGGAAAACATGCCGAGAGGACGCGGCCCAGCCGGGGCCGGCACAGTGGAGTTTTGCCGGAGCAGAGTTGAGGGAAGGGTTGTGGCCAGGCGTCCGTCTCCGACTTTTCGGGGGACTGGGGCGCCGATAGTTGGGGCTTGCCTCAGTGGGTCATGAAGGTTTCTCTCATTCCGAGGTTTTTTCTCAGCTCTGAAAGACACCGTTTCCGCTTGCGTGGCCTATGGTCTCGTGGGGTTGGCCTAGAAGTCCCAATCTGGAAGGACAATGTCAGTGTGGCTTTTGGACATTTGGAGGGTTTTCCCAGATGGATTAGTAGTCTGTGGAAGGCTCGGCAGTGCAGATTCATGCCACTGGAGGGCGTGGTGAGCTGTGGTGCCTGAGAGCATGGTAGGGTGCAATGCTGCCTGTCACCACTGGGGGCAGCGGCGAGCTGCTGTGGCAAACACACCAGATCAGGAGCCTACTGGCTCTGAGCGCAGTCTTGATGTGCTGGGTGAGAGACTCGGAAACAGGCACTGCAGCTTGTTCTTCCATGACAGTGTGTTGAGCTGAAGACTCTGTCTCACCAGGCTCAAGAGTGGTGGTAAGAATTGCTGGAGCCAGGCCCCGACTCAGTCAGCACTGTGCCCCGTTGCCCCAGGCTGGATGGGAATGTGTTGTCACGATGGCTCAGGAGGGTCCTCCCAGTGGGGGTCTGGAGCCGGGGAAACCAAATTCAACCCATGGTGCCTGTTTGGGTGTCTGTTTGGAAGAGTATATTTGCTTCTCCAAAAAGGACAAGAGCATTGGTCAGCTTGATACGGAAGTGAATGACCACTTAAGAAACAAGCATGTGTCTCTCCTTCTCCCAGGAATCGGAGCAGTGTGTAGGCTTTAGGTGGGAGGTGCCTGCTTATCTGCACCTGACAACCCTTCTTCACTCTGGCTCCACGAGACCTGTAGTTTGGAAATCAGCGTCTGAATTCTTCATGCAGCTTGTCCCAGGACATCAACATTCAGAGAAAACAGCAGGCCCGTGGGGCACAGTGGCACATTCACGCCAGCATGGGAGGTAAAACTTCTCTTCCACCCCAAACATCCTGGGTTTTCTCTCATCTCCAGTGGAGCCAAAAAGTTACACGAATGCATCTGTCAGCAATGGAGCATGGGTGCTAGGGTTCCTGAGTTTCCTTGCAGGGAGCACCTGGCAGGGCATCTCATTTTCTCTGCTTATTTCTGGCTCACAGAGGTATTTGGAACATCTCTTTCCCAAGCAATCCCTTGGGTTCGAAAAGGAAGATGAGATGGACTCAGTGTGTGTTTGGAACCTAGAATGCTTTCCTTCATGGAACAGTGTTGATTTCATGGGTCCTAGGCTGTGGTGGAACGGCCGGCATCTACAGTGAGGTGGCTGTTTGTGGTCAGATAGAGGCTTGGAGGATGGCTTCTCCTTTGTCCAAGGGGATGGATCCTAATGGATTTGTCTTTTTTATCCAAAGAGTTCTGATGAGGGCAGAGGGAACATTCAAAAGGATTCCAAGGAGCCTTGGGCGATTGAAAAGGGAAACTTGGCTTTCTAGTTTTACTTGGTGGACCATCTAGAGAGTTGGCCATGGCATCCTTTCTCTGCAGTTTCTTGGGCGGTGAAGTCAGAAGGAGAGTCTTTGGGAATTCCACTGGATAGAGGCATTCTGATGGCTTCCCAGGGCATGGCGTCAGGAAACCTGGGGTGAATTTCTGGGGCTGCTTGCCCGACTCTATCTGAGTCATGTTATCCCCTAGGTTTTCTGTTTCCTCCTTAGGAAATTGCTGGCAGGTAATGTTCTGCTTCCAGTGGAACCCTCCTGCACTGTCGGTGGGCATGCGTATCGTTGCAGCCACTCTGGAAAAGAGGATGGTGGTTCCTCCAAAAGCTAAGAACTGAACAACCCTAGGATCCAGCAGTTCCCCTCCTGGGTATTTCCCTCAAGGTCACAAAAATGCACATTCAATGGGGTACAAGCACCGTGATATGGACACCAGCATTATCAACCATAGCGAAACAATGGAGGGAGTCCCAATGTCCATTCGCTGGTGAGCGATATGTGTGTATGTATGTATATAAATGTTTATATATGAACATAGATATCTAATATCCCACATATTCTCAATGGAATAGGAGCCAGGTTCAGAAAGAATGAAACCTTACCATTTGCAAGGAAGTAGATGGATCTAGTGGATTTAGCTGAGCAAAATCAGTAAGAAATGACCAATTGCCTATAATTTGTCTTCTATGGAATTTCAGAAAGAAAACATGAACATAATGAGGGGAGAAAGATAGGTCAATAAGGAAAGAGACTCAAACTTAGAGCACCAACCGAGGGCGGCTAGAGAGCAGGGGTGTGGAGGGAAGGGTTCAATGGGTGACGGCTATTAGGGAGGGCACTCATTGTGATGAGTTCTGGGTGTTCTGTGTAGGCGAGGAATCATGAAATCCTACCCCTGAAGCAAAGGAATGAACACTGCATGGAAACAAATTAGAATGGAAGTCAAGGAAGAAAAGAAGAAGACCAGGTTCTGCTTCATGAAGTGTGAGATAAAAATGGAGTGACTTTCTCTCTCTTGTTCTCTTGATGATCATTTGCAAACACAATGTGGTACGATACACTAGATTCGGTTTGCCTAAGAAGCCCTCAGAAAGCTGCCAGGAAGATTCAGGTGTCAGAACACGTCCGTGTTCCATGGATATGTTCCTTCCAGTTTGCCCAGGTACAAAGGTAAGTGGAGAGAAATAGGGCAGAAGAGGAAAGGAGGTGTTAAGCACTCAGGAGGTAGCCTTTCCCCTTTGTCAAGAAAGCCATGGGCCGGTGTCAGTCAAGAAGAAGGAGAGGGGAATCCCAGAGCTTTGCGGCAGGCAGGGGAGTTCCAGGTCTCCCTAGAGCTGACAGGGGTCCCTGAGGAGAGCTGAGGTAGGGGTGCGGCATGCCTGAACTGCTGGTCTGGAGGTGCGCTCCCGGAGAAGCCGAGTTGAGGATGGTGGACAGGCGGTGGCGCATGATGCTTATGGGACTGCAGAACGTGGGGGAGTACTCATGGAAACATGCAATTTTTCACCGGTTCCGAATGTCCTGTGCAGCTCCAAGCAGACTGATTACCTGCTGGGTGGCAGGAGGATTCCTATGGTGTGACTCCAGGGTTCCCAAGCCAGAGAGTTTGTGGGAAAGGCCCTTGTAGGAGGAAGCCTGAAATGCAAATTAGGGTTAGGGCCATGGCCTTGGGGAATGGCTGCTCAGATTTGCCAGCACCAAGGCGGGCTCCCACTGGAGTTGAGTTGAGGAAATGCGTCCTGCAGTGTGTCAGAATCTGGCTTTCTGTTCAGGGGGCCAAATGCTGGTCCTGGGCGTCTGCTTCCGACTTTTTGGGCGGCTGCGGCGCCCAAGGACGGGCTGGCCTCAGTGTGGGCACGTAGGTCTCTCTCGCTCAGAGGCTTCTCCACAGCTCCGAAAGGCACCGTTTGCCCTGGGTTGGTAGAGGGTGTCCAGGCGCGGGTCTCAAGTTTCCCCAGTTGGAGATCCCTGTAAAACGGAAGGCCGTGTAAGTGGGCAAGAGTTTCTGCCCAGGCCTCGGGGCTGTCCTGGCCCCATCTGCAAGAATCAGGAGGCCCCCTGGAGGCTAAGGAGCGGGAGTCATTTCCCTCGCCTGCACCTGACTCGCGGAGGGCTTTCTGGCGGGGTTCGGACAGGACCATTCGCGATCCCAGGACAGGCCCAGGGGGCGGCCCTGCAGACGTGTGGCGCCGGAATAAAATTCTCCAGGCGTTGTACGGCCATTTCTCACGAGCATTTTGCCCAAACCGGGATCGGTGTGGACAGAACGCTCGTGAGAATTGGCCGTCGTTGGGCAGCCCTACAGACCGCCCTGTCCTCCGTGGCTGAGGGCCCTTTCTTGCTCGGGGTAATGTTGCGGCCACTCGGAAAACGCCGAGACGACGCGGCCCCCCCCCCCGGGGGACGGCGCAGGGGAGCTCTATTGGGAACATTGGATGGTGACTCAGAATGGTACAGGATAACTAAAAAAATGAAAACAGATTCCATGGGGTGTGTGATATGAGCGAAGTCAGGACATACTAATCAAAAATATTTAGCAAAATTTGGCAGAATTGAACGTGGTGATAGTGCCATCTGCTGCTTTTATTAGGAATTTCAAGACAAGTTAGAGGAAATGAATCTATTTTATTCACTTGTTTGTAAGTAAAACTGAAGAATCTCTGCAGGTTGGACCCAATTCATAATAAAAATGTGACTTTCACTCTGCTTAAAGGCATCTGTATTATTGCCATGTATGCTTATTTAATTTTTTTTTTTTTTTTTTTTTTAGAGAGAGAGAGCATGAGGACATGAGAGCATTGCAGGGGGATGGAGGGTGGGCAGAGGTAGAGAATTCAGGCAGACTCCCAGCTGAGCAAGAAGCCCAACTCTCACAAACCATGAGTTCATGACCTGAGCTGAAATCAAGAGTGGGATGCTTAACCGACTGAGCTACCCAGGTGCCCCTAATTTTTAATTCTTAACTTCTGCCACTATATAATAAGTTCCCAGAGGGCAGGGACCTTGTCTTTTTCACTAATAATTCCCAACATCCAAAATAGTGCTTGCACATGTTAAATACAAGAATAAAATTGTATACATATAACTATTTTTAATTTGTTATCTTTCTTTAGCCACTCTAGACAGTAAGCAGCATGAGAATAGGCTCTATGTACATTCATTACTGTTTACACTGTTAGTATTAAAGAAAGAAGGCACTCAAGAGAGCTGTTAAATAAATGAATAACCAAAAAAAATGTAAATGAGAAAAATACTTAATCCACATCTCCCTGTGAAAGTAAATTAGAATAACTTGGAGAAAACAAAGTATCCTGATACTATTATTTTGGTATTTAAGATACTGAAATATATAATCAGCTATTTTAAAATTAAATATTAGGTATCCTACATTATTTCCAAAATGTAACACATGTGCTTAATATCATGGTCATAATATTTGGAAAAATTGCTCACTCAAATGTTTTTCATAATGTTTGAGATTTGTTGCAAACAAATAGAAGACTTGGTCCCATATAAGCATATCTCAGAAAAGAGCTTAGTGAAGGCAGATTATTTGACATTTATGAATGTATTGAGGTGGATTTCTGCCTTCAGTCTTATAGGTTACTTTACTGAACTTGAATAATTTATACTACTACTGGATTGTCTATTCTCTAATGGTAGAATTATAAATGAACTGTCAGCTGTGCTCTTAATGGAGTAAAAGAGCCAGGGAAGAGCTTAGCCATGTAACTGTTTACTGACTTATGATATGGACCATTAAGTTTAATTGTGTCCCAACTAAGAACCAATTCAATAATGTTCAAAGCCACTTAGATTTTCTTATGGTCCAGGTACAAGCCAAATGGCTAATACTCCTACTTAGAATTCTGAATTTCCCAACTATGCAAATGCTCGGAACCACTTACTTCTCTCATGTTTAAAATTTGTTCCCAGGAAACATGGTCCATCAAGTCTCTGGTCCATGGAATCCTTGGCAGATTAATACCATGCACACTGTGGGGATGAAGATAAATGATCATGGTGGGGCTGAAGTTGGAAATAAATGTAGGTGCAAAGAAGGTACATTTGGAGATACTAAGTTATGAAGATTGGATATTTAAAATTTGCTCATTTTACTCACTAAGATGTAAAAACTTGAGAGATAGATTCAGGAAAGTATACATATTCTGCTCATGTCTCCAAACCAGGATAGATAGCCTAACTCTGTGAAGTACTCTAAGGTAACCCAATATCTGAAATAATATTCACTTCTATACACCATCTACTCTCATACTGACCCAAATGCTTTGCAGAGCCCTGGTTAACTCAGAAAATCTCTACAAAGTAGAAAGAAAGAAAAGTTGAAAAGTAATTTTTAAATTTAATTAATTATTTTTTTTTATGGCTAAGGAAACAAGTGCCAAGTCAGGGTACATTCTACAGCACACTATTTCAAGAACAACAACAAATTCTAAGCAATGTTTACAAACACAATTAAACCTAGGTTAAGAAAGTCTTTAAGTTATTTTGCCAGAATTTATTGTAAGAGGTTGAGAACCTACTATTAGAAACACTTGTAGCACTTTATAAAGACAGGAAGAAAATGAATAATATAAATAACTAACATTTCTTGAACTATTGACAAATCTTGGGCATGATGTGAAGTTTTATGTAAACATTATCCCATTAAATTCTATCTATAAGCTACTAGATGTGATGTGAAGATCAATGAGTTACTAGCATGATATATCTTTCAATTAAGGAAATCAAAATAATAAGATATCAGTTAAAGATTTCAATTAAAGAAATCAAGGTACTAAGATAACAAGTAACTTGCCTTCGTTACAGAGATGGTAATAGACCAGGATTTGAACTCAGGTAGTCCAAATTCAGGATCCTTGTGCACATCTTTAATGAGAAATAAGGCATAAACATTAAGTTTATAACAGGAGTCAGCAAACTATTTTGTGCAAAGAATGAGAGTAAATATTTTAGACTTTGCGGATCCCTTACAGTCTTTGCTGTGTATTTTTTTTTAATAACACTTAAAAATGTAAAAACCAGCCTTTGATGTCAGGGTATATGTAAATATGCTACAGACCAAAGGTTGTAGTGGTTTAGCAATAACTTTATTGATTAACGTGGTTCAAAGGAAGCAAGAAGCAATCACTTAAACTAAGAAAGAGAGAGAGATCCCAAAATTGACCAGATTAGGTCAATTACCTCTAAATCTAAGGTTTAGGAAGACAAGCCACCAATGTCTGTAAGAACTGGAGACAGAAATAGCAGGTGTGACTGGACGGGTGACTCATAGGCACTGTCAGCTTGGCTGACAACGACAGCTCTGTCATCAACTTGGAAATAGAAACTCTACTAGACACAGAGGCAAGAAAGTCATGTTCTAGAATTTTTTTTTCCCCAGGGATTCTTTCTGCTCAAACTATGTTCTTTCAGAGATATCAGTAGCTCCAACAGAAAGAAAAATGTAAGTAATTAATTATGAAATCCTTCTCTTGGACTTTTGCTTAAAGCCAACACAGATTTACCTTTTCACTTGAAACACAAACAAAACCAGGCAAATCATAAAGCAGCAGTTCTCAAAACACTGCTTATGAGACAACAAGGGGCCGTGATTCATGGCAGATGGAAAACGAACAAGGTAAGCTCTGTTGCCTGTCATGTTTACAGTTTACAGGCCACACGCAGGGAAGGGGAAATGAGGAGGGTGCTGGAAATCTCCTGAATTGAGAAAGAGAAAGACAGGAGTTTGGAGAAGAGTGCAAGAGAAACAGCTGCCCAGAGAGAGAAGACATTTGCAGAGGGTCCCCTGTGAGCAATCAGCAGGAGACAGATCAGAGCATACCTGCGAGGGAACTGCCAGGAAACTGGGAGAAAGAACCCTCCAAGAAGAAGAGGGGGAATACTACACAGTGTTCAGTCAGGACAGGCAATAATGCCCTTTCTCAATAGCAAGGCTGAAAAAGAGCACAGTTCATAAACCACTGAGAAGAATCCTCAGAAAATCTTCCCTTGGTTATGGAGAATAGTTAACCCCAGGGTGAAAACTTCTTTGGTGCTGCCCAACAATCATAAAAAGGATAACTAGGAACATTGTACTCTTTCCATATAACTCAAATGCCTCTCACAATAAGATTTGGAAATGCTTACAGGAACACAAAAATATCTAGCATTGACCTAGGTAAAATTAATGATGCCTGGCTTTCAATTGAAGATTAAAAGTCATGCCAAGAGTCAGAAAAACATGACCCTTATGGGAGATGAGGTCAGAAGGAGAAAAATAATCAAGACCAACTCAGAGGTTAGAATTAAAAGGTCCAGACATTAAAATAGTTCTATGATCTTAATCATGTATTTAAAAAGCTGCATAATGACATGGAAGATATTTTTTAAAATGATAGGGGCACCTGACTGGCTCGGTCGATAGAGCACATGACAACGCTTCATCTCTAGGTTGTAAGCTTGAGCCTCACAATGGGTATAGAGATTACTTTAAAATAAAATCTTTAAAAATAACAACAAAGCACACTTCTAGAAATGAAAACTATGAAGTGTAAGAAGAAAACCACACTGGAAGGTATTAATGACACATTCAGCAGAAGAGATTAATGGATTTGAAGATATAACATTAAAAACTATCAAAGGTGCAACATGAGAGAAATAACTTTAAAAAGGAAGGAAGGAGAGAAAGAAGGAAGGCCACGGGGAGGAAGGGAAAGTGAAAGGAAAGAAGGAAGCATTAGGGTACTGTGAGATATCTTCTGGCCACCTAATATACATGTGATTGGAGTCCATGGCAGGCAAGAGGGGTTCAGGGTGAAGCATAATACATATTTGAATAGATAATAGCTTAATAGCTTCAATTTTGTCAAATGTGTTCAAACAGCAGAAAAAATTCCTCACAAACAGACCTTCTCAACAGGATATGATAAAGGAAGTACTTCAAGACAAATGAAAATGTCACATGCTGATAATGTAGATCTAGGGGGGAAATGAAGAGAATCAGAAATAGTAACTACATGGGTAAATATGTCTTTAAAAGATGATTTACTCCTGGGGTGCCTGGGTGGCTGAGTCAGTTGAGCAGCCAACTCTTGATTTTGGCTCAGGTCATGATCCCAGAGTTGTAGGATCAAGCTTTGCGTCTGCCAGGGATTCTCTCTCCTCCCCTTCTTTCCCCAGAGCATGTGCTCTCTCTCTCTCACAAATAAATAAAATCTTTTTTTTTTTTCAAAAAAAGATGACTCTTTAAGTAAAAATAGTAACTATGTATTTTAGTGTTCATATTATATATGAAAATGAAATATATGGTACCATTAGCATGACAGCTGGGAGAAGAGAAATAGAAGTATCCTGTTGTCGGGTTCTATTCCTATACATGAAGTTGCATAGTCATGATGGTATTATAAATCCTGAAACAACTACAGAAATAACATAATGAAGAGATAGCTGATAAGCCAAAAGGGAGATAAAATGGGATAGTTAATTAATACAAAAGTGGGTAGCAAGGGATGCCTGGGTAGCTTATCAGTTAAGCATTTGACATCGGCTCACGTCATGATCTCAGGATCCTGGGATGGAGCCCACATTGCCCTCCTCTCTCTGAGTTCAGCAGGGAGTCGTCTTCTTGCCCTCTCTCTCCTTCTGCCTCTTCCTCTGCTTATGTGCAGGCACACTCTCTCTCTCAAATAAAGGAATAAAATCTTTTTTTTTTTAAAGGAGACAGGAAAAGGAAAAGGGAACAAAGGTAAGTTGGAACAAATGGAAAACAAATATCAAAAAGATTTAAATCTCATTATATCAAAGTCATATTAAATGTAAACAGTTTAAACACCCAAAGGATAGAAATTGTCAAGTTATGTAAAATAACAAGACTCGGGGCACCTGGGTGGCTCAGTCCTTAAGCCTCTGCCATGGGCTTGGATCATGATCCCAGAGTGCTGGGATCCGGCCCCCCACGGACTCCTTGCTGGGCAGAAAGCCTGCTTCTCCCTCTCCCACCTCCCCCTTACCCCGCTGTGTTTCCTCTCTTGCTGTGTCTCTCACTGTCAAATAAAGAAATAAAATATTTATAAAATAAACAAATAAATAAATAAAATAACAAGACTCAACTATATGTCACCTAGAAGAAATACATCCTAAGTGTAAAGAGAAAAAATATGTTAAAAGTGAAAGGACTGGAGCACCTAAGTGTCTCAGTGGGTTAAGTGTCTGCCTTCAGCTCAGCTCATGATCTTAGGGTCCTGCCCTCAAGCCTTGCATCAGGCTCTTTGCTCAGCCGAGAGTCGGCTTCTCCCTTTCCCCCTATGCTCTCTCTCTCTCTCTCTTGCTCTCTCTCAAATAAATAAATAATAATCTTTAAAAAAAAAAAAAAAGTAAAAGGACTAAAATGGATACACCATGTTAACATTATTCAAAGAAAACCAGGAATGGCTATATGGCTACATCAATTTCAGACAGATAAATAGACAGCAAACATTATTAACAGAGATAATGAAGTTCATTTCATAATGACATAGGGGTTAACTCCTCAAGAGGGAATAACAGTCCACAATCCTTACGCCTCTATTACCAAAGCTTTAAAATATATGATACGAATACTGATTAAACTACAAGAGAAACAGGTAAGACTATAATTTATAGTCAGAGGTTTAGATATTTCTCTTTCAATGATTGATAGGATAATAAACCCCCCAAAATATCAAGGATGTGGTAGACTTGAACTAAGTTATCAACCACTTCCACCTGTTGCACATTTTAGAACACTCCACTGAACAACAGCAGAATATACATTCTCCTTAAGTAGACGTGAAAATTTTAACAATAGGCCTCAATACATTTAAAAGTAAAGTCATAGAAAGTTTGTTTTCTGCCTAGAATAGAATTAAATTAAAAACCTATAGCACATATGGTGAGTGCTGTGAAGTGTGTAAACCTGGCAAGTCACAGACCTGTACCCCTGGGGCTAAAAATACATTATGTGTTTATTTAAAAAAATTTAAAATTAAAAAAAAATTAAAAAAACCCTATGGCACAATGATCTCTGGAAAATCCCCAAATATTTGGAAACTGAATAAAACATTTCTAAATAACCAGTTGATCAAGGAAGTTGTTGGGGAAGGTTATTGGGGAAAAAAAATGTAACTCTTAATTGGCCTGTGAGCTCACCCCATGGGAAACTCCTCACCCCCTCCTCTGTTTCCAGATATGATTCCTCTTGCTTCTCCCACACCCAGAGGTTGCTCCAAGATCATAGGCTTGAGATAGTGTGTCTTGTTGAGAACACCTGCATAGTGTAGGTGACTGGACCTAATTAGAGTCTCTGCACAAACTTTTAAAGTGGTAGGCATGGGGATTCACTGTCTTATAACAGCCCAAGATGAGCTCTGTATCTAAGTTTCCTTTGCTTATTAAACCTGCCCCCTACCAATCTGGAAAGACCTGCCTCTTTCCTTCCTCTCTCTCTGCCCTTGGTGAATATGTGGCTGGTTTCAGGGTACACAGAGGAAACTCCCAAGAGGGTTGCAAACCAACCACTGGTGAACCAGCAAGGAGACTGAAGGAACAAGCCATGGGAATGAGTGATCTCGTGGGGATCCGTTGATTTTTATGTGGGGAGGGGTGGTCAGTATGTCAGATGCTTGTGGACCACTGCATGACTCCAGGGACACCCTCCCACCCCGCCCCGGGGAGTGCTGACTGCTGTAATGGACTTAGTAGAGAAAATGCGGACAGCGCGCTCTGGCAGAGAAGGGAAGCACATGGGTGCTGCATCAGACAGGTCTCTACACTGGGCAGCTCGGCTGGCCACCAATGCCCAACTGGTGAAGCTCGGGTTAGAAAGTTGGAAAAGCGGAAATTAGAGAAGGGTGTGTGGGTGTCCACTAGTCCAGCTAGCATGGGCCAGCTGCCAAAGTGGGAGAGCAGGATAATCAGTTGGAGTGCTTAGCATGGTCTTTTGCAAAGCTAGGAGGGTGCATGCAGCCTCTGATTAAGATCCAGGCAGTGGTGGGCACCTGGGTGGCCCAGTGGGTTAAAGTCTCTGCCTTCGGCTCAGGTCATGATCCCAGGATCCTGGGACCGAGTCCCGCATCTGGCTCTCTGCTCAGTGGGGAGCCTGCTTCCTCCTCTCTCTCTGCCTGCCTCTCTGCCTACTTGTGACCTCTGTCTGTCAAATAAATAAATAAAATCTTAAAAAAAAAAAAAAGGCAGTGGTGACACAGCTTGATTAAGAGGTGGAATTTCTGGGAAAGATGAGAATGAAGAGGAAGCTTTTATGGTGATTGATGAGAGAACAGACAAAATATCCCATGACTTGAGATCCTTTATACAAAGAACATTTTAAATAGCAAGCACCCCAAAAGCCCCAAGAGAAAACTTACATTCTTTCTGTGTCCTTTTGAGTTATAAACCTTATCATGTTTTTGAAATGTAAACAACCAGTAGATAACCTTTGCCCACAGAGACTGAAGGAAAAGGGGGGAGAAGGGTTTTTTAAAATATACAGTGCCGGAGAAGTTCCCTTGCTCCAAAATTAACCCCTAAAAGATCACAAATATCCATGAAAAGCTTAAGCCATGGGAGTGGGTACCCAATTCACAGCTGGAATTTTGGAATGACAGCTGAATGCGTTTAGAAAGTTGTGGAAGGTTTGTGGAAAAGGAATATTGAGAAAAGAATTTTACCTGTAGTCAGGCTAAGATTAGATTTGATTTCTGGAAGGTTTTTTTTGTCTGTTTTAGAAGAGAGTTTTGATTTCACAAATATACCATAGTAAAATTAAAGCTCGGTTTTCTCTCTGTTAGGAGGAAAAAGTTTTTGTAGATTAGTGGTCTGCTTTTAATAAGAAATTATAAACAAGTTTTTTCCTTTACTCGTAATGTAAACTGCCTAGAAAATAAAGATATATGTTTTGTCTTTACCAGGTTTTTTATTACTTAAGAAACTGAGTCTTATCTATTAAGAAAAGTTAAGGTTTTTTTTTTTAACAACTATTTAATTTTTTGTCTATGTTAAACTTGATGAGAAGCATTGCCGACTCAAAAGTGGTGCTAAACTTTCTTTAGGATATATTTGTATACAATTACTAATATCTGATATGTCCTAGTTTAATGTTACCAATCACAATTTTTTTAAGATTTTATTTATTTATTTGAGAAAGAGAGGGAGAACTCAGAGGGAGAGTGAGAGGGAGAAACAGGCTCCCCACTGAGCAGAGAGCCTTATAAGGGGCTTGATCCCAGGATCTTGAGTCATGACCTGAGCCAAAGGCAGATGCTTAACCTGCTGAGCCACCCAAGTGCTCACCAATCATAATTTTAAAATGTATGTCATAGAAATAACCAAGTCCTCTTGTCAATTTCATCATAATGACTTCTCCTCCAGTCTTTAAAGATGGCCATTTTTAAGTTTTTTATCATTTGCAGTTATTGTTTTACTCTGATGCTTGGTTAAAAAAATAAATAAATAAACTATGGTGAGTGCTGTGAAGTGTGTGAACCTGGCAATTCACAGACCTGTACCCCTGGTGCTAAAAATATATTATATGTTTATAAAAAATAAAAAATTTTTAAAAATAAATAAATAAATAAATAAAATTAAATTTAAAAATGTCTTGTAAAAGTGCTTCACCTTCAAGAAGATTCATGGGAAACACTTGGATAAGCATATATTTCTGATAACTAAGATCAATTTGTCTTCATGTGGGAGAGACAATGATGAACTTTTCAGTGCTCCCTCAAGTCTGCCTACACAGCACCACTATATATAGGATGGTAACTGGGACCTGTCCCTGTTGTCCTTCCCCACATCAATAAAATGGGCCCCTTAATGATGATGATACAATATTAATGTGGGAAGACTTGCTTCTGCTGCAGACACTCATAGCCTTTGCTAGAGCATCTGTAAGGGAGGAGATGGGCAATGGACCTACCGAAAATCCAAAGTCTAGGCACTGCTATACCATTTTGGATGTTGCTGGTGGGGTAAAACCCATGTTGCCCCAAAAGCTGTACTTAATAAGGTACAAGCCTTTGTAGGGATGATGGGGTTCTGGAAGACTTTTATTCTCCCCCTGGCCCAGCGCCTCCATTCCTTATACAACCTGGTAAAGAAAGGGTACATATGGGACTGGAGATCAGAGCAGCATTGAAAAAGCAAAAGTTCAAGTTAAGTAGAATAAATCTCTGGGCATCTCTCAAGCAGGGCTTCCATTTGAGTTACATGTGCATATGACTCCAGAAGGGATGAGTTGAACACTGTGGCAGAGGTAACAGAATAGGAAGTGCCCCTAGGATATTGGTCCTGGTTCTGTAAGGGGACAGAAACCCATTATACCCCAACAGAGCAACAACTCCTAGTGGTGTTCCCTGTGTTTCTCCAGGGAGAGCCTCTCACACAGCCAGTGCGCTGAGCTCAAAGCAGTTTGTCTGGTGATCACTCATGAGTCCTGGTCATTAACCCTTTGTACTAACAGTGGGGCTGTTTTCAGAGGGATAATCCTATGGCTTGGACAATAGGAAGCCAAGGGATGGATGATGATATATAAACCCTTGTGGGGGCTGGATATGTGGAAAGACATTTGGGTCCATCTGCAAGAGCCTGTGGCACTCTTTGCTGTCCTCCATGTCCCAGCTCACAAGGAACTCACACCCCCTGGCCAACAGAAAGCTGATACTCTAGTTCAGTTACAAACCCTAACTACTGACCCTTCAGTAGATTCAGCAAATGGGGTGCATAGAAAGAGGGACCACTGGGGCACCTGGGTGGCTCAGTCAGTTAAGTGTCAGCCTTCGGCTCAGGTCGTGATCCCAGCGTCCCAGGATCAAGCCCCGCCTCAGACTCCCTGCTCAGTGGGAAGTCTGCTTCTCCCTCTCCCTCTCCTGCCATTTCCCCTGCTTGTGTACTCTCTCTCTTTCTTGCTCTGTCAAATAAATAAATAAAATAAAATAAAAATGAAAGAGGGACCTCCACAGTGCCTGGTGGGATGGCATATTGCCAAGGATGCTGGATTGCCCTTGAAATACAGTGACTTGGTTAATGAAGTAACAGCATTTCCTGTGAATTCTTCAACAATGCCCAGGACAACTGCCGAAAGATTCTGGGACTGTCCACTGAAGTTTCCAAGCCGTAAGGGACTGACGAACTGATTATATTAGCCACCTTTCTCTGAGTGAGGGTTCTAAGTATGCCTTAGTTTGTGTGAACACTGAATCTGACCTAATCCAAGATTTCCCCTGTCAGTGGGAAACCAGACTACCACCATTAGGAGATGAGAGAAGCTGAGTATTAGGAGAGATGGTAGTGAGGGGTCACATTTCAAAGGTCATGATGTACAAGACTGGGCAAAAGAATTGACATTGGCTATTCCATGTCCTCTATAAATGGCAAGCAGCAGGGTTGGTAGAAAGGAAAAATGAAATATTAAAACAGCAGATTAAATTAACAGGTAAAACCACCTCGACTGAGTGGACTAAAGTACTGTCCCAGGCTTTAATAAATCTGAATGATCAACGAGTAGGGCCTGTCACCCCACATGCCAGACTGGGGACCCTGGCGGAGGCACAAATACCATAAAGGTATGGAAGTCCTGGGAAACAGCCATTGACCTGCTTCTCACTGAGGATCAATGTTCCATGCTGCTGAGACCACAAAGCCATGTTATGACTGGGGGAAAAAAAACTATGTTCTGGAATTTGCCATGGTACATCCCCCAAGATGAGTGAGCTATTTGCACCCTCTCAATGAGGGGAAATTATTCAATCTCCACTGAAATTCTGTTGTCCTGATGCAAGATGGACCTGTTGAAATATATACATGGAATAGAACACACATCACTGAAAGAAAGGAGAAGATAGGGGTTCTGGTCTGACATATCCTGTCCCCAGGCCATCTCCTCATGCCTGGCAGTGCTGCCTCCCGCAGAGGTATGTACAACCAGGTCAGGTTCCTAAAACTGCCAACCTTCCTTTCCTCAAGCCAGGTGGGCACATTCTGTTTTCTACTGGTTTCTTATTTGGCTGCTATCTTTGCTCCCCATTGGTTTAGAGGAGGTTATGGAACACAGAGAAGCCCTTACTAAATTCACCCAACAAGCCTTAAATGACAGTCAACACAGCCTGTTCTTACTGAATGCCAAGATGACTCTAATGAGAGTCTTCAAAAAAATAGAATGGCCTTAGACATTATCCCTATGTCTCAAGGAGGCACCCGTGCCATTATCCAAACAGAATCTTATGTGTTCATACCTGATACATCTGCTAATGTATTATCTTTATTAAGTCAAAGAATGATAAAGTAAATGCCCTAAATGATCCAAATCCCAGTGCAGGGGACTTAATAAACTGGTGGTTGGGATCTTGGTCCCTTAGTTTAAAAAAAAAAAAAAAAGTGTCACTGATTTTGGACTCATTGCTTTCTCTTACATGTACCTGTGTTACTGCTGTGGCATCTGCCTCCAGGACAGCCAGAGGGCCACCAAAGGAGCCACCTGCATGCTAGTGAAACCCCTTGCTGACTGCTCAGGGCACACTGTAGAAGAGGGAAGTACGTGAGATTATAAGATAAGAGACAGTCACAAAGGGTGGAGTTTTGGGGAAGGTCATGGAAAAGGCATGACCTTCAACTGACTTGTGAGCTGGACCAGCAATGTATAGTTCCTCATACCCTTCCCTATCTTTCAAATGTATGTTCTGGGGCACCTGGGTGGCTCAGTGAGTTAAGCCTCTGCCTTCAGCTCAGGTCATGATCTCAGGGTCCTGGGCTTGAGCCTGCATTGGGCTCTCTGTCCAGCAAAGAGTCTGCTTCCCCCTCTCTCTTTCTGCCTGCCTCTCTGCCTACTTGTGATCGCTATCAAAAAAAAAAAAAAAAAATCAAATGTGGATTCTGTTTGCCTTTCCTGCTCCCAGGAGCTGCTCCAAGGACATGGCCTTGAGACAGTGATATGATGAGAACACCTACCTAGTGTGCATGGTTGAGCCTAGTTAAGGCTTCTGTATAAATTTTTAATATTTGGAGGGTGGGTGGGTAGGAGATTAACTAGTCTTGCTGCCACCTGAGACAGGCCTTGTATTGTATGTAAGTTCCCTTTGCTTATTAAACCTTCCACCTAGTAGCCTGCCTGTCTTTGCTCTCCTCTTGTCCTCTCAGTAAGGGAGATGAGGCTGTTTCAGATTTCAACCAAAAACAGGAAGCTCCCAAGGGCATTATGAGACAACAGAAACTAAAGGGAAATTGGGAAGTATTTTGAACTGAATAAATATGAAAAATAAACCAGAATTTGTTGCATACCACTACAGTTAGTGCTAAAGGGGAAACATAAAGCACAGCACAGATGTATTAAAAAAAAAAAAAAAAAAGAAAAAATCCGAAATCAATGAACTGAGCTTTCATCTTAAGAAATTAGAACTAGAAGAGCAAACTAGAACATAATTAAGTAGAAGAAAGGAAAAAATCATTGAAGCTAAAGTTAATAAAATAGAAAACAAAAGTAATAGATTTTATTTTCTACAAGAAAGGTAATTTCAATGAAGAAAAGAGTCTCATCAAGAAGAAAAATGAACTTTTTCTTCTAAACCAAACTAATTTAAAAGACAAAAATGAACAGTGTCGGGAATGAGAGAAGTTGCATTAATACAAATTCTAGAGATATTAAAATAACAATAAGAAAATACAAAGAAAAAGGTAAGGTTAAGAAATTAAATATTTAATAAAGTGGACGAATTCTTTGAAAGACACTAATGCCCAACAAACCACACTCAAGAAAGAATTATTTAAATGGTATTACATCCATGAAACTGAATCTATTATTAAAAATCTTATAAAAAAAAGAAAACCTATGTCCAGATGACTTCAGTGATAAACTATATCAAACACTTAAAGAACAAATAGTACCAATTCCACAAAAACCTTCCAGAAAAGTGACATTGAGGAGTACTGCTCTAAAACATAAACCAGACAAAGCCACTACACAAAAAGCAAATTACAATCAATATCCTTCATTAACACACTTGCAAAAATCCTAAACCAAAGTTTAGCAAAATTAATGCACCAATACATTAAAATGATAATAAATTCCAAGAACCCAAGGTTGGTTTAACCTTTTATAATTATTCAATGTAATTCATCATGTTAAAAAAATTAAAAAGAAAAAAACTAAAATATCGATCATCTCAATAGATGTAGAAAAAGCAGATGTAGACAAATGAATACCCATTCCTGATAAAAATCTCTCAGCATTCTAGGAATAAAAGGAAACTTTTTCAAATGAATAAAGAGCATCTATGAAAAGTATACAGTTAACAGCATACTTAATGGTATTAACACGGATTTCTTCCAAGATCAAGAACAAAATAAGGATGTACACTCTCACCACATTCTTTCAATGCTTACTAGAGAGTCTATTTAGTATATGAAATCTAGCAAGGAAAAGAAATAAAAATCATCCAGGAAGGAAGAAATAAAAATGCTTTTATTTGCAGATGACATGATTATCTATGTAAAAATCCAATGGAATACACATACACACACACTACATACAAATTATTAGAAAAAGTAAGTGTTTCAAGATCTACAGTTGGTATAAAAAATTTTATTGTAATTCTATATACTATCAAGAGACATTTGGAGATTAAAATTACAAATGATGACAATGCCATCTCTAGTAGCATCAAAAATATGAAATATATGCTGATAATCTAAGAAAATATGTAAAACATCTATACAGAAAAAATTACAAAACCTTGCATAAAGAAATTAGAAGAATGCAAGTAAATGGAAAGCTATACCTTGTTTATGAGTTGAACAAATCAGTAATTTTAAAATTTCGGTTTTGCCCACATTTTTCTAATAGGTTCAATGCAATCACATTCAAAATTTCAACAGAATTTGTTTGTTTGTTAAGTTTAAGAAATTAAGCCAATTCAAAAGTTAACATGAAAATACAAAGCTGTAGATTAATTGAAACAGCTTTGAAAAAGAACAACATTGAAGGGTTACCATGAAGGGTTACATGATTTCGAGAAACTGATATTCATGGTGGTGTTGTAAAAATATATTAAGTAAGTCAACAGAACAGAATAGAGAGACAGAAGTCGACCCATCTACATATGGGTAACTAATTGTTGACAAAAGTGCAATGTAGTGAATGTAGTCTTTTCAACAAATGTTGCTAAATCAGTTGAGTATTTATCTGCAAATAATAATAATAGAGAGAGAGCACTTTAATATGTGACTCACAAACTAACCCAAAATAAGCTATAGATTTCCATGTAAAACCTGAAACTATAAAATGTCTAGGAGGAAACACAGGAGAAAATTTTGTCACTTTGAGTGTGGTAACAAGTTCTTAGAAACACCAGTAAAAACACAAAGATGGACTTCATCAAAATTTAAAACTGCTTTCCAGAGAATTAAAGTCAAGCCATAAACTGAAAAACAAACAAAAATGATCAAAACGAAATCTGATAAATTTAGGACTTTTACCCAGCATATACAAAGGGTTCTCAAAATGTAACAATAAAAAAGAAAAAGACCTCAAAACTTCTCTGAAGCTTTGTATTAACATTATCAAAGAAAATATGTAGATAAAAAATAAGCAATATAGCTTTGCGCAGTGGCAGTATCGTAGCCAATGAGGTTTATCCGAGGCGCGAATATTGCTAATTGAAAAAATAAGCAATATAAGCAAACAAAAAAACCTCAAAATGATTTTTCATTTAGGAAATGCAATTTAAACCACAGTAATATAGCACCAATTACAAGACTGACCATACCAAGTGTTACCAAGGGTAGCTGGAATTGGAACATTCATACATTGCTGGTATGAATACCAAATGGTACAACTTTGGTAAATAGCTTGGCAGTGTCTCAAACAGCTGAACATACACCTACTGAGTCATCCTGACATTAAACTCCTAAGCATTTACCCAAGAGAAGAGAAATTCTATGTGCAAACGAAGACTTGTACAGAAATGTTTATAGCACCTTTATTTGCTATAGACAAATACTGAAAACAACTCAAATGGACATCAACAGGTCATTTATCAATAGATTGAGGTATAATCATACAAGGGAGTAATACTCAACATTTAAAAAGAATGAAAAATTGATGCAGGCAACAAGAGGAATGAATCCCAAAATGGTTATGCTAAGTGAAAGGACCTAGACCAAAAATAAACAAAAAGGCATGCTGTTTGACTCCATTCATATAAAATGCTACAAAACACAATCTGAAAGGTAGCTGGTGGTTGTCTGAGGAGAAGGCATTGGGGAAGGGGATGATAAGAGCAGGAGGGATGATGGGAAATATTCACTATCTTAATTGTAGCAATGATTTCAAGGGAACATGTTCATATATACGAAGATTACTGTGTAATTCAAATATGTTCAGTTTGTTATATGCCTATTAAACATCAATAAATGTACTGAGAAAAGAAAATATCTGTCTTCTTAGGAATGATACAACTTTTTGGTTTTTTTATAAAGTTGGTGCTGGATTATGTACAGTAAAATGGAAAGGCTTCCTTTAAAAAGTAAAACAACCTGTGAAGGAAGGTAGCAAGGCAATAAAAACCCTGAAAATAGAAGGAATACTTCTGATTCCACCTGTTTCTATTCAGCTATATTTCCATACCTGGCTCAGTTTGTTTTTTAGTTGAGTATCTTCCTATTTTTGTCCTGTGTGTTTCTGCAGTAACACAACAGAGTGGAGAAGACCATTTACAAATGGTGTGTAGTTAAGGAAAAAAATGAATCTATTATTTTTACATCAGGCCCCATGTTTCTAACAAAATTATTCTGAAGGATTAAAGAGATTAAGCGGTCCTTTGATAAAGGATGAAAAAATAATTACAGATTTCGAAACCAATAATGAATTGTGATTAATTCGCTGAAAAGATCATTCACTTTGTAATTACCTCCTGGGACATCACAAATGCCCCCAAAATGTGATGACGGGGGTGGGGGGGAGTGTTGTGTGCGCATGTGTGTATTTAGTGGAATCCAGAGAAAGATCACAATTGAAAAGACCAACAAGTGGTAGATTTTAACATTGAGAACCCAAGTTTCTGGATTCCAGCATGGCCTTTTCCCCTTTTCTGTTTCTTCTCGGGCTGTGTTCGCATGCATTTTTCCATGCACCCACCAGTTGGGCAAGTTCTCCATGTTCCATCTTCTGTGTGGTTCAAGAGGGTGAGGGGAGGATGGTACTGGGTAGAGGATTGAAGAGGAGTAAGACTTTAAAATAAAAAAAGGTTAGGCAGGGAGACTTGGGACAAGCTAGGTGAAAAACACAGAAAGAGAGAAAGATGGAATTAAAATTTCTGATATCAAAGTGCTAGGCAGCCAAAAGCCCAGTCTCTGCTAAGGCGTTCTGCCGTCAGCTAATAACAAGCAGTTCTCGGGCCTCTCATAGTTTGCACCTCATTAATGAGGGACAACTTAAATTCCAGAAGAGAATTCTTCTTCTCTTCTTCTTCCAGAGTCTTTGAATTCACTGTGGTCTCAATAGATTCGCCTTCTTCTGACATATACTGAATGCCGTTAAAATGCAGTTGTCCGCAAAAACAGTTCCTCTTTGTAGATAGGCACAACTGCCTGAAGGATAGATCTGGGAAACAGGACCCTGGAGTCTGAACCTGCAGATGGAGAAGGGGTGGTGGGGGAAAAGGTAGATTTACTGCCGCCTTTTGTCAGAAATTTAGCCTTATCTTAAAGCTTCAGATCAGTAATGAATGTGGGAAGATAAACTGGAGAGAAGGTCTGAATGGCTAAACGGGCAAGTCCTTGTCTGACAGAAGTGGAGAAGGAGATGTTCCTGAATTTCCCCCAGGCTTCTCCCTGACCAGAAGAGGACATTATGTGGAATGTGGAAGCAACGTCACTAACGCGTTCAGCAAAAAATAGGAAACTTACAAGTGGGGCGTCAAAGGAGAGCCATCCTCCCAGACCCATGAGCTGCTGGGTTTCCTCAGAGACAAGCCCATCCAGAACGGAAAATTGGAATGGGCACTTGCTTGCCGGATGAATTCCTGTGGGGAGGAATGTTTATCTAAAGTGATGATAAAGTTAGTGTGGTCTTTTTAGATTAGATTCACAAAACCAAAGAATCAAAAGAGATCTTCGACATCTTTTCCATGGTTTTACAGAACTATTTACTGAAGCCTAGAGATACTATGTAGCCTCTTTTATCGGAGGTCATACAGTCATTAACCAGATGAGGCTAGAAAATAAGTAATTTGATTCTCAAACATGTGCTCCTCTGCCAAGGGCGTAAACCCGATTTATTTCCCTATAATGCACTACTTCAGCCCAACGTACCACCATAAAAACTCACCAAATCGTCTGTGCTATTAATTTTCAGCATCTGGGCATCCAAAGACAAGCAGTTCTCCCGGCTTTTTTCCCAATTAAATGGGCCAGAGGAAAATCGGTAACAGTTTTCTTCATGCCAGAGCCAGTCTTGGGGACAAGGACCTAGGAAGTGTAGCATATCTGATCAGTGAGTGATGTCTGAGTAAAAATATTTCTACAATTCTTAAATCAATTTTCCCCTCAGGACTGTCACGTGCAAATCATCTTTTCTTAATTAGAATTATGGGGGGGAGCCTGGGTGGCTCAGTCCTTAAGCATCTGCCTTTGGCTCAGGTCATGATCCTAGGATCCTGGAATCGAGCATGGCATTGGGCTTCCTGCTCCACGGGAAGTCTGCTTCTCCCTCTTCCACTCCCCGCCCCCCGCCGCTTGTTCTCCTTCTCTCTCTGTGTCTCTCTCTGTCAAATAAATTAATAAAATCTTTTAAAAAAATTAGAATTATGTCCAGTCTTCAAAGACCCTCAGTAGATCCATAGTCTTTATTTCTCTTAAAGTATTCTGATTTAAGTAAATTAAATGAAAAATAAGGCTGTTCCAAAGCAAAATTTGAGCTGAGATGTAACTATAGAATGTGACATATTTTTTATAATTATGTTTGGAAGAATGTAAGTAAGAGCTCAGGGAATGGATCCATTAATAGTTACACTGCTATTAAGAAGATGTGGGGCCAGGGTGGCTCAGGTCATGGTCCCAGGGTCCTGGGATCAAGCCCCACATCTGGCTCTCTGCTCAGCAGGGATCCTGCTTCCCTTCCTCGCTCTCTCTCTGCCTGCCTCTCTGCCTACTTGTGATCTCTGACATATAAATAAATAAATATATTAAAAACAAAAAGAAGATATGCTCTGGGTACTGAGGTGACTCACTCAGTGAAGCATGCAACTCTTAGCCTTGGTGTGGAGGCGCATATTGGGTGTAGAAGTTAATTAGAAATAAAATCCAGGGTGCCTGGATGGCTCAGTAGGTTAAATGACCAACTCTTGATTTTGGCTCAGGTCATGATCTCAGGGTGGTGGGATAGTGTCTCTTGGGGTCTGTGCTCGACACAGTCTGCTTCTGGATTCTCTTTCCCTCTTCCCTTCTCCCCCTCACAAAGTGTGTGCGCTTTCTCTCTTTAAAATAAAAAGAAAGAAAGAAAGAAAGAAAATATTTTTAAAAAGATACATTTATGCATTTTAATACTTCAGGTTTTCAAATAATGAATTTATGCTTCAATGTTGTGTTTCCTGTTCCTAGGCATGTGTTGTCCAATACATAGCATATGTGGTATTCAAACTACCTATGTTTCTTTTAATTAAAAAAAAAAAAAACAAAAAACTTGTTTTAAGTAAACACTACACCCAAGTCCCCAAGATGGGGCTCAAATTCATGTCCCCAAGATTAAGAATCACAACCTTTATAGACTGAACCAGCCTGGTGTCCTTTTTCAATTTTTTTTTTTTTTAAGGAACATAATATCACTAAGTTGGCAGTACTTTTCACACATTAACACATTTAATCCTCATAACAACAAGATGAAATAAATTCCATTCATTTTCTTCATTTGGCAGATAAAAGGGACCATGAACCTTGGCAGGCTTGCTCTCGTATCCACGTGTTTAATCACGACAGGCACTGCCTCTCAAACTTCCGAGTTTGAATCAATTGAGGAAATATCTTTTGGGGGCCTTCAAGATGTTTTGATACAGAATCTAGGGGTAAACCTGGAACCCGCCATTTTTAAGAAGCTGCCATAGTGATAATGTTGTCCACCGAAGACTGACAACCACCGCTAATTTCCGTCCTGAACATAAAGTCCCTGACTGAAGACTCCACGCCTTTCTACCTAGACGACCTTCTGCAAAACACTTGTTCGGTAACTTTTCAGAATCTCTCTCTCTCTTCATATCTACACTGTGGACCACAGACTTGTTAGTAAGAAAGACAAAACTTGTCTCAAACTTAAGGCAACCAGTCTTTTTTTTTTCCCATGTGGTATTGTATTATTAATATTTTTGAGAAACTTCTCAAAGCTGCTTGATGAAAAGCAGTACTTTATCTGCTATCTCTACTAATTGGCCTTTATCTGACACTGTCAAGGAAAGGAACATGTTACCTGGGACATCTACCAGTGAAAAACACGTTACTTAATATTTTTGATTGGCTGCCAATGCCTGGAATCTCTGGGAGATGGTTCTGGATGGTCCTGACGTAGATGTAATCTCATAAAATTGATAAAAAAAATTTTTTTTAAAAAAACCTGTCTAACAGCCCCATCAAGGGAATAAATCATTGGTTGGTATGTAGCTATGTCTGTTTATATAAAGATTCCTATTTTTGCTAGATTAGTCTCCTTTCTTTATACCTTCTTAAAGACGCTACATTCTTTGGTTTCCTCGATAGCTCTCTCCTTAATAAAGATGTTAAATAAAGGTTTGATACTTGCTAAAGATCAGTTTGTCTAAAAATCTCTGCTTATTTTGGAAATTGAAATAAACCCATAAATATTGAAGGGATTTATTAACTCCAATACTTTATTTAAAAAAGAAAAACTGGGACGCCTGGGTGGCGCAGTTGGTTGGACGACTGCCTTCGGCTCAGGGCGTGATCCTGGAGTCCCGGGATCGAGTCCCACATCAGGCTCCCAGCTCCATGGGGAGTCTGCTTCGCTCTCTGACTTTCTCCTCTCTCGTGCTCTCTCTCACTGTCTCTCTCTCTCTCAAATAAATAAATAAAATCTTTAAAAAAAAATAAATAAAAAAGAAAAAAGAAAAAAGAAAAACTACTTATCATTATTATCACCACTTACTTCTCTGGCTATCAATTTTTTTCCTCTATAAAATAAAGACCTGGGGTATTTGTGAACTGTTACTATATAATCCGTTTTCAAAGAAATTGCGTAGTTGAGATCAAGTGAGATGTGCAAGCAAGAAATTGGAGAAATCTCTGTTTATTAGTAGCAATTAGTTAGTAATGCTGAGAATAGGGTACTTATTAATACACTGCCAAGAAAACAATGTATCTTTGAGAATAATTCCATCTCATATCCCTTAAATCTCCCTGTGATGAAAAGTATATACCTGATTTAATCACATGTTGTCCAAGACTAAATGACACAGATAACACTGTAATAACATCAAAGTTCACATCATCATCCCCTTCTTATAGATGCTAGTATTTCTACCTGCCTTCTAGATTCCGAGATTAACTTAATTCTTATATAAACGGACTTCCTGAGCTCTTTATATTTTTTTCTTACCTTAAGTATCTACCCAACACTTCCAAGTCAGCCTACCTCCATTCATTTTATTTAAATTGATTGTTGTATACTTTTAAGAAATAGGGTTACAGAATAAAATTAATGTAGACCTTCCCAGAGACAAAAGAGACCCCATAGGGAAAGAAATCAATGATTAAGATATATTGGAAGAGAAAGAAATAAGAATTGATGGCAAAGGGTAAGGGCAGGAGAACTCTTCCAGAAAAGTATCAAATCTAGATTTTAAAAATAAAGAAGAGGTTCTTATGAGAAAAGAAAATTTAAATCTTCCAAAAAACTGCATTTAATTAAATCAGGTATCTCAAGAGTTTAGTAGAGGGAAGGGTGGGGATGATAAAAATAGAGAACTTCTGGTGTCATACATTATGAATATATATCGATATGTCAATTTTGTACCTAGAGACATTTTCAAAACATAGTTAGGTTAAACAGAGCAGTTTCTACTACTTCTTTTCACCTCTTCATCCCCCATACCTGAAAAGTTTGCTGCTTTCCTCAGAGCCTCTTGGAGATTCAGGTTCTGCTGATGAAGTTCCATCTGTTTTTTGGAATTTTCATCCAGCTTCTGGGTAAGGGTTTCTATCTTTTTTTTGAGTTCCCTCTCTGACTCCTGGGAAGCTTTTTCTGTCTGGCGCTGTGCTAAGATCTGTCCCTCCAGGATAATTTCCTGATTAGTGAGGTTTGCTTGCTGTTGCTTTAGGAGATCAGACACCTGTAAAACTAAATCACAAGTGAAATAAGAACTCCATTACCAATCCTGAATAAAAATCCCTCCGCTGGATTTTGAGGAAATTAAAGAATCAAATAAAATAATCCATTTTGACAATGATAAACTGCTGGAAAATTACTCAAAAATTATGGATTTAAAAGTTATTTGATATTCCTATACTATATTTTTTTTAATGTCAGGAACTGTCACAGACACATTTGATTAAAACAACAACAACAATAACAACAGGATTTTACTTGTTACTGATGGCTCCAGACAACTTTAAAAGCAATCATAAAATAAAGGTATATCAATGGCATAAATAAAATGCAGACAATCTGAAATAGATGCCAACCAGACTCAGGGATTATTAATAGTTGTCATCAATGACTTACTCTATTTGTGTCTTTATTCCTCTGCTAACTCTCTGCAACTCCAGACTTCCTAATTTTATTTAAAAACTGTGACACCCCTTTTTTGAGACACCCTCCCACAGAATTATTTGAAGTTGCTATGTCATAACAATTTCAAGAATTTTTTGTTTCTTTCTTTTTTTTTTTTTTATCCACAGTACATTTTAGGAAGAGTGGGGAGGAAATGAAGTTTGTGAAACCCGGCAGGCAACTAATGTTAAGGGTCAAATGTCTCAGTTCTAGAATGTGTATATATATATATATATATATATATATATATATACACACATATATATATGATGGTTGAGTACAAAACAGACCCCTTGGCTTGAAGGCTGGATCTGAGACTGTTTTAAAGTGATTCTTCTCATGGGAAGACTCGTCCAATCACCACCACTGAGTCAAATGCACTTCTTCTAGTTGTTAGGGAAGGCCCTAAGTGTTAACAGATTGAAAAAATAAGTGGTTGGTGACTTTAGCCAACAACTGAGAATCAAATAGCACTTCAAAGGCCTTAATCATCTAGATTCTAGAGGGACAAATGAACTCAGATCTACAACCTGAATACACAGGCAGATTATATGGATGATCAATATCATTTTCAGATCTACAACCTGAATACACAGGCAGATTATATGGATGATCAATATCATTTTCATTCCTTCTTGGCCACTCTCCTTCTTCTTATCACTTCTTTTCCTCTCAACATCCTCTTTTCTAAGTGGCCATATTATAAATTTGAATTATAGGTATCTTAAATGTCTCATTTATTGATATGTATTTCTGATTCTTAACTTTAAATTGGTATTTAATAATCTCTATTAAAATTCAATGTAGGGGTGCTGGGTGGCTCAGTAGGCTAAGTAACTGACTCTTGATTTCAGCTCAGTCATGATCTCAGGGTGGTCAGATCAAGGCCTATGTCAGGCTCTGTGCTCAACACAGAGTCTGCTTGAGATCCTCTCTCTCCTTCTCCCTCTGCTCCTCCCCCCATGGGTGCTCTCTCTCTTAACACAACAACAAGAACAAAAACAACTTCAATGTGAACTATATAACATTTCTTTTCCTTTTGGGTCTCTCAGGGGATCTTGTGGCTTAGGACTTTCAAATTATTTTCTTTTTCATCATTCTAGGATTTAAACAGACTTTGTCCATTAAGTTATAACAACAAAACAGAACAAAACCTACCATTAATAATCTTAAGTCTGTGTCCCAGTCAATTTGAGGGACAAGCACAATGTACATATTCATGTTCCCATTCATTCTAAAAAGTTTATCTAAAATGTAACTTAATCAATTTTGTTTATATTTATTACGAAACCAATTAATAAACCATGTTTGTAAGTTCTCACTCCCCCCTTCCAGTACTTACATTGCATTGTCAGTATTATAAGGGTTACCAGTAATCCCAAGCAAAGGATCCCCAGGGTCACAGCAGTAGGGCACCACCACCGAGAAGAAAGAAAATGAAGACCTAGAGTGACAGAGGATAGAATCATAAAGACATAAAAGATGGAAGCAAGTCATCAAACAATTCTTTGGAAACTATACCTTGTACTTTGCATTTCTTACATTAGAAGTCCTCTCAAGGGTTCTGCATATAATTCATTATCCATATTTAAAGATGAAAAATACAGAGAGAATTTAAGTAATTTGCTCTTGGTCATGCAACTGACACAACTTAAGAGCCAGAATTCAGTACCAGATATGTGATGTTAAGTATCTGATTCTCAAGCTTATACTTTATCTATTTCCACCATAATGACTCTCTAAGAAACTCTCAGTCCGGCTTGGCTGGATCAACTTCATCCAAAGAACAGACAGCCTGGTACTTTTAATATAGACCATATCAATGCACACACACACACACACATGTCCCTCATACACAGTGTATTTTATAAGCAGTATACCATAGAAGAATGTCAGACACCAAGAAAATAAGCTTTAGTTAGTTAATCAACAGATCACATCAAAGAATTTAATTTTGTGCTTTCAGATTTTATTCCACTACAGTTACGTCTTAGAATTGAGGTTATTGACTGAAGAAAAATAGGGATTAAACTTCAATATTCATTTGACTCATTTTAATGTCATGTCCTATACTTAACACCAGCTATGGCTCTTGTTGTTATAAAAGTTCACCATTATTATAGAAACAATAAGTCCTATAGCTCACAGCTCCACCACTACAAAAGCACAGATATTTTGGTTCACTAGGAAAATATTTTGTTGGGGTCAATTCCACGTTAAAACATGTTAAACTCCTAGGGCCTGCCTGGGTCTACTTAGCCATAGTGACTCCATGTTGCCTAGGTAGACATTTTGTTGTTTAATAAATGCCTCAACAGTTATTGATATCAGTTCCAGGTAACTGTTACTAAAACACACACCTAAAACAAGGCCATTTTGTTTATATTGGTTCCAGGTAACTATTACTAAAACACATACCTAAAACAAGGCCATTTTATTGTTTAATAAATGCCTCAAGGGTTACTAGTATCGGTTCCAGGTAACCGTTACTAAAATACACAGGTAGGAGACATCCAATCAGCCAAAGCCACATATGTAGATGTCTGTGATTTTGCCCTATAAAAACTAGTCTGTAAGACCAAGGGGCATCGCTCTCTTCGGAGGCGGCCCTGGCCAGTCAGTCTGACTTCTAATGCTTGGCATAGAATAAAGCTTTACATAACTTTCACTTTGTCTCAGCCTCATTTCCCTGTCCGGTCAGCCTAACTTCTAATGCTTGGCATAGAATAAGGCTTTGCATAACTTTGTCTCAGTCTCGTTCCTTTGATAACGGACCCAACAATTTCATATAATCTATGTGAACTCCTCACCCTGTACAATACACAAATAGAGTACTGGTAGTGTTATCCTCTAAATGCAGATAAGGAAACCCCAAAGTCTCAGCGAATTGTATAAGATGACACAGATGTTAATATCCAAACACAGGTCTTTAATCCAACTTTGATCGCTACATAGCTTGGAATGTTACATCACAAACTTTCTAGTGCAAATGTGTAATGATCTAAATCAATCAATGGTCAAATATATTCACAGAGTCAAAGGCCTTTCTGTTAGACTCTAGAAAGGAGACAGACAAAATAGAAATTTTAACAGGAAGAAACACAGTTCATTCACTGATTTAAAAGTCATTAAGCTTCTGGAGTGTATGTAGCAAGCTGGCAGAAAAGTAGAGGATAATTGTGTCTCTTTCTTAGAATTCTGGCTTGGGGGTAGGTATTTGTGTAAATCTGTCAACCGATATTTCCTTCTGGTCAATATTCATTCTATACTGTAAGTGTATGCCTACCACTCCTGAGTAAAGAAACTCTCCTGAATTTTTAGAAGCAAATCACAATATCCACACCTGTGCAGGAAAGGTGCAACCCCCATTTTCTAAGGACACCCTTTGTCCCATTTCTTCCATAAGTAGAGACCATTAATCCAACATGTTCCCATTAGTGATTTTCTGATCAGAAAGCAATTGGATTATTTTCAGTAGGTGACTGATCTAATCAGGTTCTGAGAGATTTAGCTTCATAATTGTAGTGAAATTCGGGCACTCAATATTTACAACATGAAGAATGAATGAATGAACAAACAAATGACTCCTGTTAACTTGGATGTCTGCCTGTAAATGCTGATTCAGAGAAATAATGCACGTAAGGTGAATAGCATAGAACCTAACCTACGGTAATGTTTAATAAAAGCTATCTGAATCTATACATCATCATTCATACTAAGTTCATTCACAGAATCATCATCATTATCATCGTCATCATCATCACCATTATATATGAATTGTTTTTCTTTTAAGTAAATGTTATTAATTCTACAATATTTTTCCATCCTTGGACGTTTCAACTTTCTAATCCTATATTCAGTTAATTTACATTTTTGGGCTAATCTTAGAATTCTGTTGCTGTGCTCATTCACCCACCCCTAGTACCTTTAGCTTTCTTTCCTTTTGGCTCCTGGTCAGGTTGATCCTCCGTCGTCTTGTTCTTGAAGTCATCAAAAGTCATTTCTGAATTCATTCCAAGAAGGAGAGAGTGAAGCAGTCAAGGACTTCTGCAAAGTAAAAATTTGTGAGCTCCTGCTGGAGTATTTAAATAGCTACTGCTATCTAATAGAAGAGTGACTCAATTATGGGTAGGAGGAAGGAGAGGTTTTGCTTCATACTGGGAAGTTGGCTGACGCAAATTCTTGGGTTATGCCTATTGCAGGTGGGGAAAGTGGTGATTCTGCTAGTATTTCAGGATGTTTCACTAGGTAATTTATGAAAGGGAAAACTGTATTTTCTGTGAATACTAGAGGAGAGGCATTTGTATTCACTCTTCAGATAGGGAAACTGAAACTCAAAAGAATAAGTCACATTAAATTTGTGGAGGACTATGCAATTAAACCAGATTACTTAATTCCATTGTCCCTATTTTTTTTTTTTACTGCGCTGTAGCAGATCCTCTATACTGTGGCTTTTGTGAGCCTCACATTTTCCTTTTTAATTTTGACTGTTTAAATCATCAATAGATTAGAAATTTTGGAGTTAATCACATGTGACTCATCTCCAGCCATGGTGATGTGGGTAATTTTAGAAGTTAATTAGGAGTGCTGTTTCATCTAGTAGCAGTATAACATAGCAGGAGTATAACAAAGCAGCAGAAATTTGAAGCCAGATGGAGCTGGTTTCGAATCTTTCCTTTCCTAGTACCTTAGTCTATAATCTTGGAGAATTACTTAATACTCTTAACTTATGTCTTTGTCCATAAATTGGGACACTGGAATTTCCACTGGATAATGTTGATAATGTTGCTATCAGGATTCATATGAAATAGTGCATGAAAATGCTAATACTATACTTCAAACATAAGAACTCAATAAATGATAGTTATTAATATTAGTAGTAGTAATACTCAGCACAATTGAATTGCCCATCAAAGGATACATTTTACACATAAATAACTGGAGTCTCAAAGACTCTTCAGCGAGCTCCCCATAAGGCTGCCTATATGAATTCATTGATAGAATTCTCACCTATTTTCCCTCCATAACCTACTAACCAGAGAAGAAACATCTTATTGTAGTTATACATGCTTTAAAAAAATTGTGTATTAAAGATATTTTCTGAAGTATTTACAGCCAAAATGATATGATATCTGGAATTTGTTTTAAACTACATGACGGGGGATGCCTGGGTGGCTCAGTCGGTTAAGCCGCTGCCTTCGGCTCAGGTCATAATCCCAGGGTTCTGGGATAGAGTCCTGCATCGGGCTCCTTGCTCCGCAGGGAGTCTGCTTCTCTCTCTGCCTCTGCCTGCCTGCCACTCTGCCAGCTGGTGTGCGCTGTCTCTCTCTCTGTGACAAATAAGTAAATAAATAATATCTTTTAAAAATAAAATAAAATAAACTACATGACAAAAAAATTAAAGGAGGGGATCCATAAAAGAACATTGGAGAAAAACATACAAATAAAATATCTAGGAAACTATTTAGAAAAATCACTGATATTGACAGCCTACTTATTAAGATTCCATTTCCCTCCTCTTTCCTGGATTACTTGTATTACCTTTTTCTGTGCAAGTATCTGAGACCAAATGGAAAATAGGTCACCTGTCATTTAAAGTTTTACTCTATGGGGTGTTTGGGTGCTTCCGCCTGTTAAGTGTTATTTTCTTAATTTCAGTTCAGGTCATTATCTTAGGGTCATAATCTCAGGGTCGTGAAACCAAGTCTCATATCAGGCTGTGCACTGAGTGTGGAACCTGCTTAAAGATTCTCTCTCTCCTGGGGTGTCTGGGTGGCTCAGTGGGTTAAAGCCTCTGCCTTCAGCTCAGATCATGATCCCAAGGTCCAGGGATTGAGTCCCGCATCAGGCTCTCTGCTCAGTGGGGAGCCTGCTTCCTCCTCTCTCTCTCTGCCTGCCTCTCTGCCTACTTGTAATCTCTGTCTGTCAAATAAATAAATAAATAAATAAATCTTTAAAAATATATATATATATTCTCTCTCTCCTCCCTCTGCCCCTTTGCTATCTTGCTCTCTCTATTTAAAAATAAATAAATAAATAGATAGATAAGTAAATAAATATTTTTAAAGATTAGATAGTTTTACTCCATGATACAGTTCACTAAAAAAAGCTCAGCCTATAGCAAGTATATCCTAGTCAAACCAGCTTGTAACAAATAAGTGCTACTTACCTTTATCACTCAAGCCCCACAACACCTCCCTTGATCTTGAGTGCCAGAAATCAAGATTGCTAACTGCATTCACCATGCTGACGTTCACATAAGTAGAATCTCAGGGAAGTGTTTTTATTTTTTATTTATTTATTTTTAAAGATTTTATATATTTGTTTGTCATAAAAAGAGAGAGAGAGCACAAGCAGGGGGCACGACCGGCAGAGGGAGAAACAGGTCCTATACGAGGACCCCAATGCAGGACTTGATCCCAGGACTCTGGGATCATGACCTGAGCTGAAGGCAGATGCTTAACCAACTGAGCCACCCAGGGAATCCCAGGAAAGTGTTTTTGATAATGAATTAATACTGAAACCATGTCACAGTGAAGAGAACACTTTTTGATTCCTCAATGACTCAATTGTTTTGCATGCCATTAGTATTCTAGTGGATTAAGATGTGATATGGAAGCACACTTGTTGATCTGACACATTTTTTCCTTGCAAGCTCGTCACTTCCTAGTAACCTTTTATGGATTGTCCTAGGAAGAACTGTCTTGGAAGGACATATATGACTATATACCTAAAACATCCAAGGATACACACAACACTAGAAATAACTACATTCTTTAGAGAAGGTCTAAGATTGAGCTAGATCTCTCAGACTTCAGTTATTCACGTTCATACCCCACCCATGAAACCCAGGAGAGAATAATCATCCATTGTGTTTTTGGGTCCACACTGATAAAAACACCACTAAGCGATCCAGGACCTGGTGATGAGGTCTACAAATCCTGTACTCCCTTCAAATACAATTCATTGTTTTTTCTTTAAAAAATCCTCTGTATTCAAAATCTCGAGGTAGGATTGCAAGCGTTTTTTACTCTCTCATTTTATAAACTCTGATAGTGCACTCTATTGATTTTCAATTCCATTACAATTATTCCCTCTCTAAAACCAAATTACAAGTTCTTTAGAAGTAGATAGATCTCCTTCTATCAATAAAAACTCATTCTTTCCTATCACCTTGGTATACCATATAAATTGTAATATTCTGTAATATTCAGAAAGCAGTAAATAGTTAACACTTGGATTCTTAGTGATTAAGACATCACCCAAGTAAGCTGGGTTTTAAAAATACAAAGAAATTTAAGGAAAATATATCTCAGTTCTTATTTTGAGAAGGTGGAGATGAAGCCCCCCAAAATGTAAATGATTTGCTGAACATCTCTTTTCTATCTGATGCCAATTAAGAACTCAGCTTACTATTCTTCTTCTCCAACTAAAAACTCTGTATTCATTAAATAATAATTCCTGGATGTTTATTTTTATGTGTCAACTTGTCTGGGTCATGGGGTGCCCAGTTATTTGGTCAAATATTTTTCTGAGTTTCTCTGAGAATGTTTTTGGGTGAGATTAACATTTTAATCAGTAGGGTAATGATTTCCCTCCATAATGAGAGTGGGTCTTATTTAATCAGTTGAAGACCTGAATAGAACAAAGACACTGATCTTCCTCCAAATAAGAAAACATTCTCCAGCAGACAGCCTATGGGCTGGCACTTCATCATTGGTTCTCTTGGGACTTGTGCTGGCTGATCCACATAACAGGTTTGGATTTGCCAGTCTCTATAATTGTATGAGTCAGTTCCTTATAGGTCTTTCTCTATAAATATTCACATCCTTTTGGTTCTGTTTTTTCTGGAGGACCTGACTAATATAGCTCTCCATTCTTTCTTTCTCCTAGTTCCTGGAAACCACCGTTCTATTTTCTGTGTCTATGAATTTAACTAAGTACCTCATATAAGTGGAAACATACAGTATTTGTTCTTTTGCATCTGGCTTATTTCACTTAGCATAGTGTCTTCAAGGTTTATCCGTGGTGTAGCACGTATTAGAATTCTCTTTATTTTTAAGGCTAAATAATATTCCATTGTATGTATATACCACATTTTGTTTATCCATTCATTCATTGAGGGACATTTGTATTTCTTCTGTTTTTAAAGATCCATGGGATAATTTCTATAATCCTGATGTAGCAGATAGTTGTACAGGTTTTACAGACTAAGTGGTTCTCATTATCCCTGCCCCATGATGTTCATGCCCTTGTGTAATCTTCTCCCCTTGAGTGTGGGTGGTATCTGTGGCTTGGAATGTAGCAAAGGAGATAGAACATATATGATCATGTATATCTGATTACCTAAGGTATAGTGCCTATCTTGCTAAAGGTGCTCTCACTCCTTTCTTCCTCTCTGGCCAGATTTAAAGAAACAAGCTTACACAAATCAATAGCCATAAAGAAATGAATTCCTGCCTGACATAGCTTGGAAGTATATCCTTCCCCAGTTGAGCCGTCTGATGAGAACACAACCCAACAGCCATCTTTATGGCAGCCCGTGAGATCCTATACAGAGGACCCAACTAAACTGTTTTTATACTTCTGATCCACAGACACAGTGAGATCAACAAAAATGTGTGTTGTTTTACATTATTACTCAGATAATTTGTGGTAATGTGTTAGATGGCATATAAAACTAATAATCTTGTGATAAACTTAATCCTTCTGTTTTGTTGAATTTCATATCTAACCCTGATGGTCAACACCTCTGAAGTTGTCACTTAGTGCTTACACTGCAATCTTGATTCATAAGCTAGAGGGACTTCCTAGTGGAGAAGTTGCAAAATGGAACTGATCTCTTCTGCTTTATTATCTATTTTTGAAGCCATGGATATGGCCTAACTTATTGCTCAACACTCCATAACTCGTGCTTGATGACTCACAGTGAGGGTAGTCCTGACCTCTATTTCACTGAGGCACAGAAATAAAAGAAATTCTTAGTTGGTCACCAGATATAGACAAGGTCAAAAGGAGAATAATCAAAGGCGCCAGAAATGAGTAATTTTTTAGCTTCACTTGTTACAGCTTTTGTCTAACAATTTCCTGAGACATAGGTGAAAAGGTCTATGTACATGCACCCTCCATTGGTTCCACTCCAACTCCTTAACAACCTGGGTATAAGGTAATGATTCACTAACTTAATGGAAGTACAACAAGATTGTGTAGGATTGAAATGAGGTCATTCCCCTCTCCCTCAGCTACTTGCCCTTCCAGTGCGTACACTCTTCAGTCTTCCCACAGGGACATTTCCTCTGTCATCATTCCTGACATGGAGGCTTTGGCAGGGACTGAACTCAGCATTAAAATTGACACAAGGCATGATCACTTGAATTAGGATAAATAGGAAGTTCTCCTCCTTCAAGGAATAATTCAGTGAGAACAACAACAACAAAATGGCAGTAATAATTCTAAGAAAGAAAAGTAACAAGGAGGTCATTAACAGAATCCCATTTTGTTCAAACCTGTTAGAAAGCTAGAGGGCAAAACGATTATGGCAATCACATGCAGGAAAGTGTAACGGGTAAAAATCATGTTAATTGGCAAACCTGTTCATGCAGGTTCGGTTGATATGATTGGGAGAAGATATGACCAGAACAGCAAGGGGAAATACTTAAGAACTGGAATACCAGGAAAGTTAAAACATGGTCACGGTTATAATACACTAAGAGGACTTCAATTATTCAGCATATTGAAGGTGAAGGTCATTGGCAAAACTGAATGGAAATCAAGATAATGCTGGCTAACGCTTATAAAAACACTTGTTGCCTCAGGACAATTGTACCCATTTCACACACATTAATTTACTTAGTATCTATAAGTCTATGAAGTAACATTATTATTACTATCCCATTTTGAAAGAATGAAACTGACACAACAGAGATAAGATAACTTGCTCAAGACTGCACAGCGAATAAGTGACAGAGCAAAAAAAATAAATAAATAAAAATAAGTGACAAAACAAGTATTTAATCCCAGATAAGCTAGCTGGATTCTTAGCCACGATGCTTTCCTGTCACTCTGAGAAGAGAAAGAGCAGGGAGAGATTAGTGATGCTACCATGGACAGGCCAATCTAAGTAGAAAGATTCTAATCAAAATGACTTCATATCTCTGATAGTATTTTTTCTTTGAAACAACTCCTAGGGCAGGTCAAGGGAGCATTCCCCTCCTGTTTCATAAATGGGACAATGAAGGCTTGGAGAAACCACAGAGAATTTAGTGGAGGGCCAGGATTTTTCTCCCCTGCTTGTCCTAAGAAATACCTCCCACCTTGTCAAGTTTTCTGCTGAAATTTGGAAAGTACTCTTCATCCTATCTCTGTCTTATTTACATTAAAAAGAAAAATAATGTAGTGCTCATTTAATTTTGGAACTTAATGATATCCAATCACCAGTATCATAGCGGGTTTTTCTGTTAATATTTGACTCCCTTAGCTAAGAGGAAAAAACCATTATATTCGCCATGCTGATATCATATTTTAATGCTGTGTGAGGACTCTTTGAATCAGTCACACACAACAGTTGTCTTCAACAACTCAGTAAAATTAGAATTGCAGAATTATATATGATCTGAAAGATGGTTTTATTCAGTTCCTCTGAGATAGATCAATCTTTGTAAACTGATATCTAATATTAAATAAATACTAATATAAATACTAATATTATAATATTTTAATTTAATACAAATAATACTAATATAAATGAAATACTTTGGATCTAAAAAAATTTTAAATACTTTGCATTAAGCAAAAACCTACTGACTTAAGTATAAATCATTTATACAGTATTCACTCATTCCTGTAGGGATGTGTCTTTACAAATATTCTCTTTCCATGTGTGCTTATTTTTACTCTGACCTTAGATTTTATTTGAGAGAGAAATCTAGAGACCCATAGATCTTGGAACCCAGTTTATTCGTTATTTTTTGGAACCCAGTTTAAAAAAATATGTGTGTCTGTCTGACTAATGTGTTTCAAAGGAAACTAAAGTCAGGGTAGAGGGGACCTGCTTTCCTCAAAGATGGGAGTGCTTTCCAGTCCATTTGTCAACCTCAGGGCTACTGCAATGGTTAAAATAAATGACCCAGAACCAGGAGAGTTGATTATCAACATAGCGAAGGGAAGGATTTCAAAGGAGGAGGGAACCAAGAGAGGAGGGCTAATCACATGGAGAGGGGAGGGAATGGAGATTGGCAGTTACTCAGTGGTCCCCCGTGAACTGCCGCAGTGAAGGACCAAAAGTTTTACTCCTTTATTTGATGGAGACAAGAGAGCTTGTTCCGTCACCAGCTATTTCCCTTTGAGCTTCCTCAAGTCAAGTTTCTCACCACTGTCTATAAAAATACCTAATTCTGAGGACTGATGTGTCCTCCCTGAATGTTTTCCTTTGGGGGACAGTTGGGAGAAAGTAAAAGACAAATAGAAAGAATTACTAGTAGAAAGCAGAGAGAAGTCAATGTGGAGATCGTAACAGCAGAATAGACGTAGAGAAAGAAGCCAGGATGAAAGGGGAGAGAAAGACCACAGAAAATAAAAGCCCAAAGGAGTAAGAGGCGAGAGAGAGCAAAAGATTTATTGCTGAGAGAAGTTTGTCTCCTTAAGTCCTCCAGGTCAAGAAGATAGACCGACACAGAGCATGGCAAGGAGGCAACAGACGTCGACACCCTGCACCTGATCCTGGAGAAGCCGTTCGGCCCCATGGGGGTGCGAGCCCAGGCCGTGATAGCCTCTGCCCTGGTGTCCTGCATCCAGGTGAGTTGAGAAAATGCAAAAATAAAACTTTTGTTTGTTTCTCAGACAAATCAACTCTCAGAAGGACCATGGGGGAAATGAGTGGGGGGAAGGACATAGACTGAACCAAAGAGGTAGTGGGGAAAAGAATTTCTAGCATGTTTCCTTAGTGTGATAAGGATTCATGGCCCCTGTGTGGCTGATGGCATCGGTGAAATGGAGGAACAGAAATTAGGGTAAACATAGATACATGCAGGATAGCTATGGTAATTTAGAAGTGCCACCTATCTATATTTCTCTCTTCTATAGGGATTTTATTCATTTATTTGACAGAGAGAGAGAGATCATAAGTAGGCAGAGAGGCAGGTAGAGGCAGAGGGGGGAGCAGGTCCCCTGCTGAGCAGACAGCCTGATGCGGGGCTCGATCCCAGAACCCTGGGATCATGACCTGAGCAAAGGCAGAGAGGCCCAACCCACTGAGCCACCCAGGCATCCCCATTTCTCTCTTTTAGCATCTTACCATTCATCCCTCAAGATCCCAAATAAATGATCAAAATGAACACATAATTCCCCTAAACAGAGTTTCCACATCAGCCCTGATACAATTCTATCAACTTACATGCTTCCAGATCATGTAACTCTTAAAACTCTTAAAAAATACTTCTGACCTTTTATTTCTCCCCACCAAAAATAAGAAGGCCCTAGGTAACTCATAAAAAAGGTCAGTAGGGTGAGGATTCTGGACAATTGTCAAGGGGAAGTTTACACAGTGATGAACACTAGTAAATAGGAAAAGCGGGGACACCTGGGAGGCTCAGTCAGTTAAGCATCTAACTCTTGATCAGGGCTGTGAGTTCAAGCCCAGAGTGTTGAGCTCCATGCTGAGTGTGGAGCCTACTTTAAAAGAAAGAGAGAGAGAGAAAAAGCAAATGAAGCACTGGCTTGTATCAGATTCCTGTACATCTCCTAGAGGAGAATGGACCGACTGTTTTGCTTTCTATATCCCAGTTAAATTATTGTCTGTAAATCCATTTCTTCTTGTATTTTCCTTTTGCTTCCTCTTCTTTTCCTTGCCCTGAACTTTCTTTCTTTTTAATTTTCTTTATTTTTTTCTTTTTTGGCAATAGTCACAAAAAGAAGTATTTTCTCTGTTTAGCACTTTAAGCTTCTCTTAACTTTAGCCACAAAAGAGAAACAAAGAACCAGAGGTGGGTTAGAGGAAGTACACACTTTGTCATCCTTAGTGGCCAACCATTTTACATTAAAAGAAATAAAAAGGAGCTTCTCAAATGCTGTCTGCAGAGGACAGCTCTTAAGTCCTTTTACAAATCCTTTTCACCTGGTATGTCTTGAGTTTGTATGTCCCCTCTTCCTCCCATAAACTCTCAATAAGTACAAATATCTTTCCCTTGTTGCTGATTTCCTGAGAATACTAAGTCATTCGATTTACTGGAAGAGAGATGCAGTTTCTAAACAAAAGTTCCTCTATGTGAGGGAAAAAGTCAACTGAAATACAAGGTAAAAGAAGGAGAAGAAGCTTTCATCATCAGTAGCAGGAGGGGTTTGATAGCAATATCAAGGTGTTGTCAGAGCAGATTTAGCCCTTGTTCTACTAATTCATTCAGCACACATATATAATAGAGTTGGATTTGAATTCTGGCTACATCAATAGGAGCGTGTGGTTGCTCACGTTAACTTAAACCCCTTTGCCTCTGTCATGTAACCTTTCAAAATAAGGTTAAATATACCCATTTACATGATTATTGTGATGAAATGTTATGACATACTGAAACTTCTTAGTAGCCTGACTGGCATAAAGTGGGTATTCAATAAATAAAATTGTTCCCCTCCTTTTTCTCCTTTTTTGGGGGGAAGGGGTGGGTTATTGATGAACTAAGGGAATAGAACAGAGGAGTGGGGTAGAATTCAATTTGTAACTGGGAAAGATTTAGGAAGGTGATAACAATATCCTGAGGGATAGATTAGGACATTTCTAGGACAAATTGATTTAAATGTTGCCTCTGCCTCTCATTCACAAAAGTTGTAATGCTTACCCACCGAAACAAACAAACAAATGGAAAACCCCCGACAGATTAGATATTTGCTCTTCTAGTTTCTCCCACTTCAGTTATAATAATACACATGCATGGGAGCTATGAAAAGAAACAGGGCTGACCCTATGACCTTGTCCTCATATTTTCCCGGCTCTCACCAAGTAAACTAACAGAGCAGAGTCATGGGGAAGCGATGGCAGCCTGCTGAGCAGAACAGATGAGACATTTCCCTGTCTGAGACTATTTCCCTTCCTGCAGCTTCCCCTGGCAAGATGTGAGGAGAACTGCGTGAATCCTGAACAGTAAGTATCTGAGAGCAAACTGGGAAGAAGGAGAAACAGACAAAAACATTAGTACCCAAAACAGGAGGTCAAGAGGTCGTTAAATATCTCTGACTTCCCTTTATCTTTACTTATGGGCATCAACCCACCAGTCTGGTAGACGGATCATGCAAAAATAAAGACATGCCTTTGTGTCATCCTAAGTACTTAAAATAACATCACTGAAAGCATTTTTTCCAAAGCCTATCTTCCCATTAAAACAGCACAATTAATCTCAATTCATACAGCCACAGAAATTTGTGAATGGCTTTCCTTCCCATGCTTCTCGGTGACTCATCAGGACCCATTGGATTTAAAATCTCATCCCCGGCATATATGTTTGGGTAATTCCAAAGTAACCTCACCATCTGAACTATGATGAGCATTTTCTGTATTTTAGGGCGTGTCAATACTTCCTGCAGACTTCATGCAGCTATCACCTTGAGGTTGTAATCCCTTAATCTAAACCTGTCACTATTAGGTCTTACACAGATACAGAGGACATAAAAGGGGAAGAGATTCATTCCACTTGGAGGTAAATTATTAAGAAAGCAGGGGCAGTTGGAACAAAACACTTGCCCAGCCTGAAAGAAAACAAATATTTAGCCATGGGAAGGGTTTCTCAACAGCCAAGACTGTTAAACCCAGGGGAAATGGTGGTGACCTGGGTTGCTTGTCACACTGAGGTTTTAGACACCTACCACTTGGGAAGAATCACTTTTAACAGACTCAGAATCATAACTCTAGAACTAGAAGAGGCTTTAAATAAATGGAGAATGCAAGAAACCTACAGGAGACATTGTTAATTGAAAAACAAACTGTATGTTCTACAACTGTGCAACCAAAGAGAGGATGTAAAAGAGAATTTCAATAGATGTCATCAGTTCAATATATCAGAAACTAGTATTAAGTTTGTTCATCTTCAAAGATAAATATTTCCTTCCTCTCTCCTTCCCACTCCTGAGCTTATCCCATATTCCTTCTTCCATGCAATCCATAAAATTGTGTCGCCTCTATAGAGAAAATTCAGTTAGTTAACTTTTAACATGGTGAAACTGGTTTCTACATTTTTCCTCCTTCCTGTTTGGCTTAAGTGGGTGTGCATATCAGTTTTGATAATGGAAGTGAAAGTTTAGGGGTTTTTTCATGGTGAGAATTTTTATGGTATACTGGGGACCCTTTTTGCAGCAATTTGCAAGACACAAATTATAAACTTCATTGTATTGCTTTCCTGCTTATAACTGAAATTTTCTTTATGTTTAAATTTTACAAATTTATCTCAAATATAAAAACAAACCTTAACTTTCATACCCATTTTTTCAAACTTTGTAATTTTACATTCCAAATTCTTTCCTGGTAATTGTCATCATAACTGTTTATAGTAGTCATGGTTATATTTTCTATTAGCACCATTGTCATCATCACTAGTCTACCTTAAAATGATTTACAAAATATTTACACAATGCCATCTATAGTATTAAACACTTAAGGCATCCCATTTTGCAATAGATTCTGCTGGTTCTATTGAAGTTAGTATAACTTGTTGTATGTTAACTAATGGGAATTAAAATGCAAACTTAAAAATATATATATAAGTTTTAATGCTATTATTATAACAAGGTAGCATACTATATTGTAACTCATATTCCAGATTATGGAACTACAATAGGCACCAACTATGTTTTTATTGCAAAAAATCCTTTATTCTTTCTCCATAGTTGCATGACCACAGATTGGGTACATCTCTGGTATATATGGTAAGTTTCAGCTTTCATACCCAGAAAGACATTTCAAAGGAACTTTATTTTTCTCAGGAGCATTCATTTTTACTTTTTTAGCTTTTAAATATATTGACATCAGAAAAAAAAAGACATCAGGCTGGTAAGAATCCAGCCTTCTTACCTAGCATCTCATGGAGTCAAATTTCTTTACCTCATTTTTAACTGTGTGACAATATGCCAGGATTTCCTATTTCAATACCATCTCCCCAGCCAACATCAAAAAGTTATTATGTATTTTCTCATTTCTAGAAATGTCTATAGAAAGGAGAATATAGAGTAGAAAGCAGATCCTCCAAACCATATTAGATCTCTTATTGTTTTAATGAACTGATTAAGTCTTACTGACAAAATAAGTATGCCTGTGAAGTGAAAGTGTTGGAATTAAAATCTTATGATTACTGTGTAAAATGGTCAAACAAAGTCAAAATGTAGACACTGAAGACCAGTTAGGGCTAGGACTGGGAAACACACCAGATCACCGAGCTTTCATGGGGAGGACGGGGGGTCTTCCTGCAGGCTGCTGGTGGTCATTGGGGCACTGCTTCTCCTGTGCGGCCTGACTTCCGCGTGCTTCCGCTGCTGTCTGAGCCACCAGCAAAATGGGGAAGATGAGGGCCGGTCTCCCTATGAAGTGACAGTTATAGCTTTCGACCATGACAGCACTCTCCAGAGCACAATCACTTGTGAGTACTCTGACATGATAACCTGAGAGGGGGTTTGGAAGGATGATCAAGGAGGTGCATGTTTGGCAGTCGATTAAGTGTCTGCCTTCCACTCCGTCATGACCCTGGAGTCCTGGGATGGAGTCCCTGGTCAGGCTCCCTGCTCAACGGGGAGCCTGCTTCTTCCTCTCCCTCTGCCTGTGCTCTTTCTTGCTGTCTCTCTCTCTGTCAAATAAATAAATAAAGTTTTTTTAAAAAGGGTATGATTGGGGGCACTTGGGTGACTCAGCTAAGAGTCAGACACTTGATCTCATCCCAGGACTGTGAGTTCAAGCTCCTTACTGGGCCCCATGCTGGGTGAGGAGCCTACTTAAAAAAAAAAAAAAAAAAGACAAATAAAAAGAATGATCAGGACGATGAAACAATATAGAAACATGGATTGAATTGCATTAAAGATTCTAGAACTCAGGGTTATTTTAATTTCCAGAAGCCTGATGGTATGGTGACCTGGACTCTCACTGATGCTGTGTTCTCAAATATTGGTCTAATGATAGAGTGAAGAAAAAAGTAGAATGTTGAAGGAAATATTGGAAATGTCTTACAGGAAGAATTACCCAGTTCATAAAGTTATTTTGATAAAACTATTTTAAGCTCTGAGTGTATCCCTTTTTCAAAAATGTCTTGGATTTTGTGAGAATCTGTATTGTTTTTAAGATTTTATTTATTTATTTGACAGAGATAGACATAACGAGAGAGGAACACAAGCAGGGGGAAGGGGAGAGGGGGAAGCAGGCTCCCCACTGAGCAAGGAGCCCGATGCGGGGCTCGATCCAGTACCCTGGGATCATGACCTGAGCTGAAGGCTGATGCTTAACCAACTGGCCGCCCAGGCGCCCCAAGAACCTGTATTTTTTATTACCTATATATTATTTTGGATCTTTGAAGAAATTAATCATGTGTACTTTCCATTCTTTGTTCTGTAGTGGATCTGTTGATACATTTAAATGTTAGCTTAACATCACCTTGATGATTATAAAACACCTTCCTTTATGTCCTTCTGTTCTCTTCTTCATATTATATTCTTTCCTGAAATGGGAGAAGAGAGACCAGTCAGAACAGCAGTGGCACAACATTGTGAAATTTCTTTTGAAAAGAGGATACATTGCTGTCCACCTTTCCTGCTTCACTAACTGCCCTTTGGGAAAAGATAAATAAGACAGAAATAAATATTTCTAAGGAGTCTGCGTTATCAGTGGGTTGGCATAAAGGGCCCCGATTCTGTAAAAGGGAAGGACCAGGTTGTGAGATATGGGGTCACAATTTAGATTAGCTGAGGACCCCAAAGAAGACAGGATCTCTCAGCAGAGTGAAGCTGGTTTCCAAACAAGCTTCACAGCATTTTCATAACATTTGTGGCTGAGAGTGACAATGGTTTGGACACTCGCTAAAAATGAAGGGGAATTAAGTGTGTTGAAAGTCCCTGATTTCTGAGGATGTCACAGTTACTCTAGCTCTATTCCTTCTTTCCTCGCTAGCCCTGCAGTCAATATTTGGCCCTGCAGCTCGAAGAATCCTGGCTGTGGCTCACCCGCACAGCCCCCTCAGCCAATCGCCCTCCTCTTTGGACACCCTCCCAGGGTACGAAGAAGCTCTCCACATGAGTCGCTTCACCGTGGCCAGGTGTGGACAGAAAGCACCTGACCTCCCCCCCGTGCCAGAGGAGAAGCAGCTGCCTCCAATGGATGAGTTTCCTCGGGCAGAACACCCTTCAAACTGATGGCAACTCTGGTTTTATAAATGGGGTGGGGGTTTCTCCGCCTTTGCTACAGACAGACAAATTTCACTTTTTTTCCCCCCCTAACTTTTGGAAGATTTAGGATGACAACTAAACATTATTCAGTGAAAAGGATGGGTTCCAACTCTTCATTTCCAGCCACATCTATTTTCTAAGATGGAATTGCTCTAATTGGAAACTCTTATTCTTTATTCAGTGGCCAAAGTTTGCAACTAAGCTCTAGCAATGCTGATTACTACTGAACCAAGAAAGCATCAAAAGTGTCTTGAATTCCTTTAGCAGTTGAGTTCCTTCACCCATAGGATACTGCAAGTGTTTTTTCCTCCTACCAGCTATAGCACAATAATAGATCGTAATACACAATAGTGTAGGCACAGCCACAGACAGGAATGCACCAAAGTCATGAATTCTTCCTCTTGAGAAAACATTCCCTTTTATGCTGAGTGACAATGATACTCTTGGACATCATACAATACCTTTGTGGACGTCCATGATCCATCCTTACAGATATGGGCTAAGAGAACACAGTATAGTATCAAAGAGCCAAATAATCAAGGTCTTTCTTTCACTTTGGTCCTACCCACTAGCAGTGTGAGAAACCACATAGGGGGCAGTGAGAGTTTCTATTCATTTTTCAGTTCCTCTGCCTAGCAAACACATGTGCGCGCGCGCACACACACACACACACACACACACACACACACACATGCACAAGCGTGCAGGCTTGCGCATGCACACACAATCTTTTCCTAAGTCTGAAAGAATGGCATTGTTTTGCTTTTCTCTTTAGTGACACATTAGAGCGGGGTGGCCTTCACTGCCACCTAGTGGAAACATGGTAGAAATGGCTGTCCGTGCCGCTCTCCAGTCCCTAGAGCAACTGAGTTCTTGGAACTCAGCCTGGAGGGGATCCTTCCTGGCCAGGACACATTCCTGCTGTGTAGTGCTAAGCATGTAGTGCTAAGCTGTGCACCCCATGTAATACTGGACATACGAGGATTTAATGTATTTTACTGGGCAATTGAGGAAGTGATGTGTATCGGGGAAAAATGACTTGCCAGTGACCTTAGATAAATCACTTATAATCTCTAAAGCAGTTTTCCCACCTGTAAAACAGGATTGTTGTGCAAATCAAGTGAACTAAATATAAATGACAAGATTTGTAAAATATTATGCACACGTATTTGGTACTCTTACTAGTGACATCGAATTTTCCCCTTTCTGCTAAGATTCTACTGAGTTTTGGTCTTATTTTTCCTTTCGCCAGTCAGCCTGTTATGTTATCACTAAGTCGCACCGAAAGTCACATTATTTCATCAATAAAGATTTGTCGATAGAGGTTAACAACTGAAGATATGTGATTCCTTTGAAAATGGTCTGTGTAGAGGTAAGGGATATTTGAAAAAACACGTTTATTCGGCAATTAGCTTCAGCACTCATAGAGACATAGACCTAGGGAATGGCTGGTTAGTATAACACCTCATTAAATGTGTTCTTGGAATGTTCCCTCAGCCCAAGGGGGGAAATGTTCTGAGTATAAGCTGCTGGTGAGCTGAATTTATCCTGAGTCATTTATCAAATTGCCTGTGGAAATTGTTAAGATGCTTGAATTGTCGAATGACCCTGTGGTGGCCTTGTTTTGCTCTGGCCATATGAATCACTTCATTATCACACATTCCATAAAATATTCTAGGCTCTTTTGTCCCTCAAGACTGGTTGTCTTGAAGTTAAAACCTCATTTGGTAGAAAAAGATCTTGGAAGAAATCCTCCGGTAGGTATCTTATTCTGAAGAGATCTCTCAGCCCCACCTCACTCCTCGACCTCGCCCTCTCCTCAGACACCTGGATACTTGCATTCCTGTAACCCTCTCATTTGGCAGAATATTAGCAGCCGTTTGGTTTCACCTCTTTCTCTCTACTCCATCTAAGATCTCTGTTAATCAGTGCCATCACTTTCACCACTGTTCTCAATTTTTTAAAATGCCTTTTTACTCCCTTTCCACCTATCTTTCAAACTTTAAACATTGGGTCAGTGAAGCTGATTTCTCCCCAAAGCCTATGCTGTGAGCAATGCTGCAGAAACTCTCACCTCGACTAAAAGAGGTCATGCCAAGATCATGGTCCCCAACACCACCTGTTGAACCACCTGTCATTTCTTCTAGAGTTTCTTTTGTAATTCTCCTACTCTTTTTATTAGTTATTCAAACCTCAGTGGCTCTCAGGATACTTGGGTGGGTCAGTTGGTTAAGCAACTGCCTCTTGATTTTGGCTCAGGTCATGATCTCAGGGTAGTGATACTGAGCCCCGCCCCGGGCTCTGTGCAGAGTCGGCTTGTCCCTCTCCCTCCCTCCACTTGTATTTTCTCATTCTCTCTCAAATAAATAAATAAAATCTTTTTAAATTTTTTCAGGGGCTCCCTTCAAACCTCATACCCCCTCTTCTACTCATTAATTCTAGGCAGGGAGCTTGTTCTCATTCAGAAAGGAAATCAAGCCTTCCCTTTGATAACTTCCTACACCAAAGCTATAGGCCCGTAAGACCTTTTCTTTCCTCCTTCTTTCCAGTCTCATTAAAATAAATGTCCTTCCTTCTCCCCACTACAACACTTCCAATTAGGTTTTGCATCACAGTGATTCAAAGTTTCTGTGTTCAAAAGGTACTGTTTAAAAAAATTATCTGCCGGAATAGTGCAGAGGCAGCTGGGGGTAAAAGAGTGGGCGAGACAGTCAGGGACTCTGACTCATGATCCTCACAGAGCTTAAGAAAAAGTCAGAAATTAAATGATAGCATCGTGAATAGTGCAGAGAACGCTTGGAAAAGGCAGAATGAGGAAAGGACCTTTTCAAAGATGAGGGAAAGTCTGATTAGTTTGAGGAACTGAACAAAGAGTAGCTGATTCTGGTAAACTAAAGAGAGAACTCCCCAAATGGAGTCAGAGGGGAAAGGAATCTTAGGAGCAAGGAGTCTACACTGTATTTTACACTGAGAAGCTCCCGGAAATTTTTAAATATAAGTCACTTAATACAATTTGAATTTTGTTGTTGTTGTTTTTTAAGATTTTACTTATTCATTTGACAGAGGGAGAGAGAGAGAGAGAGAGAGCAAGCATGCATAAGCGGGGCAGTGGCAGGCAGAGGGACAGGGAGAAGCAGGGTCCCCACCAAGCCGAGAGCTCACCATGGGGCCAGATCCTAGGACCATGGGATCATGACCTAAGCCAAAGGCAGATGCTTAACTGATTGAGCCACCCTGGCATCCCCAATGCAATTTGAATTTTGAGGCAAAGATTCTTGAATCTATAGAAGAATGAACTGGAATAGGACAAGTATGAAAGCATGAGGACTAGATGGGAGTATTAAGGAAGAGTAGACAAGAGGTGATTGTGGCTAGGGATTGCAATTGTGGATAGTCCATGATTGTGGACTAACATGGTGCTGTTAGAAGTGGAACTAGAGATAAATGTAGGAATTTTTTAAATTTATTTATTTATTTTTAAAGATTTTGTTTATTTATTTGACAGAGATCACAAGTAGGCAGAGAGGCAGGCAGAAAGAGAGAGGAGGAAGCAGGCTCCCGGCTGAGCAGAGAGCCAGATGCAGGGCTCGAACCCAGGACCATGATGAGATCATGACCTAAACCAAAGGCAGAGGCTTTAACCCACTGAACCACCCAGGTGCCCCAAATGTAGGAATTTTAATGATATGTTGGGGATAGGATCATCCACATTTGCTGATGGGTTGAGTAAAGTATGTAGTAAGGGAAAGGAGTGAAAAATGACTCCTTGATAATTGACCTGAGCCAACACATGGAAGGTGAAGCTGTTGATTAGGGTTAGGGAAGGGGTAGCTATCTGTTGATTAGGGAAGATTGCACAAGACCAGATTTAGGGGAAAATTCAAGGTAGTGATTTCTAAAATGGGGAAAAGGCATTTCATGACAAAACATAATCTTAGGTAAAGAAAACATTAATCTAAGGTAATGCCTACTTCACTAAAGCAGCAAAAAACGTTCAGATGTTCCAGTGGGAAAAATCAAAATTTTCCTTGAGATTAAATGGGGAAAGTTTCAATTTGTGAAAAAGAAATTTCATATTAGGCCTTCATAATTTCAATATTTATAAAATAATCCACTGGAAATGGCAGAGATTATTGGATATGCCTATCTGGGACAGTGGGGTCTGGATAGGAAGGTGCAAGTTTAGAAGCCCATCAAGTTAAAATGTCCATTTATATTGTGGAAATAATTCCAAATGGAATTGGGAAGTCCTGAAATGGGAGCTCTCAAGCACGTACCCTTCATTATAGCCTACAGAACCAGCAGGAAAAAGGAAGATAAGAATTATTTTCACAAGGGAGGACATTACATCTCCTGATTTTTAAGATTTTTTTTTTTTTTTATTTGACAGAGAGAAATCACAAGTAGATGGAGAGGCAAGCAGAGAGAGAAGGAAGCAGGCTCCCTGCTGAGCAGAGAGCCCGATGCGGGACTCGATCCCAGGACCCTGAGATCATGACCTGAGCCGAAGGCAGTGACTCAACCCACTGAGCCACCCAGGTGCCCCATCTCCTGATTTTTAAAAAAGGAATGGAGATCCCTCCCTGCCCCAGCAACAACACAGTAACAACCACTTGTGGACAATGAGACATCATGGCAACCTCAAACTCTTATTCTTCTATAAACTTGTTCAAACAACTATTCCCAGATTCCTCCTAAAACCTAATAAAAGCTAACCTTCCCTTTGTCTCTTCAGACCTCCCTACAGTTCACCATAGCTTCCTGTTCTGAATTGTAATTCCTCCTCTGTTCCCAGATAATCTCGTATTTTTTTTAACTTAAATAAAATCATCTTTGTTATGTTTAAGCTTAATAATACACAGTTGACCCTTGAACATCAGTTGGGATTGTGTGGATCTGCTTATGTGTGAATTTTTTTTTTTTTGATACAGTGTAATACTATAAATGTATTTTTGCTTCCTTATGATTTTCTTTTTTTTTTTTAAGATTTTATTTATTTATTTGACAGAGAGAGAGAGAAAGAGATCACAAGTAGGGAGAGAAGCAGGTAGAGAGGGAAGGGAAAGCAGGCCCCCAGCTAAGCAGAGAGCCTGATGTGGGACTTGATCCCAGGACCCTGGGGTCATGAGCTGAGCGAAGGCAGAGGCTTAACTCACTGAGCCACCCAGGCACCCCATTCCTTACGATGTTCTTAATAATATTATTTTTTTCTCAAGCTCACTTTATTGTAAGAATACAGCATATTAGATATATATTAGATAGAAACATAGAAAATACATGTTAATCAACTATTTGTGTTATTGATAAGGCTTCCAGTCAATAATGGGCTATTAGTAATTAAGTTTTGAAGAAGTCAAAAGTTAAACATGGATTTTTGACTGCTTGGGGACCAGCACCCCTAACCCTTCCCCCTTCGTTTTTCAAGGATCACCTGTTTATGGTATAAATGAGGTAATTAGTTCCCCATCTTTATCATCCTCCTTCTTCTCTCTTTTTCTTATCCTATAATTATTTACTTACTACTGGCTTCCTTCCTTTGTTATACAGTAGTTTAGAATAAATTACATATTGCAATACATGGGTGCATGGAGTTAAAGAAAGGTGTCATATTGTTAAGGCTTAAATTAAGGAATTCAGATACTGAACTTGAAGACAATGAGGACTACTTAATGTTTTATTAATGGGAGAGTTTTATAACATGATCAATATTTAGAAAGATACTCCAGTGAAAGTCTGAGGTCTTGGGTGAAGTGTAAGGAATTCAGGTCTTCATTTCAGCTAGGAACATAGTGTAAAAATCCTAGTTAAAGATGGTGAGAGTCTGAAAAGGAGCATTGCAGGTGGTGATGAAAAGGACTACAGTTATTTCTTTTCGTCAGCAGAATTCTAGGTTCTTTTGGTCTTTCTTTAGATCTTTCCTCTGATTTTATTTTATCTTTTTAAAGATTTTATTCATTTATTTATTTAAGAGATAGAGAGTGTGAACTGGGTGAGAAGCAGAGGGAGAGGGACAACCACACTCTACATTGAGTGCAGAGTCCAATGCTTGGTTCCATCTCACAACTCTAAGATCATGACCTGAGCTGAAATCAAGAGTTGGATGCTCAACCAACTGAGACACCCAGGTGCCCCTTTCTTCTGATTTTAAGCAGTAGAGATCCTCTCCTACCTCTTTCTTAGCCCAAATGACACAAATATGTATGAAACCTTCTGTAGCCTGGCAGTGAAACTGCAGTATCCACCCTCTACTGGTTACTTTGGACTTGTTGGGGTGATTACACTGGACAAACCACCCCTGCCCCCATATTTTCCACAGTTTTTTTTTACTTGGTCCAACTACAATTCTTGTAAGGGGTAGTGTCTAGTGGGATATCACTATCTCAGAGAAGGTGTCTGTACCTACACAATGGAAGGAGTTGACTCTGATAGCACAAAGCTTCCAATACAAGAGGGAGACCTGAAAGATGGACATGTGTTGATTTACAGAAGAGCAATACAGATTCTCCTTCCTGGGCCAGGCGGATGGGTCTGAGAAATGATTGACTGTGCTATGTTGACTAGTTTATCTGTGGTTTGGAGGCAAATAAAACTGTACAGGTTGCTTTGCAGTGGCTTGTGTAGAGAAGGACAAATAATTTTGCCTCTATGTTTCTAGGTTCTTGGCTGAGACACCCCAGGGGTTAAAAAAAAGTCAGATTACCAAGAGAAAAGTAGAAGTTTAATAATATGTATACCAACTGTATACATGGGAGAGACCTAAGAAAATTGAGTCACTCCCTGAAATGGCCCAAGCCATCATCTTGAATACCATCTCCAGCTAAAGATAAAAGAAGATTGGGTGGGGTAGGGGGTGTATGAAGGTTACCTGGAAAAGCGCAGTAATCAAAAGTATGGTTGTTATGCAGATTTAAATCAGGGTCTTCTCCGTTGTTAAGAGTTTCTAGAAATTTAGTCATCCTCCTTTTCTTGGGAAAGGGGAGACACCCTTACAAATGGAGATTTCCCTTATAAATGCAAATGTCTCTTACAAAGTTTTTAGAATTTCTCCTGTCTGTTGTTTTTAAAAATAACCAGTTTAGGATAATCCTTATGCCAAAGAAACTTGTATTTTGAGGTGGCAGTTCTGCTACCCTTCATCTGTCAGGAACTACAGTATTGAATCTTATTGAGTTAGTTTATTAAGTGTGGTCTGTAAGAGTTTACACATTAAGAGTATACTTGATTATGAGAGTAAGGAAATAAAGCAAAAATGGGATTTATGTAACGAATTTAAGAGGTTGAGGAGAAAAATTGCAGAGACAGAAAACAGCAAGTTTTGTTTTCTTTTCCTTGGGTAAGCAGATTGTCTGGAAGACAATAAGGAGGCCCGAATAGGAAATTTGCCCTTGAGCTGGCAGACTGACTGGGAAAACAATTACAGTGATTTATGGACTGTCCAAGATACACTGAGAGTTCAGTTGTGGGAAATATTTTACATGCTGTCTCTGAAGGATGTTGGCCAGTGTCTCTCTTGGCACCTTCACCTTAGTTAACCCATAATTGCACTATATGCCCCCTCGGAATTCCTCATAACATTAAAAGTTTGGAAAGGGCATTGTGAACGTGGTAATACTTGAGTTGAACCCTACAGGATGATAACATTTTAAACGTCGAATATATAGTATAAGAGCATTTTTTTTTCTTTTTGTCTGTGAATAAAGAGGAAAAATGAGAATGTGAAGCATGGAGAATGTTAAAAATACCAGGAGTGATATAATGGGAATGAATCTGGAAGGACAGGTTAGCATCTTTGTGTGGAAGGCATTACATGGGAGCTGAAGCACTTTGATCTTTATCATGCATTCTGTGAAAGCCATTGTAAAGTTCTGAAGAGAGAAAAGAGATCCTGTAACTTGTAAAATGGTTTGGCTGTGGATAGAGCATAAGTAAGAAGGAAGATCTGTAAAACAAGGAGACCATTATAGTCCCGAACTACCCCAAAGACAATACTTCTTCCCTGTGTTTCATAAAAGGTTAGTTATAAGCAAAATTATGAAATAAGGCCAACTAAATATTCTGCCTCTTCTCTATATTTCAGCATCTCAGTACTTTTTCTTCTTCTTTTTCTTTTTTCCTGTTCTTATTCTTTAATTGTTTCTGTTGCCCTTTGGTTATTGTGGTCCTTATTTGACAAATGTTATCAGTGTTCCACGTGTCTGGACCTTTCTTGAGTCCCAGTTTGTATGTCAGTGGGTCATCTCCTGTACCCCTTCTTACACTAACCTTAGAACCTGCTGTCTCCCCATGATGTTAATACTAATTACTATAGTTAGTAAAGCTGGCCATTGCCCTTTCCCTCCTCCAAAAGGGTCAAAAATTCAAGTAAATAAATACCAAAGTAGATCATAGAAATTCAATTTAAAGGGGACAAAAGTCCATCGGGAGTCAAATAACCGGTAAGTAATCATAACTACTTGACTGCCTGAAGTGCAGCATTTAATTCATTAATCATCAGCTTTGGAGGCTGAATGCCAGAGAAGGGGTACACCCTGCAGAGAGCTGAGTTGACTGGACTGGTTTTATACGCAAATTACTTAGACCTCAAACTCCAAACTGAAAAATCTACTGCTCTTCTTTAATTTAATTAAAGATTTATTCCTTGTAATCAAATTTAGCCTTTCATACAGATTAAATTAAGGATTTCCTTTCTGAAGTCTGTTATTGGTCATTTGTCACTCTTCTTTTTTAGACTCTAAAATGGTTTTCTATTTTCTCTCTCTCTCTCTCTTTTGACTTTTTGAATTTTGACTTCTTTTTCCTTGTACAGCCTTTACAGTCTGTGTTTGTTTCCTCTGGCTGTAGGATGCTGACACCAGCTCCCATGCTTGGGTTTTTCCCCCATACCAAGCAATTCTCTGACACCAACAGTGTGTCTTGAAATTCAATTCAATTCAGATACTATAGTCATCTGAGAAGAGTGGCAAAACTGAAAAAGAACAAAGGTCTTTATTTGAGGCCTCTGAATTGATTTGGGCAGCAAACCCTCAGGTAGAATCCCAAGTACTGTCCCACTGAAGGTGTGAAATTGTCACTGGCGAGTTCCCAAGATCTTACTGACATTCAATGCCCACCCGCTTGTACTCATTAACCTGTGTTTTCCTTTAGCTCTCCTTTCCAGCTCACCTCTTAACTCAGGCAAACGAAATGTGAAGCCATCCCTCAGGTGATGTTGCCTGCCCTGACAAGACCTCCCCTGGCCCAGACCTTTTGAGCTAAACTTGTGCTGCACAGATGGACCATGGGGTAACCCCGGAATGACTAGAAATTGCCTTTACGTCATTATAATACTAAAAATAATAATAATAAAATAAAAAATGAAAAAATAAAAATCTCCATACAAGGAGGAGCCTCAGCCTCATTTACATAACATACAATGTTTATACAGGCATGTTTCCTTAAGGCACACATGAGACCTTATGCCCACCTCTACATATGGTGACAAGGCTTCCTTATCTAAATATTCATCCTAGCCTTAAATAAAAGGAATCCATTCACCCTTGTGAGGGAGTCGCAGTCTTTGGAAATTATTCCTTGCGATCTCCTTATTTGTTGCAAGTCAAGTTTGTTTTGTGGGACCACTTGTCTGATGTATCCGACTCACTGAAGAGCAAACTCACATTGGTCTGGTTATAAAAGCAAGGGGTTGGGGCACCTGGGTGGCTCAGTGGGTTAAAGCCTCTGCCTTTGGCTCAGGTCATGACCTCAGGGTCCTGGAATCAAGCCCCGCATCTGACTCCTGCTCAGCAGGGAGCCTGCTTCCCGGCCTGTCTTTGCCTGCCTCTCTGCCTACTTGTGATCTCTGTCAAATAAATAAATAAAAATCTTTAAAAAAATAAAAATAAAATTAAAATTAAAAGCAAGGGGTTTTTATCAGAAAAAGGAAAGAGGGCAATTATATGACCTAGATTAAAAAAGAAAAAATAAGTCATTTGGCACCAACAGGGTGAGCTGCTTTTGTTTGCACATTGATGGACTATTCTGTTGGTGCTAAACAAAATTATTCCTGGTATGCATTAGCTAACTATCTTCTCTTCAGAAAGTCTGCAATCAAATCTTACCATCAAGATAACTCTGGTCCTGTTGACTTTTAAAAACAATTCCTTGTAAAAGAATTGTTGCTTCTGGCCCAGTTCAAGAGTCTTTTGGCCCAGTTCAAGAATTCATTAGTTTTGGAAAGGACAACGGAGCTTTTCCCAAAATGGAGTCTCTCATGTCCCCAAGTCTCATACAGTTTTATTCTATCTGCCTGGAAATGGTGTGAGAACATATAGGTTAAGGACTCAGTCATGTAAGACTGCTCTCCTCAACTCCAACTTCAGATGCCAGTTGCAAATCCAGATTGTCACCTGAGCTCCTGTAGTTTGGAGGTTCTGAAGACCTCCTCCTTGGGTGATTAATTTGCTCCAGTGGGTCACACACGTTCGAGAAAAATTTTACTTATGGAATTGATGCAAGGGGAAGGTATGTGGGAAGAGGTGCTGAATTTCCGTGTTCTTTCCAAGCACGCCCCCCTCATCCAGGACCTCCAGGAGCTCAGCCAACCCAGAGGCTCTGAGAACCCTGTCCTTTTGCGTTTTTATGGAATCTTCATTATCTAAGCACAACTGATTAAATAAGTCATTGGCTGTTGGTGACTGAACTCAATTTCCAGCCCCTTTCCTCTCTTCGGAGGTGGGGGGGTAGGGTGGCACTGAAAGTTCCAATTCTTTAATCCCTTAGTTGGTTCCTCGGGTGACCAGCCCCATTCTTATGTTGCCTAGGGGCATTCCAAAAGTCATTTATTAACACAACGAAATACACCTTTATTGCTTTCCTCATTTAAGAAATTCTAAAGGCTTTGGGGCACCTGGGTGGCTCAGTGGGTTAAAGCCTCTGCCTGCGGCTCAGGTCATGATCCCAGGGTCCTGGGATCGAGCCCCACATTAGGCTCTTTTCTCAGCAGGGAGCCTGCTTCCCCCTCTCTCTGTGTCTGCCTCTCTATCTACTTCTGATCTCTCACTCAAAAAAAAAAAAAAAAAAGAAAAGAAAAGAAAAAGAAATTCTAAAGGTTTTTAGGAGCTCTGACAGGAGCTAGTTAAAAGACCAAATATATATTTATTATTATAAATCATATTATCACAGACTTCCATAACTAAGTACCACAAACTGGATGGCTTAAACAACAGAAAGATAATCTCTCAGTTCTGGAGGCCAGACATCTGAAATCAGGGTATAAGTACAGCTGGTTCCTTTTGAGGGCTATGAGAAAAACTATCTCCTGCCTCTCTCCTACCTCCTGGTAGACTCCTGCATTTTGGCTTGCAGATGGCATTATTCCTGTGACTTCACATACTTTTTTCCCTTATGTGTGTCTGTCCCTATATCTAAATTTTTCTCTTTAAGAATGACATCAGTGGGGGCGCCTGGGTGGCTTAGGGGGTTAAGCCTTTGTCTTTGGCTCAGGTCATGATCCCAGGGTCCTGGGATTGAGCCCCACATCGGGCTCTCTGCTCATCAAGGAGCCTGCTCCCCCCTCCCCATCACCTACCTCTCTGCCTACTTGTGATCTCTGTCTGTCAAATAAATAAATAAAATATTTTTTTAAAAAATGACATCACTCATAATGGTTTAAGGCCTACCTTAACAGCCTCATCTTAATTTTATCTTCTACAAAGACCATTATTTCCAAAGTTACATTCACAGATACTGGGGCTTAGAAATTCAGCATCTTCTGAGGGGATACAGTTCAATCCATGACACTGTTACTTTAGGAGACTTTCAAGAGACAGGAAAAGCAAATATATCATTTTTCATCCGCTATCTTAAATTTAAAAATCTACCCTTTGTTCTCTTGACTATGACACGCTCCACATTTTTCGTCTTTATTTTGTACCCAAAGCACTCAGGATATAAACACAAGTAACGTTAGAGTAGGTGGCAGTTAGTTCAGGTCTAACAGGATAACTGGAGGGCAGCGTAGTGGAAGCCAGGACCAGGTATCAGGAAAGTCAGAGCCTGTCCTGGCAACACTCTGCAAGGACCCAGATCAAACTAGACAGGTCCAAGATGGCGGGTGCCATGATAGGAAACCCTTGACCAAATGAGGGAGAAAAGGTGCAAAACCCTTCTTTCAAGAACTCCCTGCCCCAAGTAATGAGTATTACACCCCTCTGTTAACACTACCAATAAAAGATAGAAACCCAAACATGGGGGTACTCAGCTTTCTCTCTCTCTCTCTCTCTCTCGAACTTCCCTATTCTTGAATCTCAAGAGTGTACCTTTGCTTTAATAAATTTTATTACTTTTGTTGCTTGTTAACTGTGCCGTGTCTGTTCTTGAATTCTTTCTTGTGACATGACCAAGAACATTCCATGACATCTTTGGGATAGGGGGGTCATAGCCCCAAGGCCTGGCATCTCCCTAGTTCACTGGACAGCAGTAATATGCCATCAGATAGCACAAAGTGGGGCACCTGGGTGGCTCAGTGGGTTAAGCCGCTGCCTTCAGCTCATGTCGTGATCTCGGGGTCCTGGGATCGGGTCTTGCATCTGGCTCTCTGCTCTGCAGGGAACCTGCTTCCCCTCTCTCTCTCTCTCTGCCTGCCTCTCTGCCTACTTGTGATCTCTGTCTGTCAAATAAATAAATAAATAATCTTAAAAAAAACAACAACAAACAAATAGCACAAAGTCTACTGGGAAAGACAACCTGGAGCTAAGGATTTAGATGCCATTAGGACTCCCTCTAACTCTGTATTTATCTCTCTATCTCCCTTGAGTCTCTGAATGTCACTTTCTTTGTCTTATCTCTGACTGGTGCATTTGGACTGCATGAAACTAAAACAATGCCTATTGTAAGCCTCTGATCTTATAACGTCCAATTTCATCACCAGAGAAGAAGCTTATTTTGTTAAAAAAGAGATAAGCCCCAGATGCCTTGGTGGCTCAGTTGGTTAAATGCCTGCCTTTCGTTTAGGTCATGATCCCAGGGTCCTGGGATCGAGTCCCATATCGGTCTCCTTGCTCAGCAGGGTATCTGCTTTTCCCTCTGTCTGCCACTCCCCCTGCTTGTGCTCTCTCTCTCTCTCTGACAAATAAAATCTTAAAAAAAAAAAAAAAAAAAAAAGACAGAGAGAGAGAGAAAGAGAGAGATAGAGATAAGGCCCAAATGGTGTGACTTATACTAAGCCCACATCACCATACACTTAATGCCTAACCTAATTGCAGTTTCACCTTCTCTCAGGAATATGACCTTTCACCAGGCAATCTGGAACTACCTGGTTAGCACTAGTCACGTAATCTGCCTAACTTTCTCCCAAAGGAAGGCGACCTTGCCAACACTAACCCCTCTTTGCAAAAAACTTTTTCTTCCTCCTTCTGCCGTAAAAACTTTCTACTTTATACAGCTCCTTGGAGCTCCGTTCTATCTGCTAAGATGGGATGGGATACAGCCTGGCTCAAAAATCATCAAATAAAGTCAATTATATCTTCAAAGTTATTCTTCTGAATTTTTCTTAACATGTTCCTTAGTTCATATGTGAGAAACTTTAAGGAAAGATTCTGATTAGTCTTGTTTAAGTCATGGGGCTTTCTAAATAGTCAAGGCTATCAAGTTTAGTGGGCCCCACAGGGAACTATGTGTTTTCAGTGTGGGAGGTGGAGTCCCTTGAAATCCTGTATATGGCGCCCCCCCAATGAGGAGTAATGGGCATTGTATTAGCTAATGTACATCATTATAAATACTAAGACAAGATAAGAACACAGAGCTTTGGAAGTGCTCTGAAGAGTTAGAGAACCCAGGTAAGCGAGATGAAAAAGTTTCCTGGGGAAGGTGATGCTTGAACTAAACCTTGAATGATTTACAGGAATTAGACAGAAAAAAATGGGAAGAACTTTGAGAATATCCAATGGCCAGAAACAAAGGCAGTATAGGGGAAGGGGTCGCTTCAGTCAGGCAATCTGCATGCCTGGAATGCAGAGGGCAAAATAGGCCATGGGTGAACGCAAGGCCAGAGGGAGAAACAGCAACTAGATCATAAATAGTCGATTTTTTCTAAGGATTTCCACTTTTCCCAAAGACTATGGAGAGTCTCTGGCCACTGAATTATATTAAGAAGAGAACTGATACAATGAATATGGTTTTAATGCATTTATTCTGGTCAGTGAGCTTTCTCTCTCTGTCTCTTTCTCTCTCTCTCTCTCGGATGATATTAAAGACCAATTAAAAATGGGTTTAAGCAATATTAGTGGTTTGAAAATATGTCCATAAATTTTTTAACACTTTTCCATCGGAGGAGGTACGATTGTCCTCTCCCTCTGACTCTGGGCAGGACACTGTGACTGCCTTGAGGAATAGGATGAGGCAGAAGGGTCACTTCAGAGCTTAAAAGATGAGGTTTCAACTGCCATGCTTTCTGCCGATTGTTAGGGGGGAAATTTGCTCAGAGAGCCTTCATCTGCTCTGGGAAAAGCCTACCTAACTTGCAGCCACTATGTGAAAGACGTGCGGTGAGACTCCATGAAGAAAAAAGGATTGGTCCACCAACAGATGAGTAATACATTCTGCAGTCTCACCTCCCTGAAACCTGCTTCTGTGGCCCTAGGGAGTGGGGAGTACGTGCTGGCAGGCCATCCTGGAGGAAAAGGCTTGTGAATAGTTCATCTCCAAAGCAGATCAAGGGATGTTATGCCCCAAGGCTGTACTTTAAAGTGTGGTTAAGCAGAAGGAAAAAGAGAAGGGGCAGGCTCAAGAAGGTTGTGAGTCACAGAGCATCATCAGGCAGATTTGTCCAAGATAGCTGTAGTCTGGGTCATACACACCTCTTAAAGGAAGTGACCCTGCCACAAACAATCCACTCTCTCTAATAACTTTTTTGTCCCACCCTTTTATGCCTATAAAAGTCTTTCTTTCAAGGGATGCCAGGGCGGTGAAGTAGGCTAAGCTTCCAATTCTTGGTTTCAGCTCAAGTCATGCTATCAGGGTCATGAGATCAAGCCCCATGGTGGACACCACGCTCATTGTGGAGTCTGTTTGAGATTCTCTCTCCTTCTCCCTCTGCCCCTTCTACTTATGCATGCTATCTCTCTTTTTTCTCTCTAAAATAAAAAAGTAAATCTTAAAAAAAAAAAAAAAGTCTTTCATTTCGTATAGATCTTTAGAGCTCCTTTCTATCTGGTAGATAAGATACTGCTCAATTCAGGAATCATTGAAAAAAGCCAATAAGATCTTTATTATTATTATTTTTAAAAGGTGTTACTTATCTATTTGTCAGAGAGAGAGAGAGCACAAGCAGGAGGAGTGGCAGGTAGAGGGAGGCTCCCCACTGAACAAGGAGCCTGATGTGGGACTCAAACCCAGGACCCTGGGATCAGGCCTGAGCTCAGGCAGACGCTTAACTGACTGAGCCACCCAGATGTCCCACAAATAAGATCCTTAAAACATATTCAGATGAGTTTTGTTTTTTAATAAAACTAAACTAGCATAGTGACACTTGGGACAGGACAAAGTGAGCACATTCAAATTATTAAGAAGGAAGATCCACCTGTGCAGAGTCCTGGGGCAAGAAAGTTTCCTGATCTTAGAGCCAACCAGGCTCATCCTGATGGTAGCTGGCACTGTTTTGCCGATGGCAGTTTATCTGAAAATTCAAATTAACTAACTGCTTTGTTTAAATTCCAAGCTTATCAAATAAATTTGACAAATGGTTATGAGTTACTGAACTTCGTTATTATGTTTCTCATTTGAGATGAATACATTGAAATTCTGGTTTTATACATGAGTTCCATTTTATTAATTTATTTTTTATTAAAGTTCAGTTGACATAGAATGTTATATTAGTGTCAGGGGTACAACATAGTGATTTGGCAATTTTATGCTTTACAGCCTGTTCATCATATTAAGTAGTCACCACCGGTCATCATACAACATTATTACAATATTATTGTCATTATTATTATTATTATTATTTTGAAGAAGAGAGAGAGTGAGGAGACATCAGAAGAAGGGAGAAACTCTTAAGCAGGCTCCATGCCCAGCATGGAGTCCGACATGGGGGTCAGTCTCACGAACCCGAGATCGTTATCTGAGCTGAAATCAAGGTCCAGATACTTAACCAACTGAACCACCCAGGCACCCCATAATAACCATTATTACAATATTATTGATTCTATTCCTTCTGCTGTATTTCTCATCCCTGTGACTTATTTATTTTATAACTGGAAGTTTCTATCTCTTAATCCCTTTTACCTAATTTTTCTATCTTTCCAACCCCTCCCTGCTGGCAACCACTAGTTTGTTCTCTGTTATTTATAATTCTGTTTCTGTTCTTGTTTGCTTATTTGTTCTGGATTTTTGATTCCATATAAATCTAAATTCCAAAATCACATGATATTTGTCTTTCTCTCTCTGATTTATTCCTTTTAGCATAATACTTTCTAGGTCTATCCATGTTGTCATAAATGGCAAGATCTCATTCTTTTTTATAGCTGAATAATATTATGTTGTATGTACATATACCTCCTCTTCTTTACCCATTTATCTCTTGATAGACACTTATGTTACTTCTGTAACTTGGCTATTATAAATAATGCTGCCATAAATAGGGGTACATATATTTTTTCAAATTAGTGTTTTCATTTTCTTGGGATAAATGGTCAGTAGGGGAATTATTGGATCACATGGTATTTCTATTTTTAATTTTTGAGAAAACTCAGTATCATTTTCCATAGTGGCTGCACCAGTTGACATTCCCACTAATGATGCACCAGGTCCCTTTCTCCACATTCTCACCAACACCTATCTCTCATCTTTTTGATACTAGCCCTTCTGATGGGGTATAAGGTGCTATGCATTTCCCTAATGATTAGTGATATTGAGCATCTTTTCATGTGCTTTTTGGTACACATTAGTTTAAATGTGATAATATAAAAATATCCTGAATAAAAAAGAAATCTGACCTACCTATATGGTCAATTCCAGCTGTTTCCATATTTTGATGACTGTGTGAGGGGAAAATATAAAAAGGTATTTTAAGAGTAATTGAGAAAATGTGAGTATTAATTTTGGAAAATATTGTTAATTTTTTTAGGTGTAATAGTCATATATCAATATGTCAATAGTCAACATAATCATGATTATGTTGGAGCATTTCTTATTCTTAGCAAGATTATATTGACTATTTTGAGGTAAAGAGTCATGAAGTTTGTATTTACTTTCAAGAAAAAAAATCAAGGTGATGGGTATATAGGTGTTCATCATACTATTTTTTGAAACTTTTCACCTATTTGAAAATGTTCATAAAAGATCAAAAAAATTCTAACACTTGAGAATATAAAAAAAATTAGATTACAAGAAAAAATTGAATTGTATATTTGAGAAAATTGTGACTTAATCAAAAGACATTATTATTTATTTATTTTCTTTTAAAGATTTTATTTATTTGAGAGAGAGAGATCAAAAGCAGAGGGAAGGGGCAGAGAGAGAAACGGGCTCCCTGCTAAGCAGGAGCCAGATGCAGCTCCATGGGGGGCTTGATGCTGAGCTGGATACAGGCCTGGATGCGGGGCTGGAAGTGGGGTTGGATGCGGGGCTCTATGCGGGGCTCAATCCTGGGATCCCCGGATAACCACTTGAGCTAAAGGCAGACACTTAACTGACTGAGCCACCCAGACGCCCCAGGACCTTATTATTTTCGGAGCAGTTTTAGGTTCACAGCAAAATTAGGAGGAAGATAGATTTCCCATATACCTACTCCCCCCATAACCTCTCCTATAATTAGTATTCTCCACCAGAATGATATATTTGTTACAACTGAGGAACCTACACTGACACATTATAATCATCCCAAATCCAAAGTTTATATTAGGATTCAGTTTTGGTGTCATACATTATACTGGTTTGGACAAATGTTTAATGACATGTATCCATCATTATAGGATGACCATTGTAGGAGAATGTTCACTGTTTTCCACTGAGTCACCCACCTGACCCCCAACCCCTGGCAACCGCTGAACTTTTTATTGTCTCCATAATTTTGCCTTTTTCAGAAGGTCATATATGGTTGGAATCATACACTATTTAGCCTTTCATATTGACTTCTTTCACTTAGATATATGTATTTAGATATTTTCATGTCTTGATAGTTCATTCCCTTTTGGTACTGATACTATTACATTGTCTGGATGAACTACAGTTTATACATTCACTTAGCAAAAAGCATCTTGATCGCTTCCAAATTTTGGCAATTATGAATAAAGCTGCAATAAACATTTGTGTGTAGGTTTTCATGTGGACATAGTTTCAAGTTTCTTTGCATAAATACTAAGGAGGGTGATTGTTGGATCATATTGTAAGAGTATGTTTAGTTTTCTAAGAAATCACCAAACTGTCTTCCAAAGTGGCTATGCCATTTTTCTATTCCTCTCAGTAATGAATGAGAATTCCTGAAATGTGAGCTTTTTTTTTTAATTTTATTTTTTATTATTTATTTATTTATTTAAATGTGAGCTTTTTAATATAGTATTTTATCTCTGGTAAAAAATGAATGTTGGATATTTTATCTGATTAAATGTGTTAATTTGTAAAATTACTGTTTGCATAGTATTTTAAATGTTATGCTGATAATAAAGGGAGAAAGCAAACTTTGGAAGATACCAAATTGTGTATTCTAAGATTAGCTTGTTTAAAACTTAGAGTTAATAATACTAATTCAATTTTATCTTCAAATTATCTTTCATATGTAAGTTGCCTTGTGCTTAGGATTTTTTTTGAAATGAAAGTTAAAATCAGCATTTTTTACGAGCTATGATTTGATCAGAGAACCACACCCTCAAAATATTAATCTCCATCATGATTACCTTTCTCAGTTAGTTGTGAAGTACTTCCTTTACAAGATCTTGGCTATATTGGGTTAAAACTGAAATGAGCTAACTTCAACTTGAAAATAAGGACTAAAAATGATAAATATACAATATTTATCATAAATATACAATATTTATCATAAATATACAATAGTTCCTGGATTTTAATGCAAAAAAAGACTGAAAAATGCCATAGAGAAAAATAATTAACATCAAGAAGCAAGGCTATGTTTTTCATTTTCCTTTTGTCAATGGTGAAACTTATATATACATATAATGATTAAAAATACATATATGTAAGCATATTAAATATATAGTATATATGTGTGTGTGTATATATATGTATATATGTGTGTGTGTGTGTATATATATATATATATATATATATTTTTTTTTTTTGACTTTTTGGGTTTGTTTTTCAAACCAGACACTGACGCCGTTGATAAAAGAAGATAGGTGACTGGGACTACCATTGTATATTTCAGAGCTCCCGGGATTCAAACAGAGTAAAGCTGTCCTTCCTGTCTGTTCTGTATCTATTACCGTCTTTGCTGCCCTCGCCCTACAAGTCCCTGGAATCACTGCAATGTGGTCGGAAAGGCCTTAGATTCTTAGGAAAGGAGAGGGTCAGAGGGAGGCAACGATATCACCTAGCCCACCAGTTTTCCACCAGCTCTTTGGGTGGCACTTTATTTTCACCTTAGGGACACTTCACAAATAGTACTATCCTTTGGTGAATTTTTGCAGAAAACAGAAATGTTTAAGGAGTATCGAGTTAACCTTGATATTTTCTTTTACAGGAGACGGGCCCAACTTCCGAGTTAAGAGGAGAAAGTGAATCATTTCTATATTGGAACATGAGCGAAGCCCTTAGCAGTCAAGACTGACATCATTTCTCCAGACCTTGATTACATCGCTTGCCCTTCACCTTGTGCATCTCCTCAAATTCCTGAGTCATGCTTTGTTTTTGCTGCTACTCTAAGAGCAAACTGCAGCAAGGACCCAAACAAAATGACGCCAGCGTGGTGAAGGAGGGGTCAGGGTCGAAGGGAGCCAGCCCGGCATCCCGGGAGCTGGCGGCGCGACGGGAGCCCAGGACAAAATGCAAGCACCCGGCAGTTCCGTACTGGCCGAAGGAATTACAGGACCCCCATCCCCTCCTTCCCTACACTCCAGATCCCAATAAGCAGGAAAAAGCTGGATTTTCGCCCTCTGTGTTTGTTTTTTGGATCAAACCAAGAACAGCGAGAAGGAGGGAAGAACATATCTTTATAACGTATTTTTTGCACTCAAGCCCTTTTTAATAGCACAGTCACAACAAGAATTCGAGATAAATTTTTTTTCATGCTTGCAACAAACTGGACACAGGAAAGTTTAGATTGAAAGAGAACCCCTCGAAAATAGATCGCGTTCGTTCCTTCCCCCCACCCGGCGCGGTCCAAACGCTGGGGGCGGGGTGGGGAGGCGGGACGTCATGACGTCACAATGCCAACGCGCCGCCGCGTTGTTTTTGTGCTCCGGGCTCTCGGGAAAAGCCGCCGGGATTTCTCTACCTGAGCCAGTCCGTCCTGCGTCCGAGGGGCCCCGACATCCCTTCTGAGAGCTCTGCCAAGCAGCGTTTCGACGGGAGCTGACGTTTCTGAGGCGGTTCTCATACCTCCCGAAATTTGGCGGAGGGGAGGGAGACGGGAGACACGCAACCATCAGCGAGGAAGGCAGGCCCCGTCCGGGGATCTTAGAAACCCTGCGGTCCATCATGAAGTTCCAGTATAAGGAGGACCATCCCTTTGAGTATCGGAAAAAGGAAGGAGAAAAGATCCGGAAGAAATATCCGGACAGGGTCCCTGTGAGTGCAAGGGGGAACGGGGAGAGGGAGGGAAGAGGAAGAGCGGGGGTTGTGGGGATGGGGGAGTCATGATGGCTGCCCTTAGGCACAGGAAGAAGGGTAGTCTCTGTGATGACTGAGCCCTGAACGCCCTTCACTGCTAGGAGAGCCCGTGGAATGGATGTTCTCACTGCACATTTTTCAAAACGCATCTCCCCAGGACCCGTCATCGTTAGAGCTGACCGCATCTTCAGAGCGGAGCCTACGTTTGAGTGACTCAGCAGTCTTCAGAGGATGTGCAGGTTGAGATGTGTTCAAAATGTGGCCCTTTTCTGAGAGAAGGATCAGGTTGGGACCCTATATTTGTTCGCTTTAAGACCCCAGGGAAAATCTGGAAATAACTTGATGCGATGAGGATTGCGTCCATCCGTTTCTGCCTTAGGGGCTTCTCCCTTAAGTTGACTTTGGCCCTCATAACATTGGGTTTGGGAGGGAAAGATTCAGAAACCAGAGGATCCTTTCTTTTATTCCATAAGAATTAGAAAAGTATGTGTTGGGGGGGGGCGACGCAAGACAGGCCTGGCCCAGAAAACAAGGTCACGTTCTCTGCGCAACAGCCCGATTGCCTCATCATTCTTGGCTTCGGGGGCATTTGTGGATACAGCCAGCCTCTCTCCGGTACTCATTCTATCAGATTATACCTGGACGCAATAACGAGGACTGAGGCCTTTTTCTTGACGTTTTGGAGGCCAGTTTTTGTGGTTAAAATGAGTGCTGGCAGTCAGGAGGAACAGAGGAAACATTAAGGTAGCATTCTGCATCCGGGCGCTTTTCCCGTCACCCCTCCCCCACCAGTTGCCTGGTTTTCTGTAATGTAGGCTACGCACCGGGATTGGAAGGCAGAAGACTTTTTTAACTGTGGTGGGAGGAACAACCACCCTTAGGTTTTGAAGATGGAGGAGCAGAGAGTTTTCAGACTGTGATATATTCAGGCGGGGATATTAGGATACAGATTACATATTACGTACAGGTAAAGTAATTGTGATTATTTGGTGTCAGTTCTTGACCTGCGGGGGCGGGGGGGTACTCTTGGGGACTCTTCTCCAATCCTTACCTGATTCTCACGGTATTACAACTGTGATATATTCAGGCGGGGATATTAGGATACAGATTACATATTACGTACAGGTAAAGTAATTGTGATTATCTGGTGTCAGTTCTTGACCTGCGGGGGCGGGGGGGTACTCTTGGGGACTCTTCTCCAATCCTTACCTGATTCTCACGGTATTACAGCTACTGGAAGCCACTTGGGCCTTCTGCCAGCAGTAGAAATCCCCTGCAGTGCTTTATAAGGAAGCCAGACCTTAGGGCTGTTCCATTCACCAGAAATTGCACACAAGGGTGTTCCGGTAAAAAGCAGAGCTAGCCCAGTTACCCACTGACTAAATGATCCTTCTACTTGTTTAATCTCTGGACCTAGGGTGGCTGCTTCAGAAGTTCCCCGGATTGTAGGATAGCAATCCTACTTTCTTAAAATGTTTAAAAATGATAGCTTTCATACTCTGTACCTGGCAGTATTGTACGTGCTCTGACTTTATTCAGTTCAATCCTCACACCATTATAATCCCATTCTACAAATGAAGGATCTGTAGCTCAGAGAAATCAAGTATTCCGAAAGGTTTCCTGTGGGCTGGTGTGTGGCAGAGCTGAGATTCCAGCTCTGGTTGTTGGATTCTCCATGCTGTATCGTTTCTCAATTTCTAATACAGTTCTATCAAACAAGGAGGCGCTGTGTACCTCACACTGTTAAGTATTGGCAGTCAAGGAAAAAACATCACAGTCCTCAAAACGTGAGAGTCATATGATGCCAGAAAACATCACAGACTACCCTTGACTCAGAATTCTCTTAAATATGAGGCTCTGTTCCAGTAGCTCTGCCTAAGTCACAGACTTTGAAATGTACCTGTTCCTAAATCTAGTTAGAATTCCCATGTGTTTCTTCACAACTGAGACCTTCCCATCTCAGTCATTTACAGAATTCACCTAGAATATTTCAACTCATCCTCCCTATTTTCCTGCTTATTGTTTGATGTAAAAAGTGTTTTACCTGTGCGATAATTTGTAAGCTGTTAGAATAATCACTCAGATCGCATGGTTCCTCCAGTTGGATTTTAATTTATAAGTCTCCCAGCTGCTGCTTGGGTGCTCACCCTGTGACCACCGTTGTAGTTGTGATGGAGGAAGAAGAGCTCTCTGCTCTGAGTTGGGAGATTTTTGTTCTAGTTCTGGACAGGATCCTTAACCTTGCTGTACTAAAGTGTCCAGTATACAGAAAAGAGGCTTAAGCCTAAGTGATTTCTAAAGCTCCTTCCAGCTAGACCATTGGTGTTACCAAAGCAGTCAAGTACCCTGACTGTTCACGTAACTCAATTTCATTTGGCCTCAACTTACCTCTTAGCTATCATGGAAAGAACAGAGGGCTCATAACTTGGGAGGTTTTCTTGAGATCTTAAAGTATCTTAATAGCTACAATGTATTGAAAACCTGGAACACTGCAGGAAATTTAGGAACAGATTGTCTAGCCTTTAAACTTTGTCGAAGGCCCTGTGGAATACTGACCACATTGCAGAGAAGAAAAACCTTAGAACCAAAGAGGAAATGGATCTAGCCAAGGGCCCACAGGTAGAGGTGGGATTCCTGGAAACCTCAAATATCTTCTGGTAAGCCAAGGCCTTAATGATTACCCAACGCCCTCCTGTTCCTCTCCAAATCCTGCCCTCCTGTCTGGATGTCTTTCTTGCTGTATATTTGATCCCCCCACTCCTTTTTTTTTTGCTCTCTTTTTGTTGTTTCCATTGCTTCCTACTGATGGGAGCTGGCAGCACTCAGGGTTCCTTTGAGACAGTGCTAGGCTCCCTCTCTTTTCCCTTTGATTTTAGTAACCTGCTGCCTTTTGTCCATCCTCATTGTTGGGCCTTCACTGGTCTCTCCCTGAACCTCTTCTTACTTTTCCTTTTACATTTCTTATTAATGTATTTTTTTCTCCAGTTTTCATTTTTAAATTTTTAGTAGGATCATGTCCCTCGGGTCTTCCTGGTTCAGTATTCCTTTTCTCCAGAAACAAAATAATATTTTTTACTATTTTAATGTGTTTCACTTAAGAGCTTCAAGCCCCAAGTCCCTCCCTTTAAGTCAATTCATATATTAAGATAATTCTTTATAATTTACAAGTCATTTTTACATAAAATTTCATGGATCAAGGTTATTGTAGCCGTACCATGACTGTAAAATGCCAGGAGTAGCCCACAATCCCTGTACTGACAAGAGGAACGCTTGTTCCAGACTTTGCTGTGAAAGAGAAGAGAAGGCAAAGGGGTCAGTACTCCAAGAGGAAGACCCTTTGCTCTTCTTTGCTCCCAATTTTATTGGTCCTTCAGGATAGTCACAAATCCTTATCACTGTTTCTCAAGCACAGGATGTGTGACTAGGGGTCTTACTGAATCTTAGGAGGATCTGTTTACTGGAAAGATACGCTATGCTAATCTGCATGTTCTACGAGTTTTGCTAAATTTAGCCTAAGGGACAGTACGTACATCTGTTCGATCTCAGGGTGGCTGTTGGGACTAAGAAAGCTTCAGGGAACTCCCAGCGGCATTCTAGTGGCAGAGTGTCCCAGGCCCGGCATTCCAAAGGCAAGGCCTATGCCCTCAGAAACTACCTATGCCCTCAGCAGCCTCCATGTTAACATTTTAGCAAGCCAGGTATTATGGCTGATTCCATCCTCTACATTAACCCCAACAATAAAAGATGTGTTGGAGAGTTACTGTCTTACTGGAATGCTGTGGCTCAGAGAAGTTAAGTGACCTGTTGAAGCTCACACAGTTCCTCAGGATATTTGCCTAGTGTTACTTCTACTTCTGTAACTCTCCATGTGTTTGATCAGGAATGATTGTATTTTCTAAACTAAAAATCTAAAGCTAATGGTTTTATAAAACATTTTAAATATTTATGATTTCCATTATGTAAGCTATAAATACTAAGCATATTTTTGTAATTATTCCATAAATGTTATTAAATGAATATTTAAAATTTTATGCTTAAAATCTTTAATTTTTGTATGTATTCTTTTTTGTTAACAGAAATATATGATCTGTAAAATTTGAAGTAATCTAGAAATATTTAATGTAGACATTGAAATCCCTTTAAAATACACCTAATCAATGTTGATAAATGGGTTATTGGAAGTGACATAATACAGGGTCTCATACTCTTAAGTATGATTTGGTACTTTCTTTCACATAAAATGTACCTAGAACCTTTTTTGGCAGTCATTCTTGAAAATTTTAATAAAGTATAAAATTGAAACCACATTTTATCTATACCTTTAATAAGCAGCATTCATTAGTATAAAACTAGTAGGTACTTGGGAGCCTCGGAGGAAATGCACAGTCCTCTTTTTTTTTTCTTTTTCCCTTTTTTTCCCTACCTTCCCCCCCCTTTTTTACTGTGTTATGTTAGTCACCATACAGTACATCGTTAGTTTTTGATGTATTGTTCTGTGATTCATTGTTTGCGTATAACACCCAGTGCTTCATGCAGTCCATCCCTCCTTAATACCCATCACCAGATTTACCCATTCCCCCACCCTCCTCCCCTCTGCAACCCTCATTTGGTTTCCTGAAGTCCATAGTGTCTCATGGTTCATCTCCCCCTGATTCCTCCCCTTCATTTTTCCCTTCCTGCTTCTAATGTCCTTTATGCTATTCCTGACCATTGCACAGTCCTCTTTATGCTCTCATTAAATACCGGGAAGTACAGATCTGTACCTGACAGGTAGCTTGTAATTACTTAAACTCAAGGTTCTGTTTACATTTTGGCATTCTCCTATTCTCTTTTTTTTTTTTTTTTAAAGATTTTATTTATTTATTTGACAGAGAGAAATCACTAGTAGACGGAGAGGCAGGCAGAGAGAGAGAGAGAAGCAGGCTCCCTTCTGAGCAGAGAGCCCGATGCGGGACTCGATCCCAGGACCCTGAGATCATGACCCGAGCTGAAGGCAGCGGCTTAACCCACTGAGCCACCCAGGCTCCCCTCTCCTATTCTCTTCTTATTGCAGTAATAGAACTATAACCTTACTATGGAAGCCCTTGTTCCCATAGGTTTTCTAAGAGGTAAAGGGGGATGAAAAATGGGAACATTTTATTGGGTCTAGACAAACATACCTCAATAGGGTAACTGTAGAATGTGGAAGGAAAAATATTAGATTGAGTCCTGTATTTTTCATTCTCCCCCTTCCTCTCTCCCAGGTGATTGTGGAGAAGGCTCCCAAGGCCAGGGTGCCTGATCTGGACAAAAGGAAGTACCTGGTGCCCTCTGACCTCACCGGTAATGCTTTTTTCCCTCCTCAGACCTTCCTTCCCATGGAAGAGCCTCTTTGGTCCCTCCTGTGTGCGTGAAATTGTGAGATTGAGAAGAAGTAGAGTTGAAGAAAGTGGGTGGGATTCACCCGAGAGAGGGGACTCAAACAGGAGTGACTCAGCCATTCTCCTTTGCCAGTTACCTTACTCATTTCCCATCATAGTGTCTTGTGTGATTTAGATACAGCAGAATGCGCAACATTGAAAGCAATGACCAGGTGCCTGTGTTTTAGAATCTTCTTTGTTACTGTGCTAACAATTTACTCCAAAGGGAAAGTCAGAGGGAGGATCACATTTTAGAGTTTCTCAGCTAAGTACTTTGTCTCCTTAAACTACTGTTTGTGAGAATATGTTTTGTAGATACTGTTGGGGGTTACAAAGACTGCATTCTTCACCTTAAGGATCCTTAATGGAATAACCAGTGAATCCAGAAAACCCTGGAAAGATTTTGAAGATGTGTTTGCCCCAGAGTTGTTAGATTTGAATGTCAGTCTTCGAGAATTTTTTCATTGTGTTCGATAGAAGGTGCAGTGTTGAACCCAGCCCCACTTACTGCCCAGACTTTGGGATGAGTGACCATGCTGAGATTACTGGAGTCCAGTAGAGCTCTCCCCATAACTTGTTTGTCATAAGGTGGGAATGGGGATGGAAGTGCCTTTCAGATCCCATTTAGACAATGATGGTCTGGATGTACATAGGATTCCCTCAGAGTCTCCTCGGGCTTTGAGTGGAGGTGCTGGCATGATGTCTGAAATTGAGTAAAGCGGGAAAGGATTGAAGGGTAAACTGCTTGGTGGTACATCAGGGAATATAGAGGCTTCTTTGAGCTGTAATTCCATTTCTGAAGTTACAAGACAGTATTTGATTCTGCTGAGATTCTGTTTATTACTTTAAAGTTGCTACTTTTAAGGGTGCAGGTGCAGTAGAGTCCTGTGACCGTCCCATCCTTCCCCCCAACCCTTCCCCTTACGTAATCCTTTTCTGAAACCTTCTTCCTTTTTCCAGTTGGCCAGTTCTACTTCTTAATCCGGAAGAGGATCCACCTGAGGCCCGAGGACGCCTTATTCTTCTTTGTCAACAACACTATCCCTCCCACTAGCGCTACCATGGGCCAGCTGTATGAGGTAAGTGTCCTGGTCACAGCAATACCATGCAGGCTTGTGTTCTCCAGCCTTTGTTCCAGGGTCTGCTGATAACACGCCTAGGAAGTAGGGCAAGAGGTGTTACTTCCCTGTATCCTCTTACACACCACAGTGTACGGCTGTGGGCGGTTAGATGTCACTTGTCCTCTAGGGATTGAACAGCCTACTGGATTTATTCTTTTTAAATTCTCAGTTTTGCCTTATTCTAGGGTTCTCATCTTGCATCGTCTTTATTGAAACAGCAAGAAATTGTTTCCGATTGCAAATTCCAAATAAAATGAGATTTTAAAGTACAAGGTGAAGCCTTTAAATTGTTTCATTTGTCTTAACAGATAGACTGAGTTGGAGACAATAATTTGCTGACTTCATTTGGTTTAATTGGTACACTATTCAGAATCTAATGAAAAAACTATTGTAAAGGACTTGTTCATGCTGTATTACCCAATTTTGTGGCTGTATTATTCCTTAAAGGATTTCATATGGTACTTCCTTCTTATTGGGCCCTGTGAGTTGTGTAAACTTGTTCTAATAATTTCTTAATCTCATTTTTGTTCTGTAGCATATATCTCCATTAGTGTATATTGTAGTATATATATATTTTAGTATCTTTGTTCCCTTGCTGGAATGAGCTTTCTCAAGGGTCATGTTCTTATCTCTGATAATCTGTATGTACTGATGTTCTCCTTGAAGATTCTTTGTGAACTCAAAAGTTGAATTCCAGTCACTTCTGTGTATTCTTTATTCTTTTCTCAGTGGAGGCTAATGATGCCCTGCATACCTACCTACTTTGTGTGAGGCTCAGAATCCTGAAGCTAATGAATGTAATGTTTTCCTCTTGTCTCTTCCCTCAGGACAACCACGAGGAAGACTATTTTCTGTATGTGGCCTACAGTGACGAGAGTGTCTATGGGAAGTGAGTGGTGGAAGCCCAGCAGATGGGAGCACCTGGACTTGGGGGTAGGGGGAGGGGTGTGTGTGGGACTTGGGGAAAGAGAGGGAGGGCTCCCACCGTGGAGGAGACAGAGGGGAAGACATCTGGAAACACAACACCGCACACACCGTCATCATATTTTCACACGCTCAGTTGATATTTTTTGCTGCTTCCTCAGCCCAGGGAGAAAGCTTGTCAGGACAGAGGTGTCGAATTGGCTTTGATAGAGGAATGAAGACGATTTAATTTCACAACCTTCCTGTGAATTAATTTTTGCGTGACTTCACAGAAGAGGCAGGAGGCGGGCAAGTTGGGGCCAGAGATGATTGTGGACCACCAGTAACTTCCTGCTCTCCTTCCTCTTTGGGCAGAGATTCTATTTTTGACATTTGCACAAGATAGGTAGGGAAAGGGGATGAGGATGTTTTAGGACTACTGGTAGTAGATCATTCCTAGGGACCAAAAGAAGCCCATTGTAATTAGAGCATTGTGACCCTGACCTGTCTCCACACCCCCACCCCATCCCATTCATAATCCCACAGCCAGACATCACGGCGCCACCCAGTGATGCTGATAGACATTAGGCAGACATTGAGATGGCGCTCTCAGCACTGGAAGATGGGGGCCAGGCATGAGGGACGCTACGGTTTTGAAGATAGTTTTGGTAACATTAAACTGGAATTGACTAAGTTGAGCATCTCTGTCTAACCTGCTCTCTCTCTGGTGCCCCTTATCCCACACCTCTGTGGGACTGCAGTGAGCCACAACCATTTCCCGTTGCGGGCTAAAACCACTCCTTCAGCATTTCCCAAACTTCGCTCCATGTATAGGGACAGAGATGTCTTAGGTGTGGAAGGGGCAGGTATGAGGTGAGACAGGTTGTCTGTGCCTCTCACTCAGCCAGGATTCTTGCTCCCTTGTTGCTGTCCCTCAGTCCCAGGCACACAGAACTGCTAAGTGATGGCCAGCTGCCTCCTGATTTAGGTTTTCATGTCCTGCAGCTGCTAGTTAGACAGGTGTGAGGGGGTGATGTAATACTTCACAGGGATTCTAAGGATTCTGATTATTTTCACTTTTGGGGTTGTGTGGGTGGGGGTGGGGAGCAGGAATCACACTCAAGACATGACATTTCAGTTCATCTCTGCTAATGAAAAGGGTCCTTCCTGTGGGAGAAATCTGTGTCCGTTCTGTCAGCTGCAGATTTTTGTGTAATGAAGTTTATGCTGTCAGGCAAGGAAATAAAATAATTGCATACCTTGAAAACCAAACGTGTGTTCAGAAATTGTTGCTTTATTGGACTGTACATGTGAGTAGATGGTGTGTGGACTAGGAGCAGAAAGCTTTGAGTGAGGGCAGCTGTTAGAAATGAATGCTCCCGTGTGGTCAGACACAGACAAGTTTACTCAGCTTTTCAAGTTCAGAGGTGAGTATGGTGGGGCAGTGTGCCTGGTGCCTGGGTGATGTGTTTGTGATTCTCTGCTCCACAGATAATGCCTTGTCATTGCTTTCTGTGTTTCTCCAAGCTGAGGCTGGAACACTGCCTGGGTGAGACTATAAAAGGGGTAAGGCGGGGGTGTGCTCATTGAAGTGCAGATATCTGGGCCTCATTCCAGGTTTAGCGGACTCAGAATCTCAGCGGAGGCATCTGTGCTGTTAACCAGCTCCTGATTTCTGCTGCACGTTCAAGGTGGAGAGGCTTTGCTCTTTCTACCTGGTTTTAGTCTGAGTCTCAGCCAAACCTGTTCTGTCACATCTTGGTCATGAGGCCACCATCACCCAGAGGAATAAATGCCACAGAGGTAAGGCTTCTGGGATTAGAACAAGCTTGATGTCTTCTGACCATATGAGTCTCTCATTTATTCATTTGGGACCAAAATGTAGGTGGGCACGAGGGTGCAAGTTATGAGACAATGAAAAACCAAAGAAGTCGTAGAAACTCCTTTTTTAATCTTAAAAGCTATCTCTAATCCTCTTTCATCTCTTGCAAGCCATGTGTCCAAGCGGTGTCTGTCTCTGCAGACTTTTATGGACAGTATCACAGTCACCAGATGGATAGAAACAGGTGGTTACAAAAGACTCATGACGCAATTCCACCCACCACCAAACCATGCCCAGTGCACTGATGGAAAAAGTTAAGTCAGGATTGAGAGAAGGATGAAGCCGAAGCCCAGCAAGCAGAGAATTATGGAAAGCTCACAGGAATTTGGATTTTTGACATCAAGGCCTTAAAAATGAACACCTTGTTGGTACTGACAGAAAAACCTCAGGAGGGAGTTTCTGATACAGTCGAGTGGAAGCTAGTATTTGTATTGACAATACAAACTATTTTGCAATGAGTAGACTTAACCCAGTAGTTAGGAATGAGATTAGGTGAATGCTTAGAAGCTAACAACTGCATTGCAGATCCCAGCTTCCTGCATGTTGGAGACAGTCCCTGTAGCACAGGAGACCTGTCCTTGCTAAACCAAACTTGAGTTTGGAGGTTCTCCCCGAGGCAGCTTTTTATTTCTGTCCTCGTTATCTCTGGATACTCCTGGTGGGGGAATGCCCTTTGGGTGGAACATTTCACATTCTTTTAGATCAGCCTTCTGATTTTATAGGTCCATAAAGTTGAATAACTTTTTTTTTTAAAACATTTTGTCAGAGCACAAAGAAGGGGAACAGCAGGCAGAGGGAGAAGCAGACTTCCTGCTGAGCAGGGAGCATGAAGTGGGACTTGATTCCAGGGCCTTTGGATCAGGACCTGAGCCAAAGATAGACATTTGCTTGACTGAACCATGCGGGTGTCCCCATAAAGTTGCAGAACTTAGCTAAGGTCAGAGCCATACCAGATACTTGAATGCTGTGATTTGGGTATGATGTTCTTTTGTGAACAGTATCTCCCAAGCCTGTCTCCTGTGTTTCCTGCTAATGAGGCTTGAAAGCCACTTTGTATCCTCAGGCCATTGTGTCAGTCTTGAACTAAAAACATATTAGGAAATACCGTTTTCATTAACCTTGGCCTCATGTCCCAGGTAATATTGACTTACTCTGATGCTTCCTTCTGGAGACCAAGGTTGAATGATGTGTCAAAAAGCCCACTCTTCCCTTGGAGGCCATTGTGACTCAGCGTTGCTGAGTGAGTCCTTTGCTGTATTTATTGTATTTGCTGGTAGAAAGATCTCATACTAGTAGGTTGGCCGGGCCTAGATCTTGCTTTCCCAAGGATAGCCTTGGTTCATGCTCATTGTTCTGATTTATTAATGGTTCTTTACTTCATTGTCACAAGTTTCCCATTGGACAAAACATACTCCTTATACTAAGTTAAAAAAAAAAAAAAAGTTTCTACCCCCATCAAGAGAACACCAGTGCCATCCAACATAGCATGCCCCAGTACAGCTCTCTGTGGGGGACATTGAGAAAAAATGCTGCCTCAGAATGGCAGCGTAAACTTCCTCAGTGCAGACTTGTGCTCTTCCTTTAAAGCACTGTGCCCTTAAAAGCATAGTGGTGGCTAGGGAAGCACGGGCACTGCCTCGCATCTCTCCCAGATATGCCTCTGTGGCCACATGTGAACGGTGTCCCCAACGTGGTTGCTGCACAGTCCTCTGGCTGGTACAGTGAACTTTGAACACAATGTTTTATTGCTGGTTGCTATGGAAATACTACATTTATTAAGCCGTTCTGCATCTTTTTATCATTAAACAAATGCAGGTATGAGATGATTTTGATATGTTGTGTCTGGGCTGGGGGTGGTGATAATACACTTGAAATGTACATGTACCGAATCAAGTCTGCTGTAAAGAACAAAGTCCCTTACTTCTGGAAAGAAACGAGTTGGTACATTGATTCCATTCTGTGTTGATCAACTATTCATAGCTGTGTTTTCTTTTGGATCTTTTTTTACTCTGATTGATAGATTTGAACAAACTCTGAACATCATTGTTTTTGTTTTTTGTTTTTTAACCCCCTGTCTGAAACCACCGATTATCTCCTGAAACTGGCCAATTTTGGCCAAGGTGGCTGTAGGGCCAGGTTGTCCCTTCATTGCAGCCCTGAGTAACCAAGTATGTCCTTCCTGTTCCTTGCCTGCCACACACGTCACCCGCCCCTCTGTACACCTGGATATTACTGTGTGAGGTGTGAAGTTCAGTCAGCTCTGGCCTGCGGCACATGGTCCTGTAGGTAACTCGGAGCTGTGGAGCTTGTTTTTCTCACTTTGGTACATGTTTAAAAATAATATAATAATAATAATAATAATAATAAACAACCAAAAACTCAAACATAAACAAGAGAGTCCCTGTTGCAAAAGTTTTGACAGGCTGTGGTGATGTGAGCCTGATTGCCTGTATATCATAGGACCATTTTTTCCCACTTTCTGTTACTATATTACAGCTGTGGGCACTTCGGTACTTCATAAAAATATGTGCAGATTAGGCTTTGTATGAGAGGTACTAAAGCACCTTAAACTTGAATAAAGTGATCTTGAGATCTTGAGTGGAGGGCTGAAGTGCATTTTCTATTTTTTGCACTTCTAAGTAGGTTCAACATTACCCCAGATTATTCAGTGGAAGTGTGCTGGTTGCCTCCTGCTGGGCGTTCAGAGGCTGAAAGTAAGCTGTATTTTAGGGGCTGGCATTAGCTAACTCCCTCTAAGTCTTTGTTTGCCTGTCACCTCAGGACCACGCTGAGCACCCTTTTAAGTATTTTAGCAACCTGCACCTACTCGCTCTCCCACACATTCCTACCATGCTTGTTTCTTCACTTAGCACAGATTACTTTTTTTTTTTTTTTTAAGATTTGTTTTAGAAAGAGCACATGTACACAAGATTGGGAGTGGGGGAAGGGATAGGGAGTGGGGAGGGGAAGGTCCCAGGGAGAAGGAGGAACTCTGAGCAAACTCCGTACTAGGCCTGGAGCCTGAGGTGGGGCTTGACCTCACCACCCTGAGATCAGGACCTGAACTGAAATCAAAAGTCTGGTGCTTAACTGACTGCACTTTACCTTTTTTTTTTTTTTTTTTTTAAATTCAAGTCTTCACACTAGATAGTAAGTTCCACAAAGGCAGCAACTTTGTTTTGTTCACTGATTCACATGAACTGGGGAGAACCATGATGACATATAGTTTATGCTCAAAAGTAGTGAAAGAACAGTAACTTCTGATAACACATAAGGTCTCAGTTCCAGGACTAGGTAATTCTGTTAAGAACCAAATTAACCCTAAAAGCGCATATTAGGAAAGGACTCTGGGAGCCCCTTAGAGTTTACTAGGAGATCTGGAGCCTGGAAATAGGGCTTGAATCTCAGTGCTGCCACTTCACTAGGTCCTGGACAGGGGCCAATCTGTCTTCCGTTCACATGAAATTCTGACTTCCTTTTCTCTCAGCTATAGCAATAATTACATCTTAGTTCATGAATATTGAATAAGTCCTTTGCAAACCGTTAAATAGCATTATTGCCTGTTTGGAATATATTTTATCTATAATGACAATAACAGGCTAGCTGGCAGAACAATTTAGGTTTTTATTGTTTTATTGACATTCATTGACAATTACCGGATATGGCATGAGTCAAAATGAAGCCACCTATATTTAATGGCATGTCTGTAAAGACAGCTCTTAGATAATGGAAACACCACAGACAGGGTTTTGGGTTTTTTTTTTTTTTTTTTTTTTCTTTCTGTTAAACTCTCCTTGAGGATTTATTTTCTTGACAATAGTAGCTGTCACTTAACTTGCATTCATCCTCAGGACCGTGGATCTTTTTCCATAGCACGCAGTAAAACATAGACGTGGGACAGAATAGCTAGACCACTTTTCAGCTTGATCGAGCTGGAATCAATATCATGAATCTTTATTTTGTTTTATTCTCTTAAATATTTTATTATTTGACAGAGAGAGGCACAGCGAGAGAGGGAACACAAGCTGGGGAGTGGGAGAGGGAGAAGCAGGCTTCCCTCTAAGCCATGCCGGGTTCCATCCCAGGACCCTGGGATTAGGACCTGAGCTGAAGGCGGATAACTGACTGAGCCACCAAAGTGCCCAAGACCTTCCAAAGATTCATCTAAGGTATCTATCCCTCTATATTAGTCATGTTTCTCTGAAGAAACAGAACCAATAGGCTTAAATATAGAGAGATATGCATTTCTTTACAAGATATTCAAGTACTTACACAGATCCTACTTGTTCTTCATAACTTGTCCCTCAAACAAACATGAAGAGTCAAAATATTAACCATGGGTTTATCATCTGGTTTTACTCCCTTGTCTTCTCAAAGCATAAAACTAGAAATTCAGTCATTTGCAAGAATTGTATATCGGGGAACACCCAATAAGAAAACGAAAAAAAAAAAAAAAGCATTTGCAACAGTGCAGACAGAAGTTTGTGTGGCTCCGTTATTTCCTCTTAGGATGATGGAGAAGACCCTTGGCTTTTTCTGGTGAGACACAGCTGTAAGCCTTTCTCACAGGGATCCAATCCTGTTAACTACAGCCCAGAAGGACACCTGTCACATGTCCTGCAGGCAGTGCTGGCCTGTCTAGCATGTCTAGTACTCATCTGCTTTGGACCACAGCATGACATTCAGTAGAGAGAGCAGCAGGCAGAAATTATTATTATTATTATTATTTTTCCCAAAGCTTCTGAAAATGGCTGCAGGATTCTCATCAGGAAGGCTCATCTGGAAATTGAAGACTGTTCTTTGTAATGGTTGTTCTAGGCCCTTCAGGGCAAAAGACAGAAATGGCATCTCTGTGCTCCTTTCTAGGCAAGGCCTCTAGCCTTCCCCTTTGCCCAGCAGAACTGTACATGTTCCGCTCTGGGTCACCTGGGATGCCTGAGTCAGGAGAGAATGCTGGGACTTGAGAATGTCAAGTCACCCAGTCGTCTGGCCGGCTGGAACCTTGGGTTTCATCTTTTATTAGCTATTGATCTTTCTCAGCTGAAGATCTGAGTGTGCTGATTCCACTCAACCTATGACACTACTAAGATAAATATACAAACATAATATTTACCTTTTATGAACCTTTTAAAATTCCAGCGCCTTATTTAACACTTAACCACAAACTCACGGAGTCTTTGTCCACATTCTGGAACTAAACACTGCCAAAGGGTTTGTGTCTCATGGGTCTGGGTTAGGTAAGCACATTCCCCTTTCTGTGTCGTCTTTGTCTCGGTTATCTCGTCTATTAAATTACAAGTAATGCCAATTGCCGCTGACAAAGGAGTTAATGCTTCAAGCAAAATTCTTGACTCTGCTGGATAAATATTCCCTTCCTTTCTAATGTTTAATGAGGAAATCACTCAGAGATTAAAACAATTTATGCATGCTTTTATTCCTAGTAATTGACAAGAGGTGGGATTCCCATCCAGGTCTTGTGATTTCAAATACGATACATTTCCTCACATGTTCATACACAGCATGTTCATACACACGCTTCCTTCCTAACGATGTGTTAGGAGGACGAGAAAAAAATTCAAAGAACAAGGAGAAGCTACACCAAACAGCCATAAGGGAGGATGGGATGGTTTGGCCAGTGGTTCTCAAATTTAAGAATATATCAGAATCACTGAAAGGGCTGGTTAAAATACATTTTGGGGGCTTCCCCATGAGTTTCTGATTCCATAAGTCCAGAGGAGGACTAGGATTTGAATTTTTTTTTAAATTTTTAAAGATTTCATTTATATGTGTGACAGAGACAGACACAGCTAGAGAGGAAACACAAGCAGGGGGAATGGGAGAAGGAGAAGCACACGTCCCACTGGGCTGAGCAGGGAGCGCGATGCAGGACTGGATCCCAGAACCCTAGGATCATGACCTGAGCCAAAGGCACGTGCCCCAAATTTGTGTTTCTGCAAGAAGTTCCCAGGTGGTGCTGAGGTTACTGTACTGGTCTAAGGACCACACGTTGAAAACCACTGTAGTAGAAATGAAACATAAAAACATCTCTTACCTTATCTTACACACTCCCAAGCCCTTGGTAAATTAGTAAGTTGCAATATGGCTAAGCCATGCCTCCCTGAGATCCATTTCTGGATGGCTTGTTAAGTAAAGAGAGATTTCTCCTTATTATTCCAAACTTACTAATGTGAATTTCTGAGGGGTAAATAGAGAAAGCTGCATTTTAAACAAGGCTTTATGTATGTACATAGAATCTCAGGAATCTCTAGGTTAAGTGTCACGCTTGCCAAAGAATGAAAGAAATTCACAATTAGTATAATAATGTCCACAATACAGTGTATCTAGGCCCCCAAAGGAATGAAGACCAGGAGACTCATTTGGGATACTTTCTTTGTAGGACAGATTGCTTGGAGTCTCTCCAAGGAAGTTCTAAAAATTTTTATTTTGGGTTTCTTTTCATCTTCTAACCCTTTTAAAAAACTTAGATAATATTGGTGTGTGATAATCTGCTGTAATATAGGGGGTTTTGTTTGTATATCATGGAACAAAATGACTGGCCTTATATCATCCATCCTACTGAATGGGGTTAAGGGGATATGGTGTTTCCATTTCCGGTTACCCACAGCGTAAGTGGCAAGCATTTAAAAACCACTGATACCAGGGCCCCACTTCACCGTTACTCCTGGGAAGGACAGGGGAGAGTCTGAGCATCTTTACTTTTCACAAGCCCCTCAAGTGATCTCCAGTTAGGGTTGTGAGCAATTTATTGGACTGCTTTTGATGAACAACACATCGGTATCAGTTCTGGAACTAGGAAATTCTCTCCTGAATTTGCTTAATTTTTCTTCTATGTAACAGACAGAATAAGTCTTGCCAGATCCTTTTTTTCCTGGATGGAGAAGGATCCATTTCCTTCTCCAAGTCTTGCAGTGCTGCAGACCCTAAGACATATAGTTAGTGAATTTGATTTCTGCTGCAGATGAGTAGAGGCTATAAGCATGAGGCTTCTTGCACATCTTTAAGAAAATAAGCCACCTGTCTTCTGTCAGCAGTGACTTTGATGCTACTGTGATCTTTGATGAACTAACTCGCAAGGTATCCTGATCCCCAGCTCTATCACAGCTAGGGGGTCTAGGTTTCTGAAAAACTTGCCAAGTGTTTATATGTATTGAACACTTATGGCCACAAGGTGGCAGGCCAGATCCACTTAATAACTCAATGCAGTCACTCGCCGAAGGTGGAGGCTATCATTTTCCCATTTGTCACTAATAAGAGAATGTGCCACCTTACTGTAATCAAAAGCCATATAATCTTAGTATTAGACAGAAATATGAGAGGTCATCTTGTTCATTTACTGTCAACTTAAAAAAAAAATCTTTTCCCAAGGGAGGGAGATACAGTACCCATTTTTCATTGTTAATCCAACTCTGGTATCTCTTTCAGAATCCAAATAAATACTAACACTCTTATCTCAAACACATGGAAATGCTTCTGCTGAAAATAATTAACAGTCATGTATAGCTAAGAGCTCATTGGCTGAAGGAAATAGAGGCCTAATAAAAAGGAAATAATGTCACATTAATTTGTTCCCTCACTGGTTTTGTTTGAGCTACCTAAGAGGTAGGAAAAAAGTGGAAGACCAAAGAAAGATTTATAAGGGGTAAAGCAAAACGCTTTGTTTCATCTCTGATGTTTACACCTCTGAAAGTATTTGCCTCTGCAAAAGGTGAAGTTTTATTTGTAGACTATCGTGACAATTCAAGTGGGTGCCAGTTACAAATTCTTTTTTTTTTAAATTTTTTTAAAAAGATTTTATTTATTTATTTGCCAGAGAGAGAGAGAGAGAGAGAGCGAGCACAGGCAGGCAGAGTGGCAGCAGAGGCAGAGGGAGAAGCAGGCTCCCCGATGAGGAAGGAGCCCGATGTGGGACTCCATCCCAGGACGCTGGGATCATGACCTGAGCCGAAGGCAGCAGCTTAACCAACTGAGCCACCCAAGTGTCCCTATAAATTCTTTTAAATGTCTCTGGAACTGACCTTGCCCTCATTTCCCCCACCTATAGAGGGTTACAAGTTAATGAAGAATTTCCAATGCTAAGGTGACTGTCAGAAGGTGAGGCTGGGAAAGAAGAGAAAGGAAAAATAAACATTTTTGTATCTTTTTCCCCAAACGTCCTCTACACCTTGTTTGTTTAGAAATTGAGCTTTCATGTAAGGATAAAAAGACCAGAACCACATTTTGGTATTTCCTTAAAAAAGAAAAAAAAAAAAAGGCAAACAACAACAACAACAACAAAAAGAAAAAGACTTCTGAAGCCACAAACTATAAACCTAAGTAATATTCTTCATAACGTCCAAATCTAAAGAGATCTCATGCATACAGCTGTAGCCCTCTGCTTCTCTCTCCAACAGCATGCATTATACAATTGCCCTTTCATTAATTAATCTTAAACCACAGCGGTCTTGCGTCTGTTTCTGGAAATATATACTAAGCAATTTCCTGTCTCAGGACTCTCCACATGCTGGTATGTTTTGCTGAATTGCTCTCTCTCAGCTCTCTGCATGTCCCCTTCATTCTTATATTTTGTCTTAGCTTAATTATTACAATCTCTGATCACCCAATTAGTGATTGTCCTTTCCCTCTACTATTGCTCTAAAGGTCAAACTCTTTTTGCTTCATTTATAACACTGATTGGAACATGTTTTTTTTTGGTTTTGGGGTTTTTTTTTTGCCTTTAACTAGATTTTGTATTTTTTTTAAAGATTTATTTATTTATCTTACAGAGAATGAGCAGAGAGAGTGTCAAAGAAAGAGAGAGAGAGAGAAGCAGACTCTGCACTGAGCGGGGAGCCAGTGCGGGCTCAATTCCAGAACCCTAAAAATCATGACCGCAGCTGAAACCAACAGTCAGATACTTAACTGACTGAGCCACCCAGGCACCCCTGTAATTTTTTCATTAGGAATAATATAGTCTCCCTGAAGACAGAGGCCATGTCTGTTTTTCATTCATACATTGTCAAATGAATATTTAATTTGTGCCTACTAAGTGTCAGGTACTATGCTGATAAGCAAACAGTAAATATTCATTAAATAAGTAACAATATCTCTTTAGGAGGAATGCTCCCTTTTAAAATTTTCTGTATATGAATTGAGAAACAAATAGTAAGAGTTTACACTCTTGAATTTAACCTAAGTGGATAATTTTACTTGAATCTCAATGAGAAAGAAATTTAATAAATATGTCTTTTAAGTAAGATGAATATATGAAAAAGGGGAACAATTAATTGACCTAATTATTTATCTATGTAGAATACATACCACAGAACCAGATACACGATAGTCGAGAACCAAAATAATCTAGCGTACATTAGTTTAACAAATGTTAGTGATGAGTTGAAATTTATTGAAATGAGACAGAGCCAGTCCTTTCGGGGTCAAAATTAGGGGGATTTTCCAACCTTAACATATGATTATAGCGACCTTTCCCTTTCTTTACATCTGACAAAGGGTAACGATGAGTGGTTTGAAATTCACATTCGTGGTCTCTGGGCCTGAGAATTTTACCGTTCATCTCCCTGTTCAGGCGTTCATGGAACTTTGAAAGTGAGTCTTGGGCACTCCCTCATTGTTGTAAATTGTTCAGGAAGCTCAGGAACTCTGGATGCCTGACTAGGCAGATGAGTCTCTGCCAAAGATTTTCTGTTATTTTATTCCTGTAGTTTTTGCTGTAGCTTGTCACTTCACTTTTAGCATAATTGAACAAGATCCAAAAATATTTATTTAGTAGCATGTGCCTAAAATAGGCTTCTTCTGGGCCAATGACCAAGTATAGGCAGGGGAATACAGGACAGCTAACACACTCAAAGAACATCTGTTATATAGCAAGCAAGCTTGGTCTTAAACAGAGGCACCTAAATAACCAACGTCTAGGCATGTGAGTTCTAAGAGCCCTGGGGTACTATGGAGATAACTGGAGAATTCCTTTCTCTGTCCAGGCAAAAGACCCTAAGGGCATGACCTGGTCTCTGGGGTTGATACCACTTCAGCTCCCCCATTTCTTGTCCATTTGGCAGTGCCATCATGGGTTCCGATGGTGCTAACTGATCCACCATCTCCCTGTTCTTCTCCATTACTGTGATGCAACTTCTGTAATAAAGCTTTTAGTTTAATTTTGCCAATTTTAAGTGAATTAATTTGCTTCCATGAATACTGTAAGATCATATAGTCATGGAAGCAATCCACCACTGGTGTTTCTTGTGCGCCATTTATCTACCCTGGGAAGTGACCATGGAGGCTCTGATCAGCTCTGGACATGCCATTAGACACCCTGATCCAAGGCTCTGCAATGGGAAATATAGTCAGAGAGGAGTGTTTAGGTACTGAGGGGTCTGCCAGCTGGTCCAACCTCTTCTATGGAGGCCATAGCCGGTATGGTTGAGGTTATGTATGCAGGTTCCAAAGCCAGGCTGCTTGTGTTCAAATCCCAGCTCCTCCACTTACTAGCTGTAAAACTTTGGGCAAAATATACATCCTCTCAGCATTTCGGTGTGTTCCGTCTGACAAATGGGGATAACTAGGGCATCTGCTTCATAGAGTATTTGTGGGGGTTAAGTATTTTACTACATAAAGAGTGTTTGCCACTTGGAAAATATGCAATCAATATCATTTTTAATATTATGTATTCCACTTTTTTTTAAAAAAGGTTTTATTTATTTCCTTGACAGACAGAGATCACAAGTAGGCAGTGAGGCAGAGAGAAAGGAAGGGAAGCAGACTCCCTGCCAAGCAGAGAGCCTGGGGCAGGGCTCAATCCCAGGACCCTGAGATCATGACCTGAGGCGAAGGCAGAGGACCAACTCCCTGAGCCACCCAGGCACCCCTGTTTTCCACTTTTTTTTAAAATTTATTTTTTATTTATTTTCAGCATAACAGTATTCATTTTTTTTTTACCACACCCTGTTTTCCACTTTTAATTGGGTCTTTCTGCTCCATCTTTTCTTTCTTTTTTTTTTTTTTTTTCTTTTTTCATCTTTTCTTTCTTAACACCTTCTGCCTAAGGCTGAATTTCTTTGCTGAGCTTCACCACTAATTTGCTCTAGAAGAAAATTACCAAGGGTGAAGCTTCAAGGTGTTCTAGGATGCTTGTTTCTACTTTCTGAGTGTTTTTTCCCCTCACTCTTGTTGCTCAGATGCCTGTCATGATCGTGTTGTGTGCTGCGCCATTTAGCAGAGCACCCCTCAAACATGTTCTCTGTACCCAGTGACCAATGGAGAGAAATGTGTTTCTGTATTTTTTGACCTTCTGTTGTGGAAAAGAAATAACTTTTTTTTTTTTTTTCTTTTTGAGAGAGAGTGTGAGGGAGGTGATGGGTTGGGGAGGGGCAGAGACCTATAGTCTGGAAGGGTGACCATCTCACAACCTCCAGTCAAATGGAAGCAATGAGAAAATGGGAGAAAAGTGATGACTTTAATTCCTTGTTCAACTCCCCATTTTGATATCTTTTCTAGAGGGTCCTCCGTTGTATTTGCAGCTGCATTTGGAATGTCAGTGCTGTGCTGATTTTCTTTTACTAGTGTAGAATAAGTTTACAGTTTTGTTTTATGGTGACATTAACAAAATCATCCATAAATATGAACTAAAACACATTACAGAAAGTAATTTTCATTTGCCTCGACCTCATCTTTGGACAGAAACAAGAAAACACATTCAATCCCTCTTCTCACAAACCAGCAAAAATGTTATCCAGTCCACTCTCTGGTGGATAAAGAATCATTTACTCAAAATCAAATGAAGGATGTGGAACAATGTGTGAGATCTGGGCGAGGCTATTTTCCTTATCAGTGCTTGACACTGTTGAGTGACAATGTCACAGAGCGAGACATCCCCCCAGGAGAAGAGATGTGCCCTTCTGGATGCTATCACGAGCAACGTTGGTCTGTTAGGAATTCTCGTCAGAAGAGGGTTTATAAACCAGAATATGATTTCAAAATACAGTGTATCCGTGTTGATTTCAATAAACATGTGATTCACTAATCACTTACTGTAAGTATGTGCAGCTAAAATAAGGTGTCAATACCTCAGGCAAGAACGTCAAAGCGCTCCCCTGCTGCTGTGGCATCTTGCAGAAAACCACTGCTCTGGCTGAGCTGTTGGTGGGCTTCAGTTTTCTCACACTGAGGGAGCCAAACAATTGTGGCAACTAAATTACTACCCTGTGGCCAGAAGCTCCAACAATTGACTAAGCATCCGGGAAATGGTTCTGAACTCCCCAAGCAGGGAGATTTAAGGGAAAATCTGTTTCATAAAACTTTGTGGTCTATGATTTTGCTGTTAAAACTTGAGTGTTAAGAAAAAAACTAAACAAAACAAAAAAACATGCAAATGCCTGAAGAAAGATTAGGGAACATCTTCAGGACTAAAAACTAGAACTTAATTATTCAATTAGTACCTACCCCTCAGGCTCAGCAAATCACCCATTTACTTACCACTATCAGTCAGTTTATGGGGTCTCAAGCACCAGAGACCAGAAACAAAGCCACAAATAAAGATGATGGAAAAGGACAGATAACCAAGAAAGTCAATTACATTGAAGGAGCCTATGCTCTTTCAGGGGAAGTTTTAATTGCATTGATTTAATTTAAATATAACCTCCAGTGATAGTTAACGCTGACTGATGTTCCCTATGTGCCTGGCTTTGTATTAAGCATTTGCCTGCATCAGTTCTGATGATTTTTGTTATGATACAATGAGGTAGATTACTTTCGCTCTCTGTATTTTACATATGAAGACACTGAGAGTTAAACATTAACATGCTCAACTTCACTAAGCTAGTAAGTAAATTGTAAGTTCATGTGTTAGTAAATTGTAAGTTCATGTGTTTGTTGCACTCCCAGGTTGATAAGCACACAGAAAGACAATATGCATAATTACATTAAAATCCAGTTTCTTTTTGCCTCAATTATCCCAGCAATTTTGGAGCTTTCTGGTTGCACTTGGTTATATATACAAGCATATACATATTACATGTATATTGATTATTTAATCATTAGTTGCTGTTCATATGCTTGTCCATGTGCCATCTACCTGTTCTCACTGAGCCAAAATATAAATTTGGGCATATAATGAAACTTTGCCTATAACCAAAGTAGTTTTAGGCGTGTCGACACGTTTTCATTGCATGACTTATTTCCCAGTTTCTTTCTTCCCATGTGTTCTGTCCTGTAAGGAGTATATACTTACTTGAAAAAGAGTCAACTCTCCCTTTCTTTACATAGAATTTTGTGAGGCTTTTTTGACACAATACATTTCACCTTATTATCGTATTGCTGTTGAATGGGCCAAATTTGTGATTTTCTTAGAATTTATTTGACGTTAACTTTTTTTTTTTTGCCTCAATTGTACATTGCTCCCTCTTTTAATTCTCTCTGTGTGTGTGTCTACAGGCTTGTAAGGAGAAAACTCTACTGGAAAGATCCAAGTGCAAAGTTGTCACTATAGTCTGAATTGAAGATACGGTAAGGAATTTTCCATTCGTTATAGATGAATTTTATGTTTACAATGTTCCAGTAAACATAAAATTACCAAGAGGGTAAAATTATGGCAACATATGGTATCTCTTTTTTAAGAGCTCAGTCCAGCAGAAAAAGTAATAAACACACACCAGTCATAATGCGTTGTAGTAAAACGACATAGATGAGGTGGGCACGACATACAGTCATTAGAGTGTTCAAATCATCCCTCTTGCCTCAGCCTGACTACTTCATCCAGCCTGCTGTTGGAACCTGCTAGTGTAGTTTTGCAGTTCAGTTATTGTATTCTTTAACTCAGTGACTTCTGTTTGGTACTTTCTTATATTTATCTCCTTGTGTTTTACTTTTTAAAATTTATATTTTATTTTATTTTTAAAATTTTTTAATTAACATATAATGTATTATTTGTTTCAGCTGCAGGTGTGTGATTCATCAGTCTTACACAAGTCACAGTGCTCCCCATGGCACATGCCCTCCCCACTATCCATCACCAGCCACCCCATTCCTCCCACCCCCACCCCTCCAGCAACCCTCAGTTTGTTTCTTGAGATTAAGAGTCTCTTATGGTTTGGCTCCCTCTCTTACGGTTTCATCTTCTTTATTTTATTTTATTTTTTTGTTTTGTTTTGTTATGTTATGTTACGTCATGTTATGTTATGTCATGTTAGTCACCATAGAGTACACATTTGTATTTTTTTAACTTAAATTCAATTAGTTAAGGTAGAGTACATCATTAGTTTTTTATATAATGTTCAGTGATTCATTAGTTGAGTATATCACCCAGTGCCCACCATATTACATGCCCTCTTTAATCTCTTTGCAGAAATTCTCCAGTGTTCATCCATTCTTTTCCAAGTTTGGTGGGCATCTTTTTGACCATAACCTTGAAGTCTATCATTTATCACTTAGATTACTTACCTCTGTTCCATTAAGTTCTTTTCTGAAGTTTTATTTGTTCTTTTATTTGGGACATACTCTTATTTCCTCATTTGATGTGATTCTGTATTTGTTTCCATCTGTTAGGTGAAACAACTACCCTCCCGGTCTCAAAAGAGTGGTCTTGTGGAGGAGGTAAATCTTCCTGTTCAACCTTGCCCTCGCTCTTGATCGGCTCTCCAACCTTTGTGATTGTCTAAGCAGCTTGATTTAGTCTCCGCCACCCCCCGCATTTCAACTTCATTTTATTGATTTAGTCTTGATTGATCCCTGTTGTTGAGGATGTGGGTAGACCTGTCAGTGTTCCAAGGGAGGGATCTCAGTTAGCACCTAGTTTCAGGCTGATTGGAAGACAGGCCATCAGCTAATTTTGGGTTCTTTTTCAGAAGGGATTGCTCCATACGTAGCTGTAGATCTAGTGGGTCCATGGGAGGAGCTGAGCTCAGGATCTTCTTATGTCCCCAGCTTAAACTGCTCCCTGACTGCTTCAAAAATAATGTAGGAAACAATCTGTGGCTTGTCGAAAAAAGCCTTCCATGCCATCTCCTAATTTGAATTTGCCCTATAGACTTTGGATATCCCCAAAGTATATTTGCTGGTGTTTAATAAAGACTACAGTTTGTGAATTTAATATGAATATATTCTCTTTAAAGGTAAAGGTATAGAAAAACAGAAAAGAAAACTTAGAAGTGACCTATATTCTGTATACTCTGTCCTTGGCTTTTTAAATATAGTTGATTCATTAATAGAACAAAACTTTGGGTATTATGCGTAGTCATCCTGGTTGACTACTAGATTAGTTACCCCTGCTATTTCTTTAATGTTCAGATTTCATACAGTAGCTGCAATACTAAGGCTGCTCTATATTTTGGGAATTCATTGGACCTTTCTTCTCTACTCTTCCTGCAATATGGAAGGGGTCGTATTCAAATACTTATCAACTGGTATAGAAATGAATATTGGCATACCATATCATTCAGTAGACAAATTAAAAATTTATCTTCCCTTTTATTCTTCAATTATATGTTATAAATGAAAAAGGAAAGAACATTACATTTACCAAATCATTTATAGAATGTACGATTTTTTTTTAAAGATTTTATTTATTTATTTGACAGACAGAGATCACAAGTAGGCAGAGAGGCAGGCAGAGAGAGAGGAGGAATCAGGCTCCCTGCTGAGTAGAGAGACCGATGCAGGGCTGGATCCCCAGACCCTGAGATCATGACCTGAGTAAAGACAGAGGCTTTAGCCCACTGAGTCACCCAGGCGTCCCTAGAATGTACAATTTTTCTTAAAGAAAATGTTGATGTGAGTTTTTATTTTTTCTTTTCCTTCTTTTTTTTTTTTTAATTGCTTCTAGCTGTATTTCACATGTGTGAGGCTGAATTGAAATAGGGAATTGGATTGAAGTCTGTCTTCAACAGTCCATTAAATTGAGAATCATTAGCTGTTTATATTTTCCATAATAATTTTCTACATATTTCTGCTGAGCTAATAGTAACTGTGTTTGAAATTTGTTTAGCTCTTATCATACTGATATTTTAATATTTCTAATGTCATTTAAGTCATCAAACAATTTATTGAAATGCCATTTAGTCAGCTAATATTTTTTTAAAAACTTATCTGAGTCGGTTTGCAAACTTCATTTTGTCCTATTTCATAGCTAAATTAATTCAAAAACTAAAATGTTTATTCTATTTTTCAAAATTGTCATCAAAAACACAATTTTTATATAATTTTATTAGATAGTTTAATAGATTTATACATGGTAGACTTAACATTGTATTTTGCTTCTTTAAAATTTATCATGTTTATTTTTATATTTTGCTTCATTTTCATATTTTCCTCCTATTTCAACTTCATTTCTATTTCAATAAGCCTAAGATATATAGTTTTTCTCTGAAATTGGGATACCTCTTTTTTTTCCTTTTTATTAACATATAATGTATTATTTGTCTCAGGGGTATGGGTCTGTGACTCATCAATCTTACACAATTCAAAGTGCTCACCATAGCACATACCCTCCCCAATGTCTATCACCCAGCCACCCCATCCCTCCCACCCCCCTCCACTCCAGCAACCCTCAGTTTGTTTCCTGAGTGAAATCAAAATACCTCTTAAAATATCTGGAGTCTTATAATCACTGTGGGTCAGAAGAAATGGGTTCTCTCTTTGTAATTGTGTGCACATAACTTGACCTTCATCATTGCTAGTGATAGTGCCCTTACTTCAAATAAGTTATATACATTGGTTGTCCTGTATATTTTTGTCAACAGACTGCTTAAGCACCATTCAAGAATGGACTGGAAGAGATTATGCTGAGTGAAATCAGTCAAGCAGAGAGAGTCAATTATCATATGGTTTCACTCATTTGTGGAGCATAACCAATAGCATGGAGGACAAGGGGCGTTAGAGAGTAGTAGGGAATTTGGGTAAATTGGAAGGGGAGGTGAACCATGAGAGACTATGGACTCTGAAAAACAGTCTGAGGGGTTCGAAGTGGCGGGGGGGTGGGAGGTTGGGGTACCAGGTGGTGGGTATTATAGAGGGCACAGCTTGCATGGAGCACTGGGTGTGGTGAAAAAATAATGAATACTGTTTTTCTGAAAATAAATAAATTGGGAAAAAAATTAAAAAAAAAGAATGGAATATAAAACCTCTATTTTTTTCTATGAAATTTTTACAGACAACTTTGACAAAATTTTCACAGATCAAGTAATTATTAGCATAAAGCCTGAATAATGAGTGTCAAGAGCTAGGAAGAAAATCTTTACAGACAGTAGAGGGCACTCTTTTAAGAAATGCTGTAAGATTCTTGTTTTTAGGAGCACAGAGGTCAAAATTCTGTTGAGAACAATTCTGATGACAATAAATACATTCCATCTACTTTACTGACAGTAATCAACTATTTTAAGATTTTATTTTATATATGTTTTATTTTTGAAATGAATTATGATATTTAAATATATTTTATTTAAGATAAAAATTTATTTGAGACATGAACTTTAATAGAACACTGTTATTATTATGTTACAATAGAAAGCTTTTTAACACTTTCATACTTGAAAACACTAATTTTGAATTCCATTTGCATCACTAACTATCAGGTATAAATTCACACATAGTAAGACATACATGACTGAGAATGTATACTCTATTATCCTTGCCATAAAGTAAGCATATCTTTAAGCATGAGACTATTACCATCACCAAAGCAGTGGAGAAAGTTCTAAATTGGGCATAAAGAGGGAGAAATTGGAGCTGGTAACATTTCTTATATTGGACAACTGAGGCAATTCTTGATGCCAAATCCTGAGGCCTTACTATATAAAATGTTCCCAGAAAGAAAAAAAAAATGTAGTAAAACTTATGCAAAAGGAAAAAAAGGTATTGAATTAAACAAAGGACAGTAACAATAGTTCATGTTATTTCATTAATACCTAGAAGAACCCTTTGATCAAGGTACTCTTTTTCTCTTCTTTTTACCAATATGGAAATATTGAATTAGTGAGGTCAGCTGGACCAAAATTATACAGGTTTGAATGCACAAATGGAATTAATAGTTTGCCTTCTCTGATAACAAAGTTGTCCTCTTAATCACAACATCAAAACACTTCCAAGAAAGTTAAAGAGAGAGCTTGGAACCAGCATAGAAAATTTAAAAAAAAATTCTTTTATTTATTGATAAGCAATAGTGAAAAAACTTGAAAATGGATAAAATCATTTCACACTTGATTTTCTACAAAGAGCAAATGATGAGTCTCATCCCACATGTATCACTGATCCGTGGTAAGTGGGTGTCTTGACTGTGGGATGTGACAGTGCCTTTCACCCAGGAAAGGCCATTTACTTTGAACTCTGCTGGGCAGAGGCGTGGGGTGGTTATAATGGTGGTTAGAATGACCTCCTTGACTCAATGATTTTGTGGTTTCATCTGAACTCAGAAGAGCTGCCGCTGCTCTGTCTTTTTGGCTCTCAACTCTTCGGAAATTAAGAGGGTGTCAGTCTTCATGTTTTGTAAAAGCCAACTTTTGGCATCCTTACTGTATAGACCTTGTCCGTCATGCTCAGGTTCCCTGGGGTTTAAACTTCCACTCTGAGTCTTAGTCTATTTCTGTGCCGGTGAATTGGACTGTCAGCCTAGAAGGCATCATCCCCATCTCCTCAAGCTCTCTTCTCGAGGCTGTGTCGAGTTTCCAGGTGTGATAACTTTCTGCTTTCTGTTTTAGATGGTCTTATTCTGGTCCCTCTGAATGGTGCTGATAGCTAATAAAAGGTGAGCAAAGGCAAAAGCACTACTTGTTTTTTTGGCTCCCAAATTTTAACATATTAAAAATCACTCAAAGCCCCTCTTATAATCTCTACGTTTCCTATTGAAGAGCCTATCCTGGGTTTGCTCATAGATGAAGAGAAAGCCAGAGGCATCTTCTCTCATTTTGCATTGTCCCAAACTTTCCTACTTAACCTAGATAAGGCTTGGCTAGTAATTTATCAGTTAACTTTTAAAACCGTCACCTTTAATTCACATTTGCTACAACCCCTGATTATTCATCCATTATTTGTTGAAACAAGTCAGTAGGAAGCGGCTTCAAAATCAGATAATACTCTTAGAATGAGTATTTAGATAATAATGTAAGGTGTCTTGGGTCTGTAAAGCTAAACAAGATCTACACCAGAAGAAAGTTTTAGGCATTTAAGACCATATTAATGACTCTGCACCTAACATTCCAACGTGTGTGGTCTCCCCTCCCCCATACAACCAATCAGTTCTCAGACGCCAGCTGTTGTTTTCTGTGCTTGGTTCTTTATTCTTCCATCCTCTTCTTTTAGTGTGTAAATGGTGTCATTCTGAATTTAGCATTGTTTCTTGTGGTCACTCTTAAACAGAATGATAACAACACAAACAATGGCGTTAAAGTGATAATGACCACCCACATTCAGGCTTGCACACCTCAGTTCTGGGTCTCTTCTCCTTTAAGTTTTATCTTCTGTTCCTTGGCCAGGTGCACTGCTTTGATTCCTAGTGTATTTTTCAGTTGCTTCTTGTTCTTTTAATCAGAGCCCTGCGTGTGGTGCATAAACAATGAATCTTGGAACACTGAAAAAATAAAAGAAAGTTAACAAAAAACATAAAACAGAAATTCTGTTCCCTTCACCTCATCCTCATAAGACCTGTGTAGGTATTAAATATTTCAAGCAGCAATGACTCTGCAATCGCCAAGTATTCTCTACTGTACAGTATGATTTGTCAGCCATCCATGTTGGACACACTGTATTGAACTCACTGAGTGTATTGAACTAATGCATAATGTCTGAAGAATGATAGGTTGATTGATTCCAAATAATTGGTCTGTAATTCTCCTTTATGGTGGAGTCCTTCTCTGGTTTGGGGATCAAGGTAATGCTGGCCTCATACAATGAGTATGGAAGTCTTCTTCCCAACATTTTCAGAAGAATAGGTATTAGTTCTTCTTTAAAAGTTTGGTAGGGGGCACCTGGGTGGCTCTGTCATTGTCTGCCTTTGGCTCAGGTCATGATCCCCGGAGTCCCACATCAGGCTCCTGGCTCAGGGGGAAATGTGCTTCTCCCTCTCCCACTTCCCCTGTTTCTATTCGCTCTCCCCCTATTGCTCTCTCCCTGTCAAATAAATAAATAAAATCTTTATATATATATTTGGTAGAATTCCCCTGGGAAGCCATCTAGCCCTGGATTCTTGTTTGTTGGGAGATTTTTTGATTACTGCTTCAATTTCCTTGCTGGTTATAGTCTGTTCAGGTGTTCAGGTTTTCTATTTCTTCCTGTTTCAGTTTTGGTAGTTTATATGTCTCTAGGAACGCATCTATTTCTTCTAGATTGCCCAATTTGTTGGCATATTGTTGCTTATAATATGTTCTTATAATTGTTTGTATTTCTTCGGCGTTGGTTGTGATCTCTCCTCTTTCATTCATGGTTTTATTTATTTGGGTCCTTTCTCTTTTCTTTTTGATAAGTCTGGGCAGGGCTTTATCAATCTTACTGAAATATTTGCAAACCACAATCTGGCAAGGAGTTAATACCCAAAATGTATAAAGAACTCCTACAACTCAGTAGCAGAAAAATATTCCAAATTAAAAGTGGGCAAGGCATCTTGAGATTTCATGTGAGTTTTAGGATAGTTTTTTTCTATTTTTTACCAAAAACAAAAAACAAAAAACAAAAAACCTAAAAAACAAAAAACAACTCACTCATGCAAAGTAAGCCACAGATTCAATACAATCTCTATAAATTCAGAATGAGTTGTTAAGTGTTAAGTTTTCTTATCCATAAACATAAACAAGATACCTTTCCAATTATTTGTCTTTGTTTCAGCGATGTTTTATAATTCTCTATATATAAATCTTTTACCTCCTTGCTTATGTTTATTCCTAAGTATCTTATTCTTTTTGTTTTCATTGGCAAATATGACTTCTTTCTTAATTTCTGTTACAGATTATTCATTGCTAGTATACAGAAACACATCCCAATTTGTGTTTTGAGTTTGTATTATGCAATTTGTTAAGTTTCTTTATTAGTTCTTACAGTTTGTGTGTGTGTTGTGTGTGTGTAGGGGGTGGAAGATCTTTGGTTTTCTCTATATAAGATCATGCCATCTATTATATCTTTTTTTCCAGTGACCTTTTTTTTTTTTTATGCCTTCTCCCTCTCCCCTTCTTTCTCCTTAATTGCTTGAGCTAGAACTTCCCCATACTATGGTAAATAGAAGTAGCAAAATGGGCATCTTTCTCTTGTTTTGAGTCTTAAAGAAAAAGCTTTGAGTTTATTAGCTGTAGGCTTTTCATATATGAATTTTCATGTATTTCCTTCTATTTCTAATTTGTCAACTTCTTCATCATGAAGGGATGTAGAATTTTGTCAAATGATTTTTTTCTGCATAAATTGAGATGATCATGTGTTTTTTTTTCTCCCTTCAGTCGTTACTTTGATGTATTATGTTAATTGATTTTCATATGTAGACCCATTCTTGCTTTCCATGAATAAATCTTACATGGGCAATGGTGTATAATCTTTTTAATATACCACTGAATTTGGTTTGCTAGTATTTCTTTTTTTATATATATATATATTTTTGAAGATTTTTTTATTTATTTCTTTGACAGAGACAGATCAGAAGTAGGCAGAGAGAAAGGCAGAGAGAGGAGGAAGCAGGTTCCCTGCTGAGCAGAGAGCCCGATGCAGGACTCGATCCCAGGACCCTGAGATCATGATCTGAGCTGAAAGCAGAGGCTTTAACCCACTGAGCCACCCAGGCGCCCTGGTTTGCTAGTATTTCTTGAGGGTTTGTGATGTTTAATTTTATGTGCCAACTTGATTGGGCCTTGGCGTACCAGATTAAACATTATTTCTGGGTATATCTGGGAAGGTGAATTTCTGGGTGAGTTTAGCATATGAATCTGTGATCTCTGTAAAGTAGATTTCCTTCCAAATTGTGGATGGTTATCATCCTGTCTCATGAGGTCCTGGTTAGAACAAAGAGTGGGAAAAGAAAGGATTCATTCCTCCCCTGCCTGCCTGTTTGAGATGGAACATTGGTCTTCTTTTGGCCTTAGCCTGAGATTTACATTATTGGCTCATCTTGTGTCTATGTTTTCATACTTAGGTTAGAACTACAGCCACTGTCTCCCCTGGGTCTCCAGCTTGGAGATGAAGATCGTGACTAGATCTTAGATGGATCTCACTTCTCCAGCTTGCAGGTTTCAGGTTCTCTGATTGTGTAAACCAACTCCCATCCTACTGGTTCTATCCTACTTTGTGATAGAACTATCCTATTATGTTTTTCTGGAGAACACTGACTAATACAGATTCTGGTAGCAAGTGTGGTTCTAGAGGAACAGGATTTTAAGGACGAGTTTTTCTGAATTGGTTTTGGGGTTACTAGATTTGGTTCTGTAAACTGATTCAGTTTAAAGATGCCTGGATAGTATTTTTAGTAATAAGGAGAGTACTGATAGTCCATGGCCAGGTGATAGAGATATGCAAAATATCTGCATTGGGTATTTCTAAACAATGACTTACAAAAATCAAGGTGCTAAGTAACTCTGTACATGATACTTTCAAGCACTTTGGGAAACTGTTGATTATAATGATGTTGACTGGTTGCTCCTAATGTCACTGGCCAAAGTGATAAAGGAAAAAGATAAACCCAGGAGGTTCAAATTTTGAGCTCAATATCCGGGTTGCCACTCCCACCAGACCAAGGCCATGCTCTATCAGGGAGACTATGGAACAATGGCAAGCACAAATGCCACAAAATGTCCTACTGTCTTGAATGTGGCTTTTTTCTTTTAATTGGACATTCTGAAGGTCTTTGACTATTTCCTAGAGCACTTATACAGTAATTTTAGCTAGTCTTTAATCATCACTTTCAATATTTTCTATGGGGGAAACAAGGGCCTAGAATGTCCTAGTCTGCCTTTTTGTTGACATCACTCCAACTCCTCCAGTTTTTTGTGATGTATGTATATGTATGTATATATATATATAATGTACACATATGTATCTGTGTATATAGATGACTTGGTGAATCTAGCTCAGGTCAGATGATCCCTGCCGCTCTCATTCCCTCTATAAATATATGAATCTGAAGGAAATCAGAAGTCCTTTCCTGTTGTGCAATCATGGTGCATTCAGTTATGCTCAGTCCAAGTACATCTTTCTTTGGTCTGACCAAAGGCTGTGACACCATGTGTTATCATTTTTTTCCATCATGGGACATAAACTACTCTTTTCCAAAATAATGGCCTTTTGGGAGTGGAGCAAATTCTGTCCAGCAATTTTGGGGTGAGAGGCATCTTCTTTTGAGGGAACAAAGGTGAGGCATTCAGCCTAAATAGGATAGTCAGTGATAAAATGATAACAGCAATTATGTATGGGGACTACATAATCCTGGTTCAGAAGATCTATTGAAAATAGAAATTAAGATAATAAGAATGCTTCAAATCTCAGCCATTGAAACTGTTGGAAGAATCAATTGCTACCAGTTCCACATAGAGACAAACTACTCTTTAGAAAACAGTTATGTCTCAAGGGGAGGAAATACTGCAAAACAGCCTGAGGCAGAGCTCAGTCTCATGACCCTGAGATCATGACCTGAGCCAAAATCAAGAGTCAGCGTTAAACTGACTGAGCCACAGTACATTGCCTCAACTTGCAATGTACTGTATTTTTACACAATTTTAAACCATAGACATTAAATATTACGGTTTTATATAATCACTGTTTCAAATTATACCCACATTTACCTATTTCATTGCCCTTTATGCTGAATCTTTGAGGTTTCATTTGGAATAATTGTCTTATACATAAAGAACACATTATAGTTTATATTCTTAGTGCAGACCCAAGGTCATAAATTCTTCTTTCTCTGTCTTTAATTACCTTTATTTCATCTATGAAATATGATTATGTACCCATATGATTCTTATATTTTTAGGATATTTCCTCTGGAAATAGAATTTTAGCATGACACTTGTCTTCCAATAAGCATGTGGCTTTCATGTTATTTATTTATTATTTTTAAAAAATTTATTTATTTGAGAGAAAGAGAGAAGGAGTGTGGAGGAGGGGCAGAGAGAAAGAGAGAAGCAGATTTCTTGCTGAGAAGGGAGCCCAACATTGGCCTTGATTCCGGGACCCTGGGATCATGACCTGAGCTGAATGCAGATGCTTAACCAACTGAGCCACACTTGCACCATCTTTGCCTTTAAAAGTTGGCCCCCAGTTGCTCATTTGAAGGTAAATTCTATTTTTCTCTGACTGCTTTTCAACCTTTTCCTGTCTTTGATTTTCAGCAATTTACCCACTTTGTTCACCTTTCTGGGGTTCATAAGACTTTGTTGATAATGTAATTTAATGTCTTCTGTCAGTTCTGGGATATTCACAGACATTCTCTTTTACTCCAAGTTAGAGGTAAACTGATCTACAAAAGCGAATTTTGAGATAATAGACCTTTAGGAGACATTACCTTAGCAAACTCACTACTCTCTATATACATTTTTATGTTTTTCTTGAGGAAGTTCACTGATGTTTGTAATATACAACTTCAGTTTAAAGCATAATGTGTAGCCTCAGTAAGGAAGAGTGTTTTAATTATAGACATGCCTTCCCAAGAGCACCATGTAGAAATCGTCAGCATATATGCCACAGATTTACCATCACGGGTATAGACTGAAGTCTTTATTAAAGACAGTAACAGAACCTGAATACAGTGCAAAAGAAGCAACAATATAAAGCAACAGCCACGTATTGGAAGAGAACTAAAAATAACAGAGGTCTATATTCTTCAGGCCTGCTAGAGTCTACTAGGGGAAAAATCCCTTTTATTAATTTTTTTTCATATTCCAAGGAATAATTAGTATAAAAATGTCATTGCTCATGAACAACCATTATGATATTTGATTCTTGAGTTCTTTTTCTTATTTGTTCCTTTCTGAAAGATACATCCAAAGGAGAAAAATGTAAATCTGCTTGTAGAAGCAGATGTGACTATTTCCAACAAAAACAAAATTCTTACTACTTGGTTTAAACTACTTGGTTTAATACTTGTTCTGGGGTTAACATAGTGTAATGATTTGGCTAATGATGATCTCTAGAGTAAGATTATCATGGCTTAAATTTTGTTTCTAATTCTTACTAGCTACATAATCTTGGAAAAGTTTCTCATCCTCACTGGGCTTCAGTTTCTTTATTAATATGACAATAGTAATGATATATCATAGGATTATTGGGACAGTATCTGCTTTAATATACATAATCAATCAAGTATTACTAGGAATATTAGAAGCAATCCATAAACATTAGCTATTTTTTAGTTGTAATAATGACCAGACTCCCTTTAGGTTATATGCCTTATGTGATTTCTGTTCCCCCCATTTATTTACTAAGATCTGAAATTTTTATATTAGTATATATAAAAGTATATATGCAAATATATTTAAATTTTAAATTTAAATATTTTAAAATTTTAAATCACACAAACATTTTAAGTCCATTTCTTAACATTTTCAGTTTGAGATCTCTGCTTATAATATGTTGAGCTGAGCATGCTTGAAAGCACACAACATATTAAAAAATCTATTTATTACTATCTTCTATATAAGAAAATATGGAAATGAATATCATGCCATACACTTCCAATTCTTCTTTGCCCTTTTCTTGATAAGACTGGAGCTCAGTACTTCAGAACAATTTCCTTGTTGCCAAGATTTTATTTTTCAGCAGAAATAAAATGTCAATTTTCTTCACAGAAAGACCAATTCCCTTGAAAAACAAAAAGTGCATGCATGAGGAAAACTTTGTCACCATGTTTGTTCAATGTACTATAATTTTTGCATTATTATTTTCAATTATGCTCCCTAATTTCAAGAGTTATCTGAGACTTTTTTTTTCCTGACAACTATGCCATGGTCATCTAACTTTGATGTTGTATTTATTAATTGCATATATACATCTGGATTTAAACAGTTTATATGTGATACCAAGATTCCCATTGCGATCCAATACATACCTCTGCTTTGCTATATTATTTTGCAGTACGTACTGAGATTTTGCTTAAGGGTTTCCTCTGTCATCAGAATCCCTTCTAGACAATGAACTGAAATTCATAAAATTTGCAAAGGAAATTATATTTTAAGATTATTATCATTTTCAAACAGTGTTGCAAATAAAATAGAAATCTAGCATTTCTTCAATCCACTTATCCATTCATTTCTTATTATTAACTGAGGAATGAATTATAAATTATCATTGGCAAGTAGCTGATCTTAAAGTATGAACTTTTCCTTATGGCACATACTTACGGGTTAACGACTGGTGCTTCAATAATTGTAAGTTTCTACACCTGATTGATGCCATTCTAAGCAGTTAGTAAACCTGGACAGTCAGGACATAATGACCTAAGCTGTATTTGAAGCAAACACCTTTCACATAGCCCACATCCAGTCAGCCACAAAGTACTATTTATTCTATCACTACATTGCTTCATGTACCTGTTCCCTTCTTCACAGTACCATAATCTTTTTCCTATTCAGATTTTCATTATTTTTGTATTGAGCTATTGTAATACTCTACACTGTTTCTATCTCTACTTCTAGTGCTTCCTTGTCACCATTTTCTTCAAAATGTCCATAGAGTTAACATCTCCCATGCACAGCTTGAATTCTGCTACCCTTTCTTTCTTTTTTTTTTTTTTTTAAAGATTTTTATTTATTTATTTATTTGACAGAGAGATAGTACAAGTAAAGTGAGCAGCAGTCGGAGGGAGAGAGAGAAGCAGGCTCTCTGCTGAGCAGGGAATGCGGGGCTTGATCCCAGGGCCCTGGAATCATGACCTGAGCTGAAGGCAGTCGCTTAACCCACTGAGCCACCCAGGTGCCCCTCCGCTACCTTTTCAACCATCTGCAGAGACTATCAATTGTTTAAATGCTAAAATTCAAACTCACTAAAATGAAAAGTTTACAAAATTGTTATCATTTTTCTTCACAGCTCCATGTCAAACTATCTTCAAATATGAAACTTTTCACCGGCATTATTTCACATTGATGTGCTTTGTTTTATTTTGAAGGATCTGGCATTGCAGATGGCATGACTTGAATTAAAAATAATAATAATAATGATGAGTGAATGGAATGTTCCTACCTTAAATGTATTTTAGTCTGAATGGCTTATGGTTACATCTATCAGATTTTGGAGACTTCACACAAATTATAGAGAGTATCTTCCTGCATGCTCACCTTACCCAAATTTGATTCCGGTTCAGTTACAAAAACATGAAACTTGCTGGACATGAGGCTTCAACTTAGTCACGTGCATTATCATATCGCCATGACTTTACGTTCTCTGGACCATATTATTCCAGCTTCAGTCCTAAATGCATTTCCGGACACGTGGGAATTAATGTAATAAATATCGCGGGTCATTCCCTCATCAGACCACTTAGAGTATTAAAGCTGAGTATTTTTCCTATGCCAGTTCAATGGATAAAGAAGAAAGTATTATCATCAACTTTCCATTCCCTCAAACTTGAACTTGTTTCCTAAACTGAACTATTACATATTTTACACATATTCTCTTGTGAAGGATGCTGCTAGTCACTAATGTGATGTTAGTTGAATACAGACCTACTTTTCTTTCTTGTTTAAAGTGAGAAGCCAAATAATTAAGCTAAATCTTATCAATTGAATAAGCAAGCCATACTTAACTAAATTTTCCACCAAGTACATTCTTGTTTGTTTACAAATTTGTCCCTCCATTTCTGCCATATGTTTATTCATGCGTGGTTCATTTATATACTAAAGCCCAAGTATCCTGGAAGATTTTCCTTCTGATTGGTAATTCACTGATAAGATTAGCTATTTGACACAGGGAAATACTTCTGCTAGTGCAACTGCTTCTCTCTTCTCTCTCGCTTATTAAGCCAAAGTTAACTAAAGTAAAACAGAAGAAAAAGCTGTGTTTATTACGATATTTCACATATTCATTTTTTATTTCATTCACAAGTTAGTATTCCATTCCTAAATTACGTTGGTGTTTTCAACAGGATATGCTAATCAAAATAGTATGTGCAATTACTACAAAGCACAGCTTGGTCCTCAGAATAAAATAGTCTTCTTTAAAACAGGCTTTAAAAGTACTCAGGTGGTGGGTATTAGAGAGGGCACGGATTGTGTGGAGCACTGGGTGTGGTGCAAAAACAATGAATACTGTTATGCTGAAAAAATAAATAATTTTTTAAAAAAAAGTACATATCTTAGATGAGTACCCATCAGAACTCTAGTTATACCTTATTTTTATATTTACTACCCTATGCCCGTCATACCCATATACAACTTCTTCATTTCTAGAATATAGAGTTTTTCTTTTTGAATTATTTTCTCTTTTATACAAGTAATACATGAATTTATTTTATTTTACAAAAAAATGTGAGAAACTGTATACACTGCAAGGAGTAGAAATGAGTCCCTTTCAGATTCCCTACAATACCACTTAATGAAGTAAGACAATTACTGTAAATAGCTTTATACATATTGGTCTGATTGTTTTCAAATTGTTTACATGTCTACTTTTTAATATTTCCATCTTCCATATTAATAGGCTGTTGCTTGCTTTCATAGTAATAATTGTTTCCATATTAATGGATCATTGTATGTCTTCCTGATTTCTTTGTGTGAACTTATATAGCTATATTGTTTGTATGTATGCATGTATACTTCATCCTTATTTTTTTCAAAATAAGCTTGATAATTTCATACATCAAATGTATATGAGGAAAAAAAATGTGTACAGGAGGGTTTACTGTCCATATATTAACCCAAACCTATTGTTAAATATCTGTCATTTTGAAGAGCCTACTGTGTTATATACTAAATATATATATATGCCACAGGTATGAGCATGCATATGATTTTATCATTAGGTTGTTTTCTCTTATTTTGATATATTTATTTTATACCAGAACTATAATGTTACTTACAGCTTAATAGCTTTATAGACTATTTTGATAACTAATAAAGCTAGACCCCTACCTTTCTTGTCAATATATTTCAATCTGTATTGTGTTAATCTTATACACTTTTACTTCTATGTATAATATTAATTAATTTATTTATCATGATAATATATTTACATTGGAATCAATAAATCTTAGATGAATTTAGAAGAGTATTATCATTTTCACACTATTAATCTTCCTACCAAGGAACATTTAATAGTTACTCAATTCATTAATGCCCTTCTTTATGCCTTTTAGCATTATAATCTCATATATTTATTAGTATAAGTATTATAATCCCATATACCTTATTAGATATATGAATTTATTTAATCAACTGTTTATTTATTTGATCAAATTTATTTATTAAATTAAATATATATTAAATAGATATTTAACATATATCAATTAATTAAAATAAATAAGAAATAAATTAATTAAATCAAAATTTGCTTATTTATTTAATCAAGTGTTCACTAAGTACACTAAAAACTTTAAGTTCACTAAGCATTAATATAATATTCAAACGCAAAGGATAAAATGGACTTTATAACCCATGTTAAGGATTTTTAGATTATATTGAATTTAGACTATTAAGAAGCTAATAGTAAAAGTATGGTGAGTTTATAAAATTTATATTTTGAGGAGGTTACTCTGGAAATTGATTAGAAGTCATGAGTGAATGTAGTTAGATCACTTGGCGGCTTACAGAGTAGAAAGAGAGAGGAAGGGAGAAAGAAAGACAGGGAGGGAGAAGTTAAGGAAGGAAGAGATAGTCTTGGATTAGATGGGTAGTAATGCAAATGTAGAGAAGTGTATTAATTCACAACTTTGAGATAATTCGTGGCAGTTAGAAACAGAGAATATGACTCCTAGGTTCTTTTCACTAGACATCAAGCACCAAGAAAGACAGTAGTATTAAAATATCTGATTTTTTCCTTGATGTTGGTAAGGATCCAGGTTGGGAAGATAGTCTGTTTGGAAATATAGTGTGTGGTCATTTTTAAAGATATCCCAGTAGAAATCTTAGTAAGGGACTTAAAATCAGGACCTAGATATCAGACCTTAGTTCTTCCTTGTATATCGTAAGACTAATTAACCTTATCTAGCTTCCTTATTGAGGTGTTCTTTTATTCTGATATTTTTCAATAGGTTTTTTGTACTATCTGGGTAAGAATGCACATCATCTGCAGATAATTTCAGTATTTACTTTGTAATATTTATATTGTATCTAAATAGTTCCTTCTGTATTTTGCTTTTCTTTTGCCAGGACTTCAAAGAAATGTTGAAGGATAGTAGTTCTATCAGTCATCCTTATCTTCCTGATTCTATTGAAAATGAGTCTAAATTTATACTATAAAAGATACTATTTATCTTATGAATCAAATTAAATACATTTCCTTCTACTTGTAGGTATTTCTTTCTCCTCAATATGACAAATTTCTTGATAAATGTACAAACTCATCCCTGATTTCAACCAGAATTTGGTTATCACATAGTATCTTTTTAGTGGATTATGTTAGCTCTTGTATGTAGGATTTTTTACATCAGTGTTTGTCAGGGGCATTGTCCTAAAATATTTTCCTGTGAATGGAGATAACTTGGAATAGTGCTATGCTTCTCTTCCTGACCTGGGCGGGGACACTTTTCTTTTTTGTTAGTTTATAACCAGTTTATCTAGGAGTCAGATTAGTTATTAAGATATTTTCAAATTCGCCCTTTAAAAGTTATCAGTCTGGTATAAACTTGGAGGTACATCACTGATTATTTATCTACAGAATATAGAATATTAGCACTATTCCAAGTTATCTATAGAATATAGTCACTTTATTCAATTTTTCTACATTATCTTGAACCTATTTATCATGTGTCTTTGCAGGAAATCATACATTTAAACAAGTTTTTCATGTTTATTATAAAAAATTATATATTCTGCTTTATTCTGAAACAATTCACTTTGAGATTGTAATTGTTTTAGATGTAATTATGCTTTTTAAATAAATTTCTTTGCTATGTGTTTTGAGTTGCTCTTTTCTCTGACTTATAAATCTTATTTATCTTGTTTTCTACATTTGATGAAAATTTTCATATTTCTGGCCTGCTAATATTACTGTTTATAGATTTATTCTTTTAAAAGCTAACGATTTTTTATAATGTAATGACATATTGAGTTTGAGCAATGTGTAGTCTCTACCCATTATCCTGATCATTTTGCTTTATTTTTTTGATGAATACCTACTCACCATCTTTTCTTTCCTCTGTTAACTTCTCTTTTCCAAGTTATTTGATTTGATACCCCCATAGTTCATTTTAAACTCCCCTGACCTATAAATTCTATAACTGTTTTCACTTTTTATTATATCTCACAGTTGGTGAATCTAATATCATTATGATATTACAAAATATAGAATGCTACTAGTATTTTCCACTTTTATTAAAATACCCAACTATTCACTGACATCTTTGATAAGATCACTTGGGCGTTTGCTATTGATAATTCAACAAACCACTGAATTGATAAAATACTCATATAATCAAAATATATAATGTAAGAAAATATCTTCAGGAAATTCTTGCAATCAATTTAAAGGCCTTTAAAACTATATTCTAGTAATTCAAAACAAATTAATGAAATAGCTCTAAAAAATGCTTACCCTTAGCTGTCATAACCGCAGCTAGTCCCAGAAAAATAAGATAAAGGCCGGCAAATATTATTGCAGCAAGGCACCATGGAGACTCTGTCCAAAGAGAGAGGAATGAGGTACTATGATGATCGATGGAAACAAGATTCTGCAGTTGGGATTAGAAAGAATTTTAGACAAGAATACTCAACTCACTGGAATTGAACTGAAAGCTAAGCTTATGAGAGCACCAAGTTGTGGAAAATAAACCCCAACCCGAGAGGGGGAACTCTCAAAATTATTTTGCAAATTTGGAAACAGTCAGAGAATATATGAACATTTTTATGTAGGAATGGGCTATGGACTAACAATTTGACCTACTAAAGAAGTCTTTTGCAAACTACAAATGAATACTTCAGAAATCCTACTAAGAATTTTTAAAAATAGGCTTCTTTCTTTTTATAGTAGATCTAGATTAAGAATAAAAGTCTTGCATTAGCTATTGGTCTAGACTAATATTCTGTGACAGTTTTGATAAAAGTCCATTTATCATGAGATATCTCACAAGCTTCATTTTTTTATAGAAATACTATAAAAGGACACTTTGCAAAACTAAAATATCAAACTGATTAGGTATATATGAAACTTTTTTTTAAATTATTATTCTCTGGCTGTGGTACATTATTCTAAGCCATGTGGCCATCAATGGTTCATTGTCGTTAAATGGTTCATTTAAAAAGTGTTGATATGGGAAATGAACTCTACTTCAGAGGTTTGTCTAAAAATACTTGTTTTTATAATGGGTCATTAAAATATTCAAGCAAAAAAGGAGAATCTAGAATTTTAAATGTTTTTTACCGTTTATCTTCAAATTCTTAGTTCTTTTTCTCTTAATATTTGAAGAGCTACGAACTTTGACTTCTGAGTACATTACATTTTCGTCACAAAACTCTAGAAAATATGTAAGAAAAATTTATAACCACTATATATAATTAATATATGTATGTGTATATACAATATCTGATACATAGACATACAATGGAAAAGCACGCTAAAAATTATGAACAAAAATTACCCCATTTTATTCTTATGAGAAAGTATTAAAATTTGCTCAATCATGTAGCTGCTTTGTGAAATATCACAATTCTTTTTCTTTTTTAATTCTTAGTTTCTTTATAAAATAAAGGTAACAGTATTGATTCATAGATTTATTGTGGATATTAACTAAACGTATATAAAGTCAATAGTATAGTGTTTGAAACAATCATATACAAAGGTATATGATGAAAAAAATCATGTAATGAGTCTTATTATTATAGAAGTACTAATAGGAGCAGTGTAGAATAGTAATTGTAAGAATATAATGGGGAGTAACATTAAGAGTAAGACTGGTTGCAGAAGCAAGAGTAGAAATATAAAACTTAATCTAAATGTCTATCTTGCCCCTTCCTATAGTTGAATTTAATCTGAATTAAAAGAGCATGAAAAAATTCATCTCATTCTCATTAGGTAGATAAATTCTCTTTGCAATATATTGCACGTACTCCTTCGTACAAGTGAAGTAGAACTCAGCCACCAAGTCAGTAACTTTTTTCTGAATGATGTTAACTCTAACCCCATTGTAAATATTTACTTATCAAATGATGATTGTCTGAAATTTAAATCATCTTCAATTGGAAAATCTTAAGTTGACTCATACAGAGAAAATATTTTCAACTCTTCCTCCGAAGTATCTGGCTATGAACTTTGTTATTTACAATATTATTTTCTCATTAAAAAAGGGACTACTTAGCAATAACGGCAGTATCTGATTTTACCTGTATTTATTTCGTGAACTTCTACTGGTGAAGAGTGAAGATCAGGATAGGGGCTGGATGGTGCTGATGTGTCTGGTTCCATAGTTTAGCTCAAATTGCACAGGTCAGATGATGAGCAGACAGTTGGAATGAGACAGAATCTAGAAAACAGATCTCAATATCGCATCATCAGACAGGATGTTTATTCTAACTTTATTATGTAAACTACCTTCTCCACTTAAGATAGTAAAAAGGCAATGTAATGCAGTCTCTATAGATTAAATTTGTTGTTGTTCTATGCGTAATGAAGCACATCTTTATTCCCAAAGGTAATGTTTAAAATGATTTTAACCATAATAATTTCTTCCCTGCCAAATTTTTTGAAAAGAATGAATAAACAATAAAGACTAAAACATTTATGAAAATAAGTGATATATTGTATTTGAATAAGATTGTGACAGATGCTGATTTTTGGAAATATCTTTTTTATAGTTATAAGTATCCATGCTCATTACAAATAATTGAAAGAATACTAGAATATATCCTATAGAAAATGAAAATGATACAACCCTGTTTCCTCAATGTAACTATAAACATAATTATTCATAACTTTCTAATTTTTCAAGTGACCAATGAATGTTTTGTTTAAAAAAGTAGAAAGAACAATTTAACTATCAGTATATTAAATAATTAAATGAGTTATTATGTCTTCCTACAGTAAAACTTGTACAGTCATTAAATATAAATGAGAAAGTTCCTCAAATACTGATATGGATAATATTCTATAATACATTAAGTGGTGAGAAGTTAAAAGTATTTCATAATATGATTTTATATTATATTTTGTAGAAAAACAAATGTTATGCACATGTTTCTCATACAATAATACATGCCCAAACTGGTAATTTAAGATTGTAATGTAATAATATTTAAGTGACTAACTTGATAAATTTTCAGTTTACATATGTGGTTTTCCACTTTTGTGTGATTGTTGAACATCATTTATTTTTATCATTAGAAAGAATAAAGTGTTTTATTTTCAGCTAATGTATGCTTTGATATATTCACACCACAGTAACCACAGGGGCCCCTGCCCTCATCTTTGGTCAATAGATTTAAACTTCATCACAAAAATGTATAATGTGGGAGACCATAGACTGCTTTGGAAGAGTGTAAAGATAATGATCAATTTCAGACACTGATAATTTGAGTAATCATGCATCAAATTCTAAAGTAAATGCTGACAGGATGGAAAATGCTACTTCAAAAATTAGGGAAGAAAACATAGATTGAGAAAAATAGATACAGAAGAAGCTAGAGAGGAGGAAGGAAAGCCCATGAATAAGTAGAACAAAGAGGAAGCACAAAATTATGATATTGATAAAAAAGAAAATATATCTGGGATGCCTGGGTGGCTCAGATCATGGTCATAGTGTCCTGGGGTTGAGTTCCACATTGGGCTCCTTGCTTGGTAGGGAGCTTGCTTCTCCCTCTGCCTGCTGCTCCCCCTGCTTGTGCTCACTTTCTCTCTCTCTGACAAATAAATAAACTCTTTTTAAAAAAAAATTTTTATTTCTTTTCATCGTAACAGTATTCATTGTTTTTGCACCGCACCCAGTGCTCCATGCAATCCGTGCCCTCTCTAATACCCACCACCTGGTTCCCCCAACCTCCCCCTCCCTTTAAAACCCTCAGGTTGTTTTTCAGAGTCCATAGTCTCTCATGGTTCACCTCCCCTTCCAATTTCCCTCAACTCCCTTCTCTTCTCCATCTCCTCTTGCCCTCCATGCTATTTGTTATGCTCCACAAATAAGTGAAACCATATGAAAAAAAAAAAAGAAAATATATCATCAATAAACGTGAACTCTCTAAACACTCCAGTATAGAGATAAAAATGAACACATGGTTTTAAAAAAAAATGTTATATAGGAGGGGGACAAGAAGGCGGGGAAGTAGGAGGAGGCTTCTTTTCAACCTGTACCCTAAAGTGAGCTGATTACCTACCAGAGAACTCTAATCACCCATGAAATCAGCCTGAGATCAGAATTATACACGTCTGGATCTCTACAGGGGCAGAAGATGCCAGTGGGCAGGTAAAGCGGAGTGGGAATGGCGGACTGATATCAGAAGATAATCAAAAGGGGGAGGGAGCCAGCAGAGGTGACTGGGTGGAAAGTAATACCCCAGTCTGAGAGTGCCCTGCGGCTGGGGACCAGCATTAACTTGGAAACCGGTTGAAAGCACTCCAAAAGAGCAAAGGATCATGGGGGGTGGGGTGGGAATTGTGGGAATCTGGGCAGCTAGGGAGAGGGGCTTAAGTCCCCGGTCCCAGGACAGCCTCCCCTGGCGCTGAGCCAGAGAGAGTTTGGGGGAGAAACCAGGCCTTGGTCCCTGAGCCGCCAGATTGCGAGGGGCCTGGCTCCTGTGAGGGGATGGGAGCAGCGCCAGATGGCAGAATGCGTGAGCCCTGCTACAGAGCCTGCGATGCGCGCGCCCACACCCCGCATCCTCCCCTGAGAGAGGTACAAAGGCTCAGCCGGCGCTCTTTGACCTGCGCCATTGTTTGAGAGCCTAAGACGGGTGCCCCAAACTCTCCCCTGAGAGAGATGTGGGAAGGCCCAGCCTGGTACTTTCAGACTTGTGCCCTGTTCTCAGAGCCTGAGACGCGCATGCGACCCACAGCCTCCCCCGAAAGGTGTGCGCAAGCCGGGCACTCTTAGACCCAGAAAGACCAGGCACTCCCCGCTCGGGCCAGCGGGAAAATCTGTGTGCGATTGCTGCTTGGAACCTCTCTGGTGGTCTGGAGCTGCACAGAGAGCCGCCACTGCCGTGGTTTTCGGTACCATCGGATGATCCTGCGTCCCCAGGAACCGCGACTCGGAACCTGCTCTGCCAGCGGCCAAGGGGGAAATTTATATGGGCTCTGCAACACCCACAGAAGAATAGACTGAGGTTTCTCTCTGAGAGGAAGGTCAGGGTGCAGTTTGCTTTTCTCTAAACCTATAAAAACCATCAAAAGCGGTCAAGGCGAGAGGGAAAAAAAAAAAAAAATGAACAAACATAAAAACCTCCAGAGAACAAAAGCCTGAAAAAAAGTTTCCTCAGAGCCCACCCCCTTGAGGGGGACTGGAGGACTTAACCCAGGGAACATCGTTGACTGAAAACCATGTGGCAGGCCCCTCCCCCAGAAAACCATCCAGGAAAGGAAAAAAAAAAAAAAAGACTACAAGAGAATCACCACCACTACTTCATAGGACAACTTTTATTTTTAATTTGTTTTCACTATTCTGGCTCACTTTTTTAATATAGATAATTTTTTAACCTATTTACCATCACAGCAAGCTGTCCAGTACATCAAATTCCATAATAACCTTCTAACCTGAACTTTTTGATACATACAACTGTGTTTTTCTTTTTCGTTTCTATTTTTTGAATTTCTTTTAAATTTTAGTTTAGTTTAGTCTAGTTTATTCCTTTTTTATTTTTATTTTCTAATATTCATATAGAGTTAAACTTCAAAGTAATCCCCTTTCCCTAATCAATACTACCCCTATATGTAAACCAATTTTTAATCCCCCTTTATCTTAGGAAAGTTGAGTCCTTTAGCAAAGATATCAAGATACACCCAGGAAGAATCAAAACAACTTTCCTGAAAAAATAATGAATACTGTTTTTCTGAAAATAAATAAATTGGAAAAAAAAAAACAACTTTCCTTGCCCACACTGAAAATTTATAACCACTCTCCCATCTTTTTCTTCCACCACTGTTTCTGTGTTTCTGTGTTTTTGTGTTTGTCCTGATAGTATATAAATCTTACATTTAGGGTTCCTTTCAACGAGGTTCTTCCTTTATATATTTATTTTATATATATATATATATATATATATATTCCTTATATATATATATTTTTTTTCTCTTGTTATATACTTTTATCAGTCTTTTTGTTTGTTTTTGTTTGTATACGTCATCATTCTTACCTTGGGGCCCATTTGGGCTGAACCTTCTCTTTCATCTTCCCTTTCTTTCCTGTCTCCCTCTCTCTCTTTTCTTTTCTTTTTCTTTTCCTTTTTCTCTCATTTGGGTGGGGAATCCTGGTTGCTCAGAAGTGTTCCAGGGTGCACCCTGACTGCACCACGGTCGATACATCCAGCTACATCTCTTCAGTCATCTCTCACCAAAATGACTAGGAGGAGGAATGCCCAACAGAAGAAAAATACAGAGGATGGACCTTCTGCAACAGAGCTAATGGCTATCAACATAGACAATATGTCGGAAAGAGAATTCTGGCTAACAATTATCCAGGCAATAGCTAGGTTGGAGAAAGCCATGAATGACCAAACGGAATTGATTAGGGCCAAACTGAAAGCGATCAGACAGGATGTTCACAATGTTAGGGCAGAACTAAAAGCTACCAAGGCTGAGGTTCACAATCCTCTCAATGAACTTCAATCTAATCTAAATTCTCTCAAAGCTAGGGTAACTGAGACAGAAGATAGAATTAGTGATCTGGAGGACAAACAGATAGAGAGAAAGGATCAAGTGGAAGCTTGGAACGAACAGCTTAGAAGCCACGAAAACAGAATCAGGGAAATAAATGATGCCATGAAACATTCCAACATCAGAATTATTGGAATCCCTGGAGGGGAGGAGAAAGAAAGAAGTCTAGAAGATATAGTGGAACAAGTTCTTCATGAAAATTTTCCCAATTTCGCGAACCAGCATTCATGTACTAGAGGCTGAATGGTCTCCACCCAAGATTATAGATTCCAGAAAAACATCAAGGCACCTGATAGTCAAATTGAGGAATCATAACTGTAGGTATAATCTCTTGAAAGCCTCTAGGACAAAGAGGCACCTTACATACAGAGGAAAGCCCATCAGAATAACATCAAAACTGTCCACAGATCTGGCAAGCCAGAAAAGTCTGGCAAGATATATTCAGGGCACTAAATGAGAAAAACATGCAGCCAAGAATACTTTATCCAGCAAGACTGACATTCAAAATGGAAGGAGAGATCAAGAGTTTCCAAGACCGGCAAGGCTTAAAAGACTATGCAACCACCAAGCCAACACTGCAGGAAATATTAAGGGGGGTTCTATAAAAGAGGAAAATTCCTAAGAATAGCATTGAACAGAAATATAGAGACAATCTACAGAAAGAAAGACTTCAAAGGTAACACGATGTCAATAAAAATGTTATCTATCAATAATCACTCTCAGTGTGAATGGCCTAAATGCGCCCATAAAACAGCACAGGGTTGCAGATTGGATAAAATGACAGGACCCATCCATATGTTGTCTACAAGAGACCCATTTTGAACCTAAAGATACACCCAGACTGAAAGTGAAGGGATGGAGAAGCATCTTTCATGCCAATGGGCCTCAAAAGAAAGCTGGGGTAGTGATTCTCATATCAGATAAATTAGATTTTAAACTAAAGACTGTAGTCAGAGATACAGAAGGACACTACATAATTCTTAAAGGGACTATCCACCAAGATGATCTAACAATTGTAAATATCTATGCCCCCAATATGGGAGCAGCCAATTACATAAGAAAACTGTTAATCAAGATAAAGAGTCATATTGATTTGAATACATTAATAGTAGGAGATCTTAACATGCCTCTCTCAGAAATAGACAGATCATCAAAGCAGAAAATCAATAAAGAAACAAGAGCATTGAATGACACATTGGGCCAAATGGACCTCATAGATATATACAGAACATTCCACCCTAAAATAACAGAATACTCATTCTTCTCAAGTGCACATGGAACCTTCTCAAGAATAGACCACATACTGGGTCACAAATCAGGACTCAACTGATACCAAAAGACTGAGATGATTCCCTGCATATTCTCAGATCACAATGCTTCGAAACTGGAGCTCAATCACTAGGAAAAGTTATGAAGGAACTCAAACACCTGGAAGCTAAAGACCACCTTGCTTAAGAATGCTTGGATCAACCAGGTGATCAAAGAAGAACTGAAACAATTCGTGGAAATCAATGAGAATGAAGACACTTCAGTCCAAAACTTATGGGATACAGCAAAGGTGGTCCTAAGGGGGAAATACATAGCCATCCAAGCCTCCCTCAAAAAAATTGGAAAATCCAGAACACAGCAGCTGTCTCTACACCTTAAAGAACTGGAGAATCAACAACAAATCAAACCAACTCCACCCATAAGAAGGGAAATAATCAAGATTAGAGCTGAGATCGATGAGGTAGAAACCAGAGATACAGTAGAACGTATCAATGAAACTAGAAGCTGTTTTTTTGAAAGAATCAATAAGATCAATAAACCATTGACCACCCTAATCCAAAATAAAAGAGAGAAAGCCCAAATTCATAAAATTATGAATGAAAAGGGGAGATCACAACTCACACCAAGGAAATAGAAACAATCATCAGAAGTTATTATCAACAGTTATATGCCAATAAGCTAGGCAACCTAGATGAAATGGATGCATTCCTGGAAAACTATAAACTCCCAAAATTGAACCAGGAAAAAATTGACAACCTGAATAGACTGATATCTAGTAACGAGATTGAAGCAGTGATCAAAAATCTCCCAAAAAACAAGAGCCCAGGACCTGACAGATTCCCTGGGGAATTCTACCAAACTTTCAAAGAAGAAACACCACCTATTCTCCTGAAGCTGTTTCAAAAAATTGTAGCAGAAGGAAATCTTCCAGACTCTTTCTATGAAGTCAGGATTACCCTGATCCCCAAACCAGGCAAAGACCCGACCAAAAAGGAGAATTTCAGACCAATATCCCTGATGAATAAGGATGCTAAGATTCTCACCAAGATCCTAGCAAACAGGATCCAACAGCATAAAAACAGGATAAAAAGATTGTCCACCATGACCAGGTGGGATTCATCCCTGGGCTACAAGGATAGTTCAACATTCACAAATCAATCAATGTGATAGAACAAATTAATAAGAGAAGAGAGAAGAACCACATAGTCCTCTCAATTGTTGCAGAAAAAGCATTTGACAAAACCCAGGATCCGTTCCTGATTAAAACGCTTCAAAATATAGGGATAGAGGGAACATTCCTGAATTCATCAAATATATCTATGAATGACCCACAGCAAATATCATCCTCAATGGGAAAAAGCTTGCAGCCTTCCCTTTGAGATCAGGAACACGACAAGGATGCCCACTCTCACCACTCTTGTGCAACATAGTATTAGAAGTCCTAGCAACAGCAATCAGACAACAGAGAGAAATAAAAGGTATCCAAGTTGGTAATGAAGAAGTCAAACTCTCTCTCTTCGCAGATGACATGATTCTTTATATGGAAAACCCAAAAGACTCCACCCCCAAACTACTAGAACTCATTCAGCAATTCAGCAATGTGGCAGGATACAAAGTCAATGTACAGAAATCAGTGGCTTTCTTATACACTAACAATGAAAATACAGAAAGGGAAATTAGAGAATCGATTCCATTTACTATAGCACCAAGAACCATAAGATACCTGGGAATATACCTACCCAAAGAGGTAAAGGAACTGTACTCGAGGAACTACAGAACACTCATGAAAGAAATTGAAGAAGACACAAAAAGATAGAAGACCATTCCATGCTCTTGGATCGGAAGAATAAGCATTGTTAAAATGTCTATACTGCCTAGAGCAATCTATACTTTTAATGCCATTCTAATCAAAATTCCACCAGTATTCTTCAAAGAGCTGGAGCAAATAATCCAGACATTTGTATGGAATCAAAAGAGACCCCAAATCGCTAAGGAAATGTTGAAAAACAAAGATAAAACTGGGGGCATCACGTTACCTGATTTCAAGCTTTACTACAAAGCTGTGATCACCAAGACAGCATGGTACTGGCATAAAAACAGACACATAGACCAGTGGAACAGAGTAGAGACCCAGATATGGACCCTCAACTCTATGGTCAAATAATTTTTGACAAAACGGGAAAAAACATACGGTGGAAAAAAGACAGTCTCTTCAATAAATGGTGCTGGGAAAACTGGTCAGCTATATGTAGAAGAATGAAACTTGACCATTCTCTTACACTGTACACAAAGATAAACTCAAAATGGATAAAAGACCTCAATGTGAGACAGGAATCCATCAGAATCCTAGAGGAGAACGTAGACAGTAATCTCTTCAATATCAGCCACAGCAACTTCTTTCAATATATGTTTCCAAAGGCAAAGGAAACAAAAGCGAAAATGAACTTTTGGGACTTCATCAAAATCAAAAGCTTCTGCAAAGCAAGGGAAACCGTCAAGAAAACAAAGAGGCAACCCACGGAATGGGAGAAGATATTTGCAAATGACAGTACAGACAAAAGGTTGATATCCAGGATCTATAAAGAACTCCTCAAACTCAACACACATAAAACAGATAATCATATCAAAAAATGGGCAGAAGATATTAACAGACACTTCTCCAATGAAGACATACAAATGGCTATCAGACACATGAAAAAATGTTCATCATCACTAGCCATCAGGGAGATTCAAATTGAAACCACATTGAGCTATCATCTTACACAAGTTAGAATGGCCAAAATTAACAAGATAGGAAACAACATGTGTTGGAGGGGATGTGGAGAAAGGGGAACCCTCTTACACTGTTGGTGGGAATGCAAGTTGGTGCAGCTTCTTTGGAGAACAGTGTGGAGATTCCTCAAGAAATTAAAAATAGAGCTTCCCTATGACCCTGCCATTGCACTCCTGTTATTTACCCCAACGATACAGTTGCAGTGAAAAGAAGGGCCATCTGTACCCCTACCCCAATGTTTATAGCAGCAATGGTCACGGTCGCCAAACCGTGGAAAGAACAAGATGCCCTTCATCGGTCGAATGGATAAGGAAGAAGTGGTCCATATACACTATGGAGTATTATGCCTCCATCAGAAAGGATGAATACCCAACTTTTGTAGCAACATGGAGGACTGGAAGAGATTATGCTAAGTGAAGTAAGTCAAGCAGAGAGAGTCAATTATCATATGGTTTCACTTATTTGTGGAGCATAACAAATAGCATGGAGGACATGGGGAGTCAGAGAGAAGGGAGTTGGAGGAAATTGGAAGGGGAGGTGAACCATGAGAGACTACGGACTCTGAAAAACAATCTGAGGGGTTTGAAGTGGTGAAGGGGGTGGGAGGTTGGGGGAATCAGGTGGTAGGTATTAGAGAGGGCACGGATTGTATGGAGCCCTGGGTGTGGTGCAAAAATAATGAATACTGTTATGCTGAAAATAAATAAAAGATAAATTAAAAAAAATAAAAAAATATATTAAATTGGTAGAATACTGATAAAAAATGTTATATACTATTTACAAAAGTTACATTTAATAGATAAGGATGAAATGTTTGAAAATAAGAGATGAACATATGTATCATGCACATAAATTAAAGTAGTCATGGCTTCTAATATATATCTGACAAAATACACTGTGCAAAATGTAATATTTAAATTAAATTAAATATTTAATATTTAATTAAAATTGTGTAAAATTACACAATTTTAATGTAATTTTTAAAAAAGACTTATTTATTCATTTTAGACAGAGAGCATGAGCAGGGGAAGGGAAAAAGTGGGGGGAGAGAGAGAATCTTGAGTGGAGTCCTCACTGAGCACAGAGCCAGACACAGGGCTGGATCTCACCACCTGAGATCACAACGTGAACTGGAGCTAAGACCTGGGCACTCAACCCACTGAGTCATCAAGCACCCATAATATAATCTTTTACTATAACTTCAAAATATCACAAAAATAAATGATATGGATATACAGAAAGAGAAATAAACATAATGCATACCATTATCATTTGAGGAGATTTTCACTTACTTTTGACAAACATCAAGCAGACCAAAGGGACCAGATTTGAACAATCTACAGAAGATTCAAACAATACTCTTTCTTTATTAAATGAAAATGCTAATTTCTCTCATGTTTTGTTTGAAAAATATGTATATTTTCTCTCATGCTTGGGAAACCTGCCTGGGTATTGAGTTGGTTTTTTTTTTTTTTAAAGATTTAATTTATTTATTTCACAGAGAGAGATCACAAGTAGGTAGAGAGAGAGAGAGGGAAGCAGGCTCCCTGCTGAGCAGAGAGCCCAATGCGGGACTGGATCCCAGGACCTTGAGATCATGACCTGAGCCGAAGGCAGCAGCTTAACCCACTGAGCCACCCAGGTACCCTGGGTATTGAGTTTTATCTTGATTTATTTTCTGTAAACATAGTGCATGCATCATTCACTTTCCTCTTATTTCCATTTTGCTGTTGAAAACTCAGCAAGTAGAATACATGTTGCTTCTTTGCAGTAATTGCTTTTTCCTTAATGCTGCTTTTGGAAATTTATCATTGTTCTTGGTGTTGCTCTGTTTCTACTATAATGTGCTTTTTTTGTGAAATTCTTTTCTTTCTTTTACCCTGATTGATGTTGATTAGACTTCATAAATATGTGGGTTGGTGTTTTATCAGTGGATTGAAAAAGTCTTCCCTATTAATTTCACAGAAACCACATCTTCTCCTTTTGCTTTTTACTCTGAAATGTTACCTTTAGGCATCTACTAAAGTTGCTTCATATTTATCTTGTTCTTTTTTGCCTCTACATGCTATGTTTTGAACAGGAGCTTCATAAATGTCTTCCAATCATTCATTTTTTTCTTTATCTGTGCCAAGGTAGATGATAAACCTATCATCTTATTTTGTTTTTTAAAAATTCTGTTTAGTACCTTTTCAAACCTATTTGATTATTTTTAAAGTTTCTTATTCTCTAAACACATTTATAATTTTGCACTATATTTTTAAAACATAGTAAATACAGTTAAAATTTAAAATATATATATATAAATTTATACAATGTGTTTGATAATTGCAGTAATGATTTAGAATCTTCAGTTGTCATTCTGTTCCTACTACTTCCTTCCAAAGTGACTTGTTTACTTTTGTGCTTAATTTTTCAGTTGTTTGTTTCTGGCTCTGAGCTTCTTATCTGCCTCACTAATTTATTTATGGGAACTTAATAAGTCTGGGATGAAGTGAGTTGTTCTAGAGAATATTTACATTTTCTTCTGTTAGGTGACAAAGAAACATTACTAATTTTGGATTCTTTTAAAATACTGGGGGAGTGGTGTCATCAGGATGATAATAAAAGTCATTTCTGACTTCCATCCCTTTCAAAGACCAAACATCAACTATGCAAGACACCATAAGGAAAATCTTAGAACACAACAGTGAGGGTAAAGTACCTTTTTGGACTACAAAGACCAAGAAGGACTGCATTAAAAGGTAAGAGTAATGGTTACACTCTGACCACATTGTGACACATCACATTAATAAAATGAAAGAGAAAAACCCCCATATGATCATATCAGTAGATGCAGAAAAAACATTTGGTGAAATAAATCTCTGTTCATGATTAAAAACTCTTTAAAAAGTTAGGTAATGAAAGAAGGTATGCCAATATAATAAAGCTATATATAATAAGAACACAGCTATCATTGTACTTAACGGTGGAAGGTTAAAACTTTTCCTTTAAGATTCGGAATAAGACAAGGTACCCACTCTCACCACTTTCATTCAACAGAGTATTGAAAGTCCTTGTCATAGTAGTCACACAAGAAAAAAATATAAAAGACATCAGAATTGGAAAGGAAGAAGTAAAATTATCTTTATTTGCAGATGACAGGATTTTATATATACAAAATCCTAAAAACTCCACCCAAAATCTGTTAGATCTAATCAGTGAACTCAATAAAGTTGTAGGATACAAAATTAACATCTAAAAATTGCAGCATTCCTGTACACTAACAACAAATAATCTGAAAAAGAAATAAAGAAAACAGTCCCATTTATAGTAGTAGCATCAAAACCGAAAATATACTTAGGAATAAATTTACCCAAGGTGGTGAAAGCCACGAAACATTGATGAAAGAAGTTGAAAAAAATAGAACTAAATAGAAGGATATCTCATGTTCATGGACTGAAAATTTAATATTGTTAAAATGTTCATACTACCCAAAGCCATACTTCCTGATTTGAAACTATATTAGAAAACTGAATTGAAACAGTATGGTACTGGCATGAAACAGACACATAGACCAAAGGAACACAACTGAGGACCAAGAAATACACCCTTGCATATGTGGCCAACTAATATTTGATAAGGAAGCCAAGAATACTCAATGGAGAAATGCCAGTCTCTTCAATAAATAGTGTTTGGAAAATTGGATATTCACATGCAAATGGATGAAAATCCACCTCTCTCTTAACTACTCACGAAATTAACTTGAAACTGATTAAAGATTTAAATGTAAGACCTGAAACCATAAAACTCCTAGAAGTAAACAAAAGAAAATATCTTTACATGGGTCTTGGCAAAGATTGTTTGGACATGGCAACAAAGTAGAAGCAACAGAAGCCCCCCACCCCCAAAAAAGAAAGCGTTCAACTCAAGTGAATTTCAACTTAATATAGACTGCTATGTGCACAAGATGTTATATACAAACTTAACAATAATGACAAATCCAAAACCAGTAATAGATATGCAAAAAATAAAGAGAAAGGAATCCAAATATATCACTAAAGAAAGCTAAGTTATGGTGCGAGAAGAGAGCAATGCAAGAAAGGAACAGAGAAGATCTATAAAGACAACCACAAAAACAAGTAACAAAATGGCAATAAATACATAGTTATTGATAATTACTTTGAATGTAAATAGAATAAACGTTCCAATCAAAAGACATAGAGTGATGGAATGGATTTAAAAAAAAAAAAAAAACAACTATCTATATGCTGCCTACAAGAGACTCATTTCAGACCTAAAGACATGCAGATTGAAAGTAAGGGGCTGGAAAAATATTTATCATGCAAATGGATGTGTAAAGAAAGCTGAGGTAACAGTAATTATACCAGAGCAACTAGACTTTAAACCAAAGACTGCAACAAGAGACAAAGAAGGATACTATATAATCATCAAGGGGCAATCCAACAAAAAGACATAACAGTTGTAAATGTTTATGCCTCTAACATAGGAGCATCCATAAACATAAAATTGTTAATAACAAATATAAAAGAACTAATCATGAGAGACTGTGGACTCTGAGAAACAAACTGAGGGTTTTGGAGGGGAGGGCCATGAGGGGTTGGTGAGCCTGGTGGTGGGTATTGAGGAGGGCACCTATTGCATGGAGCACTGGGTGTGGTGCATAAACTATGAATTTTGGAACACTGAAAAAAAATTAAATTAAAAAAAAGAACTAATCAACTATAATACAGTAATGGGGGACTTTAACACCCCACTTATATCAATAAACAGATCATCCAAACAGAAAAATCATTAAGGAAACAGTGGCTTTGAATGACACCCTGGAAGATATGGATTTAATAGATATATTCAGATATTCTACACTAAACCAGCAGAATACACATTCTTTTCAAGTGCACATGGAATGTTTTCCAGAATAAATCATATATTAGGTCACAAAACTAGAGAAAGCCCTAAAGACTTCCCAAAAAACTACTAGAACTGATAAATGAATCCAGGATACAAAAATCAATGCACAAAATGCAGGATACAAAATCAATGCACAAAACTCTGTTGTATTTCCATACACTAACAATGAAACAGGAGAAAGTAAAATTAATTTAAAAATTCCATTTGCAATTGCAACAGAAATAATAAAATACCTACAAAAGAACCTAATTAAAGAGGTGGAAGACCTGTACTCTGAGAACTATAAAACACTGATGAAAGAAATTGAACATAATACCAACAAACGGAAAGACATTCCATGGTCATAACTGGAAGAAAAATATTGTTTAAATATCTGTACTACCCAAAGAAATGTACAGATTTAGTGCAATCCCAATCAGCAGCATTTTTGATAAAGCTAGAATGAACAATCCTAAAATTTGTATGGAACCACCAAAGACCCTGAATAACCAAAGCAATCTTGAAAACGAAGATAAAAGCTGGAGGTATCACAATTCCAGACTTCAAGTTGTATTACACAGCTGTAGTAATGAAAGCAGTATTGTGGTGGCCCAAAAATAGACACATGGGTCAACAGGACAGAAAAGAAATCTCAGGAATAAACCCATAGTTATATGGTTAGCTAATCTTCAAGAAAGGAGGCAAGAATATGCAAGGGGAAAAAGTCTCTTCAACTAATGGTGCTGAGAAAACTGGACAACGATGTGGAAAGAATGAAACTGGACCACTTTCTTACACCATATACAAAAATAATTTTAAAATGGATTAAGAACCTAAATGTCAAACCTGAAACCATAAAATCTTGGAAGAGAGCACTGGTAGTCATTTCTCTGACATTGGCTTTAGCAACATCTTTTTAAGTATATTTCCTGAGACAAGGGAAATAAAAGCACAAATAGATTATCAGGACTCCAGCAAAATAAAAATCTTCTGCACCTAAAAGGAAACCATCAACAAAACTAAAAGACAACCTACTGAATGGGAGAAGATATTTATGAATGACATATCTGATAAAGGGTTAGTATCCAAAACATATAAAGAATTCATAAAATTCAACATTCAAAAAGCAAGTAATCCAATTAAAAAATGAAGTGAAGATATGAACAGACATTTCTCCAAGGAACATGTACAGATGGACAGACACAAGAAAAGATGCTCAACATCACTCATCATCAGAGAAATGGAAATCAAAACAACAATGAGATATCATCTCATCTCACACCTGTCCAAAAAAGAAAACAAAAAACACACACACACAGAGAAAAAAAAACAATGCGTGTTCATGAGGATGTGGAGAAAGGGGAACCCTCTTGCACTGTTGATGGGAAAATTCCATGCCCTCTGAGGGGCATTGTCAATGTGTTTGATGGCACAAGTACAGAGTCAGAAAGCTAAATAGAAAAATGAAGTTTTATTGAATAGCAAAAAAAATCCAAAGGCAAATGAAATGTAAAAAATATGTAAGTAGGTGATTCTGAGTGGCACAGTCAGTTAAACATCTGACTAAACATCGGACCCTTGGTTTCGGCTCAGGTCATGATCTCAGGGTCATGAGATCCAACCCAGTGTTGGGTTCTGTGCCCAGTGTGTGGAGTCTGCCGGAGATTCTCTCACCTTATCCCTCTGCCCCTCCCACTATGTTCTCTCTCTCTCTCTCAAAATAAATAAATAAATCTCTATAAAAAATATGTGGATAAAGTAATACAAAAACTCACATATCTATGCATAACCACAGCAAACACCAACTCATTACAGATTCCTCCATGTATAAAAAATTTTGAATATTCAAAAATTCAATCAAAGTCCATTTAAAACCAGTGGCTTGAGGGATGCCTGGGTGGCTCAGTTGTTAAGCCTCTGACTCCTGATTTCATCTCAGGTCATGATCTCAGGGTCGTAAGATCGATCCCTGGGTCAGGCTCTGTGCTCAGTGAGGAGTCTGTTTGAGACGCTCTCTCTTTTTCTTTCCTCTGTTCCTCTCCCTACTCACACTGTCTCTCCCAAATAAATAAATAAATCTTTAAATATTTTGAAGAATAAAATCAGTGGCTTTGGTTTGATAGACATTAACAGATAGCCTTCCCTCCCCACAAACAAAAAGTTTTATGGGATTCTCTAACACAGAAACCAAATAGAATATTCTTTTTGCTTATAAATTATTGCCTACTAAATCATATCTAATAAGGCTCTGTTTGATAGTCACCCCTGTCATCATGACACCAAATCTTTGGAAGAAAGGGTACAGGCTAGTTTCAGCTGATGGAGTTGGTAGGGTTCACAGTGGGAAAGCCATGTTAACAGGATCTTATAGCTGGGGATTTCAGGGCCAGTTCAGTGTTCTGCTCTTGTCGCTTCTATGTATGAATGTGTAGTGGGAATGGATGTATTTGTGCTTGTGCTTCTTCATTCCATCGGTGCCAGATGGATTCTCTTGATCAGAAGAGACCAATGTAGAGCTGTTCGAGAGGGACGAATTCCCTGGCATTTGCCTCGAGTGTATATGTGTGTGTGTATGAGGATGGGGTATAAATCAGGATTTATAGGGAATGTCTTTACCCACCAACATCCAAAGTTTTCACCATAGAGATGATGCTCTCTTGGTTGGAAAGTTGGAAGCCTTGGCCTCACCAGACCGGCTGCAATATTATCGCATCTCTGCCAACAATGGGGAACTGAAAGAGATGCTGATAAATCCCCACCAAATTCAAAATTTGGCTCTCCAACCCAAGTTTCTTGGGGCAACATGGATTGGGTCACAACACTTAATTTCTCTGGAAGTCAAGGAACACTGCTGTCTCCTTCTCTCTACTTCCACATCCAACAAGGAGGTCTGACATCTTACTGGGTTGGAGAAAAGCCATCTTACTGGTTTTTCTCCAACCCAGTGGGTTAACCTGCAAATCAACATACTTTAAGGGCTTATTGGGAGCAGTCCAGCCAGCTCTAGCTTGCTAACTTCATGGCCTCATGATTTTAGTGATACCTTGGAAGCACAACTTTCTACAACTGATGATTTTGCTGATTTCTACAACTTTGATTTTAGCAAAGGAAGCCTCCACCTGAAGGTGTCCTTTGTGATTTTAGATTAGTTGTCTCCCTAACATGGCTACCTTTTACAGTCTTTTTGAAAAGGACTATAAGCTATTAATTTGCTTTAAATAAATTTTTCTTAGAAAATGGAACATTTTATCCATGGGCCCTTGTGATTCTTTTTGGCTTGTCAGTCCCATTTTGGGGTGATTTAGTTCGGACTCAATATTAGCAGTGTGAGGCAGACACAACAAACCTTCCTTCTCAAAGGGAAATTTTATATTCAAAAACACATATAGCCTGATTCCAGCATTGTCTTCTCTTTAACTGGAAAAGTTATGCCTGTCCCTTTGGTGGAAACTCTATTCTCAAGCTCATCACCTGAGGAAAAGTGATGAACTCAGTGGATCTCTTGAGTCACAGAGGTCCCTCAAATACTAGGGCTGACTCACTGATGCCTTGGTTATTTGAAATCTGATACTGGCATGCTTATGTTTTCACAGTGCTGGCTATGGAGAATGAAAGCTGACCTGGTCATGACACTAAGTTGGCTGAACTCAAAGCCGTTGTCATTGTTCTAGAAACTCCTCTATTCCTTTATTCCTTTGGGTGAATCTTACTATGTTTTGATTGACTCATGGACAGACTGTTACCAGTGGTCTATGTGTGTGGCTTAGATTTGGAAACCTAACCTCAAAGGGCCCTTAAGACACTCCACCTCTGGCCTGTAAACTGTAGAAAGAATCTACAGCTACTCATTTAACTGTCTGTGTCTCTCATATAGATACTTGTATTTTTTGAAAAGAACGACCAGAATCAAGCTGTTGATTGAATCCATGCCATCTGATTGCTACCATTGCTGCCTGGATCCAACCTCATACTGGACACAACATAGGGCCATCATAGACTGGCCCAAAGTGTGGGACTCCATTTCTGATTCAGAGATACCACTGTGCACCAGACTTGTAACCCCTGGCTAAGGTGATCCTATTGTTTTCTGGTGGAGACTACAACACATAGGGCATTGCCCCACCCACTACTAGCAGATTAACTATGTCATCAGGTATTTTCCTCCCTTGGACTCATCAGTAATAACTCATTGATGTCAGCATGCTTCTAGACAAAATTGCTACTATTCTAGTCTGATTAGCCAAAAATTTGAAAACAATCTGTGTTAGGCTTTCAGCTTTCCAGACCATTTGCTAGTCTGACAATGGCGCACATTTTATTGTAAAGTCATCAAAATGACCACTATTTAAAGTATTTGAGGGGCGCCTGGGTGGCTCAGTGGGTTGAGCTCTGCCTTCGACTCAGGTCATGGTCTAAGGGTGCTGGGATCCTGTCCCGCATCAGGCTCTCTGCTCAGCAGGGAGCCTGCTTCTTTGTCTCTCTCTGACTGCCTCTCTGCCTACTTGTGATCTCTGTCTGTCAAATAAATAAATAAAATCTTTAAGAAAAATAAAGTATTTGATGGATCTTCTACCATCCACAGGTTTCTGGTACTGTTAAGCTTTGGTATGGCCTCCTCAAAAATCCAAAAAAGAAATATCTGAGTCTACCTCTTTCACCTCCTCTTGATCCACATAGTATGTATTTAAGAACAATCCCTGAAAGAGGGATGTTCCAATTCCTCTTTATTTTCTGACACTGTTGCTTCCCTTGTGCATTCCATACAGGCCATGTTTCACAATAACTATGGATTCATAAGCCATTAGCACTATTTGCAAAGTAAGTCCTTAGTTTTAAATTATATTCTTCCTAAAACTGCCACTTAAATATAGAGTTTTTGTTGCTGATTGTTAAGAAGGAAGTGTTTCTTTCAGTATATTCAGCAAACCATGATTATTTTACCTACTTATTATTTCAGAAATTATTTTTATTGTGGCCTATCTTTCTATTTCTTTAATATGAATGCCTGAATGTGTTTTCCCAAACCTTTCTCATCCGTCAATTTATTTTTGTAGAAAGTGTTTGAGATTATGAACGAGTGTTTTATATAGATAGACAGTATGACAGGAGTTCTTACAGGCATTTACTTGCTCACTATTTCTGTTTACAAAAATATGTTACTTATACAGGCCCCATTGAGAAGAAATTTCCAAGAAAGACATATTGGGAACACGACAGTAACATTTCTATAGTTGATGTAGGACTTGCCTCAGAGATATTTTCATCCTCATGTTCTATCTCAGTCTCATTATATCAAAGACTTCTCTAGCCTCATGTTATTTCACGTTGTTAGGTTTCTCTTCATTCCTCCCTTCTTCCTCTTTCAAAGTAAAATCCAGTCATGATGCTGGAGCGGATGTTGTCCATTGTGATGATGCGTGTCCAACTGAAAAGGACGCCAATGTGACTGTCCCAGGGGTAGTGATCCCCAAACCCAAGCTTGTAAATCCCAGTCTTGACGTCCTTTTCTTCTTCAAAGAGAGCTCTCCTGCTTCTTGGCCCTTTACACAGGTTTCATGCAGGTTTACTTCCCATATCCTCTACAGGAGAATCTTATTTTTCACCAGAAATTTCAGTCTCCTTTTTCATAGCCTCTCTTATGATCCCCAAGAGTCATGACAAAAACATCAACAGTGGTTTAGGTGCTAAACACACTTTCAAATACTAACAGCACTGTGGTTGGAAATATTCTGTGCAGAGGAATGGACAGTGAGTAGCTCTGTCAGTGGTGGCTTTACTCCTTAGAGCGTTCTGACAGATGCATGATGACTAAACTAAAAATAACTGCTGGGTTAAATGCTAAAGAAAGTGTCGCATCTTTCTGAGAAACGGCCACATATGCCATATCAGAATACAAGTGGTTTATTTATTTAGTACTTATATGACAAGTATTTTTTAGGAGACAATATTCTAGAAACTACCACTTTATCAGGACTTTATCAGGACGTTAAACAACACTTTATCAGGATTCAGTTTTTATTCCTTAATAAATAGAATACTTTGCTTTTTTAGTAATGTATATCCCAGGCAATGTTGTGCAGGGCTTCAGGGTAAGGATCTTGTATTTCTCCACTGTGGAGTGTCAGAAGGATGCTGGGGGTTCACAAGGACAGATTTTAGCCATTGCCAAGACCTGAGTCATCCAGGGGAAACAGAAGAATTAAATAATTTGCCTACGTTCTCCTCCTACCTTCTGATTTCCTGTCCATGTCTCCCAGTGACTGAAACTGACCAGAACCCAGAGAGCAAGGATGCCTAAGGGATGCAGTTGTTAAAAGTTCAGCTTCCAGGAGCGTAGACTGCAACAAAGAATCATGGAGAATGGATGTGGGTGTGACATTTTGAGGAAAAGATACTGGCCTCATGCCCATTGAAGTAGCCTATGGGACAGAGTAGAGAAAATTCCCCTGGGAACACAATGGCATATCTGCAATACTGGGATAAGCTGTCTGAGTGTTTCTTGTGGGCTAAAAAGGGCCCAGGTGGGGAAAGAACACAACCTGGGGGCATCTGGGGTTCTATGGTTGTTTGAATAATGACCCCCAATATTCACACATCACAATCACTGGAATCCGACAATATTACCTTCTGTGGCAAAAGGATTTTTCAGAAGAGATTAAGGTAAACATCTTGAGATGGAGTATGTTGGATTTTCCAGGTAAGCATGAAATATAATCACAAGTATTTGTAGAAGAGGGAGGCAGAGGGAGATTTGAGTACTGAAGGAAGGCAATGTCATTATGGAAGCAGAAACTGGAGTGATTCAGCCATGAGCCTTAAATGCTGACAGGCATGAGAGCATCATGAGGCAAGGAACACATTCAGCCCTGTTGCAATGTGCTGTGAGCCCTAGAAAGCACTTTTGGATGTTTAGTCTTTCATGGGACATAGGGTGTCTCCAGTTTGAGGGAAGAATCAGAACTAGACCACAAACCGGTGGGGGTTAATGGCCCATGTCATCGGAGCGGCATGTACAGAGTTTCCTGGGGACTTCTCCAGGAACTCCCTGACACTGCAGTGGGACAAAGAGAGAAACCCAGCCCATCCCTTAGTCTTCTCTGTTTTTCTTGTCCGAGTTCAGCTGAAGCTGTAAGAAGGAGAGAAATTTTAAATTTGCATGATATTCCATAATTTTGTTATTGTACTTAACTGGAGATCTGAATTGCTGAACTGGCATGTTCTTTCAGTTGACAATAATTGAAGGATGCAACTGTCTGAAAATTACTTACATTAATGGAGTTCAAGGGAAATTGAGAGAAACCTCAGGCCGTATCTGAGTTATTTTCATCATTTTGCTTTTATGAACAGGATTTTGGAGGCCCGAGTAACGCAGAATAGCCCAGAAATGCACTCCTTTTTATCTAAATTCTATTAAAAATATCAATAATCTAAAATCTCTTTTGGTTCCAATCTTCCTTGGTTATCCGGTATTCTTGTCTATTTGAAAATCAGCTCAGGGGGCGCCTGGGTGGCTCAGTGGGTTAAGCCTCTGTCTTTGGCTCAGGTCATGGTCTCAGAGTCCTGGGATCGAGCCCCGCATCCGGCTCTCTGCTCAGAAGGGAGCCTGCTTCCCCCTTCTCTCTGCCTTCCTCTCTGCCTCCTTGTGATCTCTCTCTGTGTCAAATAAATTAAAAAAAAAAAAAGAAAATCAGCTCCTCTGACGGGTATGCGTCCCTGTTTTGTTTATCCTATTTATTGAATTCTAACTTTGTGATCCAACATTCGTCAATATTACATAGTCATAGAACTGTCTATAAGATAAAGTGCCTATAGAGATACAGTCAATAAAAATACACTTCACATAACACTTAGATATAAGAATACATTTAAAGCAGTGAGTCACTTTATTTTGAATTTCAGTTGTTGGTCTTATGAAGGAATTTTGGCCTCTATCAGTTGCAGGAAATATTATAGATCATATGGAATGATACAGGCACAAATTCAGAGAGCTCCACATCTTAAAAAGGTGACTTTTGAGTCGGTACAAATGAGGTGAAGGGGCAAGGCTCTGAAACAGTTGGGCCAGAACCATACAAAGAATCCGAACATACTGAGATGTAAAATGGTGCGCTTTGTTTGGGAAGAACAAGAAGGCCCTGGGACTGGAGCAGTCAATGAGATAGGAAAGGAAATCAGAGGACTAGTCAGGGAAGTGAATGTGTGGCAAACAGTTTGGATCTTATTTAAAGTAGGGTAGCATACCGGTGAGGGTCCAGGAGGTAAATAGAGCCCATGCCAGATCATTCAATGGAGGGAATTTAATATAGGAAAATACTTATAAAGCAGTTGGAGAGCCCGAAAGTTAACAGGAGAAAGAAGACAGCACAAAGATGATCAAAACAGAAAGTCGTTCCTAGAGTTGGAAAGACAGAGGAAGGCAGAGGGGTCCCTGGAATGACACAGTGGGGTCTGGAATGACTGTGGATGGTTCCTGGTGGGAGCTGGGAAGAAGAGGCAATTGTGTAGCAGGATCCCATTGAAAGTGCAGCCACCGCAGGAGATAAAGCCCGAAGTGCCGAGAGGAAAGGAAAAACACCATGCTTCTCCTCTCTTCCCACCTTCCAAATATCAAGCCAGTTGCTCCCATGGACTGAACCTAACTGAAAGCGGGTTGGCCATGGAAACTGTGAAATGCATTTTGCAGGAATCAACACGCGGAGTTATGGGCAGAGCAGGGAAAGGCCATGGAGAACAGAGAGGAAAATGACTGACACGGTGGAAGAAACCAGATGGACCATGGCATAGGTCACAATATTTGGGGACAGATGCTTCTCATATCCAAATAAAAATATGATTTATTAGCATAATGTTCTGTAAAGAGAGTAAATGTAACTTATCTATTCTATGTCAATCTCCTTATTGTAACACATGGATAGGATCTCTCAGATAAATTATCAGTATGAAACCGCATATGAAAGGGTTTGGTAAGAAGGGAAAGGGTTTTGGTAAAAAGGTTTTGAAGAAAGAATTGAGTATACTTTAATGCATACACTGATTTGGGAGATACAAGTTCCCACTTGCTTATCTACAACACTAAAAACCAAATATCTGTAAGACAAAATATTTTTATTAGTTTGGGTCTAAAACCTGAACTCAGTTGATTATGCTTTTGGCTTTTTGTGTTTTGCTAAGAAAATATTGCTGTGCTTATTTAGAGGGTGAACCACCACCAGATTCCACTAGTATTGTTAATTTATGAATATGCACAAACTATATTTTGAAAGACAAAGTTGTGAATATCAAAAGACATTTCTTTCCAGGGAATTTGGATATAGAATTAGGGATTATATTCGTATTTTGCACATCACTTAATTTTCAGTTCTATCTCTTTTAAAGAAATGGTGAGAAACCACTGTATAAAAGAACCTCTGATTTCAAGATTTTTATTTATTTATTTATTTATTTGACACACACACGGAGTGAGAGAGAGAGAGAGAGAGAGATCACAAGTAGGCAGAGCAGAAGGCAGAGAGAGAGGGGGAAGAAGGCTCTCTGCTCAGCAGATGTGGGGCTCAATTCCAGGACTCTGAGATCATGACCTGAGCCAAAGGCAGAGGGTTAACTCACTGAGCCACCCAGGTGCTCCACAACCTCTGATTTAGTTTGCTTGATTCCTCTCTGTCTCTGTCTTTCTCTGTTTCTCTCTGTCTCTCCATCGCTCTTAACAGTGATGTTGCTTATTAACTTAGATTAGATAACATTTTCTTATTTTCAAAAGATTTTATTACTATTTATAAAATAAACTCTTACCTTTAGATCATGTTCTTGATAAAACTGACACTTAAATATGTGGTATCTTGCTATGGATTGCTAAGAATGGGTTGCTTCTCTTAAAACACCCAGCAAAATTGTGACTGATTCACTTGTATTCCTGGAATGATTTTTGCCATATGCTGACTTTCTTTTCCGCTCATGTAAATTTGTTTTGAAAACTGTTTTGAAAACTTTCTGTTCCAATCACTGTTTTGTTATGATAACAATCAAGAGGAGCTCAGAGAGAAACAATTCTTTTCACAAACTTAAAAAAACGGACACCCCAGTTACTTTTTTATTATTTAACCATATTATTTCCTTATAGCAGTGTTAGTTTTTTGTGTCATTACTTATTCACCATTTCCATCTATAAAATATGTTACCAGTAAGTATTCTATCAGAAGAAAATTCCAGGTAAAAAAAGACTTCATCCAAAATATAACTCTAACATTTAGAGTCTAATCAATGATTTATGATCTTCATGTTATTTTTCTTTGTGTTTGGCTCTTTCCTCTAACTTCCTCCTCTCTTCGTGGGTAGATGCTGTCATAATTCTGAATTTAGTGTCATTTCCTGTGGTCACGTTTGCCCAAATGATAATGACACAGATAATGACATTAAAGTGATAACAATCTCCACATCCAGGCTTGTGTACCTCACTTTTGGTCTCCTCGTCTCCTCCTTAAGCTTTATCTTCTGTTCCATGACCAGGTAAACTACTTAGATTACCAGTATCTTTTATAGTAGCTATGAAATAGCAGACATGCTATTTCCTCTGCCTGATACCCATTCACCATCCCTGGGATTGTACAGTCATGTCAAGGCAAGTGTAGACATTAAATGTTACATCAAGCAGCAGTAAGTCTGTGGTTGGAAATATTATGCACAGTAAGTACAACTTTTATACACATAGTATGCACCGAGCTGCTGATAGTCTGACTGAAAGAGCCAGAGCCATATCCGAATCCAGACATCCTTCTTGAACAAATTTAAAATCTCCAAAATGAATGTAATTAATAACCCCTGTCCATTATATTACATATATTACATATACATTATATATGTATATATCTTAATGTTCTTGATTACTTGTTAGATGTTAAAAGTAGTCACAAGTAACTTTATGTTGCTACATTAAACTATTGTTACAATATATTTCTAATAAACTATAGCCTTACATTTTACCTTTTCAGCTGATGAAAAGAAATATCAAAGGGGTTCTATAACCCATTCAAGTTTATAGATCTAACAAAAAAACCAGAATCAGACACTTGAAACTACTTTTTGACACTGGTTTTGGATTCTAAACATTTAAAAAAATTTTTTTAACCTTTGTATTGTCATTTCATTTAGCTATGTGTTATTTTTCCAGCTTCTCTGTGTGCCTTGCTCACATTAGCTTATTCCACTGATGTCATAATTTCCATGGTACTGAGACAGTTGTGTTGCTTCAGACTTCCTCTGGTTTTTAAGTGTCATTCAATTTTTAGGTATCTACTTATCACCTGATTCTGTTTCCATATTCACACATTCATTCATTAAACAGTAGTTATTATTTAAAATCTTCTGTGGTTTAGGCGTGATTCTGGGAGCTGTAGCTATAGTACTAAACCAAAAGATACAATCCCCTCTCTCATGTTCTTTATTTCTGGCAGCCCTACCAGAGATAGGTAATGACAAGAAAAGAGCTTTTTTATTTTTTAGGATTATATTTATACATTGCAGAGAAAGAGATATTGAAAGAGAGCACGAACAGGGAGGAGAGGGAGAGGCAGGCCCCTGCTGAAGAGGGAACCCAACGTGGGACTCAATCCCAGGGCTCTGGGATCATGACCTGAGCGGGAAGTAGGCATTTAATGACTGAGCCACCCAGGTGCCCTGATATCAATTTCTTAATTGAAAATAATTTGTCTTTTTGCATGTTTTAGGTCCTGGGTGTGCCATAACTATTTATGCACAGTTCTGTTCATACAACAAACCCCATTGGTTTTTTAGATGACTAAAAACCCAGCAGAGGGCGCCTGGGTGCCTCAGTGGGTTAAGCTGCTGCCTTTGGCTCAGGTCATGATCTCAGAGCCCTGGGATCGAATCCCGCATCAGGTTCTCTGCTCAGCAGGGAGCCTGCTTCCCTCTCTCTCTCTCTCTCTGACTGCCTCTCTATCTACTTGTGATCTCTCTCTCTGTCAAATAAATGAATAAAATCTTTAAAAACAAACAAACAAACAAACAAACAAACAAACAAGAAAACCCAGCAGAGACCAAGCTGGATATTCAGGAAAGGATACAGTCTTGAAGTTAGATCAGAGCCAACTGAGGGAATCGAAGGACGTGTCTGAGAACAGTACGGTTATTCAGTGAGTTGTTACTTATAAAGTACTTAGAAGCATGCATGATACATAATGTTTATTTGTTGATGTTCTTAAAACAAATATATACATGCATAAATGCAAATAACTTAGAAAATTCTCTGGATCAACACTCATACAGCTCACTGATAGATTGCAAAATATGTAAACGGAAGAGTATTTTCCTTTTTTGTTACAAGGTACAGTAAGCACATAAAATATCAGAAACAATCATTCCAATAGTTTCTTAAGCAAATAGAGGTCATGTTGACATTTTCTACAGATGTATGTGTACAGATGTTCCAGAATCTCCATGTCTGTTGTGAATTTTTATCATCAGCAGTAGTAATGATGCTTTAGACAGAAATTGGTAATGAGGTTTTTGTTGGCAGAAGTGTTTGAAAATCTCCCTTTAGTCACCACCACAGGAGACAGTTTTTAAGAGTGTAATGAGGTCCAGAGATTTAACATGTTTGAGCACCTCTAATTTAGGAAAAATCTATCTTTTTAAAAAAAATTAAACACAGATACTGTGAAATTTTTCCATCTTTCATATAGTTTCAACCACCCATATTAATTCTGACTGTTAGCCAAAGTAACTAACTTCTGTTCCATGGAGGAAAGTCCTGCATGGATAGCTGGGAACTCTCTACTATGCCAAAATATTTTGTCAAACTAAAGGAGCTCGTTCACACACATAACACAACTTTCTAGTGTCATACAGATACATTTTTCATTTTAAAGTGACAAAAATAAAACACATTTGTTAACATATTTATTTTTAAGAAAAGCTTCATGGGATGCCTGAGTGACTCAGTCAGTTAAGCATCTGTCTTTGACTCAGATCATGATCCCAGGATCCTGGGATCGAGTCCCATACTGAGCTCTCTGCTTAGTGGGGAGCCTGCTTCTCCCTCTGTCTGCAGCTCCCCCAGCTTGTGCGTGCTCTCTCTCTCTCTGACAAATAAATTAAAACCTTTTAAAAATAAAAATAGGTTTATGCCTTTCACTATCTTCAATTTTGGAAAGTTTTGTCTATACTCTGGAAGTTTTAAAACTCATAGAACATTGTCAAACTCCAGCTCTTGTCAGTAACAAACTGTAACATTGTATGAGTCTCCACTGGAGGGTATTATCAGGAAATGATTAGAATGACTTTAGTTCTAGCTTGTTTCAGTTTTCTAATACTTCTAAGCATTATCTATACTTTTGTTGTGGACATTATTATTTTAAAAATTAAACATTTATTTTCATAAATATCAGTAACACCATTTAGAGGAAATAACAGTAACACCAAAAATGAAAGCACATCAATAGGCTACTTTTCATTCAAAAAATGAAGGAGATACTAAACTCCCATCCTGGTCCTTGAGTTTCCTTATTACTTTACTGGTGTCTAGAAAAAAGTCTGGTTTCAAATCTAAACAGTGATTTCAGTAACAAAAGCAAAATTTAGGGGCGCCTGGGTGGCTCAGTGGATTAAGCCGCTGCCTTCGGCTCAGGTCATGATCTCAGGGTCCTGGGATCGAGTCCCGCATCGGGCTCTCTGCTCAGCAGGGAGCCTGCTTCCTCCTCTCTCTCTCTGCCTGCCTCTCTGCCTACTTGTGATCTCTCTGTCAAATAAATAAATAAAATCTTTAAAAAAAAAAAAAAAAAGCAAAATTTACTTTCCTCGCCCTCCTGCTGCTCCGTCCTCATTCTCTAGCTCCCATTCTGAGTAGGACTGCTGCACTCTAAACCAGCTCAGACTCTTGCTTATTTTTCCTTAATATATAGTTGAATGTCTCCTATACTCTCATATTTCCTGCAACTTCAAGGGTGTGATGAGAAATGGTATTCACATAAAAAAAGAACAAATCCAGCATGACATCTCCTTTGAATGACTCCAGGACTGGTTGTTTTCCAGACAATTGGTGGTTGCAGAAAGGGAAATGGCCATCAGGTGGGGAATAACCTTTATTACTTATCTGACATGCAGAAAACTTGAGATAACAGCAATCTATAGAACTCCACATTCTTCCATGAAAGGGAAGAATATGAATTCCTATTTCGTATTCTATGTGATATCTGAATTTATCTTGTCATTTTCATCTGACTACTACTAATAATTATAAAACGCCATCTATCTTTTGTAGGTCAGCATAATTATTTTGTACCCTGTAATTTACACTCATTTTATTTAGTCATTCCCAAACCAACGAGTTAAACATATAATTTTAGAAATTGTGAAATTCTCGCTGAGTAATTGTTATTTATTTATTTATTTAGGAATTCAATTCACCAAGCTAGAAAGTGTTAGAACTTAGCTTTGAATCTAGATCATTTGGATTCCAAGGCTAAGCCTGTGAAGCTGTGTTTATCATGCTGTTTTATTCACTATGTTGGCTTAGACCATTCTATTTAATGACTAGTTTGAATACAGAATTTTATCTGTAAATACTGAATTTCATTGAAGGAGAAAAATGAGAAAAAAATAACTCAGAGTCATTAATTATAAACTCACAAAACAGATCGAATGTGTGAGTTTATCTCAAACTATAGTTGGCTCAGTCAGAGCTAACACATTCTCATAAAAGTGTTTCTTTTCTTTTACTAGAAAAATATATCGACGATGTAAGCTGTCCTGATACATCATCATGTACCATTCAATTATCTTTTAATTTTAATGAAATTTGAAAACAACGAAGGGAGGGGATGGAAAGAAACAAAAATTACAATTTAAAATCATCCAAATTAATCTTTTACTTTTCCATTTAAAAAAATGGATGTCAAATTTTATTGTTAGAAAATTGCTACCATTTTAAACATAACTGTAATCCTGATATATGCTTTCCATTATTAATTTTTAAGTTTTATTTTTATTTTAAAGATTTTATTTATTTGTTTGTCAGAGAGAAAGATAGAACACAAGCGGGGGAAGTGGCAGATAGAGGGAGAAGCAGGCTCCTCACTGAGCAGGGAGCCAGATGCAGGACTCAATCCCAGGACCCTGAGATCATGACCTGAGCCAAAGGTAGACACTTAATTCACTGAGCCCACCAGACACCCCTTTCACACAGTTTTAAACAAATATTAAATCTACTATTAGAATTCAGAGAAAATTTATTCAATTATATATATTTTTTAAGATTTAATTTTTTTATTTTAGAGAGCATACATGAGCAGGGGGAGGGGCAGAGGGAGAGGAAGAGAGAGAATCCTTAGGCAGATTCCCCACTGAGCATGGAGACTGACTTGGGGCTCAATCCTGGCACTCTGAGATCATGACCTGAGCCAAAATCAAGAGTTAGTCATTCAAGTGACTGAGACCTCCAGGTGCCCCTCTATTATATTTTAAAGTTTATTATTTGTATTTATAAAAAAAAAGAAGAAGATAAAAGGAAATGGAATAAAATGAAAATGTAAACAAAAAGAAGAAAATATGCATATAACAGTGATCATCTTAAGATGAAATATCACACAGCATAAGGAAAATGCTAAAGACAGAACCAGATGAAGAGAATCAAGAAGACACTTTAGAGATGAAGTTGAGTTAAAGGAAATCTGTGGTTAATGAATCAGATCTGTTACTGATTCCAAATAATGACTGTACCATAATCCTTTTTTAAAATCTAACATTTTATTAGGTTTAATGTACAAATAAATAATGTTACTTTTTAAATGTATTTTATATGTGTGATTTGATTGAAAACTAAGGTGTATTACAATTAAATTAAAATTTTAGGGTGCCTGGGTAGCTCAGACAGGTAAGCGTCTGCCTTCATCTCAAGTCATGATCCTAGGGTCCTGGGATTGAGTCCCGCATCTGCCTCCCTGCTCAGCGAAGAGCCTGGTTCTCCCTCTACCCTTGCCTCCTCCTGCTTGTGCTCTCTCTCTCTCTCTGCATCAAATAAATAAATAAAATCTTTAAAAAACAAAAAAGATTTTTCAAATTAAATTTTTAATTAAAATTGAAATAAAACTGGTTTCCTGACTAGATAAGATGTGATAGGTCTCTTTGAAATGCTTTAGATAACATATGTAAGAATGATATATGTAAGGAATGAAAAAACATACAACTCTTAGAGAAAACAGTAGAGCAAGGCAATGTCAAGGTTTGAAGTGGGCAAGTTCTTTTTTCTCTGAGAGAGCCTTTGAACCTACTGGCTTATCTCATACTGTTTTGGTTATCTATTGTGGTGTGCCAAACCACACTAAAATTTAACATCTTAGATCAACAAATATTTTGTTTCTCACGTTTCTGTGGGTTGGCTGGGCAGAGTCCAGCGGGGATAACTCTTCTTTCTGTTCTATATGATGGTGGTCAGCTTCTTTCATGGAGCTGCTATTGGGACGGAAGCCTCCATGATTCCGTAATCCTGTCTTGCCCTTCAGTTAGGATGGCTGCAAGGCTGAGGTCTATCTCTCCTTGGTCTTTATTCTCAAAGACTTCCTTCCCTTCATAGTTATTCATCTTCTGTGACCCCTCTCACCATGTGGCCTTGCCAACATGATAGCTCAGACTGCTTCACATGGGAACTTAGCTCTTCACAAGAGAGAAGAAGATTTAGGGCCTCTTAAGGGTTTGGTTAGAGAACTTGAGAAACATCATGTTTACCACATTTTATTGGTCAAAGCAAGTAACAAGGTCAGTTCAGATTTAAAGGGCAAGGTGAGAGCACAAGGGCCTAAATACAAGAGGATAGTATTTGGGGGTCACATTATAACAATCTGCCACATGTATTAATCAATTATTTAGTCTTGAGTCAATACCCATGAAAACTCATGTTGAACATCTGCTGTGGCCCATTGATGTGAAGTGTCGGAGGTGCAGAGACAGTAAAACAGTCCAAGCCTGATGTTTACAATGTTATGGGTGCAGATTCTTTATAGACTTTAATTCAATCAAAAAGAACTTATTTTCACTGGATTGGTCTGGTTCAAAGAAAAAAAAATCAAGGAAAATCTGGAAATAGGCATATAGCTCAAGCAGATCTCCTAACTATGGGTATGAAAGCAAATATCATATAATTTCACCCACATGTAGAATTTAAGAAACAAAACAGAAGAACAAAGAAAAAAAAGAGAGAGAGAAACAAAAACAACAGATTCTTAAATACAGAGAACTGGTGGCTGCCAGCAGGGAGATGGGTGGGAGGATGGGTGAAACGGGATTGGGATCAAAAGTACAGTCTCCAGGAAGAGCACTGAGTAGAGCATAGAATTGCTAAGTCTCTACATTTTGGCACATCAGGATACATATCCTGAAACTGATATAATATTGTACATTAACGATACTTCAATAAAAAATCATAGATTTTGAATGTTAAAATGGATGTCGAACACCTAAATAATTTGCTTCTAAGTTTTAAAAATAGCAGCCTTAGATACTCCAAGGCATGTGTGGGGAGTTAAATGAGAGGGTAGCCCTGGCCTCAATAATTAGATGTCTGGATTTTGTGCATTTTATTGGTTTACATCTCTACTTAAAATTTCACTTATATAAAAGTTCAGCTCTAAAAGATAAAAGTATGAAAATCGCTGATTTAGATCTAACCACTCTAGCAGTGCTGCAGCTGATACCTAGAGAAAGTGGCCCATTCTGAATCATGTCCTGGTGGGTTGTGCAACTGTGAAGTTCTTGTCCTCTAAGTCTTCCTTGAGCATTTTTCTCACTGCTTCTTCCTGAATATTAATATGTTTAATTAATTAATTAATTTTTATTTTTAAAAAGATTTTATTTATTTATTTGATAGAGGGAGAGATCACAAGTAGGCAGAGAGGCAGGCAGGCCCCCTGCTAAGCAGAGAACCTGATGTCGGGCTCCATTCCAGGACTCTGAGATCATGACCTGAGCCACCCATGCACCCTAATTAATTTATTTTGATGCTGAACATGGAAAGCTCTCATTGTTTCCCTTTTCTCCCAAGATTTAACAATCTAATGTATAAGTAATTCATTATTTGGTTATTACTTTAGGCCTTCGGAACTTTTAAGGATCAAATAAGTGTTTTTATATATTAGGGCTTAAATGAGGAGCGAAAAATATTCAAAATGACATAAATTGATCTGTGAGAAAAAAAATCTATAATAAATCCCAAAGTGTTTTATTATAACCCCTTTTGTTGTGTTTCCCAAATTTTTTAATGCATATCTTTTGTATCTGTGGTAAAAGATATTTTTTACTGTTGACTTTTTTAGGTGAGATTCTTCCTGACATTTTCAACCTCTTCATAAACATATGAATTTGAATGAAATCAATCAAGATTGCTTTCTACATTGACTTTGGTTGTACCCAGGCAAGCATGCCTCTCTACAGTACGAGCAGAGTCTGGGACACCATGTGCACCCTACTATCCCTGAGTTTCCTTGAGTTGTATCTTGTGTCGTTGTGGTGTTTGTCCTATTTCACTGCTGGACAGTCAGTGCCCAAAATGGGTCAGGAACTATTCTTTTCTGATGTATGTACTTTTGGAAGAGGAGCAAATGTTTGCATCTATTTTGGTAGTGGGAGGCATCTCCTTTTGGGGGGGAATAGTGTTGAGCATTCAGGGGAATGGGATGGTCAATGGTAGGATGATTCTAGTAATATAACTTGGGACTATAAATCGTGAAGCAGGGGGTCTACTGAAAAAACGTAGAGATCCAAGACAATACATTTGCTATTGAGACAGTTGGAAGAATCAACAGGGGTGTCTGGCTGGCCCAGCTGGTTAAGTGTCTGCCTTCTACTTGGGTCATGACCTTGGACTGAGCCCCACACTGGGCTCCCTGCTCAGCAAGGCGTCTGCTTCTTTCTCTGCCCTTCACCCCGTTCATGTTCTCTCATTCTGCTCTGACTCTCAAATAAATAAATAAAATATTTTTAAAAAAGTAATCAACAAACACCACATCCACAAGGGGACAGAATTATCCTTCTCAAATCATATAAACCTCAAAGGAAGAAATAGAACGAAGGGCATCCTGCAAGTTTATTTCAGGAGTTCACTTGGTGCTTGATAGAAAACTTCCATGTTCTTTGCTTCCATGTCCCCAATGAGAGGGGGCCAGCCTGACATTGTACCCTGAGCAAACTGTGTTGCTGTCCCTGCCAGCATGTGGATAAGTTTAACAGTGGCCACAACTAAGAAGACTCCTTGCCTTTCATTGCGTACTTCCCAAGCACAGCTCATGGAGACGGAGGAGCACTGTACACAGTTGCAAGGACATTAAATGAAAACACCTGTGTGCTTCAAGATGGAGTCTGGTATCATACAAGCCAAGAAAGCTACACCTCGCTCGTGTGTGTCTATTTTTCAGTGATTTGCAGCCTTAAAATAGTAGACCACTGGCCCAATTCCTATTCCCGTGCAACCCCTCTCCTATATTTCCTGGAAATTATTTTAGTGGTAGACTAGTGACTCCTAGGTTCTTGTTGAGCATTTCAATTAGTGTAAAGGACAAAAGCCTGGCCTTTCTAGAGAGATATGACAGACCTGCCTTAGAACTATGGGCATACAGCTGATTCTGGGAAGCAGGCAGAGGTTAAAGTGTGTATAACTTTTCCTTTCTTTGTATTTCAGGTTAGGTAGGCTTCCCTAATCACTCCACTGACGGAGACCTTATCATCCTTGTGGCTACTGATTTTTGCTCTTCATCAGGATATTTTGTCTGTTTAGTTTAATGTAAAGTAACAATTGACAAAACTCACAAATATATCAGCTGTAGCCTACCCTTCCCCTGAAATCATTCCTTTTTATTTTTTGCAACTGTTACTTATAAGTAAATCATGGGAAGTTGGATAACTGTCAGAGAGCTGGAGCACAGCTAGTGGGTATTTCTGATTCAAAGTAGATTCATCCGTTTCAGAAACAAACTAAAATCTTCTCGGCCTTCTCTAACAAAAATAACAATTCAGGATTCTTGGCTGAGTTTTAGGCGTTCTTCCTTGGCATAGCTAGATTAAATCCAAAGAAGCACTTCTGGGCTTGGACTGTGCATTTCCTAGTAACAGGGGCAGGCCACGTCAATAGAAGAGTCAAGTGAGTACTTAACACCACAACTGTGGAGACCACAGCATTCAGAGCTCCTCCCCGCTGCTGCCTAGTTTGCGCATTGACCTCTCTCTTTTTCTTTTATCTTTTTTTCTTTTTTTTTCAAGTAGGCTCACCCTCAGGTGTGGAGTGCAACAGGGGCTTGAGCTTGTGACCCTGAGATCAAGGCCTGAGCTGAGATCAAATGTTGGCCGCCTAACCGACTGACCCACCCAGATGTCCCTTCACTCACCTCTTTCCTGTCTGCTCAGTTATCTTTTTCACAGCCAGGCTTTCCTTCATCATCTGCTTTAAAATTCTATCATCCCTTGGGGCGCCTGGGTGGCTCAGTGAGTTAAAGCCTCTGCCTTGGGCTCAGGTCAGGATCCCAGGGTCCTGGGATTGAGCCAGCATTGGGCTCTCTGCTCAGCGGGGAGCCTGCTTCCCCCTTTCTCTGTCTTCCTGCCTCTCTGCCTACTTGTGATCTCGGTCTGCCAAGTAAATAAATAAAATCTTAAAAAAAAAAACAACAACAACTTTATCATCCCGCTTCACACCTGTCCCACCTCTTCAAGTTCTCCTTCTTTGTTTTATATTTCTCCATCCAATAAACTCTTTTTACATATGGGTGATCTTATTGCTAGATTCCTGCAACAGAGTTAAAATACCACAAAACATGATTGCTGTTTCTTTTGTGGGTGACTGTATTCACTGCATCCAAAAGTGTGTCTGGTACTTAAGAGTTACCCAGGAATATTCCTTGAATAAGGAAATTGAATCCAGCTTGAAATATCTTCAGAGGATGTACTGATGCTTATTAAAATAAGAGTTGGGAGAAATCTTAAGAATTTCATTATGAACTATCTTTGAAATAGTTATTTTATTTTCAAAATATTGGCTTTAACACGTTCAGGTATCAGTTTACTTTTCCATCAAAGTTGTTCCTACTCTATCCATAAAAATTTATAATTCTCATATAATAGAAAATGTGATTTTGTTCTCTATTTACTGTTGAAGAAGAAGAATGGAGCTCATTCAGATTAAGAATGGCAATTTTAAAACATGTAGTAGCTCACTTAAATGATACAGCAAAACAAATAGCCAAGATGTGACACTCTTCTGGGATACCTCAGCCTCTTGATCAACATTCTTAAAAGATTCATAGCGGAATGACAACACTCAACACTCCTTTTCCTCCTATGCCAGTCACTGCAAAGGCTAAGAGCATCAGCTGCGTATTAATGACTTGGGAGAAAGTAAACAGAATATAGGCTATTTCTGTTCCCTTTTTTAATTCCCAGCACTCTGAAGGTGACTATAACCAGGAAAAATTCATGTTAAACATGAATGTAGTATATGTAGTATAACAATTTTTATAGTATAAGTGTAGTATAAAATGTAGTATATGCAATATAAAAATTTTTGATTATCCTAAGGTTACAGGAAAAAACCAAAGTCTTCATCACTGATAAATAAGGTTTGTCTCAACTGAGACATAATTTGTATTTTCTACTTCATGTCATGAAGCCGACTTACCAGACCTAACTCTACTGTCTCATAGCATGTTGGATGCACCCTTCTTATGTTGTTAAAAAACTGAATTATAATTTTCTAACCTTTTCAATGGTAGAGATCTAAAATTAAAGGTAATGTTTATTCTCATCATTCTACCTGTTAGTGTCTTCCTGGAACATTGTAAACATGATATTCACATACAGTGAATAGTAAATATCCTTTGACTGCTACTGACAAGTTATAATGTTTACTTTACACTTATATCTTTCTGGTAAAAATTTATCACTTCTCTCACCGCACATATACACACACACATACACAGAGAAAGAGAGCGAGTAGAAAGAGGGAGCAGGGTAAGACCTTTTTTTTTTCTATGAAATCTAACTGCAAAGAAACCCCCCAAATTTTAAAAAGAACCATCTACTTTGGTACTGATATCCTAGTGAATTATTTTATATTTCAAAGCATCAGTAAATTCACAAATAGATATTAATGTAAACAGATTAAAAAATAAGTTATGTTTTTTAGAAGACAGAAGGAATGAAAACAGGCAAACCAGAAAACAAAGCATATAATGGACAGCTATTTATTAGAGGTTATACAAAGTTTTGGTGACAGTTTAATGATCTGTTGAAATCTAGGTTTTACCTCCATAAAAACAAACAGTATATAGTCAATTATGTGTGCATGTATATATGTACGTATTCATAATTTATTAAATATGTGTATTATTAAACATTAAATATATATTTTTAAATATTTTTATTTATTTGTTTGAGAGAGAAAGAGAGCACAGGCGGTGGTCTTCCTTCTTTCTTCTTTTCCTCCTTCCTTCCTGTTTCTTTCTCTCCCTCTCTTCCTTCTTCCTCCCTCCTTCCCTCCCTCGCTCCTTCTTTCCTCCTTCCTTTTTCCCTCCCTCCCTCTCTCCCTCTTTGCTTCTTCCTTCCTCCCTCCCCTTCTTTATTTCCTCTTTCTTTCTCTCTCTTTCTTTCTCTTTTCTTCTTTTCCTCTTTCTTCTTCCCTTCTTTCTTTCTTTGCTTTTCTTGCCAAATCTGTGTATCACCTAAATGATGTACTTGTTTTTGTGTAACTTGATTCACTTTACAAACTAAAATTACAAATAAATAAAAAGACCACTTCTCTACCAAAGAATTAGGGACACATAGCATTTTTAAGAATAATCCTTTATATTTCTTTTCTTTCAGATTTGGTTCAGGCAACTGGATTTTGGAAATGTATATGTTAATCGACCTTCACTGGCTGAGAGATCAGTAATAAAACTAAAAGGTGAGTTTTCCAGACTGATGAGTTTTTACTGATCTGAGTAATCTCCTATACTTACTGTGTCTTACTATTCTTAGGGAATTCTTTTCCCCTGTTTTTCCTTTATGCTCAAGTTTTATCAAGAGATACTGATCACGGAGCTTTGTAATACACATATTTTTGTCTAAGATCAAGAAAGAGGCTTTGTGCCATTCCACAGATATGTAGTAAAAATACTTCAGTTTTAAACCTTAGGAAGTAAACAATGTGTCACTAGGTGTGTTGCTTCAGAGTGAGAACCTAAACACCCTCCCAACAGCTCACCACAAACAAACTGTTTCCATCTGCAGGAGGAATAACAAGCCACAGTTGCAGCCAACAAGTTCAATGCAACTCTTACATGAGGTCTTACACTCTACTGAAGTCTCCTGTGATGGGACTTATTAATTAGAAGAGATATGCTTTAAGAGCTGAGATTAAGAAATTTTAAAACAAATTGTATGGTTTTTTTTTTTTTTTTCCTCATTCTGGTTTTATAAACCCCTCTCTGCCCTTAATCAGAGAATGCCAATGTTTAATCCAAAATCTGTTACCAGTTAGGACATTACTTTGAATGCTTCTTTTGACATCTTACTTTATAAAACAGCTATTAGGCAGTGTCAAGTGTTGAGAAAAATCTAAGTATATCCAAAACTTCCACATTTTTTTTTCTTTCTGAATCTGAGTAAGTGCTTCCTGAACTGTATATAGAATTGATTGCTTCTTTGAATTTATTGCTTGTTTGTCTATTTCTTTTGATGGGAAGCAGTTTCCTGGTACTTTTAATTTCATGGGGAAAAAAGAGAAACATTGTTGTATAACATCTTTGGTTAATATCCATGATTGAATTTGTAGCTATCATCTAAATCACAACTGTAAAATGATACCCTGCTTGTCAAACAAACATGCAGTATCTTAAACTCATAATACAATTGCACAGATACTGGGTAAAAAATACAGATTGAATTAAAACAATGTGTTGAGGGGCGCCTGGGTGGCTCAGTGGGTTAAGCCGCTGCCTTCGGCTCAGGTCATGATCCCAGGGTCCTGGAATCGAGCCCCGCATCGGGCTCTCTGCTCAGCCGGGAGCCTGCTTCCTTCCCTCTCTCTCTGCCTGCCTCTCTGCCTGCTTGTGATCTCTCTCTGCCAAATAAATAAATAAAATCTTTAAAAAAAAAAAAAAAAACAATGTGTTGAATAAGCACTGAAAAATCAGCATTTCTCTAATGGCAAATATTTCCTCACTTGCTGGAGCTGCAAAATGATCATCTCAACTCCTCAGAGAAGGCCAGAGTGAGATCCTGTAAGGAACAATCCTAGTCTACTCTTAGGAAAGTTCTGTTGGTGGAACTGAATGACCAATAAGAATCTGGTTACTCAATTTAAAGTAATGTCAGGATCTTTAACTCCAGGACAAGAATATTCAAAGGGAGAAATTTAAGTGATTTCCTATTGCTAGATCTACTTGTGTAATCTTTACATCAAAGAAAGTATTGGATAAAGCAGAATTTCTGATGTATAAATTGCTACATCAGTGAAGTAGTGGAATGTCCCAGTGCTTCATTAGGATTAAATGTATTGGTACTGGGAAATGTGTACTCATACACTTAATGAGACTTTCAATTAAACACTAGAATAGGCATGTGATATGTGCTCAATAAATGTTAAAATGTTCTCCACTAAATCAAATCATTAAAATGAAAATTGGTAAAGTTCCAGTCACTTATTTTGCCTTTTCTTTCACAAGCAAACTTCAGGATAACAAAATAAAAGGAGACAGTTACTTTCTAAAATATAAAAACAGAGATTATGTGATAGCAGTCACACAAACTTATATACAAGACAACATCGCATAAAGCTATATACACACTTACAAATAAGTGCATATAAAACTGGTGACATCTGAATAGTTTATGGATTGTATGAATGTCAATGTCTTGGCTTTGATATTATACTCAAATTGTGCAAGATATTGCCATGGGGAAAACTGAGTGAAGGGTGCTAGGGAACTACCTCTATTGTATTAATTTTACAACTTTTGTCAATCCATATGCATTGCAACATAAAAAGTAAAAAAGAGAGAGAGAGAGAGATTAACTAGAAGATTAACTAGAAAAAAGTACAGTTATTCTCTTTGATTAGTGTCAGCCATCTTCATTTCCCTTTCTCATATCTCAGCTACACTATCCTCTCTCTAACGTGGAGCCTACTTAAAAAAAAAAAAAAAGAAGGAAAGAAAGAAAGAAAAAAAGAAATAAATTCAGAGACAGTGGATATGCTAAATATTTTCAAATCCAAGCTCATACAAGTCATGGCTCATCTGTTATAACATTCTTTCTTGATGAATCAGGACTTGAACTGATTACAATTGGTACACAAGAAGTTCACTCTTTTTTCCCCTGTGCTTCAAAATGAACTTTTATCGGTTGATCAGTGGTAGACTCATTCATAAAGACCTATCTTAAGAAAAAAATAAAGGAATTAAAACAAAAAAAACAAATACTGAAAAGGGGCCAATAATTTCCTAAATTTCATCTTTCTAGAAATTTAGTGTCTTGGATTTCCTTTAGATGATCATTACTCTTCATTTTATACCACATTGTTTTTAGTAAAGTTGGCCGCACTCCAGTATCCAAATTGGACACCAACCGATTCAAATCAATCAATGTGTCTTATCTACTAGCCACAGAATTTGCATCTGGCCTAATCAGTGTCAGCAAGATGGAGATGGATCCTTGGATAACTCTTTAGAACTTGAGGAAAATAAGCTAGACACGAAAGAGTTTGTAGTATGTTGTTCTAGTTATGTAAATTTCAAAAATGGTTTGAATTTTTGCATTTTGCAGTTTGCATTTAAAGTGAAGATAATTTTGGAAGCAAGATGGAGGTGATATCTGGAAGGAGAAAGAGAGTAGTAACTAGGTAAGGTAAGGAAAGATCTTGAAGGTGCTGGAAATGTTCTATTTCTTGATGGGAGTGGTAGCTGCAGGTATTGCCTTTGACAATTCATTAGAATTTTTGCTTTTATTACATTTCAATATGTATGTTTCATTTTATTTAAAAAAATGGGAAGAAGAAATTTGTGTTGAATTTTTTCTGTCTTATTTAGGTTTTGTTGTGAGGCATCTATTTCTCACTTTACAGTAACTACAGCTCTGTATTTCCAAATCTAATTTATCCCACAAGCTCATGCTCAAATTTCAATTTTAATATGAGTCCTTTCCTTATTTCTTTCTGAAGTTGCCTCTTCCTTCTCTGTTTCTTTGTTCTGCTCCAGAGTGGATTGGGAATAGATTCAATGATACCTCTTCTGTAATGAAGCAGAAATGAGAGAGAGCTGGGGTCTCCTATGATTTCCAGAATTTTAGTATATCAGAATAGATAGAGAGTAGAGATCAATTGATATTTTCTCAAACCGAGTGTCACACATTTTCCATTCAGTGATATTGAAAAATACCTCAACACTGAGCTGAATACCTTTGATTTGGTTGTTAGATGTTGAATGAACTTTGAAAAAATTATCTGGTTGTTCCTTTTACCCTAAAGTAGTTATTATAGAAATGACATAAGGTGCCTTACCAAATTACATGAATAACATGAAATTCAGGTTTCTGGGAAAAGGTTAAGAAACTCTTTTTTTTTTAATTAAAATTTTTTTAAAAATATTTTTATTTATTTGACAGATAGAGATCACAAGTATGCAGAGAGGCAGGCAGAGAGAGGGGGAAGCAGGCTTCTCGCCAAGCAAAGAGTCCGATGCGGGGCTCAATCCCAGAACCGTGGGATCATGACCTGAGCCGAAGGTAGAGGCTTTAACCCACTGAGCCTCCCAGGCGCCCTGGTTAAGAAACTCTTAAGAAAATTTACAATGAATAAAAATGGACCATTAGTAAATACTAAAATACAGATACTTGTGTTTCTATGAAAATAAATTATTTTGATTATGAATAAAAAATACATATTCAGTGTTCTTCCCAGATGATGTTTCATTTAAATAAAGTGAGTAGGTTCATGTTTCATACTTCAGGTGATTAGAGATAAAATAGGTAATCATAATTCTAACATGTGGCTTCAAAATAGAGTAGATTTTCATTCTTATCCATTGTGTTTTATGCAACAACCAATTAAACTTTGAATCACAACTATTTTAGCTCATTTCTACCATTTGTTTTAAAATAATGGGGCCTTTTTGCATCTCTGAAATAATATGTGGAACCATATTAGAGGTATGAATATAAAAACTAGTCCATCCTTTTAAGAAAAGAAGTTCTTGCTATGTCTGCATTTGACACTTTAGCTGACTCCAGAAACTCTAAGACAAGTGCTTTATCTACATAGTTTCATTGAATTCAAATGTCCGAAGATGGGACGTTCTAATTACTTAGGAAGAAACTGTTGCTTAAGGCATTTATGTTCTGATATATCCTAAGATGAATACACTTTGATGGTGATTTATAAACCATAAGTGAATGGGCAGAAAGAGAGGGAGAGGAAAAGGGAGAGAAATGAGTCATGTGATTACTTACTTATTATAAGAGAAAATTGTGCAGAAAAAATAAGAGAAAATCCTGTTGGAGCATGAGGTTAAATAGCAGAGTCAGATGACATTCATTTACTTTATTCAAAATGCAGTGAGCCCAGATTTGCATAGGCAAAAGCAAATCTATGACTCTGTGTAGTTGGGGCTGCTGGGGCTGGGACTTATTTCGTATGTTCCACTGCGTTTCTAACCAGGGCTTTATGAACTCCTACCATCTTAGGTCAGACATTCGCTTAGTACCTGGTTTGGGGAGGATAACTCCACTTTCTCTCGTAATTTGTTAAGTGTCAGGTAGTTCTGGTGCTCTTCTTAGTTCTTTTTTTTTTTTTGAGTTTACCTCAGGTAACACCAAGGCAGTTTTATAGAATTGTCCTCAAGGTAGAGCCTCAGGGTGTGAAATATGAGACAAGAAAACAAAGGAAACAGGGTAACAATTCATCTCTACCCAGATTCCCAGTAAACTCGAAGGATGAAAACCATAAATTTCCCGTTTTCCAAATGATTTTTAAGATGGTTTTGATATTTACATATTTAAAAAAAATCCCTCTCATTTTCTTTTATGATAATCAAAGGGTTTGCATTACACATGTACTGTGGTGATTTCCTGTGTTGTGGTTCCTGGAACACTTTAGAAGCTAGTGACTTTACTGCTTCTTGTTCATATGATACATTCACCTATAGAAGATTCGAGAACATTGTTCAAATAAATAATTTTTCTTTTTTTTTCTTTTAAATTTCTTCATGCATGACTTTTGGATTGTTTAGCTTCCAGCTCAGCTCTGTGAACCAACACACCACCATCCTTCTTGATTAAGCACGTACTGTGTGCTGCCAGCATCGACACTGGAACATTCCTCATGGCAGGTATGTGAGTTCCGAGTCATAAAATTTTTAAAAATGAAATGAAAGAGAAAGCGCATCTCAGGGATATGGCTAATTTCATGGTAGCACTTTTAGGAAGAAATGGACATTTTTAGGCTTTCCATGTGTCCGTGCTCTCCACTCCTGATTCTTTATCTATAACTCAGAAATGATTTTGTGAAACTTTTCCAGCAGGTTTAAAGAGTAACTTCTGACAATAATAAGCTCTAAACTCTGAATGCAAACTGAATTTACCAGATTAAGTTATGAACAACATAATGCTAGCACCGAAGTAAATTAGTGACAGTGCTTACAAGTGTCCTTTTAAAAATTTACCATTTGTGTTATGACACCCTAAGTCACCTAGATTAATAGTATGTCTGTTAGTGACTCTTTGGGAGAGTGCTAATGTTAATGCCACATCTCCTAACATAAATTTGTTTTAGAGTAAATGCCAAAAAGCAGTAATTTTTGGTGTGAAAAAGCGTAATGTTCTTGAAAAAAAAATGGCTGCTAATATATCATAACTTAATGTACGGTGAAATGAATCCAGGTCCCCAAGGTATTACCCATATGTCACATCAGGCTGGGAGTGTTCCTCTGTCTTCTCTTCCTTATCAAAAAACCTCTACAAAGCTACAAGCAGCTGGACATTTCGTAGGTAGAGAATGCACTGAGGTGACTAGAAGGGCACATTTCCAAGTACTATTGCTGCAATGATAGAAGATGCTAAGTAAAAGACTCTGGGTCTAGACAAACTTGCATTTGATTTCTGACTTGGATACTGACTAGCTTTGATACCTGGAGAAAATAACATTATTAATGGACCTGACGTTTTCTTATCTACTTAATGGGAATCATCTTATCTTGTGATTCTTGTTATGTAAGCCTATAAAACACAACTTGATGCCTACTGATGTCTTCTTACTCTGAATCTCTAAGCTTCTTTGTGGAATTAAGAAATAAATGGTAAGTCCACTTTACTGCAACAAGACTGGTAAAGGAGAAAAGTTATAGATAATTTCAATAATGAATAAATTACAGCACATAAAAATTTGGGTATTGGAGCAAGTTATGAAGGGAATGTTTTCATTTTCCAGCGTTTCATTGACAAGATTATTGGGTTATCAAACCAAAGAATGTTTTGGATTCTCTCTCACTGTATTACTTTTAAGAACTTTGTTCTTTAAATAATCACTGTATTTCTCTTTCACTACAGCTTCTCAGACCACTCCATGGAATTTGATTTCTGGCATCTTAGGAGTAACGTGCCTTATTTTGATGGCTATTATGGGAATTTTGTTGAAAAATTGTAAGTTTTTCTAGACAAGTTTGTATAAAAACCATAACTTTGGTGAAACAATTCAATAATAAAGGTTTCATTTTACTAATGTGTAATATTTTATTATTTCATAAACTTGTATCTAATGAAGTAAATTTTTAATCATTTCTTACAGTATATCCTAAACAAAGTATTCAGCCAACATTGTCACCAGATGAAATCACTGAAGTCCAGAAAGGTAGGTTCCATACTTGGGAAAGTCTTAGTTTTGGTAGTTTCTTGTTTTTCTCACACTGAGCATGATGGAATAGTACACTTAAGAATACGGTTTTACCTACTAATTGTAGGATAGTCATGTTTCATTTTTTTCTAATGTAAAAAGCATAGATTTCATTGAACATGGGTCATTTACATATTTAAGTAATAAGGAAAATATTAACCTGAAATGACATTTTTTTTCTTATATGAGTGCTCATGTTTAAGTAACAAATAAAAAAATAAGTTACAGTAAATACTATGGTTAAAACTAATTACCTGCTGGTTTGCTCACAGTTCATATTTTTCTATCTCTTCACCTCTGCTTCTACTTCTTGCATGACTCAGAATATAGTGCAGATATTTCTGTTATTTTAAAACCCACTTACCCAGTGAAAGCCTGCTCAAAGTCCAATTTTTTAAAATATTTTTTTAAATGATCTCCAAATTGTCTCACTGTCTTCTGTGATCATATTTGTCTTTCTTTTCCCTTAACATTTTTTCCATCTGTATTGTGATTTTTTTAAATTTATTTTTTATTTTCAGCATAACAGTATTCATTATTTTTGCACCACACCGAGTGCTCCATGCAATCCGTGCCCTCTATAATACCCACCACCTGGTGCCCCGACCTCCCACCCCCCTGCCCCTTCAAAACCCTCAGGTTGTTTTTCAGAGTCCATAGTCTCTCATGGTTCACCTCCCCTTCGAATTTCCTCCAACTCCCTTCTCCTCTCTATCTCCCCATGTCCTCCATGCTATTTGTTATGCTCCACAAATAAGTGAAACCATATGATAATTGACTCTCTCTACTTGACTTACTTCACTCAGCATAATCTCTTCCAGTCCCATCCATGTTGCTACAAAAGTTGGGTATTCATCCTTTCTGATGGAGGCATAATACTCCATACTGTATATGGACCACATCTTCCTTATCCATTCGTCCGTTGAAGGGCATCTTGTTCTTTCCACAGTTTGGCTACCATGACCATTGCTGCTATAAACATTGGGGTACAGATGGCCCTTCTTTTCACTACATCTGTATCTTTGGGTTAAATATCCAGTAGTGCAATTTCAGGATCATAGGGAAGCTCTATTTTTAATTTCTTGAGGAATCTCCACACTGTTCTCCAAAGAGGCTGCACCAACTTGCATTCCCACCAACAGTGTAAGAGGGTTCCCCTTTCTTCACATCCCTTCCAACACATGTTGTTTCCTGTCTTGCTAATTTTGGCCATTCTAACTGGTGTAAGGTGATATCTCAATGTAGTTTTAATTTGAATCTCCCTGCTGGCCTGATGTCGTATTGCAATATTATTGACATATAATGTGTAAGTTTAAGGTAATCAACAGGTTGATGTGATACACTTATAGTTGCAAAAGGATTACTACCATAACATTTGCTAATACCTCTATCATGTCACAGAATTACCATTTCTGGGGAGGTAGAGCCCTCAAGATCTACTTTTTTAGCAACTTTTGAGTACATAATACAGTATTGCTAACTATAATCATAACTGTGTGCATTAGATCCCTAGAACTTATTCACCTTCTAACTGGAAGTTTGTCCCCTTTGACTAATATCTCTCCTTTTACCCACCCTCCAGCTCCTAGTAAGGACCACTCCACCCTACACTTCATAACCATTCACTTGTCAAAGATTTGAGTACCTACCATGTGTCTTGACTTTTATCACTGAGGAGAGTAAATGTTCAAGACACTATCACTGGGAAACTGTGCAATATCAGACTTCAAGCTCATTGTTTTATTTATCTCTATTTTCAAAATAAAATATCCAAACATCAGAATTCTCCAATTTGTGCTATATTGTTTTCTGACTCAGGAAATATGCTAAAATATTTTCCTTTATATATCTCTTTCATCTCATTTATTCTTATTTATACAGCAGAGCTCAATTTGGGTCATTTCCTCTAAAAGGTTCTTCAGCCGCCCTCCAATTTACACTCTGCTACCCAATGTTTTAACATACTGACTTACTCTTGTGTATATTTACCAAAATTACCATTAAATCTACTTGATAAATGATTGGAAATTATATTGTTCTGACTCTATATCTCGAATATAATCTCTATTAGGAAAAAGCATTATGTCTGACTTGTTCACATTAATAGCACCTGAACAATTGTATGTGTAGTGGATTCTCAAAGAATATTTGTGGAAAATAGTGAAGAAATAACAAATTATTTTTGGATGAGTAAATAACATTGAAAAGATTGAATGTCATAAGTCATTTTTCTTTTTTCTCTTAGACTCTGACTGTTGTTCTTGTCCAAAAGGCTGGATTGGATACCAGTGCAACTGCTACTTCTTTTCTGGTGAATTAAAGACTTGGGAAGAAAGTCAGAGTTTCTGTGCTTGGCAGAATTCCAGTCTACTTTGGTTTCAAAACAGAGATAAATTGGTATGTATTTAATTCTGATTTCCTACATTTTCTTTGACCTAGGAAAATATGCTATCTAAGTAAGCTGAATACTTTAATTTGTCTTTAATTACAGTAAATGGATGGTTATTATTTGAATTGACTTGCTAATTTGTTATATCTTGAAACAATCGTTATAAAACCTACATAAAATTTCTCAAAGATTTATATTATAGGAATAAAAATCAAGTCACAGTCCAGATAAAGTACAAGGAACATTTTAGAGAGAATTCAAAGAATGAATAATGGGCCATTATTTTTACTCAAAGACTAATAAAATAACTTCATAATTTTTAGTTCATTAACTGGGCTTATAATTTCTTTTGTAATTACATTTTTTGTCATCATTCTGGGATTTAATGTGTGATAAGTACGGAGGGTCTGATAAAAAAATTACCCAACTTAAGAAAAAGTGAAAATTTCTCTAGCTGCATTATGAAACTATCTTGAGTTAGGGTAGACTATATCTATGAAATTTATCCTCCAGATACTGTTGATGTGGGATCAAATTTGATTGTAATTTTCTTTGAAAACTCTTACTTTCTTCTAATGTTTTCTATTCCTTGAAGAAGTGGTATTTTGTGACATTTATTTGTGTATCATCGTGTTTCCACTGATTTGTGGAAATCAGTGAATAAATAACATAAGGAAGTAAAGCACGTAACTGTACTTTCAATAAGGAAGAAAATATGAGGCCTGTGACTATGCTTTTTAAACTGGACATTAAAAATGACTTCAGTTTCTGTGATTAAAAAGTTAAATTTGATGCTGACACCTTCTTAAAAGTATATTATTCCTGAAATACACTCAAATTTGATTAATATGTTTGTCTCTGTTTCCAATCAGCATTTTATGAGCTCTAGTACACATTTTTACTGGATTGGACTCTTTTACCATAAAGACAAAAAGGCCTGGCTGTGGAGAGATGGCTCCCCTGTCTCCCAAGATCTGTAAGTTTCTGGCAGTCAAGTTCCTTTTTAGCCCTGCCCTGCCTTGTCCTGCCCTACCTTCCCTTTCCCTTCTTTTCCCTTCCTGTCCCTTCCCTTCCCTTCCCTAACATTCCCTCCCCTTCTCTCCCCTCCCCTCCCTTCTCTTTCCTCATCTTACATTTTTCTCCTCTCCTCTCCTTTCTTTCTCTTTTAGATCTTTATGAGTTTATCTGTAGATCTCGCCAGATACTGTACATCTGGGAGCATGTAGCTAGGATAACCTATCTAAGTCTTGAAAATATAAAAAAGAGAGGCAATCTAATAATTTTAGCTCCACCTAGATCATCCAAATTTATGCTTAAGTGACATGAAGTTAGTATACTTGTGACCATAAAACAGTTTTCGATTTTTTTTTTTTGCCTCATATAAGCCCTTGGATGCCTACATGCATGTACAGATGCTTACCTTCACAGAAGCTGTTCAGGGAAAATAGCATATTATTTTCTTTACTCTTCTTGAGTCTGTTATTTTCAGCATACTCCCATGTTTCATATAGTCTGAGGTTATTTTCTGTATATTTGTAAACTTTGGTTCTCATTTTTATTCATAAACATTGGATTTGCAGCCTCAGACAATGATAAATCTTATGCTTGGATTTTTTTCCCAGAGTTGATTATCCAGTATATCTTTAAACAAAACAGAAGCATACCATATATCAAAACCATTAAAAACAGCAGGAAAAACATGAAATCCTTGGCCTTAATGCTGTTGATTATTGAGGAAGTAGCTGAGTTTTTGTAATACTGTGCTTTGAAATTGTGAAAACATGGCTCTTGCATAAAAATCAATCGACTCAATATGTTAATATCTCATTCAAGTGCTTTAAAAATTCTATCATTTAGTAAAAAAAAACTATCTTTGAATAGTCTCATTTCCTTTTCTTATATGTTAACATTTTATTTTTCATTAAAGATTGCCATCACTTCAAAAATTAAATACAGAGAAATGCATAATGTATAGCTCAAGCCAAGGTATTTTGGACGAACGCTGTGATGATGAAAGTCGTTTTATATGTAAAAAAGAGCTTATTTAAGTGTTTCTTGGAGTGGGAGGGGTGGGCAGTGAAGATTCAGTAGTACTAAGAAATGACTTCACCTCATATTATTGCTAATTATCTACTTCTGGGATCTGTAAAATGTTTCAAATCAAGTCTTATGATACAATTTTCATACATTTGAAATCATGTGCTTTAAAATTGGTGAAATTTGGGGCAGCTGAGTGGCTCAGTTAGTTAAACAGCTGCCCTCAGCTCAGGTTATAATCCTGGAGTCCTGGGATTGATCCTGGCATCAGGCTCCCTGCTCGACAGAGAGCTTGCTTCTCCCTCTCTCTCTGCCTGCTGCTCTGCCTACTTGTGTTCTCTATCTCGCTATCAAACAAATAAATAAAATCTTTAAAAAAGTTGGTGAAATTTGTGCACCTATATCTGCCATAACAGTGCACCAAGGTAAAGAATTTCAGGACTATTGTGATTTAATGGATATGTTCAACATTAAATTTAATATATTTTATGCATATATCCTTGTGAATTTTTTTGAAGAAATTCAAATAAAATAATTTGCACCAAATGATCTATATCAATGTCATTTCAGAACTTTGTAAGTCATAGTAAATTGGGAAGTCCCATCTTCATCTTACTTTTCTGGAACTTAGTTCTTTCTGGATATCTATATATCTATATGCTTCAATTTAGAGGTTTAAGTGTCATATGACAGCTTCCTCATGTGCATCATCAGACTTTAGAGGGGAACATGTTTGTGTTCTTCTCTTGGTGGTCCTGAGTTCTGCAAAGTACTTTTGAATCTTGGGCCAAATAGGTGGTTCCCATGTGATTATTTTTAGATTTCTCAAGGGTAAACGGAATCCAAGCCTGATCAAATAAATTTGTAATACTTATTTTTCTGCCCTACATGTCTTTCTTGCCTTATGGTTATCCATCAGTAAAAAGTCACTGAGATGTAAATTGAAGGTCTTATTCGCCAATCAACCCTAAGCCTTTTTCTTAAAAGTTATGTGTAAAATATTGAACATTTCCCTTTTAATGTTGGGGAAGGAGTAACCCATTTAACTGAGGGGTCCTGAGTGTGTCAGAGAAAGGGTGGGAACATAAAAAGGTCTGTTGCCTGTGACCTAGGGTTTTCCTAACCTCACAAATATCAAAAGCCAATTCCACTTTTAAAAACTGTTGCATATGCTTTTAAAAAACTTTATATTGAAACATCTTTTGTTTTCTATTTCAATTAAACTATAACAATTAAGAACCTCAAATTGATTCTTAATAAAGAGCCAGGAAGAGAAAAGAGCCTGTGTATTTTAATTCTTAAAATATAAATATAAATGGGCACCTCGGTGGCTCAGTGGGATAAGCATCTGCCTTGGGCTCAGGTCATGATCCCAGGGTCCTGGGATGGAGCCCCACATTGGGCTCCCTATTCAGTGGTGAGTCTGCTTCTCCCTCTCCCTCTGCTCCTCCCTCTGCTTGTGATTGCTTGTTCTCTCTGTTTAATAAATACATAAAATCTTAAAATATGTGTGTGTGTGTGTGTATAATAAGACTACAAACTGCATTCTTCATGTTCTCATATGAAGATTAGAAAAATGCCCTTAAATTATATTGTGAAAACCACAAGACAATCTAAATCAAATGTTTAACTTGGACTAGGAGGACACACATTATACTTTCTGGATATATAAAATGTTTTGGCTTTGTGGTGTCTAGGTGGTTCTGTCGGTTAAGTGTCTGACTCTTGATCTGGCTCAAGTCGTGATCTCACTCTTGTGGGATCGAGCCCCATGTTAGGCTCCAAACTCAGCAGGGAGTCTACTGGAGAGTCTCTCTTTCCCTCTCCCTCTACTCCTCTTCCCCACTCTCTAAAAATCAATCAATCAATCAATCAATCACTCTCTAAAATGTTTTGGCTTTTTTCCATATACATTCAAAATAATATATTTTAATTAAATTAAAAAATAGAGATAAACATAATAAAGATTAATTGTTTTCTGTCCCAACTATCCAATCTCCCAATCCTCTTCCCATAAGGTGATTTCCTCTTGATTTTTTGTTTGCTTTTCTGCTTGGGGTGGTTTTCTATATAGTGAACCAAGCATGGTCTATTTTTTATAATTTTGACCACAATGAATCAATCTCAAGTGTTTTTATTTAGCCACAGCCAAGTATGGCTTCAGATTGTTACTTTTCACATCATCACCCTATGAGGTGCCCAGAGCCCTATCTGCCTTTATTGTGAGAACTCGGGAACATGCAAGAGCAATGAGGAAACAGAAGGTGCAAAATATGGTGGGTAATATCTAATTTCAGAGAGTAATCTATGTCAAAAATTGTCTCTACTGAGGGAGGAGAATTCCTGTAGGCTCCCAATTATAGCTCATGTGTTTTTTCAATTCCCATATCATTTCAGGGCATTTATGATGGAAAGTCCTGGATTGAAAGGACAATGCTAGTCTTCCACAGTGGTGTGTCTTTCTCGTAGCATGACCCTATCATGTTAGTGACACTGAGTCCATGGCCATCAGACCTGTTTTATTTTTATTAGTCTTCCTCCCACACTTACCTGCATACTACTTCCCTTCATCCTGAAAATATCTTTGTCATTGCTGGGATCAGAAAGACCTCTTTTATATAAAGATCTTTGTATTACATATCTCTTTTCTCTTCTAACATTATTTCTGATACATTTTCTGGGGGATAAATGTTATTTTTCTTTTGTTCTTTGCTTTTTTGTTATGAAATGGGCTAATGCACGTGGAAGGATCTAGTTGAGTGAATATCTCGGTGTTGAATGTAAAACTAATGAAAGAGGGTGAGGGAATGTCCACCCTCTCTCCAGTAATGAAATAATATTGCCAAGAATCAACTTATACTTCCTTAATTTTATCCTGTTAGTTAAGTGTGTTACTCTGAATGTATTGGTACGTGACAAATTATGACAAATTTAGAAACTTAAAACAGCACATGTTTGTATGTCATAATCTCTATGGATCAGGAGCTGGGCATGGTTTTGTCCTTAGCTCAGGACTTCACAAGGCTGGAACCAAAGTCATAGCCACACTGAATTCTCATCTGAAATGGAGTCCTCTTCCAAGTTTTTTCAGTCTGATAGAAAAATTTAGTTCCTCGTGGTTGTAGAACTGAGTGAGACATTTGCCTCCCCCGGGTTGCCTGACTGCATAGACAGTCACACTGTGGACCTTTGCTTCTTTAAGGGCAAAAGGAGTGTACTCTTCTCTGTCTCATCTCTAGAGCCTCTTTTTAAGTATTCAACTGATTAGGTCAGCTGTACCCACATTATTCTCTCTTTGATTAACTGAAAATTGGCTAATTTAGAACCCTAGTTACATTTGAGAAATAGCTTAATCTTTCCATTTAATGTAATCTAATCACAGAGCAACACCCAATCATCTTCATAAATCCCACTGAAATTCAAGGGCACGTGATCAAATGTACATCAGGGAATTTTGAGGTCATCTTAGAGCTGCCAACCATACCAACATATCCCTAAAAAATATGTTGTAAGTGCTACTATGTAGTTTATTGAAATTAAACATTGCCTTTTAATTCCCTGGTAAGATAACCAAGAATTGAATTCATATATGCCAGGACAAATAATACTTTAAACTTTTTTTCTCCAATGTATTAATTCTTCATTCCTCCACTACTGAGTTTGCCTATTAAACACAAAGTTTCTGTGTAGCTGGATTGCGACAGCTCTTTGTTTGTATCCAAGGATGCTTGAAGGTTGGTTTTTGACTCTTGGCCAGTGAGCTAGCTAAGTAAGTAACTAAGTTAACATAAAAACTAACTAGCATAAAAATTTATGGCAAGTTTTTTAAAGTTCAAACTTCTTGTGTGGAATCTAAAACCAATATATTTACTACATTTTATTTACTTATACTGGAGATAATTAGTTATATATTCTGTTTATTCTGTTCTTTCTACTGTACAATCAGACTATACAGGAAACTTCTGTCTGAGCTCTCCTAAAACCAAGTTTCTTCATATAGGAATCAGCACAAATACCAACAGTTTTATTCAGAGATGAACCATGCTTTTGTGGAAGTAAGAACTTTGGGGAGCTTGTTCCTGAATGGATTTTTGGTCCCCAACTGCTTATTAGAATTTTCTTCTGCTGTATTGTATTATTTGTTTTTTAAAAAAGCCTTATATGGGTATGCTTATTAAAGCTTTATGATTTCTTTCAATTATCTAAATCTGGAAATTTTTGGAACATTTAAACCCTCTTTTTTCCTTTCCATAATTTTGGACCTTTTGAATGTTTTCTATTTATGTCTTAGTGTAGGGGTTAGAAAGCTTTCTCTGAAGAACCGGCTGGTAAATATTTTCAACTTCGTGCAGGTTGGCCAATAGTCATCACATGCCTGCCAGGCATGGCAGACCTCAGAGATGGTCCTTTGGGATCATCTGCTGTGCTGCCCAATGGCCCCCATCCTGATTCTGGGCATATCACTTCCTTGTTGTTCTTTGTAGTTAATTATATAAATATGTAACCCTGAACAGGTTAGTCTGGCTTATTTTTTGAGCTGTATGTGAATAAAACTTCCCATTTATGTTGAAAAAAAAAAAAGAAAAAGGCAGATGGTTTCTAGTGAGGGCTTACAGGGGGTGAGAAACATGTTGTTAGAAACTGGTGTAAGAAATTCTTACTGTGGGTCAGGTGTAGCATCACTGTCATCTGCAATATGTGAGATGATAGGAAATATACCTAATAAATTGAGTGAACCAGCTAAAGTTATTTCTAGCCTGACTGCTGAAGATAAGGCCTGGTTTCTTCTTCTTGCTTAGATTACCAATGCAATAGGAGACACATTAACAAAGGAGAGGCCTTTAAAACAAGGAGCCAGAGCTCACTGTTTTTTTTTTTTTTTAAAGATTTTATTTATTTGAGAGTGAGCATGAGAGGGAGAAGTTCAGAGGGAGAAGCAGACTCTTGGCAGACCTGGGAGCCCGATGTGGGACTCGATCCCATGACTCCAGAATCATGACCTGAGCTGAAGGCAGTTGCTTAACCAACTGAGCCAACCAGGCACCCCGAGCTCACTGGTTTTGAAGATTCTCAAGCTTCTTCTAAAGTTAAAAAAAAAAAAAAAATCAAAAAAGCTAATTATGAATTCTGAGTGAAGATCAATTTCAGGGTGCTCTCAGGGAAGTACAACGTAAGGCAAAAGCTATGGGTATAACTGTAAAACTCTCTGTTAAGTTTACAGAAAGAGCAAAAGTGGTGCCTCAGTTCAGAGAAAAGATATGTAAAGAGTACACTTCAACTAGCCATCTAGAAAGCTTGGTATTTTTTCGCAGTTATCTCAGCAGGAGCTCTCTGCAGAGAAGCTCAAAGAGATGAATGTGTTTGGGCTTTTGGGAATGAAGTGAACCCCAGTGAAATTCACAGGAGCCTCCAAAACATTTTTAAAATAATTATTATCAGCCCAAGCATGGCTAGTTTGAACTGAAAAGGACAGAGACAGTAAAAAAACAAACACCTAATACAAACACACATATATACATACATACAAAGATACATAAATGAAAATCTAGGTCTCCCCAAATATTTGCAAGTAGGAAGCACCTAAGAAAACTATGAAGCCACAAACAAATGCTGCCTTTCATTAAAAAGAAAGAATGATTTAAGTGAGAGAACCAAGAACCTAGCAGGTTGGACCAAGAGTTATGCAGAGATATTTCAGGGCAAAATAGGACAAAATCCTAACCAAGTATCCTTGATATATTATTGTATATTATTATTATATTCTGTTTAAAGTACTATATATATAGATACATATAACTATTTTTATATTATGTACATACAGATATACATTTGTCTATCAATTGCCTATCAACCCTCTTTTTATCATCATGTAACATCTATGGCGCATTTTCTTTTTCCATTCATCTGTCAAAGGGCATTTAGGTTGGCTCTACATCTTGGCTGTGATGAATAGCTCTGCAATGAATGTAGGAGTGTTAATATCTCTTTCAATTCTGATTTTATTCTTTTGAATACATATTCAAAAAAGGACTGCTGGATCATATGGTATTTTTATTTTTAATTTTTTGAAGAATCTCCATACTGTTTTTGCCAGCTGTCACACCATTGTGCATTCCCACTAAGAGTATACAAATGTTTCAATTTTTCCATATTCTGGTCAACACTTGTCTTTTTTTTTTTTTTCTTAATCTCTATTCTAATAGGTGTTAGAGATGGTATCTTTCTGTGGTTTTGATTAGCATTTCCCTAATAATTAATATTGTTAAGCATTCTTTTATGTGCTTGTTGACATTTGTAAATCTTCCTTAGGAAAATGCTTATTCAAAATTAAGTCCATGTTTAAATTGTTATTAGTTTTTTTCATGTAGAATTGTAAGAATTACTTATCTATTTTGGAAATTAACCTTCTATCAGATATATGGTTTGCAAATATTTATCCTATTTCATAAGTTGTTTTGTCACCCTTCTGATGGTTTCCTTGATGTGCAGAAGGTTTTTAGTTTGATACAATCCCACTTGTCTATTTTTGCCTGTACTTCTGTGTCATATCCAAGAAATAATTACCAAGACCAATGTCATGAAGGTTTTTGTTTATATTTTCTTTTAGGAGATTTATCGTTTCAGATCTTTTGGTAAGTTTTTAATCCACTTTGTGTTGATTTTTGTATATGGTATGAGCTAAGAGTCCAATTTTGTCCTTTGCATGTGGATATCCCAGTTTTCCCAGAACCATTTACGACAGACACAATCTTTTTCTCATTGTGTATTCTTGCCACCCTGTCAAAGATCAGTTGACTGTACATGAGTGGATTTATCTCCAGGATCTCTGTTCGGTTGATCTATGCGTCTGTTTTCAGCCAGTACCATATTGTTTGGGTTGCTATAGCTTTATCATATAATTTAAAATCCGGAAGTTTGATGTCTCCAGCTTCGTTCTTCTTGTGTAAGATTGCTTTGACTATTTGAGATCTTTTTTCAGTCCACAGAAATTTTAGGATTTTTTTCTAGTTCTGTACAAAACATCACTGGTATTTTGATGGACATTGCATGGAATCTGAATATCATTTTTTGTAATATGGACATTTTAACAATATAAAGTCCTCTGATCTCACCAATCAGCCTGGCCAGATACTCTGCAGTACCTCCAACCTTTGTGTTAAGTTCAACCCATTTTATTCTTAGAAGCTCCCAGTCATCTACTGTAGGCAAGTCTTCAGTGCTTTGACATAAGGGACACTGATTCCAGTTCCTGAGGAAACCTATGTGGAAGTTGGTTATCAGATACTCTTTCCACTCTTTTACTTTCTAGGGAGAAGTTGGGAGCTGGAGTATTTTGTCCACCCATTTTGTGTTGGGCCAGCGAGTGGATCTGCGGAGCTATGACAGCTTCTATTTCACACCATCATCTCTGTTCTCATTGGTAATAGGCAATGAGACTCTGCTGGGTTACATTAGCACTCCAAGACAGGCTAGACAGAAGTCAATCCTATGGGAAATGTTCCCAGAAATTAGAACATTGGATGTGTAGTCTACCTCTTTTCCTCCACAGGGAGAAGCTGGGAGTCAGAGTTTATTATTTTCTCACTCACTGTTGAGCGGGCTATGAAGGCTTTGAGATTAGGATGACTGCCAGCCCACACCACTGTCACAGTTCTCACTGGCCACAGGAGGCTAGATTTTGTTGGGTGTTATCAACACTCTGAAATAGCCTAGGCAGAATCCAGTCTTTTCGGTAGACTATGAAAAGTCAGGGCACTAAGACACTCAGTCTACCTCTTCCTTCCACAGAGATAGAGGAGAGCTGATTGCATAGACCTGAGCCAGGGTGAACATTATGACGAGAGGGTGTCTCAATTTTCCCTACTGGCTTCAAAGTGGGTAGTTTTGCACTCACCCAGGTTACATGAAGCCTCTCAGTTAGTTTTAGAATTTCTCACAAAGGGATTCTACCCATGAATTGTTATTGAATTGGTGTGTTTGTGGTTGGAAGGATGGCCAAGGACTTCCTGTTTTGCTCTCTTGCTGATGTCATTTGGCTAATTTTTTTTTCCCTAGAAGAAAAAAATGAAAATATGCACACTATATATTCCTAATTCACATGTATTTATATATACATATTTCCAGCCTTAAGTGATATAAAATAGAAATACTTATCCACTCAATTTCTAATTTATATCTAAATCAGATTTGAATTGCAATCAAGTGCAGTTTAACTGGGTTTAAATGGACAAAAATAACACCCTGTGTAAGTGAAAGAATAGTGGCTGGCTTCATCTCATGACTGGGAGAACAATCGCCATTGTAAATAATGCCATAAAACATCTCCTTATAACACTACCTGGGACTTTTAATATTTCCTAATTACCTGTTGGGGCTTTCTGAACAATATCCTTTGAGATGTTTCTGGCTCCTGTACAACCCATGTTGTAAAACCCAATGTGATATTCTTTCTCTGTACATTTTTACTTGCCCCAGCATTAAAGTTGTTAGACTTGCATTTTTTCAGCTGTTATGGGCTACAGATGTTTGTGAAAGCACTAAACAAGTAACACAGATGTGCTGTGAGAGAGCCAATTGTATGTACAGAACACAGTCACCTCAGTTTAACATTTCGAATGCTTAGTCACTGAAAACTTATGAGTCTTCCATACTAGCTTTTGCTGGATAAGAGTACAAAGTATATTTTAGAGTACGGATCCAAAAGAAAGGGTATTTTAATAAATATACTAGCTAAGTCTCCAGTTTCATATTACAAAGATGTTGTCTGATTTCAAATTTATCTCCCAACTCTCGCCCAAATACATAAACTCAGTAAGAAAAGCAAATAAACCACACAAGACCCATGACCTTTCAGCAACTCCTGATACAGACTACCACAACCTCCAAATTAACCATAAGCAGAGAAAAGAAATTTTATGGCGTTCTTGCTCTAGCCAACTACTTAATGCATATACGGTGCAGCGTCAGGGGATTTCTATGAATAAGATAACAAAAGGTGCCAATGAAGCACAGACAGAATCAATCCAGGAAGATAAAACTGCAATAAGAAATTCCAAAATATTTAACAGAGTTTGGAACTCAGTATTTCATAAAGGATTTGAAATGTAAGACATAGGAGAAACTTGGAAAAACACTTTTTTCCCCCTTTGGGAGAAGCAGATAATAATGAGGGGGTTGTGCTTCTTACTTGTGAAAGTAAATAATAATAATAAATAATAATAATTATGGGGATTTAAGGATCTTGAGGAAAGGAAAAAGAAAAAAGACATGCCTTTCCCTGCATGCTGCACCTCTCATGTCCACACCATCCGTAAAGGAAACTGCACAGACAGGGCAGAACTGACAGAAGAGGGAGCTCTCTGACTAGGAACCTTGACCAGTACATGAGTAGGGATAGGAAAAACAACAACAACAACAATAACAAAAACCAAAAAACAGACTGTGTCAACATGTGTTGGAGGGGATGTGGAGAAAGGGGGAACCCTCTTACACTGTTGGTGGGAATGCAAGTTGGTACAGCTTCTTTGGAGAACAGTGTGGAGATTCCTCAAGAAATTAAAAATAGAACTTCCCTATGACCCTGCCATTGCACTCCTGGTATTTACCCCAAAGATACAGATGTCGTGAAAAGAAGGGCCATCTGTACCCCAATGTTTATAGCAGCAATGGCCACGGTCGCCAAACTATGGAAAGAACAAGATGGCCTTCAACGGACGAATGGATAAGGAAGATGTGGTCCATATACACTATGGAGTATTATGCCTCCATCAGAAAGGATGAATACCCAACTTTTGTAGCAACATGGACGGGACTGGAAGAGATTATGCTGAGTGAAATAAGTCAAGCAGAGAGAGTCAATTATCATATGGTTTCACTTATTTGTGGAGCATAACAAATAGCATGGAGGACATGGGGAGACAGAGAGGAGAAGGGAGTTGGAGGAAATTGGAAGGGGAGGTGAACCATGAGAGACTATGGACTCTGAAAAACAATCTGAGGGTTTTGAAGGGGTGGGGGGGTGGGAGGCCGGGGTACCAGGTGGTGGGTATTCTAGAGGGCATGGATTGTATGGAGCACTGGGTGTGGTGAAAAAAATAATGAATACTGTTATGCTGAAAATAAATAAAAAATAAATTTAAAAAAACAGACTGTGTCTGTAGAAAATATCTTTAGCAATTCAAGAATAAGAACAAAATATTTTCTACCTCCAAAATAATCATCCATCTAAAAAAGAAAACAACCACAAAGCTGATGAAAACAGCAGTGCCACACAAAAATTAAATACAAGAGCCTCACACGGTCATAAAAAAGAACAGAAGTGCCAAAAAATAAAAGGTTGAAATGAAGCAGAAGTCAATGAAACTCAGAAAAGCAGTAAATTGACCAAAGTAAAGCAAGGATTTACAAGACAAATGGAAATATAAGAAAGCAGGTGTTCAAGCCCCCATACTAGACAAAGAGGTATACCTAAAGAGAATTAATCGAGACCAAGAAGACTCTCTATAATTTTAAAAGATAACAGGCTACTATGAATATTAATAATTATGAATCTATTCAGTAAGTAATAGTGACTAAATATTATAAAAATTATAGTCGATATGAGAAGAAATAGGCAGTAACACATTACTGAAAGGTGATTTTAATAGGCCACTGTCAATATAGGACAGCAAGTTGGAACAGAATAAGTTATGTTATAAATGCTCTAAATAACATAGTCAACATCGTAGATAATTTAGACACTTACTGACTACTATACCTGGAGAGTAGAAAATATACCTTCTTTTCAAATGCATTTGAAGCATCCACAAAAAAAAATGTATGGATGCTTTTTGATCTGGATATAGTTCATACATACACTTAAGTGTGTGTATGTATTTATGTACAGTTATGTATATGTTTTGAGTATTCTAAAGCATTTTGTTTTGCAGAAAAACTCTTAAGGTAGCCCATTGGAGTTAGGAAGATAGCATAGATGCCAATTATCTGCACTCTTTATTATTATTGTTCCGGTGGTGTTAGCCAATATAAGTAGGCTAAAAAAAAAAGATTAAAAAAAACCTCCATATTTGCACCTGTGTGATAATATACCCAAATAATATGAGATAGTTGATGATAAGCCTAACTCTTATAATAAGAAATTCAGTAAGTTAACAGATTGTGGAGTTAATACGCAAAAATAAGTAACATCCAGGGTGCTTGGGTGGCTCAACTGATAAGCATCTGTCTTCCACTCAGATCCTTATCTCCAGGTCCTGGGATCTAGCCCTGCAATGGCCTCCCTGCTCAGAAAAGAGTCTACTTCTCTCTCTCTTCCTCTCTCCCTGCTCAGGCTCTCTCTCTTAAATAAATAAGTAAATAAAATCTTTAAAAAAATAAACAACATCTATTTATACAACTAAAACCACTGAGAAGACATGATGAAGGAAAAAACTGTATTTATAATCATTATAAATAAGATGAGATATTTAACAAGGACTATTTAGAATCTATTTTTTAAAAATGTGAAACATTCCTGGAAGACAAAAAATAGACTTTGAAAAGGTAAGAATATCTATTTTTGGTTGGGATCTTTTCTTAATTTAATTTGTACATTTGAATGGATCCCCCAAAACCGAAAGACTGAGAGATCTGGGCAAGTTGACATTGAAGTTCCATATGGGAAAATAAACATGGCATACATAGACAGCAAAAGCATAGCTATGAGGAAGTGCTATACCTACTAATTATTGAAACATACTTCAAAAACCTCCATTTAAAATAGCATGGTTAGTCAAGATACACAAATAGAACAAAGGAATAGAATACGAAGGTCAAAAATAGTCACAACTACATATAAAAATTCAGATTATGATAAAGGTGGTGATCTTAAATCATGGGGTACATGTTGTTTGGACAACTGGATAGCTATTTGCAAAAGGTTAAAATTAGATATATTTCTCAAACCATATACAGGAGTTAGCGTCAGAGGGATTATAAAATTAAATAAATAAAATGAGACCTGATAAATGGAAGAAAACTGGATATATTTCTCTATGATCTAGGAAAAGGCTTTCTAATTATCCTAAAAATTTCAATGCTATAAATGTAATTTTTGAAAAAATATGGCTACCTAAATTTATTTTAATTTGCATAGCAAAAAATACCAAAATTAAAGTCAACATACACATGAAAAACTTGGGAAAAAATTTACAATATACATTAAAAGATAAAAGATGATATTCTTAACATATAGAGAATGTTTAAAGACTGAGGAAAAAAGACCAAAAATCCCCTAGCAAAAACCTGGGCAAAACCCCATGAATAATTATTTCATATAAGTGACCATTAAACTGAGAAAATAAACTTCAATCATCATAAGAGAAATGCAAACTAAAATCATAATGAGATTCTATTTTTCATTTGCCAGATAAGCAAAAATTCTAAAGCTTGATGAAGTTGAGGGGAAATAGATGTTTTCATATACTGCTCTTGGGAATGCTAAAGGCTACATCCCCATGGAGGAAGTGTCTCTTTTCCTCTCTTCTCCCCCTCTGCCTACCCTTCTCTATAGATGAAGAGTTACAGATATTGATACAGGAATAGGTATAGCTATAGAGCTATTGTTATGGGCAAAAACAGAGACACCCAACATACCCAATTGCATATTCATGTACTCCTTAGATCAGCAATCCATCTCCAAGGAATTTATTTTGAAGGTGATGTGTAAGTGGAAAGAAATAGAAAACCACAGGACATACATGTGCAGGGAAAGAAGGCTGGAGAAGAGACAGTATAACGTATCACTTAGGGGTACTCTCTGAAACAAGATTTCCTGGGTCTATAATTTGTGTAACTCTGGACAAGTTATTTTTTCTCAGTTTACACCTCGATTTCTCAGTTAGAAAAATGAAAGCATTAAAACATCTTCCTTCCAGATTTGTTCTGAAGAATCAGTGAGTTAGTTTAAGCAAAGTACATGTAATTAAAATGGCCCACACACAAATGTTAACTCTTTCTAAGGGAGGAACATAATTTTTGTAATAAAAATTACCTTAAAAGTTATCTTTATTTGGTTATCTTTTGTTCAAATATTTGAATGCATTTTTTTTCAAAATGATATTTGTTTTCATGGATTAAAACAAAACAGCAAAATGAAAGAATTTTTTCTCATCTTTGTAGGTTTGAATTTAAAAAATCTTGTAAGTGCTATCCTTCTACTTATTTTTAGAAGTAAGTATACTTTCTACTTCTTAATCATAGTCTTATCCATTGCTCACAGAGGCACTGAATAAACATTTATATGTATGATTTTTGTTTATCATCTTTAAAAATTTTTTCTACCCACATCTTTTTTCATTTTTTTTAGAAGATTTTCTTTACCTATTTGACAGAGAGAAAGCACAAGCAAGGGGAGAAAGATAAGCAGGCTCCCTGCTGAGCTAGGAGCCCAACATTGGGCTCGAGGACAGACTGAGCCATTCACCCTCTCTACCAGCATCTTTTGGATTTCTTACTTGCAGCTCAAATCCATGATCTGGCACCACTCTTCTCTCTCCTGCACTCATAGTGTCCCTTGGATACATCTTAGGACATCATTTTTTAAAAAAATTTAAATTTGATTAATTAACATATAATGTATTATTTTGGGGGTACAAATCTGTGTTTTATCAGTCTTATATAATACCCAGTGCTCACCATAACACATACTTTCCTCAGTGTTCATCAGCCCGCGACACTATCCCCTCTCCCTCCCCTTCCAGCAACCCTGTTTGTTTCCTGAGATAAGAGTCTCATGGTTTGTCTCCCTCCCTGCCTCTCTCCCAATAGTTTGGCTATTGAAGAACACCATAACTTCTGCCAAGCAAAGGAAATCATCAACAAAACGAAAAGGTAATCTACCAAATGGGAGAAAGTATTTGCAAACTATGTATCTGCTAGGGAGTTAGTATCCAAAATATCCGAACAATTTTATGCTTCTTGGTATAAAATAATTTAAAAAGTTAATTATCCAAGCTTTTAATGCCACTTTGTCTCTATATCTTATTTTAATATATTTTTTAATCCTTAAGTCCCATAGGTAGGAATGGAGTCTGTCTAATAAATGTTTTTCCTGAAGATGTTAGAAACTGAAAACCTGTCAAGGTCTGAGATATAGTTTGTTGAGGATGATTATTGGGTAGTTACAAGACTTATGTTCTGTGCTTGTTATTTGTTTTGTGATGGAGTTGATGGCTATAAATAATATACAAAGAAGTATTCTTTATTTTAACTTTTGTATTGAGATATAATCAATTTATTATGCTAGATTCAGGTATACAACATTCTGTTCAGTATTTTTATATATTACAAAATGATCACCATTATATGTCGAGTTTACATGCATTACCTCACATAGTTACACTTTTTTTTCTTGTAATGAGAACTTTTAAGGTCTTTTAGTAACTTTCAAATATTCAAACCATTAATAACTGTAGTCACCATGCTGTACATTACATCCCCATGACTTATTTAATTTATATATGGAAGTTTGCACCTTTTGACCCCCTTCACCCATTTTGACTATCCTCCCCACTGCGGTGAGTGCTCAAGTTTTTTTTTTTTTTAGATTCCACATATGTAAGTGAGAGCATATGACATTTGTCTGTCTTCGTCTGATTTATTTCACTTAGCATAATGCCCTGGAAGCTCCAACTATATTATCACAAATGGGAAGGTGTCCATTTCTATGACTAAATAATATTCTATTTGGTACATATTTATATGTGTGTGTGTGTGTGAGAGAGAGAGAGAGAGACATTTTCTTCAGCCATTCATCCATTGGTGGACCCTTAGTTTGTCTCCATATCTTGGCTATTATAAATAATACTGCAATAAACATGGGAGTCCAGATACCTCTTGAGTTTGTATTTTTGTTTTCTTCAAGTAACTACTCAGAAGTAAAATTGCAGGATCACATGAGAGTTCAAACAGCACACAAGGGTCCTCTTTTCTACACATTCTCACCAACACTTTCTTTCTTTCTTTCTTTTCGTTCTTTCGGATATAAGCCTAACTAAGGAATTGATATATATGATAGGCTCACTAAAATAAATATTTTTAACACTAGAACTCCCAATGGGCAGATTATTCAGAAGACTAAAAATAGTCAATATGTTCATTAAAGAACAGTTCAAATTGAAATAGCTGAAGAAAACGTGGATTAAAACTATAGTGTATACATTGTTTGCCTATGGAATTTTACACTTGATAGTAACAGACTTAATGACAAACTATATATTCTGATATTTTCTTCTTCTAGAAAAAAATAGGAATAGAAATAAATTCAATATCTGAAAAGTACAGAATAGTCAAATTATGATATAGCTTGAATATTATACAATTTGCAAACATTTTTTTAAAAGTATAATGACTTGTTAAAACACCAAAAACTGTTTTAAATAGATAAAATAGAGATAGCAGAGGTAAGAAAAAAACAGAATGATGGTGTGGCTTCTGAGTGAAACAACATTATATTTTGATTTCTTTTTTTATTTTTTCTCAAATTTTCAAATATGATAAAACTATTGCATATAGCTTAAATATTTTATTTGAAAAATGGAATATTTCATTCTTATGTTTGATATTAAAGTTAATAAGAACCATTAACTCCAGGACATTTTGATATAATGAATTGGCCAATGTGTAAAATCATACAACCGTGTAAGTTCTAGACATACCTTTGGAGTTTGATTGTGAAAGGTTCAGAAACTGGGGCACCTGAGTGGCTGCCTTCAGCTCAGGTCATGATCACAGGGTGCTGGGATTGAGTCCCACCTTGGGCTCCTTGCTCAGTAGGGAATTTTCTTCTCCCTCTCCCTCTGCCCCTCCTGGTGCACTCTCTCTCCGTATCCCTCTCTCTCTTGCTCTCAAATAATTAAATAAATGAATTCTTAAAAAAAGAATACATTTAAATAACTAGCAAAAAACAACCACCAACAACAAAAAATTTGAATGAAATGGAAACAAATTAAATCTGTGTCAAATTAGTGACACTACCATACAGAAAAAAAGAGCTCAAGTGGCTGAAATACAACGGTTTGTCATTATTGTTTTTGCTGTTCATCCAAAATATTCTATGGACAAAACCACTTGCAAGCAATTTAAAACAGTATGTGACAATCTTTTTAGTTATAATATTGGTAATCATATTTTGAAATTATTATATGTATGATATAGAAAAAGTACATATGCAATTGTATTAATATCATAAAAGAACAAGAATTACAGTGTAGGAAAAGGATACAACTAGAAAAATCAAAGTGTTTAGGTAAAGTGCCCATCATTTAAAATTTGAATTGAAGTATTGAAGTATGTCTTTTAAAATTATGTAAATATTTCTTGGCTTGATACATCAAAAGTTATCGAAGCAATGGCATTCCAGTATTAATGAACACTCCCAGTGCCCACATTATCATGTCCAAATATTAACCATCCTTAATAGCAACAGGATTCTTTGGAGAAATAAGTAATTTCTGATAGGGCAGTGAGCATACATGCGCAGACACACAAACAAATTTCATTAGGATAATTAGTTGTGCCAGATTACAAAAGAAGTTCTACTACATAAACCTTACCTGGAAACAGTGTGAAAAGGACTCATTAGTCAACTTAAAGGTGTTTCCACTGGCAATTTTAAATTTTGAAATGGCAAAATAGCAATAGGTTTAAATAGAATATCATAATAATTATTATAAATGGACACAAATAAAATATCAAAGTGCATGAATTTATTATTGCATTTGGACAGTTATTGTCTGCTGCTTCCTGTCGGTGAACGGGAGAAGAATGAGGCACAAACAAGTCAGCTGCAAGAGAAAGGGAGCAGGGGACAACAGTAGAAATGACTGCTGCCCCGAACAACTCCTCAGTCCCGCTTTTATGAGATAGAAACGGTAACCAACAGAAGAGCCAAAGAAGGCCAAACAGTAGTCATATGCCTTGTAGATAAACAAGAAGGAGGGCAAAATATGTCTGGACAAGTAGTATAAAGTTTATAGTTGAACAAGCACATTCACGTTATCCTCCCCGCTAAGGTATTTTTCTTAGAACAAGGTATGGAAGAGGAGTGGGAAAGCAGAATGAAATTTGCACAGTCTCAAACTATCATTAAACTAGAAATAAGAAACAATGAATGTGTGTGTATGCACTTATGCTTATGTGTGTTTGGTTGAATGAGCATTGAAAATGTGTAAGAAAAGTAGTTACCTACCCACAAGGCTGTAATAAGCTTTGGGAGAGGGCAACTAATGTCATTACGGTTTTTATCATTACTCTTTTAGCTAAATATACAAACAAGTTCTTCATGAATATTTTTTCATTTTTACTTCTTGACCAAATTTTTTCAGGATTTTACTATATCATATTGACTTAATCAATCATATTTTAATGTTTTCCTGTTATACTACCTGCAGATATTTTAAATTTTCCCTTAGAGTTATAAATTCTTCATTGAGCAACTTTGAATATGAAGTGTTTTTCTTTTTTAGGTTTATTTCTATTGAATTGATTTCCAGTAGTGAAATTCTGATTAAAAGAGGATTAATATTAAATAGAATTTTATAATACTGGCCTAACAGATTTTAGTATATCTTTCTAAATAATATTCTCAAGTGTAATTAATTGCATACTTAGGACAATTGCAATTAAAGCTTTTCTTCTTCTTTTTTCTTTCTTAATTGATTAATGGCTTTGCTTAACAATAGTTAAAACTTTGTGGATTTTCTGTTTTCTTTATTTTATACATTACAAGAATGGATTTTCAAGACACATTATAATAATGTATATTTATTATTTATAATTATTTTTAACTTCCTATTTATTTTCATTATTAAATTAAAATTGAATATGAAGTTAGTGTTTGAGGGAGTCAGATATGTTCTTTCTCTTGAAATTTATTTTATCAATATTTAGCTATAAAGTTCTTCTGCTTCCTTATATGTGATATTTTGTATTTATTCTTTTTCCTGAATTAATTATGCAATTAATAAGGGGTTACTGTCCTTTTTCCCACATATTGTTTATTTTCTGACTTAGTAGCTTAAAATGTGATTTTTCTGAGGTTAATGAGAAATGACCCCAGATTAATTAGATAAAAAATCATTGAAAATGTTAAGGAAGGCGCAAAATGAATACAAAATTTTAACTAACCCAAGCTAAAACAATGCTGAAATTGTCAAAATGTTTTAAATGTTTTCTATCACACAAAATGAGATTATTTTAAGAAATTGAATTTTAGGGACACCTGGGTGCCTTAGTCATTAAGTGTCTGCCTTTGGCTTGGATCATGGTCCTGGGGTCCTGGGATCGAGCCTTATATCGGGCTCCCTGCTCAGAGGGAAGCCTGCTTCTCCCTCACCCACTCGCCCTGCTGGTGTTTCCTCTCTCATTGTCTCTCCCTCGGTCAAATAAATAAATGAAATCTTAATCTTTAAAAAAATTTTATTTTATTTTTTCAGTGTTCCAAGATTCATTGTTTATGTATCACACCCCGTGCTCCATGCAATACATGCCCTCCTTAATACCCACCACCAGGCTCACCCATCCCTCCCCCAAACCCTCTTTTAAAAAATAAGAAATTGAATTTTATAGGAAAGTGAATAATACATTGATTGATATTTGTAGTTTTTTTTGTTTTTTTGTTTTTTTTTTTTTTAGGTAATATGACTCATGAGAATGATCTTGGGGAACTGATGGCTTACTGATCATAAATGCTGAAGTTACTGTGAAAAATCACACATACACCACCTAGTGATGAAAAATATTACCTGCTCTAGAACTGAAAGGGTTAATAAAGAGACATCACAAAAGTGTTAATAAAAATAATATTTCCAGAATATTAAAGTACGCTGAAAGTAATTAAAAAGTCTGAAGTTACTTTCTCATTTATCAATTATGTATATTCAATTACATCTTGACAGTTCAAGGGTTGAGTGAAACTGATTGGGTATTCATGCAAATATTTTAAGAAACTTGTGTACTTAAGGTAAGACTGGTGAAATGCCCAATCTAGAGATGATACAGAGCTAAACTGAGCAACAGTAAAACAGTTTTGTGTGTGGTTGCATCCAGAGCCCCTGTTCTTGACTTCTGTACTCATCTATCAGCCTCTTATAGGACAGACAAAGGCAATATTAGCCTGTGCCTTTTTTTTTTTTTTTTTGGCTTCTTTTCTGAGCTCTTGATATATACTGAGGCCATCGAAATTTTTAAATTCAGGCTTCGTCATAAGAGTCAAGATCCTCTTCTTCCCGGGATATACGTGGTACTCTGCAAAAGCTCTGACGTCTGCTTCTAAAAATCAGGTACTTGTAATTTCTCGGATACTCATTCTATTTCTTAACATATGTTTTTTAGAATTTTGAGGGAAATTAAAGAAACAAAAGTTACACAGTCAAAGGCAGATTGATATATCCATATGTAGGTACAAATATTTTATATATATTTGTATTTTCATGTGATATAGATCTATATATCTGTATCTCTATATTTTTCATTTGGAAGAAAAGGGAATAAAATTGTGAGTAACAGAGCAGGGAAAGAGGACAGAGAGGAAAAAAAGGGAGAAAGTACTGAAGAAAAGAGATACCAGGAGGGAAATGAGGGGTGCTTCAGTAATCTTAGAGAAGCTATTCTAATTATTATTATTTGTTTTAATAATTTTATTGCTATAGTCACTGTTATTATTTGATATGACATTTTACGAACCCTAGAAATTGTTAAGTGATATGAAATAGGAGCTTAAAGAAAACAGATAAAAAAATACAGAACAATCAAGGTAAAGCATAATTAACCTTCCCTTAGGAGGTGTCCTGTGATTATGAAGAACTTGGAGATATTATCTTCTAAGAGAGAGAGAGAGAGAGAAAAGAAAACCTCACATTGATTCTCTTCTAATTTTCTAAAATGTTTTAATCAAGAAAAAATATTTCTCAACGTCTTCCCAAATAAGTGCATAGAACATTATCTTTGAAGATAAATTTAACTGTTTTTATTATTGCATAAAGAAATCAAACGATTAGGCATTAGTAAGACATATCAAGGAATTCATACAGGGGGGAGATATCAATGGAAGTGAGAGAAGGGGAAATGATTGGTAGAATGTGACAAAGAGTAATGAGAAAAGCTAGAAGAAGAGAGTGCTATTGAAGGATCTGGGGTTTTTTATTAAAGGTGGTGGCATCTGATTTACAGATTGCATAAGTTTAAATTATAATAAGTAAATATTGGGGGAAAATGTACCAGAGAAGGAAGAATTTGAATAAAACATGCAGGTTGGAAAAGTGCATTTGTTCAGTTGAAAAAGAGTTAAGTGTATCCGTGGGATTATGGGAAGTTGGGGACTGGTGATGTGAAGGATGGGATGGAAACGGGCAGGAGCAGGTGAGGTTGTTGGAGGAATCTGATGCTAGCTTGTAAAATGAACTTCATCCTCCTGACTTCAATAAGGCCACAGTGTCATATTTTGCACTTTTACTTATATGTGAATGATATTTGTGGAATTTTAATTATGGATGGATAATAGCAAAGAGACTGAAAGTGACATACCATACCAACCCATGAACTAATTTTTTAAAGAATTCATATTTTTTTCCATACTTAAACCATTTTTATGTTTTTGTAGTCTTGTTCTAATAGCTAGTGATTTGAGTTCATCCCCAGCGCTATTTTATTCGACACTAATTTTACCTACTGATTTCACAATTTACATGAATTGAAAATACATTTTCCTGTTCGTTTTTGTTGTATCTCTGCTTTTCAGTAATGAGTGAATTAACTGTAACATATTCCGATTTGCGACTTCAACCTTCATCTCAGCCACAGAGAAGACAAAGGCTTGCAACTTCTGAAAGAAAAAGTTCTTTTCCTTGTAAGCACCAAGGTATGTGTGCTTTCTGCATTTTCTTATTTTAAATTGGGTTAAATATACCAAATTATACATTATCATGCTCACATGTATATACATGCATACATATATATACTTTAAATGTTTATCTTTTTTTTTTAAAGATTTTATTTATTTATTTGACAGAGAGAGATCACAAGTAGGCAGAGAGGCAGGCAGAGAGAGAGAGAGGAAGCAGGCTCCCTGCTGAGCAGAGAGCCCGATGCGGGACTCGATCCCAGGACCCTGAGATCATGACCTGAGCCGAAGGCAGCGGCTTAACCCACTGAGCCACCCAGGCGCCCCTAAATGTTTATCTTTTACTAAACAAGGAAAATCAACAATTTTGAGGACAGATTAGACTTCTTTTCCTATGAGGTTCAATAATTTTAACTACCCTGTAAACATTAAATTGATGTTTGGATGACTGACATATATGAAGATCAAATTCTGTCATTTACCATTTTCTGTCATTTAAAAATATCAATACTATATAATAGAAGATTTAGGAAATTGAGAAGTGAGAAAACGTACAGTTAATTTCATTATCCTATTACAGTTGTTGTGATTTGGGGAGTTTCCCCCCATTTTCTTGATTTATGTATTTGTAGAATAGTGCAAAGTGTCTTTTTCAAGTACCTTGCTTCTATCTTGACATGCACACTACAAAGTGATCATTCTTCTAGGATGTATGATGATGTGGAGTTTGATCATTTTCCTATCACTTGAAATTTGTTTTACTTGGCATTTTCACTGTTGATAATTTGCATTCTTCAAATATTTTAAATCAGTATGTGGAATGAACAGAAATGCACGACATATTATTTTACTAGTTGTAATTTGTTTTATAATAAGTGGATATTCATAACTTTGGCTAAGATCTCCTCTTTTAAACTGGGGCTGAATTGATTATCTTCCAACTTTTTAGAAGGTTAATTATTATAATAATATTTGTGATATACACATTTATCATGTGATAAGTGAGGAAATATCTTCAAATTTTCCTTAATATGTTGTTAACATTTAAAAAACAGTTAAAAAACTTTTGCATCTTATACCCTCTTCCTATAATGTATTCAGAAATTCTTGACTTCTGATTTGTATGGGAAACTTTATTAATGAAATTATTATTTGTGTGACTGTGTAAGTATGTGCAAAAGAACTTACTTCACTATCACTTTTGTTTTACTATATGTCAAAACAGAATGACTTAGAGTCATTATATTGCCTTTTGTTTTTTAACCTAACAATACATTTTAGTTTTTCACTGTTTATAAAGTGTTTTCGCATATGTAAATCAGTAACAAAAGAACTCCATGAGCTAAGTTTCATTTTCATACCCAATGTTCCACCATAAGCAAAGAGTCATGATGGTTAGTTAAGTGGCATATGTGGGACATTAAAGTCTGCAGTTGTTGAAACTCAGTCCTTACCTACAAAGTCCAAAGCTTTTTCTCCTTCCAAATGGCTTTCAACTAACTTTTCTAAGAAGGTGCCTTATGTTTTCCTGCCTTTCTAATTTTAACTAGTTTCTTAAAATACCTTCCTTGATACATGCAATGATAAACACTTCACATTGTGAAATTAGGAATTATTGAGAGAGAGTGGGGAGAGAGAGCATGAGTGTGAGGAGGGGCGGAAGGAAAGGGGAGGGAGAGAATTTCAGGCAGACTCGATTTACATTTACATAGTGATTCATCTTTTTTTTTTTTTTTTGCTTTAAATATTATCTACATGCTAATGACTCAAAATTTATAACCATCTTGGATTTATCCTCTGAATTTCAGGCTGACTACACAGTATCCCATCCAAATTGCTTCTTGAAAGTTAATAGAAATCTCACACATATATTCCAAACTGAACTCCTGATGTTGTCCCCCTAAATGCTCTCTTGTATTTTTCCCCACTTACGTTAGTTACAACTTCATGCTTTCAGTTATTCACAACAAAAAACCTGAAATGCTTCCTTAATTCATCTTTTTTTTCTCACAAGCTGCATTGATACATCCTGTCGGCCTTTTGTTTACAATTTCAAAATTTCACCATGTTCACTACCTTGCTGCAAGCTGCCGTTTTCTGTTTTCTATTGTTCTGGTAGACTGGTCTTCATTCTGTCCTTAAACATCTTTCCACGTTCACATTGCCTTCCTCATTCCATTTATGAGGAGCAAAGAGCTTCCTGTTGAAACATGAGTCAGATTGTCTTTCCTTGGCTCAAATGCCCCCAATGGTTTCCTAGTTCACTCAGAAAAAAAGCTAGTCTACTCTAAGCTACCCAAGGTCTAGGTCCTGTTGGACACCTAGGTTTCATATTTTCCCTGTCTGTTAATAATAATTGTTGATGCTTACTCTTCAGGACTACAACCAGGAACTCTTCTAAGGATTTAAAATGTTATAATGTGTTCAACTCCTTCAAAAATTTTATAGGTTATGTATTACTATCACTATTTTACAAAGGAGGAAACTCTGACAAAGAAAAATTAAGTAAATTGCCCAGATCGTGGGTCTAGTAAGCGGCCTGTACACTATTGCCTATATATTTAGCCTCAGTGTTATTCTGTATTGACTAATTCTTGACCACCCCTCCATCCACTTTATAGCTTTCAAAACCATTTTTTCATCTCTGCTCCACTATCCTTTTCATTCTTTTTTTTAAGTTTATATATTTGACTTCTTTACTGATTTTTAAAAAATGATTTTATTTACTTTGACAGAATGTTGGGGGGAGAAGCAGAGGGAAAGAGAGAGAGGGAGAGTCTCAAGTAGACGCCACACTGAGCACAGACCCTGAGATCATGACCTGAGTTTAAATCAAGAGTCAAAGGATCAATGGACTGAGCTACCTAGGCACACTTATTTACTGATTTTTAAAAGGATTTCAGCATAGAACAATGATTGATTTCCCAAATGACTCTCAGTCCTTAAGGAGTGCTTATGGAGACTGAGTGAATTTGATATTTTAGTTATTATCCATTTCATAGGGAGATCTCAATTCTATCTCAATTTAGTGCACTCATGTAATGTCAAAAGACATCTATTCTCCACCTGAAACATCCATCTCTGACCTGAGACTTCTGTGAAAAATTATAATCCCTACTTCTGATCAGTTTTCTGATTTTTGCTTGATGTTATTGACATATTACAAATATCTTAATTAGCCTTAAGCTTAATCCATCCTTTTGAAACATTTCTCTCTACCATTAGTCCAAGTGTTGTGCAATCTTAGTAAGATGGCATGCCCAATCTGACCCGGGGTAAGGATTTAAAAATCTAGGTTGAAAGTGGATAATGGAAGGATATTCTAAGTGTAACCAAATAAATTCTGCTGATGCCCACCTTGTGAGTGAAATGTCCAGGGCCCAGTTTTGCTTAGAAACACATCTGAAATAGTAAAACCAAACAAACAAAAGAACTTTCAGAATAATTTTAATTTTAATGTGCTTTAGAGGGGGTTTTATTTATAACCTATAGCAATCTTTCTCACAGTTGATTTCTTTGCCTTTTTGCCCTCTTCTCTTACAGGATAAATGTTCTCTAAAAACTATCCTTATGCATATCTTCCTAAACTGAATAACATCACTTTCCTAAGACTTTGATATTTCTATCTCTACTCATATAGCTCAATTGAACTCCTTATTATGTAAATTAATTTTTTATTTATTTGCTTTATTTCATTTTTTTAAAGATTTTATTTATTTATTTGACAGATGGAGATCACAAGTAGGCAGAGAAGCAGGCAGAGAGAGAGGAGGAAGCAGGCTCCCCGCTGAGCAGAGAGCCTGATGTGGGGCTCGATCCCAGGACCCTGGGATCATGACTTGAGTCAAAGGCAGAGGCTTTAACCCACTGAGCCACCCAAGCACCCCTTTGTTTCAGTTTTTTAAGAATATCCACTCACTTTTTTAAAAATAAAATCACTGGGTAAACATTTTCTCTAGATACTGGAAAAGAGGGATAAAAATAACCCAAGTAAAGACAATATTCACTTGGTGTAGAGGTTGGGGAGGCAAAGGGAAGGGATAGTCACATATTTATAAACAGGCTCTCCATCATGACCACACAAAAGTTTGCACAAATGTGAGGATTGAAGTGAAACATGCAATTCAGTCAGATGAATGCGGGCTGGCCCCAAATGCACTGTCATTCACTGATTCTACTCTGACGAGTGGATTTTGATAATATTGGAGACAAGAATGCAAATTCAAGAAATCCAAGTTCAGGGAATTTAAGAAGAAAGATATATATAGTGTCACATTTTGGAACACAGGTCAAGACGATCCAAAAGGTAAAATCATCAGTATGATCATAGTGACAGGACGTTTTACCTGCTTCCTCGATCCTGCCAACAGGTGATAGAATTTCCATTTTACGCTTCTTATAAATTCTGCTATCTTTACTGATGTGACCCATATGTTTATGCCAGTTTCATTCCCCCATAAGATGCTTTAACCTGTCAGTCACCGTTTTTTGAAATTCCCTGTCTAGAAATTACAACTGATTTATCTCCAGATCTAGTTTTCAATGCTTTATTGTTTGGAAATGTGTTCCACTTAATGTAGAGTCTATTGCTCAGGCAGGTTTTCTCTCCCTTCCTCTGTGGCATCTGATCTGTACTCGTGGATCTTGTGTGTGAGGCAGTTCCCAATCTCTTACCCATTTGAAATGCTTCACTTTGTACCATTTTAGGGTCCTGAGCATAAGTTGTTTTTTTTTGTTTGTTTGTTTATTTATTTTTTTTGTTTGTTTCTTTTCTGGAAGCAGGTGGCTTTTGTCCATTTTCAGTGCAGGGTACACAGCAGGCTGGCCTTCCACTTTTTCCTCCACTAGCAAAAGAACTTTTCCTAGAATGGAAGATGCAGTGGGAAGTGATGCAGCATTTTATTTCTCCTTCCCCAGTGGTGGCTTGTCTTTTTCAAGGTCTTGGAGTCAGGACACTCTGGGCACCAGATGGGTTTCATGTTTTTCCCCCAGAAGCAGGCATTTATCACCTTTTACTCAGAGCCAAGAGCAGGGATGATCTCTAGCTGTATCCACTAAACCCACAAACCTTGGCACAACTTGTAGACTGTGCCACAGAAAGGGGAGTCTCTCAGGTCTTCTGAACTTTCCTCATCTCTCCACAAACACCCAGTAAGACAATGGAGAATCACTGGCAACCAGATGTGAACTCCGATTGGCCTAGAGCTGCAAGCAATTCTAAAGCCTCGTGATATTTGTTAAAATTCTTTCATGACTTTATGGCTGCCACTTTTCCTCCTACGTTTTCTCAAAAGCTAAATAGTGCTTTCTGTATTTCCATAGAAACTTTGGAGGGCTTATTCCCTCTTTAGAATTCAGCTCATCTGACTGCTTTTCGAATTCAGTGATCTTATTCATTGAAAATGAATTATGATTTTACAGATTACCCTCCTTTCCTCCACTTTTAGTATGGTGAGCCATGTTGTCGTACAGTTTACTACACCTAAAATAGAAGCAGGACTTTGAGTAAATAGCTATTACTCACACATTTTATTCATTTCTTTCTATAGATCTTTGTACTCCATCTCCATGGAAATTCATTGCAGTGATTCCGTGGATCATTTGTCTGATGCTTACTTGGTCTGTTGCAATCTTAGCCACAATGTGTAAGTCACTATATAAAACAGAAATCTGCTTTTCCATTACTCATATAATGAAATCTGTTGAAAATAATGTATTCTTTTGTCAATTCAGTTTCTTGACCATGAATAATATTTGGGCACAGAACTGAAGATTATTTTTTAGAGACGTATCAAATTGTCCATTTTTAAGCATATCATGAACTCTGTGAAATGCCTTATTATTTGTTCTTGTATTTCTTTTGCCCAAAAATCTTTTTTTTTAAAATTTCTCTATGAAAAACCTGCTCACACTTTCCTTTGCTCACAAATTTCCCTCTTTTGTGATCAGCTGCTATATGAACTTGTCAAACTTGTATTGTCAGTTGATTTTATGTTTATGACTCTATTATACTTGAGTTCCTTGAAGCAAGTCATGTTTCATTAATGATTTTTATATCCAAATTTAGTACAGTGTCTTGTACATAGGAATGCCCAGTTATTGTTATTTTTGAGTTTAAAACTGACCTTTCTGATTGATTTTTCTTCAGTGCATCAGAAATCGTGTCAAGGGGAAGGATATCCAGGAAATCTCTCCTCTAACAAGGAAGCAAATAAAACATTTCAAAGTATGAATCAAATCTACTTGTATATCAAAAAGTATTTTCCATGTAATATATATATAGACTATATAGATATTCTCTCTCTCTCTCTCTCTCTATATATATAATTTACACACTCAAAATGAGGGCACTATCAAATGGTGACGTAAGGTTGAACAAAATACTCTGTATTTTGACAGTGCATTGTTGATTTTTATTGGCGAGATATCTATTTGTGATTTATTTATACATTTCCTCATTGTCTAATTTTTGAAACTTCCAGCCTTTTATAACATAACAATGAATTTTGGAACACTGAAAAAAAATTAAATAAAAAAAAAACTACACAACTACAGTTACACAACTGTAGTTGTGTAGTTACTGTATTACATATTTTTCATCTTGAACACAAAGAACACTGTGTTGATATTTTTAAGAGATATGGATGTGGAGAAAGGGGAACCCTCTTACACTGTTGGTGGGAATGCAAGTTGGTGCAGCCTCTTTGGAGAACAGTGTGGAGATTCCTCAAGAAATTAAAAATAGAGCTTCCCTAAGACCCTGCAATTGCACTCCTGGGTATTTACCCCAAAGATACAGATGTCGTGAAAAGAAGGGCCATCTGTACCCCAATGTTTATAGCAGCAATGGCCACAGTCGCCAAACTATGGAAAGAACCAAGATGCCCTTCAACGGATGAATGGGTAAGGAAGATGTGGTCCATATACACTATGGAGTATTATGCCTCCATCAGAAAGGACGAATATCCAACTTTTGTAGCATGAGGTGAACCATGAGAGACTATGGACTCTGAAAAACAGTCTGAGGGGTTTGAAGTGGCGGGGGGGGTGGGAGGTTGGGGTACCAGGTGGTGGGTATTATAGAGGGCACAGCTTGCATGGAGCACTGGGTGTGGTGAAAAAATAATGAATACTGTTTTTCTGAAAATAAATAAATTGGGAGAAAAAAAAGAGATATGCATTAGATATGTTTTGATATACTTCAAATTTTGTGATTTGAAAAAGATATTTCTTTTTGCAACTAAAGAATTGTTATATGCAACTAAAGAATCATTGAACACTACATGAAAAACCAATGATGTACTATATGTGGGCTAACTGAACATAGTAAAAAAGTTAAAATAAAAATAGATAAATACTCCTTAATATGCATCTTACGAATCTTGAAGACTAAAATGTTTTCAATGAGGTGAATTATTACTTTAGCACAAATGTAATACTAAATTTAAGTGCATAAAGTTTATAATGAAAAAAATATTTTTGTTTGTAGAGGGTAGATTTACTGTATGAACTTATTGTATGTGACTTGCACTGATGGAAGGCATTCTGTTTTATTATATTTTTTTAATAGTTCAGAGTTATCCTACCTGTTCAAACAACTGGCATCAACTTGGAGAAAATTGTTACTATTTTTCAAGGGACACACTTCCTTGGGAAAAATGTAACCATTATTGCATTGGTTTAGAGTCAAGCTTTCTTAAATTGAATATGGAAGAAGAGATGGTAATTACAGTACTTTGTTTCATAAATTCCAGTATCTGAAAGTTTTAAGAATGATAGCAATCTACCATTCAAGTTTCCTATTCTACTGAAACACTTTCTATATTGTAGTCTATATTAGAGTCAGAGTCAGAGAGTCAGAGAGAATCAGAAATAGAGAAACATTTTCTATATTGTAGCAGAGAGTATACTGCTGAAAGTGTATTTCAATAATCCTTGAGTGGTTTTCCTCAGTACATAGGATAAAGTACAAATAACAGGCTGCCATTTGCATTCTGAACCCTATTTCCCTGGTCTTCTTTGCTGATAGACTCTCTACCACACTGTTCTAAGGGAAGCACACAGTGGTCTCCATCTATATAGAAGCTGTTTAAATTCATCACGGTCCGCTGTTCTCTTTCATGTCCTTGTCCCATCTGTCTGTGACATGTTTCATCTCCTTTACCTCCCACCCAAACTGTCTTCTCTTGATTAATGCATCACATTTTTAAGATTTTTAACTTATTAGGTAATCCCTTTGGAAAAAGTCTTGGTTCATCAAGGCCTGTTAAAATCACCTGCTAATTTTCCTTCTTTGATCTTGTATTTTCATTCATGTCATACGGATCACTGTTTATTACATAGACTCAATTAAGGTTTTATTTTCAAGGACCTAATTCAAATGACTTCAGATATATGACTTTTGCTCACTTTTGCAGTCCATAACTTAAGAAAATGCCTAGAACATAATGTTTACTGAGAAAAAATTGCTTGTTGAACAAATGAGTCATTAACTACTGCATCCCTTTGTCTATGGATAAAAAAATCTAGGGTTAATTCCTCCAGATTCCTTTGATACATTAGAGCAAAGAATTCACAGGGAAGTCTATAAATGAAACATTTTTGAGCCATTATATTCTTTCTCAAGGAATGTTCTGCTTTTTAATTTATTTTCCTCACTCCACAGAATTTTGTAATAAAATTGTCAAAGATGCAATGTGGTCTACTTCAAGAAGAGTTTTGGATCAGTTTATACTACAACAATGAGAAACTAAAATGGGTCTGGCTAGATGGCACAGGTGTTACCCTGCACAAGTGAGTTTCTTGCTGTTTTAAAATTTCAGTCCAGAATAATGTTCTTTTCTTTGAAATATAAATATTCAGTGTGGATATGGACAGATGTTAGATTTTGTAATAGCTATCTGTAATAAATCAACCAGGAAAAGACAGGAGAGATGGACAGAAGGGAGTCAAAAAGGGAGAGAGAAGGGAGTACTAAACGATTTTACTTTCACAACTTATTTCAATTGTTTATTAGTTCATGACTAAGGTATTATAATTTTGCATTTTTTAAATGGTTATTAAATAAACAAACTAGTACAAGATTATATTAGATCTGTCACTTTAACTTTCATGTGGTTTGTTTGACTCTAATACATGTACATAATGAATTTTCTTACAGTGTACTTCCCACCTTTCTGGGACCCACCAAATTTATTTTCTACTTGTTTTCTACTTGCTCTCTACTTCTTGGCCATCATAACAAATTATCACAAACTGAGTAGTTCAAAAGAACAGAAATTTATTCCCTCACAGGTTAGGATGTCAGATGTCTGAAATCAGGGTATTGGTGGAGTTGGTTTTTTCTAGAAGCTTCATTCTCCTGAAGGAGCTAGCTAAACTTTTCCAGGGAGAAAATTATTTATTATAGGGGATTAACAACAAATTTGTAGTATTGTATATACTATAGAACTTGTTTACCAAAATGCTAATGTATAAAGAAAATATTGTAAATCTCAGTGAAAATGGAAGATATCCTTAAATCCCCTGAGGCCACAGTGATGGCAGTTCTTGACCTAATTCAAATGTATACCTTCAGTTTCACATTGCTACCTTCGTTGCATTTTTGTGTGCCCATTTCTCTCTCATAGTGATACTGTCATTGGATTTAGGGCCCAATCCAATATGATTTCATTGTAATTCTTAACACAATTATACCTATAAAGAACCTATTTCCAAATAATGTCACATTCTGAGTTCTGGGTAAGCATGAATTTTAGGGACACACTATTCAGTCCATACACTATCTAAAAAATATTTCTAGGCTTTAACTCAGAGGATTTTACTAGGTTATCTAGAAGTGGGAGGTATAAAATTGCATTCTAAAGAAGAGTTCAATAAAATTTTAATACACTGAATATCACAAATATTTTGATCATGGCGTGGAAACTTCTCTGGACTTCTTCATCCAATGTGAAATTAATGTGAAATCAAACCATTAACAATTGAATGAAGTGGTGGAGAGAAGAAACTTCACATCACTAGTGACAACATTAGCTAGAATAAGTGATTCAAATATTAACAATAAAATTCTCCTACTGATATGTTTGAAAAAGCCAAATATTCTTATAAAACTCTCCTGAAAAAGTGGTAACAACTGTCTACAATTCTATATACAGTTAGCAATTTTATTATCAGATTATGGATGCAATAGTGGCTGAAGGTTTGAAACAATACAATGATTCTGAATCAACACATTGAATATCAGGTGTCTATACCTCCACTCCATGCTGTACTCTATTGTATCATGAACACATTTTTGAAAAAACTAAAAAAAAAAACTAAACCCCACATTTATGAAACTTAGTGATAATTATGCAGCAGAAAGAATTAATTTTGAAAATCAGAAAAATTGTAATATGTTGCTTTGATGGATTATATTTTTTAATCATGTCTTTCCAATCTACCATTCTAATTTAAACATTTATTTCAGACACCTGCATATATAATACACAGTCAAATATATTACAAAAAATGTTTGTAGCCATCAAACTATGAAACTGGTGATACAAATCTTAAAAAAAAAAAAAAAAAGCGGAGGTGGGGAGCCTGGGTGGCTCAGTCATTAGACATCTGCCTTTGGCTCAGGTCATGATCCCAAGGTCCTGGAATCGAGCCCCACATCAGGCTCCCTGGTCAGCAGGAAGCCTATGTCTCCCTCTCCCATTCCCCCTGCTTGTGTTTCTTCTCTCGCTGTGTTTCTCTGTCAAATAAATAAAATCTTAAAAAACAAAAACTGGTGAAACTTCACATCCTGTATTTACCGATTAAGTATCTGATTCACTGTATTTATCATTACTCTTCATCTCCATGTTTCCTTTTTTATGTTTCATGCTTTGTAATTGATGCTTTCTGTCTCCAGCCTGGGTCCCTATTTGTTGGTATTTCATTTCATTTCCTGTGAATACATCTCTACATGATTCCCTATGTGATTCCTAGCATGACCAGCTAGACCACTTTGTGTGTTAAAGCCAGGTTAGCAAGATTTGGGGAAATACCAAAATTGTAATACCCTGGTTTCCCAGTTTTAACTTCCAGAGTTTAATATAATAAGTAATTTATAACACAGACTCTGAAGCTAAACTGCCTGGATTAACATCTTGGTTCTGCCACTTGGGTGGTCATGGTCTTGTTATTCAAACATCCTGTTTGCTGCACTTAATATAGTAAACGTATGCTCTTCTTCAGGAATTACAGCACATATTTTGAATCGCTCTGATTCTCACTGATGTATTCATATACTTGATCTTCAGAAATTGTTGCTAATACTTACTAACAATGAGGATTCTGGTCTTTACTCTGGAAGAAACAAGCTAAATTTTTCCAAGAAAGAATGAACTTTTATTGATGAATAATGTTGTGTTGTATGTGCAACAGAAAGTATTTATCAGAATGTTAATGTACAAAAGAACCATGGTAAACCTCTGTGAAAATGAAAACTACTCTGAAATTGCCTGAGGTCACAGAGATGCTTGCCAGAATTAAAGACAGTGTTACCATCCCAGTTCCAGATTTAATATTAAATTTTGATGATACTTAACATATTCCTTATTTGCATTGTTAGAGAACCAGAAAGCAACATTCTGCATCTTTCTTTTTTTTTTTTTAAGATTTTATTTATTTATTTGACAGAGAGAGAGATCACAAGTAGGCAGAGGCAGGCAGAGAGAGAGGGGAAGAAGGCTCCCTGCTGAGCAGAGAGCCCGGATTCGGATTCAGAGCTCAATCTCAGGACCCTGAGACCACGACCTGAACTGAAGTCAGAGGCTTAACCCACTGAGCCACCCAGGCACCCCAACATTTCTGTTTCTTTATAAGTATATTGGAACATTATGGATCTAAAAAAATACAGTTGAAATGTAAAGCAAATGTAAGAATTAATGGAAGGTATTTTCTCTTCTAGGCTTCAAATTCAAGGACTTAAGAATGCTAACAATAAATGTGTATATATAAAACATGGCCAGGTGATTGCTGAAGATTGCCAGAATAATGGTTATTGTATCTGCAAGAAGATAATATATTCGGATTAAGTAAAATATATCAGAAAGAAAAAAAAAATGGAAAAGAAACACCTGGAAGGGGAGGTGAATCATGAGAGACTATAGACTCTGAAAAACAATCTGAAGGGTTTGAAGTGGCGGGGGGGGGGGTGGGAGGTCGGGGTACCAGGTGGTGGGTATTATAGAGGGCACAGATTGCATGGAGCACTGGGTGTGGTGAAAAAATAATGATACTGTTATGCTGAAAATAAATAAATGAAAAAAAATAAAAGAAACACCTGAAATTCCCCAGTGTGATGACTTCAACCATGAAAACTACTTACTTAGCTGAAATTAGATGTCATTAAATATTGAAGTCTACCTATTATTATTAGCCTTCAATTAATAATATATTGATAAGAAAAATCTGTGTTCTGAGGTGGTTGACCAATCCAGCAGGGGAATCCCAGGGTCATTCCAGGTTTTCCCCTAGCCCCACTGGCTGAAGCCACAAGAATGGCACAGATATGAAAGTAAAAGTGTATAAACTACCCCCTTTGTTTGTGCTCAGGGCTCAGACCTTGAGAGATTACTCTCCTCTGGGCCTGCTGGCTTAAAATAAACTTCCCACCCTCCAAAGTCTCCAGTGCCACTTGTTTTTTTTTTTTTTTGGTCAGGATCTGTGTTCCTGTCTGTGTTATATAACAATATAACAGGATAAATACAATTAATAATATATTTATAACATGGAATAATAAAAAGAAAATAAGGAATGTGAAAGAACATTTTGGGACAGAGGTAGTCAGTAAATCACATTTTTATGACACTCAAATATTCCAGTACATTTAAAATAAATATTGTCACTTCAGTGTTATATTCCTGTGTAGGTTTATATAACATGCCAGTCTTCCTTTGCCTCCGTACAGCCATATTTTAGAGGAATGGATGGTCAGGGTAAGAAGATAAAATTGCCTGAAAAAATGAATCCCAAGGAAAAATTACAGTTTTGGTAAGATAGAAAATAATGACTTAAAAGTGGTTATAGAAAAAAGTAATAAAATCAGTGATAGCCAGAAAATGTTAACTTTGTTAGCCACACAAGTTACAGAGTGTGGAAATAGGTAGTCTCCACTGGAGTGAAATAAATGGACAGAAATTACTTCATTCAAAAACAAGGATATTTTTCCTGCCATTGGTCAGGCACTGAATTTTAAGTGCTGGAGATACCTAGTTGTACAAATCAACGAATTATGTCTGCTTTCATGGAGCTTACAAATTAGAGAATAAGAGAAACATTAATAAAGTAACCACATTAATAAAACTATAATTCAAATAAGTTCTTAGAAAGGGATTATCAGATTTTAGCAAAGAACCGGATCTAGACTAAAAATTTAGTGAAGGCCTTTCTGATATTACTATGTTTCTATCCATATGGATAGATCTGAGAAATAAATAATTTATTAACAAATGAGGGAGGGAATCCAGAAGGAAAGAAGTATGCCAGAGAGAAAAACAAACAGCATGTAGGAAGGCTTTGTGTTGGAATGAAGATCAGGATGGCTGGATCCCAGAGCTGGAAGGGAAAATGGTCTGAGGCCACCTAGGAGGTGAAAGAGAGAAACAAGGAATCACAGAACTTTAAAAATTGTAAGAAAGATGGACTTCCTCAAGGTACTCTCAATCCTTTAACTCATCCAAACTGCCAGAAGGTGTAATAGAGCAGAGAACACAAACCTGTATACATTCACAGAGTTGCCCGAACCCCCAGATGACATGAGCTATAGACAAAAATTATTAGATACCGAAGCAGTACAACTCTTCTAACAGTAGTGAAGCAAAATTAATTTCTATTTTATGTGATAGAATAAATAAAGAGCACAAATTTAATAAAAAATTAAAATAAGCTTTTTAAGAAGTCCTCATGGGATAAAGGAGAATATCAGTAATATAAAGCAAAGGCTCAATAGATAACATTTTCGCTTCCAGATAAACTGTAGTTGGTAAAGAAAAGTCGAAATGAGAAAAGAAGAAGGATTTTTTAAATAGGTTTTTGAAAATGCAGTTTTTTAGACATCAAAGATCTATGGAATGATGATTAAATAAGCCCAAATTCCAGAGCAGAGTTCTGTCAGCAATCTGGTACTGTTGTTGTTTCTGTATTTTTGTGGAGAAGATCTTGGCAAAGTTAGAGAACTTATGTCTGGGATAAGAAACTGACAAAACTTGTAGTTGTTACATGGGTTAGCATGACAGTACTGGAGATTTGACAGTCCTCACATCAAGTTTCTCACAGGCCATTTGGTAGATTTTTTTTTTTTTTTCATTTGGTAGATCTTGAGACAAAACAGAGAAGACTGTGAGGCAAAGTCAAAAGATTTAGTGTTGTGGAGGTGTGGAATCACTATATTTTACAAACAAAACTAACATTACCCTGTATGTTAACTAACTGGAACTTAAATAAGAACTTAAAAAATGATTCTAAGAAAAATAAACCTTACGAAGTTTTTGTTTTCAGGAAACAAGGACTAGACAGAAGGAGCTATAAACAGGGGTGCTTGGGTGGCTCAGTGGGTTAAAGCCTCTGCCTTCGGCTCAGGTCATGATCCCAGGGTCCTGGGATCCAGCCCAGCATCAGGCTCTCTGCTCAGCAGGGAGCCTGCTTCCCCTCTTACTCTCTGCCTGCCTCTCTGCCTACTTGTGATCTCTCTCTGTCAAATAAATAAATAAATGCGTTAAAAAAAGAAAAAAGGAGCTATAAACAAACCAAAAACAGTGTATGAGAGTCAGTGAAGTCTGCAGCATAGTCATAATTGACGATAATTACTGTGTTTGAAAATAGCCAGAAGCTGAGAAACCAAGTGTGTCCCTTGGCAGAAGGCCATAGCTTCAGAACAGAAAAACCAGTGGGGATTTTACTGTTCACAAAGAAGCAAATGACAAAACTGAAGGATGATGGGATTTTTAAAAACATGGTTGGTATTAAAGAAGACATCCAGATAGCCAACAGACACACAAAAAAATGCTCAGTATCATTCATCATCAGGGAAACGCAAATCAAAACCACAATGAGCTATCACCTGATACCTGTCAGAATGACTAAAATTAACAGTACAAGAAACAATAACTGTTGGTGAGGGTGTGAAGAAAATAACTATTGGTGGGAATGTAAGCTGGCTAGCCACTGTGGAAAACTCTATGGAGGTTCTCCAAAAAAGTAGAAATAGGGTCAATATATGATTCAATAATTTCACTACTGGGTATTTACCCAAAGAATAAAAAAACACTACTTCAAAAAGATATGTGCACTCCTATGTTCATTGCAGATTTATTTATTTATTATTTCAAAAGATTTTATTTATTTATTTGACACAGAGAGAGATCACATGTAGGTAGAGCAACAGGCAGAGAGAGGGGGAGAAGCAGGCTCCTCTGAGCAGAGAGCCTGATGTGGGGCTTGATCCCAGGACCCTGAGATCATGACCTGAGCCAAAGACAGAGGCTCAACCTACTGAGCCATCCAGGTACCCCATATTTATTTATTATTAACATATAATGTATTATTTGCCCCAGGGGTACAGGTCTATGAATCATTACATTTACACATTTCACAGCACTCACCATAGCACATACCCTCCCCAATGTCCCTCACTTAGCCACTGTATACCTACTCCCCACCCCCCAGCAACCCTGTCTGTTTTGTGAGATTAAGAGTCTCTTATGATTTGTATCCTATTATGCTGAGTGAGATGTCAATCAGAGAAAGACAATTATCATATGATCTCTCCCATACGAGGCATTTGAGAGGGAAGGCAGAAGGGTCGTGGGGGGTAGGGAAGGAAAAAATGAAACAAGATGCAGCAATATTTATAATAGCCGGATTATGGAAGCAGCCCAAGTGTCCAGTAAGAGATGAATGGATAAAAAAGATGTGGTATATATACATGTATGTGACTATTTCTCAGCCATAAGAAAGAATGAAATCTTGCCATTTGCAACAGTATGGATGGAGCTAGCTAGAGAGTATTACGATGCTAAAGGAAACAAATCAGTCAGAGAAAGACAAATAAATACCACATAAGTTCACTCATACATGGATTTTAAGAAGCAAAATAATTGAAATGAATAAAAGAAAAAAAAAAAAGAGACCGAAAAACAGATGCTTGACTATAGAAAACAACAAACTGATGGTTACCAGAGGGAAGGTGGAGTGGGGGATGGGTGAAATAGATGAAGGGGATTAATATTACGCTTATCAAGATGAGCACTGAGTAGTGAATAGAATTGTTGAATTGCCATGTTGTACACCGAAATTAATATAGCACTGAACGTTAACTATACTGGAATTAAAAAAAAAAAAAAAAAAAGCAAATATGCCTCGTATCACCTTCAAGACATTTGCCAAACTTTGATGCTGTGTATAGTCAGATGTTGAATAACTAAAATGAAAATAAGTCAAAGGAAGAACTGAATTTCTTGTAGATTGCAAGTTTGGGATGACTCAGTGTTACCAAAACTATTAATTCTTCTATTTCTCTCAATAAAGTAATCACATCCCTATCCCATCCATTTAAAAGATAAATAAATAAATAAATGAGGGAGCCCTTTCTGGTAGAAGAGAACTTCATCTGGACCTCTGTGGTTCTCTTAGACACAACATCTGACTTAAAATAGAAAATACCACAGGACTGTGAAAAAGGCAAGAAAATATTGCTAATAATGAAATACAGCAGACCACACACACACATGAGATATAGATACATAAACAATGCACATATGCAGTTACCAGACCAGGACTTTTTTTTTTTTCCCAGACTGGGACTTTAAAATAAGTATAATAAATGTGTTCAGCAATGATAGAAAAATGTAGACAAGATCAATCTAATTAACATATGTTAAGAATTTCAGCAGAAAATTTCAATCTTTAAAAACAACCACATGGATGTTCTAAAACTGAAAAGTAACATCTGACATGAAAAACTCACTGGTAGGTTAAATGGGAGATTGCAACAGATGATATAATATTGGTAAACTCAAAGTCTGGTTAATGTAACCCATGAACTGAAACACAGAGACAAACAAAAGTAGAAAAATAAAAACAGATAAATGGATGAACAAAATTTGTTATATGTGGAGCTGGGGCTGCAGGCTGAGAGGAGAGAAAGAATGGGACCAACACCAACCCTCCCCCCACCACAAATGAAATGAAATGAAACCCAACAATCTAAGGGCAGGATTAACAGAAATGATTCATATCATGTCACAGTCCAAATGCTGAAAGCGAAAATGAAGAAAAATATTCATAGTAGCTAGAAAAATAGAAGAAGCCCAAGCCGTTTACCTCTCTCTCTCTCTCTCTCTCTCTCTCTCTTTTAAAGAGTTATTTATTTATTGGAGAGAGAGAGAGAGAGAAGAGGTGGGAGGGGCAGACAGGGAGAGAGTCCCAAGCAGATCCCATGTTAAGCACAGAGCTGGACACGGGGCTTGATCTCAGAACTCAGATCAAAACTTGAGCTGAAACCAAATCAGTCGCTTAACTGACTGAACCACCCCGGGCCCCCTCCCAAGCAATTAACTTAACAGAAATAGAGGAAGGCATAATTTTGTCACCTCGAAAGTGAGAAAAATAGCTGCCAAAACAATTTTACATATCCGTGAAAGACCTTCTGAAGATTAAAGTAAAACGAAAGTATTTAAGAAAAATCAAGCTTTTGTGGGGTGCCTGAGTGACTCAGACGTTAAGTGCCTGCATTCAGCTCAGGTCATGATCCCCCGGTCCTGGGATAGAGTCCCGCATGAGCTCCCTGCTCAAAGGGAAGCCCGCTTCTCCCTCTCCTACTCCCCCTACTTGTGTTCCCTCTCTCCCTGTGTCTCTCTCTGTCAAATAAATAAATAAAATCTTAAAAAAAATTTGTCAACAACAATTTGTCAACAGCAGCAGCCTTGACAGTAATGGAGGTAAGAAATGGCAACTCTGATTATGTATTTATGTATCTGCACTTTAAATACCCATATATATGTCCACCTTAAGTAAATATATATATATATACCAATCAGATTACAGACATATTAGAGGTTGTGTGTAAGAGAAAGAGAAACTTCAAGGATGACTCCAGGTTTGTGTTTGTTTTAGATTTTTTTTTTTTTGGACATAATTTTATACCTATAAAAACTCTGCAAAAGCAGTACAAAAGCTTATACTCTTCATCCAGAAACTACTTAAATGTTGAGGTACTATCGTATTTACGATAGTCTTTCCTCTCTCTATCTTCCTTGGTCCCCTCTTCCTCCTCCCTCTCAATGTTTGTTTTTGTGTCTAACAGATTTGGAAGGTTAAATGTCCTTTCTTTCAAGAGTGGGTTGAAGTTGCTTTCCTGCAAGAAATAACAATACTAATGGTATTGTTAATAGGCAGACCATTATTCACCTTGAACTACTTTTATTTTTTTTTATTCTGAAAATGTCTTTATTTTGCCTACATGTTTAAAAAAATGTTTTCATGGGCATAGACTTTTAGAATTTACAGGTTTTTTTTCAGCAGTTTATTTTTAAAAATTAATTTTAAATTCAATTAGCCAGAGTTGTATGCAATTCTTTTGGACTTGGCTCTCAGTTTATATGAATTCAGCTTTTTTACATTCTACATATAAGTGAGATCACATGGTATTTTTTTCTATGTCTGCCTTATTTCACTTAGCATAATGTGCTCTAACTTCATTTCATATTGTCACAAATGTCAGGATCTCCTTCTCTTCTGTGTCTGAATAATTATTCCATTACTTACATGTATCACATATTTTTTATCCATTCTTTTGTTGGTGGACACTTGGGTTTTTTCCATGTTTGAATTTTGTAAATAAGAATGCAATGAACATGAGATGCAGGTATCTTCGAGACAGTGATTTAAAGCTGCTTCTTAATTTTCTTGAGCTCAAAATAATTATGTCAAAGAGGCGTATTTTAGGGTGACATATTCTGCTTTGCTTCACTAGAAAGGATCCTTGTTACTATTTCCTGAAATGTAGCTTTTATTTGCTATTTTTTATATGAGAGTTTAGCCATAGAGTGTTCCAGTTTTAGAAAGATGACTTGTATTTAAACCTTTAGGAAAGGTGGCCCCTAAGCTTTATCTTGTATTTCTGGTGCTCCATGACAACAATCAAAACAGAAACTAAAGTTCTCTGAGTTTACCATAGACCATCAGAATGAAAGTCAGTTTCTGTGGTTGCTTTTCTCTTGGGAATTGTTATGCCCCAATAATGGGTCCGTGATTAAAGGAGTGAGACTGATACAAAGCGAAGGTCAAGCAAAGCTTTATTTCGCACCAAGCATCAAGAACCTAACCAAATGTTCGGGACCGCACCTCTTACGAGAGAGTGACCCTTCTCTGTTTCACAGACTAGCTTTTAAGGGCAAAGGCCATGCAGTCGGGCCTGGCCACGCACAGGTGGCCAATGAGATTGTAACACACACAGGAAACTCCACAGTGATGCTAGGTGACCAATTGAGTTACAATTTCCCCTAGTAGACATTTGAACCAGCCTATCATACCTTGATTGGGATTGGCGCCAAAAGGGCTCCCAAAGGGCAGGGCCCATACTCCTTGGTAACCAGGGAGACAGTATGCATCCCCCCACTGATCGGAAGTCTCCACCTGGCCTGACCCACCTTTGTATCTGGGCTTTGTTACCTGTAAATCCCCTGGGGGAAGGGGAGCAGGGACAGTTTCTAAATAGGTCCTTATAGGAATCCCATTTTCACTGAATTGTGAGATTCTAATTTTTTATTTTTTACCATCTTGTTGTAGCAGGGTTTTCCCTAAACTGTAATACATTATATAACAGTATTACAAAATGTTTTTTGCTGTTTTCTGTGGGAGTTAGTAGCAGGCTATATTTGCTTCTTTAATTCCAGAAAAGGTAACATAGTCCAATTTATATTGCTTTATTTTTTCAAAGCAAACATGTGTGATTCTTTGCACACTTTCTATGATTTAAATATTTAATAATAAAACCTTAAAACAAGTGTGACTAAGTGTTAAATTTTATTAATTATGAGTGGTGCATATTACAACTTTACACAAGAATTTAAAAACTAATTTGGACTAATACCTTCCTCAGCCCTTGATTGACTGAGAAAATAAAAAATTTTCTCCATGGCACCTTATATTAATCCCCCCCCAATGCTATTCAACCCCCTTCTTCATGCCCCTCACAAAACATACAAGTGGCAATTACACTTAGAAAAAAATAAAAAATATAATGGGGTACACAAAGCTCCACATGTTTTAGCCTCTGCTTCTCTCTCCTCCACTTTGTAGGCTCCTCATCTTCATCATTCTGCTCTGCTCAAATTGGCTTTTTTTGGGGGAGAGGGGTAATTGTTTTGCTTTACAATTTTTTAAAATTGAGTATAGTGCACAGACAATATTACATTAGTTTCAGGTATGTAAGCAACCTAAGTGTCCATCAATAGATGAATGGATAAGGAAGAGATGGTGTGTATACATAATGAAATATTGCACAGCCATAAAAAGAGGATGAGATTGTGCCACGTGAGATGACATGGATGGGTCTGAAAGGTATAATGCTAAATGAAATAAGTCAGTCTGAGAAAGACAAATACCATATGATTTCACTCATACATAGAACCTAAAACAAACAAATAAATGAATAAACAAACAAAAAGAAGAATTAGACATATAAGTGCAAACTGGCTTTCTATCTTTTTAAAAATTTTTATTTATTTATTTTTCTTTTTTTTTTGTTTTTTGTTTTTTGTTTTAATTGTGTTATGTTAGTCACCATACAGTACATCATTAGTTTTTGATGTGGTGTTCCATGATTCATTAATTATGTATAACACCCAGTGCTCATCATAACATGTGCCCTTCTTAATACCCATCACCCTGTTGCCCCCTCCCCGAGCCCTCCACCCCTCTGAAACCCTCACTTTGTTTCCTGGGGTCCACAGTCCCTCATGGTTCATCTCCCTGTCTGATTTCTCCCTCTTCAGATTTTCCTCCTTTCCCCTAAGGTCCTCCGTGCTATTGCTTATGTTTCACATATGAGTGAAACCATATGATAGTTGTTTTTCTCTGGTTGACTAGCATCACTTAGCATAAGGAATATTATTCAGCTATCTGAAGGAATGAATACCACCATTTGCATCAACATAGATGGAACTGGATGGGGTTATGCTAAGTGAAGTAAGTCAAGCAAACTGGTTTTCCTTAGAGTCATCATACACTCTTCCAACATCTGCACATTTGCAAGTAATATTCCATTTGCTAGGATTCTGCTATCCTTATGATTTGTCCAGACGACTTCTAATCACTCCGCAAGTTTCCTTTCCGGTGTCATTTTCCCACTGAAGCCTGGAAAGTCCTCTTCAAACTCAATTCTTAAATTTTCTGTATTTTGTAATACCTGGTGCCATATCCTTACTGTGAGGAGTAATTCAATTTCTGCCACACATCTCATGTGCTGCATTAAACTAGTAGTGGCATTTTGAAATTTTGAGGAGAAATTTGTTGATATTTCAACTTTCTTTCTTTCTTTTTTTTTTTTTAAAGATTTTATTTATTTATTTGACAGAGAGAGATCACAAGTAGGCAGAGAGGCAGGCAGAGAGAGAGAGAGAGAGGAGGAAGCAGGCTCCCTGCTGAGCAGAGAGCCCGATGCGGGACTCGATCCCAGGATCCTGAGATCATGACCTGAGCCGAAGGCAGCGGCTTAACCCACTGAGCCACCCAGGCGCCCCAACTTTCATTTCGAAAACTTTTAAATATAGCAAATGTAAGGAACTATCATATACCCTTCACCCAGCTTTAAGTTTATTTAGTTTTCAAAATTTTTGAGTTTGAAAAACTCTAAAAGTCTTCTTAGTGTACTATTTGTGCACATTTAATAAAGCTGTAGCTTGAAGTTTAGTTTAACCGTGGGTTTCATCAACAGTTTATTAAATATAAAAATGAATTTGCTCATTACTAGAAATTTTACAAAAATTAAATAAAACATTTTTATAGAAGATAATTCTTTAATTATCAGCCTTTATTCCCCTGCAAGGTTATTTTTGTGTCAGGTCATAGATGGAAAAATAATTCAATAACTATAGGCAGAATTTTTTCAGGAAGTTTTCTTCACAGAGAACATTCAGAGAAAGACTTATTTCTTTAAAAGATTTTATTTTTATTTATTTGAGATAGAGTGACAGTGAGAGAGAGAGCACACGCAAGATTGAGGAGGGGGTGGGGCAGAGGGAGAAGCAGGTTCCCTGCTGAGAGCTTGACTTGAGGCTCATCCCAGGACCCTGCAATCATGACCTGAGCTAAAGATAGAGCCTTAACAGACTGAACCACACTGGCACCCCAAGAATGGCTTCTATGCCCTTGAATTCTTTATTTTTTATAAATCATAAGCATTTATACAATCCTTTGCATGCAGATGTATGTGTTTGGAGTTGAACAGTTTTCAGTATAACCTTTAAAACTTGATCCATAAACTGCACAGGTTCCATTCTGCATTTCAACCATTGTTAATCTAGAAGGACAAATTATATTTGTGACTTTATTAACACATATTTACATATTTAATATGTAAATTAATTCAAACAATACATATTTATCAATGCATAAATATAAAAATACAATACAACAAATCTAAATATAGGTATTGAAATAATATTGTTTCAGAAGGTTTTAGGACCATGCCTAGTCTTTCTTAGTTAAAGATCTGCAAAAAATAGCCAACTCAGTTATAAAAGCAAAAACTTCATTCTATTATAAATTATATGCCACTATTTTTTTCTACATTGGAAATTAGTCAATTTAGGAAGTCTGGAATCTCTTGATATATGTACCTGAGTGAAATGAAAGTTTTTAAATATTTTCAAGCATATCAAATAGGTTAGAACTTAGAATTCAATTTAGAAGTCAGCAGATGTCATGTTTTATGTAAAAATAAACAATCTTCTTTGAATATATGCAAATTTACTTGGTAAGGAAATAAATATTGTAAAATTCTTTTATATATGAAATGTCTGTGTATATATATAAGTATATATATTATATATATATATAATATGTGTGCGTGTGTGTAGACATTCCACGTAGAGATAGTTACTTATTTATTTTTTCATGTAGAGATAGTTATATCTGTGTATCTATTTTGCTTCAGAGTCTGGTGATTTGTATTCTGCCAGGAACCTGTGGAAGGTTCCAAGGCCAAGGGAAGAAGTGAAGGCCAAGGAAAAAGTGAGGATGCATCAGTGTAAATCTGAACAAAAAAATAGAGAAAGACCATGGTCTGATAGTTTGTATTCAAAAGGACAAGGGAAGAGACTTAGTCCATATAGAAACCATTAGCTACCACAGGAGAAAAAATTAAGATATTTTTAGTAACTGCTGTTAGTTGGTCTCAATCTATGTACATTAGAGTCTCATTTTTAAATCTCACTTTTTTTTTTTATTCCTTCCATTTCTGTGTGTTTTACCATACCATTTGTATCCCATGTCTGCCAGAGTACTGATTATTCTGGATGGTACTTATTTGCTTATAACCATATCTCTAACAGAAGTGTGAAACCCCTGAAGGAATTTTGTCCTATTCATCTCTGTCATTATCTCTGCAAAGTTCCTGGAAATTGAATAACACTCAAAAAATATCACATGCATAACTGAAATTTATTTTGCTAGTTGTTTTGCTTTTGCTTCTAAAACAAACATTTACACTTAAAGCATGGAAAATACTGAGATAAAGTGAAACAAGTTTTATTAGTATTTCTGGAGAATAGACTGGTTTTCGTCAAAAATGAAATCGCAAGCCATACAGAAATGAGATCATTCCACATCAAGTCTAAGGTGTACTGGGGCCTCCAAATTCCAAATATATAATGAAGGAGGAGCATAGGTAGTACCTGTTACAATGAATATAAGGGGAGATATGAAGGAAACAGATGGCAGTAAAAGGTTATGCATTGATTACTGCCAACTAACCATTAGGGAAGCAAAGTGAACTTTAAAATCAAGGAGAAGCAATTTTTTAAAAAAATATTTATTTATTTATTTTAGAGAGAGGGAGAGAAAGGGAGAGAGGGGCAGAGGGAGAGAATCTTTAAGCAGACTCCCCTCTGATGGTGGAGCTCAAAGTGGAGCTTAATCTCGTGATCCATGAGATCATGACCAGAGCTGAACCCAAAACTGGGATGCCCAACCAACTGAACCACCCAGGTGCCTTGAGAAAGGATTTTTTAAAGGTCATTCAATAGTAGTTCTGGCTGTAGAGTAATAAAGACATTTATTTGAATCCCTACCAGAACTATTACTCATTTTATAGTTTAGGTGAATTATTATACACTTTAAAACTCTGTTTCTTACCAGCAAAATTAAAAATGACCCTGTTATAGAGGTTTTTAAGAGTGCTCAATGAAAAGATACATATGAAGAGCATAAAACTGTCTGTGACAGTAAGGAACCAGCTAATTAACCAGACATTAGCATTAATGTTGTTGTGATGTTTTTATCATCTTTACAGAACTAGAGATTCAAATAAGTAAAATACACTTGAAATAAAGAATTAAAAACTTTTACAGTTTTATATAAGAAAAAAGCACAAGTTAACTTCATTCTAATTTCAATTTGTTTAATGTATTTGTGACTGTAGTGTGTCTGAGGGAAAGGAAAGAGAAATGAAAGGGCAGAAAATTTGAATAAATAATAGTAGTAAATTTTTAAATTTTTCTGAAAATTATAAATTCACAGATCTAAGAGTCTCAACAAAACACAAGCACGAGAAAAAAAAAAGCTAACCTAAGGCATATTACAACCCAATTTCTCAAATCCAGTTATAAAGAAAAACTATTAAAGTAGCTAGAGGTGGGAAAAGATATATTATAGGGTGGCTAAGTGGATTAAAAATGAGATACATCAATATGCTGCCTGCAAGAGACTTACTCTGAGGGTACACATAGGCGAAAAGTGAATGAATGATGGGTGATATTCCATGCAAATGATATGCCAAACCAAATAGGTGTGGGCATAGTTATATCAGTCAAGATAGACTTTAAGTCAAAATCAGTCACAGAAGACAAAAATGTCACTATATTGTAGTAAAGGGGCTGATTAATCAAAAGGATAAAACAATTTTAAATATATATTCACCCAACATTGGAACACCTAAATATATAAAGAACCTACTAACAGAACTGAAGGGAGAAAGAGATAGCAATACAGTAACATAGGGAATTTCAATATTGTACTTGTAACATTAAATAGACATGAGATAATTAATAAATTTAATTATTTATTAAATTATTTATTATTTATTAAATTATTTATTAGCTAAATTTGAAATAATTAATAAATTTGAAACAGTAAATTTGAATAACACTATAAGCCAAATGGGCTTAACAGACATATCCAGAACATTCAATCAAACAGAAGCAGATTACACATTCTTCTTAAGGGCATATGAAATATTTCCCAGGATAGATGATATATTGGGCCACAAAGCAAGCCCTAACAAATTTATGATTAAAAATCATATCAGGTGTTTTTTATGACCACAGTGGTATGAAACTAGAAATCAATAGCAGGAAAAAAACAGAAAATTTCACAAATACATGGAAATTGAGCGACATGCTCCCAAACAACCAATGGATTAAAGAAGAAATCAAAAGAGACATCAAAAAGCATCTTGAGATGAACAAAAATGAAAGTACAACATACCAAAACTTATGGAATATAGCAAAGCCATTAGTTCTAAGAGGGGATTTTATAGGAATCAACACCTAAATGAAGAGAAAAGAAAGATCTCAGATGAGCAACCTAACATATATATGTAAATATGTTATATATATAACATATGTAGTACAATAATATACATGTCATCTGATATTATATCTAGTATACAGCATGACTATAGTTAGCAATACTGTGTCATATACTTGAAAGTTGCCAACAGAGTTAATTTTAAATGTTCTCACCAAAAAAATAAATAAATGAAAATTGTGGTCAAGTGAAGGTGATAAATGTGTTAACTAACCTTTATTGTGGTAATCACTGAACAATATATATATATGTGTAGCAAATCATTATATTGTACACCTTAAACTTACGCAATGTTATATGCTAATTATATCTTAACAGCTAGAAAAAAAATAGTACAAAGTTTAAAAGGAAGAAATGGAAGGATACTATTGCAAGAATTCTATACTAATACACAAGTGATATAATACCAGTTACTAAATAAGTCAGAGAAAGACAAATGCCATATGATCTCACTCATATGTGGGATGTAAGAAAAAGAAGATGAACATACAGGAAGGGAAGGAAAAAATAAAGTAAGATGAAAACAGAGAGAGAAGCAAACCATAAGAGAATCTTAATTATTGGGAACAAACTGGGGTGCTGGAGGAAAGTTGGGTGGGGGAATGGAGTAGTTGGGTAATTGGCATTAAGGAAGGTACCTGATGTAATGAACAATGGGTATTATATTCAACTGATGAATGACTGAACTTTATCTCTTAAACTAATAAACAGCTAACTGGGCAAATAATAGACAAATTGCAAAATAAAGACTTAAATGATATAAATAATCACATAGAAAGTGAATGTCTTAAACTTCCCATCAAAAGGGCAGAGATCATTAGATTTGATGAAAAAATGATTCCAACTGTAGTCTGTCTATAAGAGTATTCTGTTCATAGAAGTTAGTTGTAATATAAATACACAGATAGGTTAAAAAGAAAGGAATGCAAAATAAACACCACATTAGCACTAATCAAAGAGAACCTGACATGGCTATATTTATAATAGACAAAGGAGGATTTCACAGCACAAAATGTCATTATGGAAAAAGAGATTACATAATGATAAGAGTCATAAATTCATCAAGAGTACACAACAACCCAAACATTTATCAGTAGAACTTAAGAATATTTTGGGAAAAATTTTTGAACTAAAATTTTTGAACTAAAATACATAAATCCGTAATTATACTCCAAGATTTCAATATCTGTCTCTCAGTAATTAAATAGAATAAATAGACAGAAAATCAGAAAGGATATGGAAGACTGGAGCAACACTCCCAACTAACTTGACCTAATTGAAATTATAATATACTCGTCCCAAGAATCGTGTAATACACAGTTTGTTCAAGTTCACATGGAACGTTTTGGAAAACAGACCATAGTCAGGTCCATAAAACTAATCTCAATAAACTTAAGTGGATTCAAGTCATACAAAGTATTCTTTGATTAAGATGGAACTAAATTAGAACTCAGTAAAAGAAAAAAATCTCTGGGAAATTCCAAATGTTGGAAACTAAATAACATACTTCTGAATAATCCATGGACCTAAGAAGAATGCAAATGGGAATTTAGAAGCTATTTTGAAGTGAATGAAAATGAAAACATAATTATCTCAAAACGTGTGAGGATGTTGCAAAATTATCTTACATATTTGTAGCCTGAATGTTTCTATTAGGAAAAAAAATTTCAAACCAATAGATCAGTTTTCACTACAAGAAACTATGGTGATTTTCTTTCTCTTTTCTTTAGAAGATAGGTAAATGGGAGTCCTTTAATACAGCTGAAGGTTGAACGAGGAGCCTGTGTGAGTGAATACTGAAAGAAATATAGTGGAAGTGGGGAGCAGAAATTAATGAAATAGAAAATTGAAAAATAAATGGTAAATGAGCACAAAAAAGATGTTCATCATCATTAGTCATTAGCGAAATGCAAGTTAAAACCACAACGAGATACCACTACACACCTATGAGAATGGCTAAAATGTCAGGGATGTAACAAGTGTAGACCACGATGGAGAGCAGCTAGAGCTCTCATACACTGCTAGTAGGAATGTAAAATGGCACAGTTACTTTGGAAAATAGTTTGGCAGGTTCTTAAAAAGTTAAACACATGCTTATTATATTACCCAACCATTCTACTCTTACCTTTCAATGTAAGAGAAAAGAAATGTATATGTTCTATATATGTTCATACAGACTTGTACACAAATATTCATAGCAAGTAGCTTTATTGCTAATAGTCCACAACTGTAAACAACCTATCTATCCATCAACAGAGGAAAGGAAAAACAAATTGAGTGACTCATAAATGGAATACCTCATACATGCTATGAGGTGGCTGAATCCAAAATAATTATGCTGGGTGAAAAAGCCAGACATAAGAATGGCACATATGGTAGAAATCCATTCATATTAAATTCTATAAATTGCAAACTAATCTATAGTGACATAAAGTAGGTTAGTTGCCTGGAGTCAGAAAAAGGCGGGCAGAAAGGGGTAAGAAGGAGAGATTACAAGGGTGCAAAGGGAAAGTTTTACAGGTGAAACTTCTAGAAAGAATATGTGTTAACCTCTCTGCTTTAGTCTCTTTCTCTGTAAAATGGGCATAGTGTTAGATTTACCTTGTGCAGTACTTAGCACATAGCAAACAATGTTACTCATTATAATTGGTATTGGCTCTTCTGTCTATAATCTCCTAAATTTAGGCCCTCAGGGTGTTTTGCTGAATCTGTTAGAATATGGGAACATCCTGGCGTTGTGTGAAGTAACATGATCTTGAATGACCATAGGGACAGCTTAGAGACAAACCCACAAATAGACACCTTAAGACTTACTGGTTCTCTAAGAGAATGGTGCCATCTTCCCACTGCCAAGATCCATTTGCTGGAATTTGTATCAGTCCCATCCAATGGTATGATTTCACTAATTTAAAGAAGTCCTGTTTGAGACCACAAATAAATCAGTGCTCAGAATTTTAATTAATACAAAGCCATAATCATTTAATCATTTTCCCCCACACTTGGGGAAATGATTTCTGTCCTCTAGCCTAATTCTCACTTAAACATTGTACATAATACCTAAAATTTCTGTGCTTTCTTATTTTTATTTATTTTTTTTAAATTTTAAATTTTTATTAAAAAAAAAAAAGACTTTATTTATCTATTTGAGATGGAGGGAGCACACAAGTTGTGGGGCAGAAGAGGTGGAGGGAGAGGGAGAAGCAGGCTCTCCACTGAGCAGGTGGCCTGATGCACGGCTCCATCCCAGGACCCTGGGATCATGACCTGAGCTGAAGGCAGATGCTTAACCAACTGAGTCACCCCAGTGCCCTGTGCTTTCTTATTTTTGATGCAGAAAAATTTAGGATGGATATATCTGAGTCTTAGTGACTCTCTAATGTTTCAGGTTCGTATTTCAATGAGTTGCCTCCCATGTTAGGACTGAGTATAGTAAGGGAAATTAAAACAAATACTCAACCTGATCTTCTCTGCTGTATATCTTCAGGAGACTGGAATTTTGAGACATACAAGAAGCTTGGCTCTGGTACCAGTTTTTGCTCTCATTAAAAAATTGGTAACAGTTATTTTTATAACATATCCAGTTTTTAGGACATGGGCCACAATAACTTCCTAGAAAGAAAGAATATATTATTAATTCTGTATGAGTCTGAAGATTATAGCAGATTTTGTCTAGACAGGTTAAATACTCTTTTATTGTAACTTTAACATTCCAGATAACCAATTGGATCACCTCCAATGACATATCTTTCCACATTTATAGAGAGACAGATGTCAAAACCAAGTATCTTCTGCTTTTTTAGAAGCACTCTTTCATTGTTAAAAAATAAAAATTGGGGGATGTTATGGATTACGGACAAGAATTAATCATTTTCTCATACATTCTCTTGTTAATAACATTGGATACATGCTTATGCTCAATTATATAGAGATTCATGTAATCTGTGCTTCAAAATATTAGAAAACTTTCACTTACCTTGCAAAGAAATTGGAGCTTCTTGGTTGAATAATGCTATTAAAATAATTAAGAGGATTAAGAGGTACAAACTTCCAGTTGTAAAATAAGTAAGTCATGAAGATGAAAAATACAGCATAGGGAATCTAGTCAAAAATATTGTAATAGCATTGTATAATGACAGATGGTGATTACATTCATCATTGTGAACACTGAATAATGTATAGAATTGTTGAATCACTATGTTGTACACCTAAAACTAATATAACATTATATGTAAAACACAGTTCAATAATAAAAAAATAAAATTATTAAAAGGTTATTAGTGACATAGTCCTAGCAAAAGTAGTTGACACATTTTTACACTAATAGCAAAAACATAAAGATACATACAATATTGCTTATTTGTGTCTCTGTATTTCTGAATACTAATCAAAGTAATGCATTACAATCATTAGGTCAAGAATGATCTATCTACTTCTCTACTATTACTTACAATGTATGAATATGGCACTGCATATCATTACCATTATAATGAAATGGATCCCCATAGCTATAGCAATGGCTCGGGCTACAAAAAATGGAGATGCTGTCAAAAAAAAAAAAAAAAAAGGATGAGAAAGAATAGAAAATAAAGATTAAAAAGTTTTGTATGTTCATGTTTGATATAAATGTTATGAGTGTTTTTTAGGGGGGAGGAACATCCTTTTACTTAGAACTAGTAAAATAAGTACTTTGCAAGTGATTAAAAAAAAAAAAAAAGACTACAGAAATGCATACTCCCTACTGTTTCTCTCTAAAAGTTCTCCAGTTTCATCCATAGAATAAATCATGGCTATAATTTAAAAAATATTTTTATGTAGATACAAGAATAAATATAGACATTTCCCTTCAATCCCTTTTTAAAAACACGTTGAAGAAACTGCGGAAAATACTTGGTGATTTTTTTTTTTTTTTTTTTTTTTTTTGCTTAAGAAAATATCTTACTGATTATTCTATATCATGTCGTATAAAGTCAAAATTTTATAAGTAGTTGCTTTTATTACATTTCATTGATACGTGGACAAAATCTATTGACAAACTTAATTTTTTCCAACATGTATTTAAATTGTTTCTGAGTTTTGCTATTAGATATAACAATATGAATAATATTTTATACACACCTGTGTATATTTTTGAGTTCCTCTCTAAGAGAAATACCTGAGAGAGTAACTGCTGAGTCAAAGGGCATTTGTATTTAAAATTTTTGTAGTGATTGAAATTTTCAGTCCAAAGAAGAAATACCAATTTATGTAGTACCAGAAATAAATTTAAAAGCCTGTTTGCTCACATCTTCTCTGCACTAAATATTACTCACATTTTAAATATATAAACCTTATAAGCCATATTTTTTATTTAAATTCTGTTTTTCCTGTTATGAATAAGATTGGACATCTTTTACTATGGTTAAATAATGTTTTTTATTTTATTTCTCTGATAATTCTCTTGTTTGTTTTGAGTAGCTGGTTCCTTTTTGCTTTTGGGGTTAAGGGTATTAGTTCATTTCTTACCATATGTTTTGCAAACACACATCTCAGATTTTTCTGCTTTAACATTATGAAATTGTGAGAGTGTTGAATGTGTAATGGTTACCTTGATCAAATTTTCCTTTATAACTGATTTTTTTGGATATGATAAAATGTCTTCATTATTCTTAGTTCATAAAGTATGTTGACCTCATGTGTCATCATGTTATATGGTTTCCTTTTTTATTTGACCTATTTGATATTTGTGTGTGTGTGTGTGTAATAAATAAGGTAGGAACTTAAATTTAAAATTATTTTTTCCAAATGGGCACTGAATTTTTCTAACATAATTTACTGAATAAATCAATGTGTTCTCATTGCTATGAAATACCACCTTTAGCATATAATACATTCATATTTGTATTTTCATTTATTCCTATATTCTTTATGCATTTTCCATTCAAACTATATGTAAAATTCCCTTAGTTTTGCAATATGCTTGAGTTTTTCACAGTACCCACAACTATATATCACATTTCTTTTTCAAAATATTTTGGTTATCATTCCACTTTATATGTACCTTAAGAACTTTAAAATAAAAAGAACTTGGGGTACCTGGGTGGCTCAGTGGGTTAAGCCTCTACCTTCGGCTCAGGTCACGATCCCAGCTTCCTGGGACTGAGCCGCATATTGGGCTCCCTGCTCTGCAGGAAGCCTCCTTCTCCCTCTTCTACTCCCCCTGCTTGTATTCCCTTTCTCGCTGTGTCTCTCTCTGTCAAATAAATAAATAAAATCTTTAAAAAAAATAAAAAGAAAAAAATAAAAAGAACTTTAAGTTTTTCAAGAACCTGTATTTTTAAAATATTGTAATTAATCTTTCAATAGTCACATTAAATGCATAAATACATGGAGATAATTTACATCTTTAAAATGTTTTTTCCCATTATGCATGTCTTATTTTATGTTTGTCAATACAATTTTTTTATTAAAGATTTTATTTATTTATTTGACAGAGATCACAAGTAGGCAGAGAGGCAGGCAGAGAGAGGGGGAAGCAGACTCCCTGCCGAGCAGAAAGCCCTATGTGGGGCTCAATCCCAGGACCCTGGGATCACAACCTGAGCCGAAGGCAGAGGTTTTAACCCACTGAGCCACCCAGGTGGCCCTGTCAATACAACTTTAAATTGATAGTTTTACTTCTAGCGTTTTTAATTAAAAAGTTTATTTCTGTATTTTTAAAAAAAATTGGTCTTGTATATATGGAATTTTTGTTTCATCACATTTTTATTGTATTTCTAGATAGTAAGGCAATTGATTTTTATATCTTATCTTCAATTGAGTCCTCATATCAGATTTTCTTATTGTTTGTCATATTTTTGAATGAAGCTTTTGAGGGTCTTTAAAAGTTTGCTGGGGGAGAGGGGGGATGGGAGAGGGTGGTGGGGATATGGACATTGGGGAGGGTATGTGCTATGATGAGTGCTGTGAAATGTGTAAACCTGGCAGTTCACAGACCTGTACCCCTGGGGATCAAAATACATTATATGTTTATTACAAAATTTAAAAATTAAAAAAAGTATTTTAAATTACAAATAATTTCAAGTAATGTCTATTTTGCCCTTTTATTCTAATGTCACATCATTTGCTTTTTTCTTTTTCTTGGTTATTCATGTTGGCTAGCACCAGCAGAACAATCACTATTAGTCAACAACAATGACAGCAAAAATTCTTGTCTTTTCTAACTATAATAAAAATGCAGGGGTCCCTGGGTGACTCAGTGGGTTAAAGCCTCTGCCTTCGGCTCAGGTCATGAACCCAGGGTCCTGGGATTGAGCCCCACATTGGGCTCTCTGCTTGGCAGGGAGCCTGCTTCCCCCTCTCTCTCTGCCTGCCTCTGCCTACTTGTGATCTCTGTCTGTGAAATAAATAAATAAAACCTGTAAAAAAAATGCAGCTAGCATTTATCAATAAGCATAATGATAACTTCTGAACAAGTATATGTTTGAAAAAATATTTTTTATTAGAGATTTTAAAAATTAAGTTCTTTTAAATTAAGAACTCCGAGTGATTTTTATCTAAAACCTTTTCAACATTATGCATATGATCATACAAGCTTTCCCCTTTGATGACTACATATGGCACATTTCCCCCCCTGTAATCCACTCATAAATAATAATTTATTTTTTAAGACTTTATGAAGATTCATAAGTAAGAAGTATGTTGTTTTCCTTTCTGTGTAAACCACTTCAGGCTCTATTTTCAATGGTATTCTGGCTTGATAAAAGACAGCTTATCTCTGTACATTATGAAACATTTCTGTGGATGACAATCAAATTGTTGCTTCCACACCTTTAAGAACAGATCTCTGAAAGATATTTTGTATTTCCTTTCCCTTTTGTTTCCATTTCATTTACTCCTCCTTAAAGTTAGTCCTTCAGTGCTCCCTTAGAAACTGCTGTCTCACATTCAATGTAATCTCTAGCCAAATACCAAAAGCATTTTTCATGGAGCCAGAACACAATTCCATACAAACCGTGAAAGACCCTGAATACCCAAAGCAACCTTGAGAAAGAAAAGCAAAACTAGAAGCTTTACAATTCCACACTTCCAGTTATGTTACAAACCTGTAGTAATCAAGACAGTATGGTCCTGGCACAAAAATAGACACATAGATTAATAGAATAGAATAGAAAACCCAGAAATGAACCCACAGCTCTATGGCCAACTAACCTTTGACAAAGCAAGAAAAAAAGAATATCCAATAGAAAAAGAACAGTCTCTTTGACAAATGGTGTTGGGAAAATTGGAGAGCAACAAGCAAAAGAATGAAACTGGATCACTTTCTTACACTATACACAGAAATAAATTTAAAGTTGATGAAAGACCTAAATGTGAGACAGGAAACCATGAGAACCCTACAGGAGAACAGAGACAGTAAACTCTTTGACATTGGCCATAGCAACTTCTTACTAGTATGTCTCTGAGGCAAGAAAAACAAAAGCATAAATAAACTATTGGAACTTATAAAAATGAAAACCTTCTTCATAGTGAAGGAAACACTCAACAGAACTAAAAGACAACCTATGGAATAGGAAAAGTTACTTGCAAATGACATATCTGATAAAGGGTTAATATCCAAAGTTTAGGAAGAACTTATAAAACTCAACACCCAAAAAACAAATTACCCAGTTAAAATGGGCAAAGGCATAAATAAACATTTTACAAAGACATCTAGGTGGCCAACAGACATATGAAAAGATGTCCAACATTACTCATAATCAGGGAAATACAAATCAAAACTATGATGAGATATCAACAGACACCAGTTGAAATGGCTAAAATGAACAACACAGGAAACAACAGACATTTGTGAGGAACTGGAGAAAGCGGAACACTCATGCATTGTTGGTAAGAATGCAAACTGGTACAGCTCCTGTAAATAGTATGGAAATAGCATGGAATAGTATGGTGGTTCCTCAAAAAGTTAAAAATAGAATTATCCTACAGTCCAACAATTGTACTACTGTATTTACCCAAAGGATACAAAATACTAATTTAAAGAAATATATGCACCTTGATGTTTACAGCAACATTATTAACATTAGCCAAATTATGGAAAGATCCCAAATGTCCATTGACTGATGAATGGACAAAATGAATGGATAAAAAAGCGAGATATATATATTAGAATATTTTATATATAGAATATTAGAATATTAACCATCATAAAGAATGAAATCTTGCCATTTGCAATGTGTGGGTGGAGCTAGAGAGTATTATGCCAAACAAAATCAGTTAGAGAGGACAAATACCATATGATTTCACTCATATGTGCAATTTGAGAAACAAAACAAATGAACCTAGAGGGAAAAAAGGCAAACCAAGGAACAGACTCTTACCTATAGAGAACAAACTGATGGTTACCAGAGGGTAGGTGGGTAGGAGATGGGCTGGATAGGTGTTAGGAATTAAGGAGAGCACTTGAAATGAGCACCAGGTGTTATATGTAAGTAATGAATCACTACATTCTAAACCTTAAACTATTATTACGCCATATGTTAACTAACTGGAATTTAAATAAAAACTTGAAAAAAAATCAAGAAACTGCTGTCTCAGTTGTCATTATTATGTTAATGATAGTATCATTTATTGGGCATGAAAAAATCCCAAGCTGAACAATTTCTGCTAATTGTATTATAATTTCCAATATTATACTAGAATTAATTTCAATTCTGCTTTTCTCATTAAGGTAGAACAAACTGACTGTTAATCACTGATCGAATCATACAGATTCCAAGACTCACCTCAGTATAGTGAGAAAAGACAAATGGAGTATTGAACTTACTATTTTCTCCACATTTGCTTGTGATTAATGTAGACTTTCTCTTTTGCCATCGTGGAGAAGTACCATGCTTTACAGGTTCCAAGTTATAATTACAAACTTCATTCATTTCTAGAGAAAAACAGTTCAGGTCAATAGGAGTCATAGCCTTTCAGCCTCTTTGGTCATAGTTTTTCATATTTAACTTGACATTCTGTTCATATCTTTTTAAAGTATAACATCAAGTTACTTTTGTTTTATATTACTTCATTATTATGATTTTTGTACTTGTAATATGAATAAAATTATATTTATTCTATGGCAAAAGGTCTTTAGCAGATCTGTGCTATAAAATAAGGTAATTCTTAGTGTGTAATAAAATCTAACATTAAAATAAAGACAGTGTATAGTAAAATAGACAGGGACGTAGGGAGATAGCATGTGTTTAATTCATAGAGCCATATTTGCCTCACAAATTATACGCAAAAAAAAAAGAAAGAAAAGGGAAAAAAGGAACGAAACACCAAAGGATTTTAACACAAGTTGTCATGAGTGGTTTGAATCCATGAAACAAGATGGGATAGGGAGGGAGACAAACCATAAGTGACTCTTAATCTCACGAAACAAACTGTGGGTTGCTGGGGGGAGGGGGTTGGGAGAAGGGGGGTAGGGTTATGGACATTGGGGAGGGTATGTGCTTTGGGGTAAATTGGAAGAGGAGATGAACCATGAGAGACTATGGACTCTGAAAAACAATCTGAGGGGTTTGAAGTGGTGGGGGGGTGGGAGGTTGGGGTACCAGGTGGTGGGTATTATAGAGGGCACAGCTTGCATGGAGCACTGGGTGTGGTGAAAAAATAATGAATACTGTTTTTCTGAAAATAAATAAATTGGAAAAAAAAATGTAAATTGAGAAAACAATTTAAAAATAAAAGATACTAAACCGAAAAAAAAAAAGAAATGCAAAGTAAAAAATAAAAAAAAAAATAAAAAGTGAAATTAAAATAGCATTCATTTAGAATCAATAATGTTAATCATGTAGTAAACAGTAATCGCCTTTTTTTTTCCAGTGAAGGAAAAGTAAAAAGCCACTTTGCTCTCTTCCTGAAATAGTAATCATTACTGAATACATAAAAACTTTACATAATGAAATGTTAATATTAATTATCTTTTATACCTAAAACTAAACTAAAGCATTGTTTGTACATACCATATGTAACAGAGTTATCAAACATATGAAGAGGATAGGTTATTTTATGGATGAAAAAATTGAATGTTACAGGAGGCCAAAATCATATTTGTATTTAATATAATGCTAGACATAGAAATTGACTAATGTACATATAACATGTTTTATATCTCTATTTGATATAAAAAGAAAACTCAAGTACAGAGAAGATGTGGGTTGTCCAGATCTCAAAGCTAAAGACTAGTAAAAGTTTGATTAAAATTCTTCTAACTCTAAATCCTCATGCTGTCACTATTTCAGGCTACCTCAAATTGTGAAAGATTTTACTTTAGGTAGCTAATGAAACAAAGGAGGAAAAAAGCTTTCAAGTTTTTGAAAACTCCATTTAAAATATAACATGAAATGAACATAAATGAATTCAAGTAACTTGCTTTCTTATGCCTTGAACACTCGTATCAAATTCTGGGAATCTTAAAATTATACACAGGCTGAACTACACATCTATGTGGAAAACACATACCCATGTTGGGACGAGCCCACCGATCTCGGATCAGGTTCATTGTCGGATTATGACTATTTAGTTACTCCAGAGATGAATCCAAAATCTTCATCTTGAAGATGACATATCTTCCTTAGAAAAATAAGAATACAAAAATATCACTCCCATTCATGGGAAAACGAAAATAAGAGTTCATACAAGCCAGGCAAAATTAAGTTTTTGCATTTCTTTTAGGTAAAAATAAAAAATAAATATTTAAAAAATGCAATAGGTGTTCTTAATTCACCTACATAAGCTCCTTAATCAAAAATATTTTCCATTATTGATCTTGAATGACAACACCTATAGTTTTCTATTTATATTTATCTTTCTTGGTGACAATTTTTTTTGGCAAGGCAAATTTGGGTAAGACATATGAATTTTTTGGATGCTTGTTTCTAGTACATATTAATTCAACTTCTGTCCATAGTATTATCATTATTATCATCATCATCACCATAATCATCATCATCTATAAGCTATCATCACCATCTTTATTAGAAAAATAATCTCATGTTTTATTATAATCACAGTATCTAGAAGAGCTTTCAGAGAGAAAATGGCTATTAAATAAATATACATAGTGAATAGATTTAAAAAAAAGCTGTTTCATATTTGATCATCATAGTAGGAAGTAACAATACTTTTTTTCACTTTGCAAATAAAGTCGTGTATCACAGAAGGTAAGTGCCCTGCATAAGAACAGAAAATTCCCATGTATGAATTAAAATGGAAATTCAATCTTTAAATCCCAAATGTAGATTCATTCCTCTAGTTTTGTTTAATGACAAGACTCCATCTTCTAGCAACATCATAACATCTTATTCTTCAGTAAATATATCCTGCCTACTCGCCACTGAATATAGTGTAAACCAGTATATACCTCAGAAGTAAGAAGAATTCCTTGATCTCCATAATCCTATTAAAAAAAGCAATTATAGTTACCTTACAGTGTAAGTATTTTTGGAAACTTTCTCGAGTTTGAAACCTCAAGAATTTCTCATTTCCTGAAAAACAGTTGTTAGAAACACAGACACACACAGAAACAAACCTGATCAAATAAGGAAGGTCTTGATTCGTGTGGATAAAAGTCTCTTATACAACTGAAAAATTAAGACACGGCCTGAGCTATCACTTTAGAACTAAAACTAGAGCAGTACAGTCAATTCTGATTCCTAAGAAAGATATGGCAAGTGTCACATATTGTGAAGAAGCATAGCACAAACCACACTACTTCCACTTCATCACAGCACAGAAAATTCCACTATGTGGTGAAATAAATGGTAGGCGTTAACATGATTTTATAGTTTAAATGATGAATTCAGTGATAAGAAGGTACCCAGAGTTTTGAGAAACACATGGTGTTATTAGATAATCTCTTTCTGAGTTTTAAGTGAAAAAATTTTCTAAAATACGGTTATACATACTGTGTGGGGGGAAAAAGATGAAAATTAAGTTAACTTCATAATCATCTTGTGAACATGTTGTTATAAATTTGAATGGAAGGACACCTGGGTGGCTCAGTTGGTTTGCGGACTGCCTTCGGCTCAGGTCATGATCCTGGAGTTCCAGGATCGAATCCCACATGGGGCTCCCAGCTCCACGGGGAGTCTGCTTCTCTTTTTGACCTTTTCCTCGCTCATGCTCTCTCTCACTGTCTCTCTCTCAAATTAAAAAAAAAAAAAATCTTTGCTGGGGGGAGGGGGGTTGGGAGAAGGAGGGTAGGGTTATGGACATTGGGGAGGGTATGTGCTTTTGGGTAAATTGGAAGGGGAGATGAACCATGAGAGACTATGGACTCTGAAAAACAATCTGATGGGTTTGAAGTGGCGGGTGGGTGGGAGGTTGGGGTACCAGGTGGTGGGTATTATAGAGGGCACAGCTTGCATGGAGCACTGGGTGTGGTGAAAAAATAATGAATACTGTTTTTCTGAAAATAAATAAATTGGGAAAAAAAATAAATGTCATGTCGCAAACGCAAAAAAAAAAAATCTTTAAAAAAAATAAATTTGAATGGAATCAAGTATGCTATATCATATAAGTTGGAACTATAGAAAGATATCTTCCATATGTATACACATATATATCAGTATATGCACACACACAAGTGCATACAAGTATATAGACATGTATGTGTATTCACATGACCTTTTAATTATAAAAATATATGCATACAAAATAGAAGTTCCATAATGAAAAAGTGCATACAAAAATAAAAGTTCCATGATGAACCCTCATATTCATGGCTTCAACAATTATCACTTTGTGGTTAATGACTTCATTTATGATATATGTGGTATCTCACACCATCTCTGCTCCTATTAAACAGGACCTTTTCTCTACTTTTCTTGTGAACATTACTCATTATATTACTTTCTATTTCTCAGAACATTAGCACCAAATCTTATGCCAAAATACCAATATAATCAACTAATGTCTTAGTGTTCTGGTTTTTAGCTACTCATAATTTTTTTTTACCTTAAAAATGATAAAGAGGACTACCACACCCAAAAGGAGCCTGTGGATGAAGGGGACCAGTCTTACACTATTGGTGGGAATGCAAACTAGTACAGCCATTCTGGAAAACATATTTATTATATATGCGTGTATGTGTACACATACACACACATATATATATAGGACATGTAGGTGCTGGAATTGTGGAAAGTGTTGGCAAAGAAGTTACTGAGCTGAAGGCAGGTGATACTGTCATCCTACTTTATACATCTCACAGTGTGAAGAATGCAGATTTTTTTCTTTTTTCTTTCTTATTTTTTTAAAGAGTTTATTTATTTATTTATTTATTTATGTTACAGAAAGAGAGGGAGAGATCACAAGTACGCAGAGAGGCAGGCAGAGAGAGAGTGGAAGTAGGCTCCTTGCTGAGCAGAGAGACTGATTTGGGGCTCAATTCCAGGACTCTGAGATCATGACCTAGGCCAAAGGCAGACACTTAACCAACTGAGCCAGCCAGGTGCCCCCGAAGAAAGGAGTCTTGAAGAGGCATATTCTAGTGTGAGGCCAGGATGGTGAATTAAAAAAAAAAAAAAATTAAAAGGGAGAGGAAGAGTTAAAAAACCTTAGTTGTATCAAGAAATAATATGTAAACAGATATTCTAATTTCTTCCTGGATGCTGAGCACATATTCTGCATCTGTCACGTTGGAACATCTATAGAGGATTTACTGAACATTAGTGATGCTTTGGTGACACATAAAATTACAAAAGGATGTGATATAAGTTTCAGAAAATATACTTTCTGATACATGAAATAAAGCCAACAAAAATTTATGCAGAAATGGTAATTTGCCTAAAAAAATATATGTATGGGTTTCATCTGGGCATATTTGTCTGACTTCTTGAAACTATTGGGGAAAGAAAGTGACAAAGCTTTGCAAACAGCCTGGGTTCAAGTAATTTAAAAACACCCACCAGCACTTCAACAAACTATTCAGAAATTACTTTTGTTAAATGAGAATAACCACCCACCAACACCTCATCCACTGGCCTTCTTGGCCAGTTGGCTATAATTTTGCAGGTTTACATGGCCTGAGGGGGTTTTAAGCTCTTCCTGTGTACCCCAAAGGGAGGAGGTGTTGAGGCCAAGGTGCAACTTTGTGGTGAGAAAAAGTCCTCTGGGACAGGATGCTCACTTGAAGCTGTGACATTGAACCTGGATGTGGTCAGAGGTATATAGTGGGCAGTTGCCCAGAAATGAAAGTAAAAGGTCTGCGGTTAAGACCCAATGGAACTTGTGTAGCCTTCACTTCTTTGGTAAATATGTTTGAATTCATAAGAAACATGTCCAAAGACCACTTCTAAAATTCACAAGAGCCAGAACGTAAATAATAAAGACAGAGAAATAGATCCGAGTTTGGGCGTGGATGGACATATTGAAGCAAAATAGATAACAATATAGAGAACAAACAGATGGTCACCAGAGCGGAGGTGGGTGGAGTTAATGAATCACTATATTGTATGCTTGAAACTAATATAACACTATGCTGACAGTACTGGGGTCTTTTTTTTTTTTTAAGTAAGAAATCTGCAAACATACTTATTCAAAAACTAAATATTTATGCAGAACATTCAGCTAGGGATTATGTAGTGGGCAAGGGACATATAATGTCACACTAATGTCACTAAAACATTGTAATAGGGTGAATACAAGGCAGAGATTTGAAAAATCTTAAATGTATGCTTTGGCGAGAAGGGAGAGAGAATAGGTTGCTATCTTGGCAACTAACTAATGTTGTTTGGCACAGTTTCTTGAGCTCTTAATGGATAAATAATTTCTTGGTCCCATCTCAAATAAAACTTTCTGTAATTCTAAAAATAAGCAATTCTACTCAGATGTCATTTTATTCGCAAATATTTTCACTACGTTAATTTCTCATCCTCTCCTAGGAGACTTAATTCTTTTGTTTAATATCAATTTATATGCTATAATGGGACAGCAAAAATTTTTCCCTGTGCTATTACTTAGAATTTGTGAATAAACAACTATATAAGTAACAACTCTTTTCAAAATTGTTCTCAAATAAATCACAAGTATGACTTACAAGTTGGATGATTTCAAATTTCTGTCAGCATTTCTTTGATTGGTTGTTTGTGTGCCATTTAACCTTACATTTCCTGCCACAGTGGTAATCTCCACATTCACTAAAAACAAACAAACAAAAAAACCCCAATAACAACAACAAAAAAACAATAAGATGACATTTATAACTTCTGTATCTTGCATCTGAATAGATTTTGTGTTTATTTCAGAACTCTAAATGTGAAAGGATACTAGAGTTTTGTAGATGACATAAAATTTGGACATTTCCTTTCCCAAGTGCCTAAGGACATAGGCCTACAAATAAAACAGCACAGAAAACTGAGACAGTAAAATCAGGAAAGTCAAATGAAGTTCATTATTGTCGGTTTATTCGGTGAGGTTATGAATAGGTGGGGAGATCAGGATAGAGTCTGGAACAGTCTGGAATGACAAGAAGCAAGTATGAGAGGGAAAAGTCATAATCTTTTTTTTTTTTTTTTTAAGATTTTTATTTATTTATTTGACAGAGAGAGACATAGCCAGAGAGGGAACAGAGGCAAGGGGAGTGAGAGAGGGAGAAGCAGCCTTCCCATGGAGCAGGGAGCCTGATGTGGGGCTCAATCCCAGGACCCTGGGATCATGACCTGAACTGAAGGCAGATGCCCAATGCCTGAGCCACTCAGTCGCCCCAAGAGTCATAATCTAAGCTATGTTTTATGAATAGTAACATGTAGTAGTAAAAATCCTTTGAGGAGTTTTAAGCAAGGACTAACAAAGTCAGATTTCTATGTTTTGGGTAGACAATCTGCTTAGAGGACAATGGATTTGATAATGGGAATAAAGAACAAACAAGAACAGCAGTTCTGGGCCACAAACTGTAGAAGTAAATATGTACTTTACCGAAAATTATCATGTTAGGAATGGTGAGTATGATACTGATTAGTGAACTAAACTGACAGAGTGGAGGACTTTAAATCCAACAACTGGTGAAGAGAAGAGTGGGGAGAGAAAAAGTACAGGAATGATGCATATGTGTCTAGATTTTGCCAAGTGAAATGTTGGCGTCACTAATCTGAGGATCTAGAATAACCAGTTTAGGGAAGGGGTTAATTGTGGCCGAACTTATGGATATAAAGTGTATGTCCAATAATGATGAGATGGGAATTAAAAAAAAAAAAAAAGAGAAGAAAATGCGTTGCCCTGGGTGCCAAGTGAAGAAAACGTTTCAAGGAGGAATTAATGAACTACTGTGTGTCATATTGCTGCTAATTCAAGTAAGATGACAATTTATTACTGAACTTAAAAAATAGAGAATAGTTCCAGTGTACTGTTGGGGAAAAAATATAATTTGTGAAATCTTTTAAGGAAAATGGAAAGACAGGAATTAGAAATAGATTTACTGTGATGCAGCTGGGTGTTTATTAAACTATCTTTTCTGGTAGTGATAAACTGTGTTTCTTGAATGTGTGTGCTATCAGTCAGGCACACCAATACTGACTACAATCACGTGTGCTCTCTTTCATTATCACTTATCTGAATTTTTCCTATTGTTATGATCTAATCTTCAAATGCTATCCTTCGTATTTGAGAATCTTTCATAGTTTCTACATTGTTTTCTCATCTTCAGTTGTTCTTTCAATTCATTTACTTTCTCCCTAAATGTTTCTTTTTGTTTTTTTGAAAAAAAAAAAGGTATTTAAATCTCAATTGCCAAGTATAGCTATAAATGTCATCACTAGAAATATGCTTTCAGCAATGTCCACAATAGCCAAACTATGGAAAGAACCTAGATGTCCATCAACAGATGAATGGATCAAGAAGATGTGGTATATATACACAATGGAATACTATGCAGCCATCAAAAGAAATGAAATCTTGCCATTTGCGACAACATGGATGGAACTAGAGCGTATCATGCTTAGCGAAATAAGTCAAGCGGAGAAAGACTACTATCAAATGATCTCCCTGATATGAGGAAGTGGTGATGCAACATGGGGGCTTAAGTGGGTAGGAGAAGAATCCATGAAATAAGATGGGATAGGGAGGGAGACAAACCATAAGTGACTCTTAATCTCACGAAACAAACTGTGGGTTGCTGGGGGGAGGGGGGTTGGGAGAAGGGGGGTAGGATTATGGAAATTGGGGAGGGTATGTGCTTTTGGGTAAATTGGAAGGGGAGGTGAACCATGAGAGACTATGGACTCTGAAAAACAGTCTGAGGGGTTTGAAGTGGCTGGGGGCTGGGAGGTTGGGGTACCAGGTGGTGGGTATTATAGAGGGCACAGCTTGTATGGAGCACTAGGTATGGTGAAAAAATAATGAATACTGTTTTTCTGAAAATAAATAAATTGGGAAAAAAAGAAATAAAAAAAAAGAAATATACTTTTAGTTGGAAGAAAAGACTTAATCAAATCTTTATTTTTTCTAAATTTAAATTCAATTAATTAACATATAATGTATTATTTGTTCCAGAGGTGGAGGTTAGTGATTCATCAGTCTTTTTTTTTCCACTTCTGTTTAATGCTAAGTTATCCCCAAATATAACAGTCACAAAAAATCAGATTATAAAATGCAGATTTAAAGACCTGTGGAAATTTAGACCATAAAGTTTCTCTTTTCACTGTGGGAGTCTTTACATAGAACATTTACATAAGTTTGAAACTGGATCTTTTGCATTGTAACCTCATCTTAACCGCCTATTTTTCTACTGTCCTCTCAAAATTTCTAATTTTAACAGTTCTTTTCATAGCTATCATGTTCACAGACCCTTCTGAAATCAGAAGATTCATATTCATTTTTCCTTTTTTGTTGTTGTTGTTTTCTTAATTTTATTTATTTATTATTTATTTATTTTATTACCATATAATGTATTATTTGTCATAGGGGTATATGTTTGTGAATTGTCAGGCTTAAACACTTCATAGCACTCACCATGGCACATACCCTCCCCAATGTCCATAACCCAACCACCCTCTCCACACACCCCCTCTCAGAAACCCTTAGTTTGTTTTGTGATATTAAGAGTCTCTTATGGTTTGTCTCTCTCCTGATACCATCTTGTTTTATTTTTTCCTTCCCTACCTCCCAAACCCCCCACTCTGCCTCTCAGGGAGGTCATATGATAATTAACTTTCTCTGATTGACTTATTACCCTCAGCATAATACCCTCTAGATCCATCCACATCATTGCAAATGGCAATATTTTATTTCTTTTGATGGCTGCAATGTCTTCTTTAACCACTTATCTGTTGATGGAAATCTAGGCTCTTTCCATAGTTTGGCTCTTGTGGACATTGCTGCTATAAATTTTTGGGTGCACATGCCCCTTTGGATCACTACATTTGTATCTTTATGGTAAATACCCAGTAGTGTGATTACTGGTCATAGGGTAGCTCTATTTTCAAATTTTGAGGAACCTCCATGTTGTTTTCCAGAGTGGAGGCACTAACTTGCATTCCCACCAACAGTGTAGGAGGGTTCCCCTTTCTCTGCATCCTCTCCAACATTTGTCGTTTCCTGACTTGTTAATTTTAGCCATTCTGACTGGTGTGAGGTGGTATCTCATTGTGGTTTTGATTTGTATTTCCCTGATGTCAAGTGATTTTGAGCACATTCTCATGTGTCTTTTGGCCATCTGCATGTCTTCTTTGCAGAAATGTCTGTTCATGTCTTCTGCCCGTTTCTTGATTGGATTATTTGTTTTTTGGGTGTTGAGTTTGATAAATTCTTTAAAGATTTTAGATCTTAATAGCAGTAAGAGCCTCCATTTTTAATTGCACCTCATTTATAGCTTTTTGATTTCAACTTGGTTAGATTTTAGTTCTTTTATTTCTCCACACAAGATTTCTCTAATATCTTCCATGCCTTTTTCAAACCCAGCTAGCACCTTGAGAATCATTGTTCTGAACTCTAGTTCTGACATATTACCAATGACTGTATTGTTTAGGTCCCTAGCCATTGGTACTGCCTCTTGTTTTTTGTTTTTTGTTTTTTGGTGAGGTTTTCCACCCAGTCATTTTATCCAGATAAGAGTATATGAATGAGAGAATAAAATACTGAAAGGGTGGCAAAGACACCAGAAAAATGTATGCTAACTAAACCAGAAGAGATCCAAAACTGGGGGGAGAAGAAAGGGGGAAAAAGAAATAAGAAAAGAAAAATTAAAAAATTAGATAGATAGGTAGATACATAGATATATTAGACTGGTGAATAGAACAGAGCCACCCCACTTGATGTTGAGTGTATTTTGGTCTCTTAGAAGAAACTACCTCCCAAAATTTTAAAGATTTTATTTATTTATTTGAGAGAGAGAGACAGTGAGAGAGAGCACGAGCGAGGAGAAGGTCAGAGAGCGAAGCAGACTCCCCATGGAGCTGGGAGCCTGATGCGGGACTCGATCCCGGGACTCCAGGATCATGCCCTGAGCCGAAGGCAGTCGTCCAACCAACTGAGCCACCCAGGCGTCCCCCAAAATTTTAAAGAAAGAAAATCATATATAGAAGGATAAACACAATGAGGGGATGGGATATGACTGCAAAGATGAAAATTAAAAAAAAAATTCTAAAAAAGGAATTGATAAGTTGGTTGGAAAAAGAAAAAAAAAAAAAGAGGAGAGAATGTGCTTAGAACAAAAGCCATGTGCTAGTTTAGGGTATATTTTGGTCTATTAGAAGAAATTGTATCCCAAAATTTTTTAGAAAGAAAAACCTATATGTATACAAAAGATAAGGTTAAATACACTGAAGGGATGCAGGGCTCGATCCTAGGACCCTGGGATCATGATGTGGGCTGAAGGAGGAAGCTTTAACCCACGGAGCCATGCAGGCACCCTTATGCTGAATATTTCTGAAGGGAGAGGGATTCAGATGTAAACTCTTCAATCATTACCCTGCAGTTTATTCTAGTTTTTTTTTTTTTTAAATATTTGTTTATCTTAGAGAAAGAGAGGGAGAGAAAGGGCGAGTGGGAGCAGGGAAGGGCAGAGGGAGAAGGAGAGAGAATCTCCAAGCAGACTTCCCACTGAATTAGGAGAAGAGGCAGTATTTGATCCCAGGACCTTGAATTCATAACCTGAGCCAAAATCAAGAGTTCCCTGCTAAATCTTCTGAACTACCTAGGCACATCTTCTGGTGTTTTGTTCTTTTGTTTTGTTTTGTTTTGCCAGAGTAGCATCAGTTGAGATGAAGAAAGATTTAACTATATACACAAAAGCCATCATTTTCTCAAGATCATTCATAGAAGTCCAATTACTTTTATCTGGAAATTTTGTTTTTGATCAATTAATTTTCCGTTGAGAGTTCTGATCATTTGGTGATTTTCTCTTTAAAAGTTTAGTAATCTTGGGGCGCCTGGGTGGCTCAGTGGGTTAAGCCGCTGCCTTCGGCTCAGGTCATGATCTCAGGGTCCTGGGATCGAGTCCCGCATCGGGCTCTCTGCTCAGCAGGGAGCCTGTTTCCCTCTCTCTCTCTCTGCCTGCCTCTCCATCTACTTGTGATTTCTCTCTGTCAAATAAATAAATAAAATCTTTAAAAAAAAAAAAGTTTAGTAATCTTGAAGGTCCTCAGTCTCATAAAAGTTTAGTAATCGTAATTTGTCTATCTATATCGATGATCAGTACACTAAAATTGAACAATATTTTTGCCATAAAATAGTATTTGTATTACTTTTTTAATCAATTCAGATAATATACAAAGAAGTTTATCTCTGGCAATATTGAAACTGTGGGAGGAACAATATTGGTGGACAAAGTATGAAGATACTGTATATTCTGTCTTATGTGATTTCCATTCCTCCTGCAGCTAGTCATACTGGGGGCACACAACACTTGTCATCACACTTAGCATACAGTCTGGTATCTCCTATGCTAATTCCTGAGTGCCTTTCTCTTAAAGTCATAATAACAGGGCAAAATAGATTGATTTTATTTTGTTAAGTTTCAAAAAAGGCCACATTGCCTAGATCATCTTAAAATAAAATTAAAGAATTCAATGAAAGTATTTAAATTCTTACTCTGGCAATGGTCCTAAGCATCTTAGTACTCATTATCTGTTACCTTTAAGCTAATAAGAGGATTATATACCTTCACCCTGTTGAGCTCAAGTTGGTCACTTCTGAGGTGAAATAGGAGGCAAGTTCATGGCTTTCTGTAACTCTTTTCTCTCTGACACAAGAACCAGTGATGTTCCAGATAGAGGCTACTTAATAAACCTTCATCCAGGGGTGAAGGTGATCTGGGTGAGAGACATATGGTTTAAGTAAGAAATAAAGTTCTCTTGCTGCAGATATAATTTTTGTTGATGTAATAAAACCCAATATTTGGAAATTACTTGTTACTACATGATAACCTCACCTTTCTTGACTGATATAATGTTTATAGTTTTCTTAATAATATTTTCTTTTTCTAACTCAATTTTTTATAATAATGTAATATGTAATACATATAACATGCACAATATGTGTTAATTGACTGTTTATGTTATTGGTAAGACTACTAGTTGACAGTAAACTATTAGTAGTTAATTTAGGGGGTAATCCAAAGTTCCATAAGGAATTTTGACTGCATGGTATTTAGCACCCCTAATGCTAGTGAAGAAATAAATGCCAGTGAAGACTAGATAATTGAAAAACTGAAAAGATGTTGTCAGAATACATAGAGGAATTGTCATGTCGCTGGACTACACTGTAAGTATCAGTATTTTTTTTAAAGGCTTTATTTATTTATTTATTTATTTAAGAGAAAGGGAGAACAAGCAGAGGGGTAGAGGGAGAAGCAGACTCCCTGGTAGTCAGGGAATTCGACTACACAGGACTTGATTCCAGGACCCTGGGATCATGACCTGAGCTGAAGCCAGACACTTAACCAACTGAGACACCCAGGTGTCCCTATAAGCATCAGTATTGCTTTCAGTTGAGGGATTTGCTGAAGATGACTATTCCAGTTACAAAACTTGTGGAAGTGCTACAAAAATCTTCCTTAGGACACAGATTTCTTAGATCCAAGTATTTCCTAAACCAAAAACAATCAAAGCAGCTAGTGTCAGAACTGAAATTGTAAATCGAGAGGAATGTAGAAGTCATATCATTAGAAATGCCACATATTCAATGGATTATCAGGGGTCCCGACATATGGAGATCAAGAGGAAAAGGACAATCCATGGGCTCTGAATGTGCAAGTACAGTATTTCATGTATGACCTGGTCAGTTAAGTTGAAAACATTTCACATTTCTAAGCTTTGTGAAAAAAGGCAACATATCTAAGAGGAGATAATATTAGAGGTTTATTTTATCCCTGATATGTAAATATACTTATCACATTTAACTGTAGAAAGAAGATTGCTTCCAAAAACGTAATAATTGCAAATCTAGCAAAATGAACAATTAGTATTTAAAAATAGCAGTCACGCCAGAAAGATTAAGTCAGGATATTTTCCTTTTCTCAGATATCTTTAGGTCTGTCATTGTCTTTGAAGACAATGGTCCCTGGGCTCTGAGAAAATAATTTTGCATATAATAAACCCTAAGGGTGAGAAATCTTGTTTTGTTATGAAGATGATGATTATGACAATGATGATGATGGTGGCTATGTGGATGAAAGGTTAGTGTTTTTATGCACTACTACACACATTTGGAGATTTTAAAATAATAAGCATAAGATTTTTTGTTTTTGTTATTTGAGTAGATCTGAAACACAATGTTACATTAATTTTGGGTGTAAAACAGTGATTTGACAAATTTGTACATAACACTGTGCTCACCACAACTGTGGTTCCATCTGTCCTGATTCTAAACCCATTTTTTTGTGGTCGGAAAATATTATATCTATAGCAGGGGAAGGCAATCTAAGCTTAACCTTCCTAGCAATACTAACTCAATCCAGGCCACATACTTTATGTTGAGAATAAAAAAAGTAATAATTTGGGGTAGATGATTTATTTTCTCAATTATTTTTAATCTTTCATATTATATAAGTGTTAGTTTCAAAATTAAATTATTCTAGATCCATAATTTGTTTTGTTTTTGTGCCTTCTATGCCTGCCTTCTTCAGGATTATTTGAATATTTTTTAGAATTTCATTCCAGTTAATATACTGGCTTCTAGACTATCTCTGTTTACCCTATATTGTGATTGTTCTAAAGATTACAGTATACACTTTTAACTTCTCATAGTCTTTTTTTTTTTTTTCTAAAGATTTTATTTATTTGAGAGAGAGATCACAAGTAGGCAGAGAGGCAGGCAGAGAGAGAGAGAGGGGAGGAAGCAGGCTCCCTGCAGAGCAGAGAGCCCAATGCGGGGCTCGATCCCTGGATCCCGGGACCACGACCTGAGCCGAAGGCAGAGGCTTTAACCCACTGAACCACCCAGGCGCCACAACTTCTCATAGTCTTATTAGAGTTAATTTTCTACAACTTGAGAAATTTTGTATAAAACAGATTTATTGACCCTAGACATTATGGTGTAGTTATCATATGTATTACGATCTACATACATTGCAAACATTGGAAGTCACTGTTGCACACTCTGCTCTAAATAATCATACATACAGAAAGAAATTAACAGAATATTGGCTTTTAATATTTATGTAGATATTTATAATTTCTCATGCTCTTCTTACCTTCCTAAATACCCAATTTTCTATCTGATACTATTACTCATAACCCTGAAGAATTTCCTTTTTTCATCACCTCTTGAAATGCAGGCATGCTGGTGATGGATGTTCCCTCTAGTGTTTGAAAATGTCTTAATTTATCTTTATCTTGGGACACTATCAATGATATTGAATTCTGGGTTGGCAGATTTTTTTTCTTGAGATGACTATTCCATTATTTCTTATTTTCCTTACTCATAAGTTTCTGGGCATATAGGTGTTATTATTCTCTGGTTGTTTTCAAGATTTTTTTTTTTTTAATATCTTTCAGAAGTTTGTGTTTAATGCATCCACTCATGACTTCATTTTTATCTATCTTATTTGGGTTCTGTTGGGCTTCCTGAATTTGACTTTGTGTTTTTCAACAAATTTGGAATAGTTTCAGCCATTATTTCTTCAACTATTTCTCTGCCAATTGTTTCCCTCTTCTTATATGGTCCTAAGTACAGGTGTCCTACCTTTTGATGTCATCACATCAGTCTCTTTTAAAAATTATTTTTGGTCTCTTCTGAGATTGCATTATTATTCTTATCTAATTCAGACCATTTGAGGGGGACAAGAGGTGGATAGTTACATGTTGCCGTAGGAGGAGTCACAAAGAAGCACAGGTTGTAATTAAGGGAAGAGCCTCATAAAACGTATGGCAGAGCAACACTTTCTAAATGCTGAAGTCTTATTTTATCTATAAATTTACACTCATTAATTACCATGAAATAATATTTTTACATTAGTAAATTTGGTACATGGGATTGGAAAGACACAGCTCTGTACTTTTTGCATTCTCTCTGGAATTGAGTGCCTGCAAAGAAAATACTTTCTGGTCTGTTCCAATAACAGTAAATTTTAAAAAGGCACCATCTTCCTCTGAATTTAGTACTGAAATGAATACAGTTTAACTCTGGGATCCAGAAAAACAATCCCATTCATTATGTTGAACACCTAATGTATATTCTCAAAAGGTTAGACACAGGAAGTTGCCATTTCCCTGACTTCTCCACAACTCTTTCTATTCTGAATTCACTCTTCATTAACATCCTCCTAACATTGTTCCATATTTAAATAGCTCCAGTGGTTTTGGTGGCTCCCCTAACCGAAGCTCACTCTACCAAATAAATCCCATGGCTTCTCATGGGTACATGTAAGACTTTAGGCACCTTTTTATGAATGTTTAGATATGTAGTAAGTACTTTGGGAGAAAATTGGGAGGTGTCCCACATCAGGATGTATTAAGCAGCTTCTCTTTCATTTTCTCCATTTTCAATAATAAAAGTTCATATGTATGGATGGGATGCTCCAGCATTGGAAAGAAGAGAGCATTTTGGTGTCTTCTTCCCCTAGGATCCTGTAGGATCCCCAAAACTAGACCTTGACAGTACCTTTCAAATCTCTTCAATTCAAAAAAAAAAAAAAAAAAAGATAGCCTTTAAATATGTCCAAAACAATATATTGTGGAAGGACACAGGGGTTCTTCCTCATTGAGAAAAAGAACAGTAATCATGACTTGATTTTCAAAATGGGAATGCATGTCCAGTAAAAAATTACTCTTGTTTAGTGTTCATATGTGATGTGTTGAATTTCTTGAAAATCTTGTTTAAAAGGCAATATCTTTGATGTATATGAATGAATTGGTTAAATCGATGATATTTTTGATGCCACATTATACCAATATATTGAAAAAATAAAGATTAGAATAGGTGAAAAGAGGAAGACAAAGTTTTAGACTTCGAGTTTTCTTGAAATCTGAGTTTACTAAATATTAAGGAAACAAAATAAGAAAAGAGGACATATAGCAAGAACTGAATGTGGTTACACATTATTTTACGGATCTTTAGGGATTATGTTATGTATTCTTCAGATCAGCCCTAATAAGTGGCTATAATTATGGCCCTCATATCAGATGACAAAACTGAAGCATGAAGTTTTTAAGTAAAAACAACTGAGATTTAGTGAATACTTTTGTGCCAAGAGGTGTTCTTCAAATAATCTTAAAGTAACTCTATGAATCAAACATGATTTCCATTGTATTTTCCAGGAGAGGAGCCTGAGTCTAAGTAAGTCATAGGGCTAAGACTGTGCATTCAGAAAGTACATTGAAATGACCTGGTTTCATTGTCAATATCCTTAAACTTTACCCCATACTGGTTACTCTCATTTTTATATTGATTAGGGATCCTGGTGAAAGCATCTATAAGATGATGTTTACCACTAAACAAAACTACCTTCTGAGAATATTTGGTATAGAGGACACACACACACACACACACACACACACAAACTAGATGGGAAGTAAAAAAATAATCTTTTTTCTATTTTCCAATATTATATTTTTCAAACAGACTTACTTATCTCATAAAATACAATGAGAAAAATATTCCTCTTACTATTGTAGTAGATTAGGTATACTTCAGTGATCTACATTTCTTCCATCTGACCACTTTGAAAAGAGTAACTTTGCAGACAATTAAAGGCAAGTTGGGTCATGTGACTTCTTTTCGCAATATAATGTGAATAAGAAAGTGACATCTTACAAGTTCAGGGCCCAGGCATTAAGAATCACATATCTCCCTCCCACTATGGTCTCACAGAACATAATAAATAAAAATAAAATAAAATAAATCTTAAAAAAATAAAATATTAATTAAAATATTAGCTTAAATATTACCACCTGGCCCCTCTGGCTCCTCAGGTGCTAATCTGTTAGAAAAGGTCTCTCACCTTTTATCTCACTCCTCTAAGAATAAAATGCATAAGAAAGATCTGAACTGAATCTGTAGTCTGGCGTCAAGTTCTTACATGCTCAGCCTACATCAACTGAAACACCACCAAACTATAAATGGTTGAATGAGGAATAGATTTAAATTATTTTTAAAGAATTTTTAAAAGATTTCATTTATTTATAAATGAAAGAGAGAGAAAGCATGCACAGGCAGGGGGAGGGGCAAAGAGAGAAGCAGGCTACCTGCTGAGCAAGGAACCCTCCATGGGACTGACCCTGGGACCCTGGGATCATGATCTGAGACAAAGGAAGCCACTTAGCCAACTGAGTGCCCCTGGGGACCTTTTAAATTATTTTTAAATGTCAACACAATCTTGGGCAGTTTGTAACACCACTTTAGCAGTTAGTTAACAGTTGTTATTTACGTGTTGTATGAAATTAATTTTGAATATTCGTATAATTTCTCTATATGAGTTTAGGGAATAAATATAGAGAATATAAGGAACAAGGCTATATTCAAAGAGATAATGTATATGAAATACTAACTCATTTTGCAAGTTATAATCAAATGTAAGCTTTTTCCCTCTTGTGAATGAACTAGGGTAGAAATGTCTCTGAATAATTATCAGATTACTAAAGGCTTTCCCAAATTCTGTCTTTGACCCAACTCTTTGACCCACAACAAGTATCATGATATTTTTAATTCTTGTTTTCTTTTTTATTTAACATTTTTTTCCATTAAAGTATTTTTCTAAGCATTGCAGTGAAGAGTGGCAAAAGTAGGGATGTGGAGAATTAAATAAAACAGGATTATCTTCCAAACTATCTACAACCCAGGTGAGAAAATAAAAACAAAAAACAAAAAACAAGAAAATGTATCAAAGAACACTGGTTATTATTGAAGGAAAATACCAATCTTGGTCAAAAAAACAAATCTAATCATTAATAATGCTGCACTAAAACAGATTCAGAAGACAGATGTTGGTTCCATTCTCTTAGGATGTGGGACAGATATTAATGGTTCTTATATAGCAACCCTGTTGTAGGATAAACTCGAGTGCCTGTTTTTTCTGATTTGTTGTTGTTATTTATAATAATTTATTACAATTGAAGATATGATCATCTATCCCATGAGCATCCATTCAGGTGCCTTTCAACCAGTAAGCTGCTTTCATAACTGGATTGCTGCTCTCAAAAATGCCCTCTAAATTTTCAGGTTGACAAGTCTGCCTTGGCTTAAAACTCCTTGTTCCAGGCCTTGTAAGCTACCCCAGCTCTTCACACCTTTATAAGAAAAAGTCTTCAAACTCAGCACCCCAGTAAGCCATTTATGATCGTGGCCTGTAAGCCCCCAAAATGTTGGTGCAGACCTGTCAGAGACTCAAGTCCACCCTTTCAGCTTCTAGCTAATTATGTTTAGAGCCTGTTTGCTCATGGCTGGGGTGTGAAACTTGAACTTTAGGATTTTGGCACCCACTTCCACCCCTTTGGCCATGAACTGTCCATCAGAAGCCATTAAAAGCCACAGTGTACTCATGCCCTACACCATTCCTAGGGAAAAGATTAGGATTTTTGAGATAGCATTTTGTTCTAAAGTAAGTCTAAGCATGTCATTTTTCCATCATCTATATGGGTCATTTATACCAGCCATAATTTCACGACTATAAAAGGTGCACTTCATAAGTTAGAAAAAGGGCATTGCACAAAGGTTGGGAACCCCTGAGGTAAACAACGATGCACTGCTGAATGCAGCCATTGCAAGAACCCACATGGGCAACCCCAACCACCGGCCTTTTTGAGCAAGAGGCCAAAGGAGGGTGGGGCCATGGTCATTAACAAAGGCCCACTAAGGTCACTCAGCATGCACATACCCTGAGTGCCTGTTAACCATTTAGTCCTCTCAGCTCCACTTGATCTTAGCCAAAAGGCCGAGAAGCAATTAGTCCTCTCAGCATCACAGGGCCCCCTCAGGGTCCTGTTCTCAGGTAAAGGAGCTAGGTGCTATCAACTTCTCTTCCTTGCCAGCTCCCATGAAGTTCAGTTCTGTTGGTAAAAAACAATGGAGAGACACATCAGAAAGGGCTCTTCTTCCTGGTTTCATGGTGTTTGGCTGCTATGGCTTTGTTGCCAACAGCACGCACGCAGGAGGTCCTGTGTATTCAGCCTCCAGCAAGTTTTGTGGCCAGTCCCAGTCACAACTTCTTTCCTTCTGCTCCGTCCCTCCTAACAGGGGTTCTTCCTGCCTGCCAGTCACAGCCCGAGATCCATCCTCACCTCATTCAGCCTGCGGACTGTGGAGCTGCCCTGTCCCAGGCCAATGCAGTGAGCATGTTTGCCATGAAGCTGTGTGTGGCCATATTATCTTCAATAACATCTAAATCCCATCTTCAGAGAGTAGATCTGTCTTTCTCAGTGTTCACTACTTTGGGTACTTTCCTTTTACTCAAAAGTATCTTATAATTTTCCTTATCTTATCAGCCTTTCCTCTTAGTAGGCTTTCCCTTACAAATACTTAATAATTGTTTATATCAATCTTCCTCTGGTTTCTGTCTCCTGGCTCAATTCTGATTAATAACATTGCCACCCTAGGTTGTCATTTGCGGTCTTTTTAAGGACTATGAGAAATCAACTCATTTGGAAATACGAGTGGAATTATTTACCTTGGTGAGAGCTTTATAGTAACAGTATTTGATATTATAATTTGTAATTTATGATTTAACAAATACCAAAAACTTAAGAAATGTATAATTTGTCTCTATTTATATTATTTACATTAATAAAATCAAGATAGAAAAACAGTTCTATGACACCAAGGGGGAAACCTCAGGTACACTTTGGGCTTTGCGTGATTATGATGCAAACTGTAGGTTCCTCGTTGGTAACTAATGAATCATTCTAGTGAGTGATGCTGATAATGAGAGAAGCCAGGCACATGTGCATACAGGGACAATGTGAGCTAGCTCTGTACTTTCCTCTTAATTTTGTTGTCAGTCTAAAATTGCTCTAAAAATAATATCAGAAATATGTCTGAGAAAATAATTGGATTTTAAAGAAATGAGATATATATAATTTTTTAAGATGGGGAGACAGCATTATACCAAAATTAAGTGGCTAGTATGCCTGGTGTTTACAAACATATGTTTTCCTTTCTAAACAGGAGTCAAAAGAACATTTTCTTGAGTCAAAATTAAAAAATGGGCAATCCTTGTCACTCTCTGAGGATACCGACAACCTGAAATACAGAGAATTAGATGGTATTAATCTTAGCAATACATAACATAATACTCTGTTAAATAAACAATTTATTTAGACAAATAGTTATATCTCTAAATCTGCCCCATATAATTTTTCTATAGAAACACCTCAACAATTGTGTTTATATAGTTGTTCACATATTGCTATTTTTCTTCATAAAAGCAATTCTTTTAAGTCATGAAATATAAATGTTCTCAAGAAACTTACCCTTTGGAAAAGAAAGATGAGCCTTTTGGCCACACAGATGAATTATAGTGGCTTCTCTGGCGGACTTTAATCCATGAAGAATGAATGAAGACATCCAAGAAACACTATGAGAAAGCAAATTTTATTAGAAGTCAAATAAAAGCTCATAGTCATTTGAATTTTGTAGTCACAAATTTAACTCTTTCTTACTTTATAGAATCTTTTAAACTATCATATAATGTTCTATCATTAGATATTCTATCAAACTATCATATAATGTTACACACTGGACATATTATAAGAGTATCATAGTAGGAGTGAGTGAAAAGGACAAACTTACAAAGGCAACAATTTCTGGGTCCTAAAAACTGATCAAAGGTTAACAATATTTTATGAAATATCTATCATTGAAAATTACTCCTAGTGATTCAAGCAAGAAAAAGCATATCCGTAGTCTTTTTGTCCAGCACTGTTCCCTTGCCTCCCTGCCTGCCCACTGTAGCTCAGTGATCCAGAAGCTTGTAGTTCCACAATTTGGAGAAGCTGCAGAAAGCAATGGTGTTTCGTGAGATTAAGAGTCACTTGTGGGTTGCTGGAGGGAGGGGGGTTGGGAGAAGGGGGGTAGGGTTATGGACATTGGGGAGGGTATGTGCTTTGGGGTAAATTGGAAGGGGAGATGAACCATGAGAGACTATGGACTCTGAAAAACAATCTGAGGGGTTTGAAGTGGTGGGGGGGTGGGAGGTTGGGGTACCAGGTGGTGGGTATTATAGAGGGCACAGCTTGCATGGAGCACTGGGTGTGGTGAAAAAATAATGAATACTGTTTTTCTGAAAATAAATAAATTGAAAAAAAAAAAAAAAGAAAACAATGGTGTTGGTGCCACAGACTCAATTAGCAGTAGATAAGGGACTGAAATAGCCCATTGACTTTTCAGCTCAGAGTGATGATTTCTCTTGGTACAAATGAAGAAAACCCATATGTTTACTAATCAGATGTTGTGGTCAAACACTGTGACCCCCATAAATACTTAAAATTCTGTTACTGAGAGTACAATGGAAGAGTTGACAAGAACTCTCTACACAGTCTTGGTGGATGGAAAAAAAAAAAAAAATATATATATATATAAAAGCACATAGAAAGAGGATACCAAGATGAACCCAGTAGAAAATAGAACTGCTAGTAAAGTTATGAGCAATCCCCCTTCTCTCTCTCTCACACACACACATACACACACACACACACATGCACACACATGCACACATACACATGCACACACATCACATGGCAGATGGTGGAAGCTCTACTGACTTGCAGTCTTTGCACACAGTCTTTGGAAAAAATCAGTGTTTGACATCTAAGCTACAAAGTCACAAGGGCAAGCCCTAGGAATGTTGGCTCAAAAATAAAAATAAACAATAAGAATTTGAAAAAACTGAGCAGACCTATCAGCAGGCAGACTTAGAAGATTTTGTAGTAAAACTTTTTGCAAGTTTCAAAAATAATAAAAAATGAAATAGAATGCATACTTACTAAACTATATAATCAAAAATTCTACCTAAAAAACTTAAAAAAGACATGAAAAGGAACTGGGAGGGCACCTGGGTGTCTCAGTCAGTTAGTTAAGTGTCTGACTCCTGGTTTTATTTAATCATGATCTTGTGGTTGTGGGATTGAGCCCCTGTCAGTCTTCACAGTCAGTGCAATCTGCTTCAGATTCATTCTCCCTCCCACTCCACGCCTCCCTGCTTGCATGTGTTCACTCTCTCTTTCTCTAAAATAGATAAATAAAATCTTCAAGAAAAAAAGAATGGAAAGGAACTGGAAAATGTCTTCCATACTAAGGGAAAATAAGGTCTATAGAAACTTGTATGAAGATAAGATGTTAAATTTATTTGGAAAAAAAAGTATTTTAAAGTAATATTTAAAAATCTATTTAAATTATAAAGAAAACTATGCTCAAATAATTAAATGAAAATATTATGGCAGCAATAGTTCAAGTAGGAATTATCAACAGAGAAATAAAACTATGCAACTAGAGCTCAGAAATCCTGTTTATAAATACATATCTCAAATGAAAAATTCACTGTATTGGCAATACAGAAAATTTGTGATGCAGTAGAAGAAAAATGATCAGGTTGTCAAAAGAGTAACATAATTTATTCATTCCATAGGATGAGAAAGAAAAAAGAAAAAATAACAATGTTCAGGACATTCCAAATAGTATCAGGAAAACCTGCATAGGTCTAAATTCAAACTGAGAAGGACAACAGGGCAGAAAAAAAGAAAAAAGACAACAGAAAAAAAAGAATCCTAGGGCAGAATGTATAAACAACTTCTCAAATATTTACAAAATAGTCCTGGACACCAGGGCCTTAGCAAACTACTAGTAGAGCATATAGAAATCCACAACTAAGACATCATAATGAAATGGCTAAAGCACACTTCCAAACTAGAGACAAAAAAAATATTCCCGAGGGAACAGAATGGATCATGAAGGGACTTGAATCAGTGTGAAGATCAGGCAATGGGTGATAATATCCTTCACCTCCAGCAGCATTAGACCCCATCATCTACCACAGAATCCCTATCTGCCTGGCACAGTATTTCAGATTGCAGGGGGATAACATCAGCAAGATGAAGATATACAAAACCCTAAATTCCCCATGTAAACAATAATTTAAAAATATACCCAGACACACAACTATGTGTATTTGGTCTAATCATTTTTGATGAACGTGCCAAGACCATTCAGTAGGGAAGGGACTGTATCTTTCACAAACGGTGTTGGGAAACTGATTATCTGATATAAAAGAATGAAATTGGATGCCAATATTTACACCATATACTAAAGTTAACTCAAACCAGGTTAAAGACCTAAACACAAGATATAAAACTGTAAAATTCCTTGAAGAAAATATGAAGGGAAAGGGAAAACATTGTATTTGGCAATGATTTCTTGATATGACACCAAAGGCAAAGACCACAAAGGAAAAGTCTGTTGTAGACAAATGGGCTACATTAAACTAAAATGTTTTTCTGACTCAAAGGGCATGATTAAGAAAATGAAATGACAGAGTATGAAAAAAAAATGCTTGTAAATCATATATCAAACAAAGGATTCATATCCAAAATATATAAGGAATCATATGAGTTAGTAACAAAAACCAAATAACCCAATTTAAAAATGGGCAAAGGAATTAAATGGAGATTTTTTCCAAAGAAAATATACAAATGGTTAAAAATATATGAAAAGATGCTCAATATCACTAGTTATCAGAGAAATGCAAATCAAATTCTCTAAGAGATATTTCCTCATACTCCTTAAGATGTATACTATCAAAAAAAAAAGTGTTGGTCTTACCAATACACTATTGTTGGGAATATATATTGATTAGCTATTATGAAAATATGAAAAACAGTATGGTGCTTCTTCAAAAAATTGAAACTAGAATTGCCATATGAATCAGTAACTCCACATATAGGAAATATATAAAAAAATTGAAAGTAGGATCTCAAATAGATATCTGTTCACCCATGCTGACTACAGCATTATTCACAAGAGCCAAGAGGTTGAAGCAGCCCAAAAGTCCACTAACAGATGAATAGATCAAGAAAACATAGTATACACATACCAATATAATATTATTCAGCCTTGGAAAGGAAGGAAATCCTGTCACATGCTACAACATGGGTGAAATGCCACGATGTTATGCCCCACCTATCGGGTTCCATGTTATGGCTCTGGGTCTTACTGTAAATGGTGCTTCTCCTGCTCTGAACCACAACCCCATCCCAGGCCTGGACTCTGAACTGCCATTGCTAACACCAGGTTGCTGCTGCTTGGACCTTTTCCTCCACCTATGGAAGCTCAAGCCTCTGACCCATCATTGCTAGGGTCAAGCTCTCACTGCCTTGAGCCCCATTCTGTAGGTTCCTTGGAAGGGTCCTGAGTACTCATTGGGGGTACTATACTGCTACATCCCAAGACAAATTTTCAGCTCCCAGGTCACAGCTTTGAACTGTTACTGGGGATTAGACTGCTAGAGCTCCATGCTTAGCTCCTTGGGTCCTGACACATGATTTGAAAAAACCACCACAGGTTCATGCTGTTGCTATCTTGTGACTGCTACTTGGGACAGAATTGAAACTTCGACTTACTGTCCTCAGCTGCTACCACACCCTGACCCACAGCCTCATGTCTCAAATGAATCTTGTCATCCAAGAGCCCATGTCACTCCTACATTCTTCCCTCCAGCCAGCCAGAGACACATGGTGAGCCCCTGAGACCCAAGTACAGTTTTCAGGGAATATGTGCACGTCTCCACCCCAGACCCGAGTGCCACAGCCACAGCAAGTAGCTCCAATAATGCTTTGAGAGCTCTGAGGTCAGCATGCCAAACCAGACACCAAAAAGGATCCTCTCCGCAAGAACTTCTTCCCATGGATGACACAGGAGAGAGTGGGATGATATGTTTAATGTGATCAATGGGAAAATGACCTGTCAACCAAGAATACCTCACTCAACAAAGCTGTCATTCAGAATTGAAGAAGAGATGAAGACTTTTCCAGCATCTCTGAGGATAGCATGTCAAAGTTTTAACTCTCACCCAAGATGGCAGTCAGAGGAGAGGAGAAGCAAGATCCTAGTGATGGTTGGTTAATGCCATGTGTCAGAAGAAATGTTAACTATTAGACCTGCTCTATGGAAATGTTAAAGTGAATTTTTTTTTTTTGGGTAAAGATTTTATTTATTTATTTGACAGAGACAGAAACCACAAGGAGGCAGAGAGGTGGGCAGAGGGGGAGGGGGAAGCAGGCTCCCCACTGAGCAAGGAGCCTGATGCAGGACAGGATCCCAGGACCCTGAGATCATGACCTAAGCTGAAGGCAGAGGCTTAACCCACTGAGCCACCCAGGTGCTCATTAAAGTGAGTTCTTAAAGCTGAAAAAAAGACAAAAATAAGTAACATAAAAATATATAAAAATATAAAATCACTAGTAGAGGCCGAAGGATAAGGATATTGGATGTTGGTAGAGTCAATGATTTTGTGGATAAGTCACCAAAATCAAGGCAACAAAAGCTAAAATAAAAAAGTAGGACTGCATTAAACTAAGGAGCTTCTGAACAGCAAGGGAAACAATAAAAAAAGAATTGAAAGAACAATGCACAGAACAGGAGAGAATATTTATCAACTATAAATCAGATAATGGACTAATATCCAAAATACATAAAGAACTCACACAATGTGGTAAAAACAAAGAAAACAATGCAATTTTAAAAATGGGCCAAAAAAAAAAAATGGGCAAAAGACCTGAGAAGACTTTTCTGAAGACATACAAAAGGTCAAAAGATACATGAAAGGTGATCTAAATCACTTATCATCAGGTAAATGCTGATAAACCACAATAAAATATCACCTCACACCGGTTAAGGTGTTTTTTTCAAAAAGGATAAGAGTTCTCTAATTTTGGTGAGCATGTCAAGAAAAGGAAGTCCTTTGAAGGAAATGTAAATTTGTATTGCCAAATGGATAATAGTGTGGTGGTTTTTAAGAAATTAAAAGTAAAACTGCCATAAGAATCAGTAATGCCACTCTTATGTATATATTTAAAGAACTGAAACCATCTCAAAGTTATATCTGCATATCCATTCTCATTGCAACATTAGTCACAATAGCCAGTTATGGAAGGAACCTAAGCATCTGTCAACAGATAAATAATTAAAGAATGTACAATATATATACACATACACAAGCATGCACAAATATATTTATGCATATTTAAATATTATTCAGACATGAGGAAGTAGAAAATCATGCCATTTGTGGCAAATTGATAGATCTTGAAGACCTTATAGTAAGTGACAAAAGTCTGACGGAGATAGATAAACACTGTCCTCTCACTTATATGGAGATTCTAAAAAAATGAACTTGTAAAAGCAAAGAACAGAATGCTGTTTAGCAGAAGCTGTGAAGTACGGGGAATTGGGGAGATGTTTAAGAATACAAAGTAACAACTAGTAGATAATAAGTTCTGGAAGTCTAATGTACAATGTAGTGAGTATAGTCAGCATTACTGTATTATAAACTTCAAAGTTGGTAAGACTAAATCTTTGCTGCTCTCAATACCCACAAAAATGATAAATACATAACATGAGAAAAGTGTTATCTAGCATTATCTTAGTAATCATACTCTAATACATAAGTGTATCAAATGAACACATTGTATGGTTAAATTTATACAATGTTATATGTCTATTTGAGCTATTAAAACAAACAAAAGATATATTTAAAACAAACAAAAGATATATTTGTAATACCTACAGCTTCTACAAAGGAAATAACTTAAGAATATAGCTAAGACAAAAATAGAGGAATTAAAATGGAACACTAAAATAACACGTTTAATACAAAAGTTGTTGGGCAACATGGAAGAAGAAATAAAGACACAGACATAGAATAAGTAGCAAAATGACAGACCTAACCCCAACTATTCCATTAAAGATATTCAAGTGAATTAAATAAATATTTCAATCAAAAGATAGAAATTGTCTCCCAAGTGAAAAGGTAAGATCTACATGCTTTCTGTAACAGACACACATTAGACTCAAAAGCACAAATAGGTGTAAAAAATGGATAACAAAAGATCTACCCTACAACAATCAGCCCATAAATGAGCAGAAATAGCTATTCTAGTGTCAGACAAGGTAACCGTAAAAATAAGATATATTATTAGAAATTAAAAAGAAACATTTCAACACGTTAAGGGTCTCAATATAAGAGGAAAATAAAACAATTACAAACATATATTATTCACTTTGCAACAGAACCTTCAAACACCATGAAGTAGAAAATGATGGATTTGGAAGGATAAACAAACAATTTAATGGTATAGTTGGAGATTTAAAAGTTGTTCCATTAGTAGGGAGAGAACAGCTAGTCACAAAATCAGGAGGCCTATGGAAGACTATCCAAGCAGTAGGAACAAGCTTGACATAACTTATGAATGGAAAGGGGTCTAGGTCATGAATAGGGATCACATTTTTGAAGAATGGAGATATTCAAAGTAATAGACAAAGGATTAAATTAGAAGCAACAACGGAAAGACATGTGGACAATTTTCAAACTTGTGGAAAAGTGGTATACTTCTGAAAAATGTATAGTTCCAAGATGAAATCTGTGAATATACCTTGTAGTGGATGATACTAAACTGAGGCTATATTGAAACTTTTAGAGTGGAACTAAAGTGGTGTTTAGAGACAATGTGAAGCTTTGTCACTTATAATCAAAAGGAAGAATGTTATAAAATGCATGACCTGATGACCTTCTCAAGAAGCTATACAGAGAAGAGCCAATTAAAGTTAGAGAACAAGGAAATGATAAACGTATATTTAGCCAAAAGCTGATTCTGAATTACGTATAGTAGAATAACTCACAGTAGCCCCAAATGGACCAATTCCCAAATATCCAAGAGTATCAACAGTAGTATGGATGAATAAATATAAGTAGAATCAGACAATGGAACAGAAATGAGTTTGGAGGAATGCCTGGGTGGCTCAGTTGGTTGAGCCGCTGCCTTTGGCTCAGGTCGCAATCCCAGGGTCATAGGATGGAGTCCTGCATTGGGCTCTTTGCTGGGCAGGGAGCCTGCTTCTCTCTCCACCTCTGCCTGCCACTCTGCCCGCTTATGCGCATGCGCTCGCTCTCTCTCTCTCTCTGACAAATAAATAAATAAATAAAATCTTAAAAAAAAAAAAAAAAGAAAGAAGTTTGGACATTTGAAAACCCAATGCAACTGTATAGGTGAATTGCACAAGTTTTGCTTTCCCTGAAAGAGCCAAGAAAGAAAGAATACATACTGTATGATCCATTTACATAAAGTGTTTTTTAAATGCAGATTAGAACATGAAAGGGGCATTTTGTAGTGATGGTAATATTCGTATTCTCATTCCACATGATGGTGAGTCTTGAAAATGCAGCCATCTATTGGCATCTTTTAGCATGTAAAATTGCATCCATCTGTATATACATTATACCACAGTAAAATTATCATAAGAGAATAGTTTGAAAATATGCAAACATATTTAAAACTAGACATAAAATTGAAAAAATCCTACCAAATTCAACTTTGTGAAAACAAAAACAAAAAGAAATGAAAATATCAGAAGTGTTGTTACATCTTCTAATACAATTTAATCTGTCATTCAGAAAGCTTTTCACACTCAGTTACAGAATATTTAGATGTTTATGAATAAGGAAAAATGTAATGCTAATTGACCAGTAAAAAGAAACCCTTGAGGGTAGAAAGAGGGGCTAATAAAATATGTGTTATGTGCATTTTGATGGGAATGCTAAAAAAAAAGGAAATTACATGTTTGTGGCATTCATAAATAGATTTGGACAATGTGTAAAAATAAAGGACTATGACATAAGTAGATTTATTGAAATAATACAATGTTGGATTTACATTTGAAATTCCGTAGTCATACTTCATCATATTAGCAGAGTAAAGAAGATCAAATGGTATGATTTCCCTGATGCAGAAGGCAATTAATAAAATTAACATTCACTCTTATTTTAAAAAATATCTTTAGCAAGATAGAAATAAGTAGGAAACATTCATGCAAAGATCTAGAATAGATATAACTCTGGAAAGAACGAGTATCAACTCAATGTTTAAAAAAGGATGGTTTTTAAAGTATGAAATTGACCTAAAAACACATGAGGAGGTTAATGAATCAGAAGTGCAAAATTTATATCCACACATACAGAATGTAGATTTCAACAAAGATACGAATAATTCAGTGGAGGAAGTATAGTCTTTTCAAAAAATATTGTGGAAAGAATGGAGTATCAAATATTTTTAATAAATATATACTTTATACTATGTACAAAACTGCTAAAATTGATCATACATAAATGTAAATGATAAGATTTCAGGAAGATGTATTAGAAAAAAATGCATGACCTCATGTTGGGCAGACAATAGAACAAGAAAAACATGATCCATAAAAGAAAAAATTGGTGAAGTGTAGTTCGACAAGATAATTTCTACTCTTTGAAAAGAGAAGTAAATCATAGACTTCAGAGGAAATATTCACAAATCATAATCTCATAAAAGACTGGCTGCCAGGATACATAAAAAATTCTCAAAGTATAATTACAAAATTAAAAATATAACCAAAATATTTCAATAGTCAACTTCTTCAGAAAACATTATATGGATGGCAAATGAGTATAGGAAAAGATGTTCAACACTATTAGTCTTAGGAACATACAAGTTAAAACCACTACAAATCAGACTTCTGGTTCTGGAAAGATAGAGAAGAAAAACTTTTCACTATTTCTCCCCCAAACACAGCAAAAAGCCTGGACAGTATATAAAGACAACATAAGAAGATTCAGATAGATGATAAGAAAGCTGACAGAACCAGGTGCTCTAGACCCGAGGAATGACATGGTGGTGAGTTCCCTGGAATTTCTCTTTCCCTCACCTGTCCCAGACTGATGACAGAGAGGCTGCCAACCCACGGCCACCAATGAGGACAGACAAAAGCCCCAAGATGTTTTTTTCTCTCCAGTCAAAATAGTGGAAAAAAGGCATGCTAGAAAGAGAAAATTTTTAGACACTAACTGCATTATTCATCAAAAATCTATTATCTCACAGTATGACAAACACAGCATCAGAAAAAATAAATTCCCAATGGGTTATAAACCCTATTTAAGAGTTAAAAAATAAATAAAGAACACTGTAAATCCTGGAAAATAACATAAGCAATTATATTCATTAATTTAGACTAATTTCTGAAATAAGTCCAAAACAATCACTAACACCAACACTGACACTAACACTAACACTGGTCCTGGGATCCAGTACCCTGTTGGCTCCCTGCTCAGTTCAGGAGTCTGCTTCTCCCTCTTCTCCTGCCCCTCCCCCTGCTCATGCTTGCTCGCACTGTCTGTGTGTGTCTCTCTCAAATAAATAAATAAAACATTAAATAAATAAATAAATGAATAAATAAATATTGGTGATTAAAAACTCCAATATGATAGTAAAAATGTAAGTCACTGCATCAAAATGTATTTGTATCTTATAAACTCAAAAAAGAGCTCATATCTAAAATATGACAAGGACTTCTAAGAAGGGAAAAGAAGGCATCATCTAGGAAAAATGGGCAAGTATCAAAAGTGACACTAGATGACTTCTCATTCTCACAAAAGATAACATCCTAATGATTCATGGCCCAGAAAAATAGTACTGTTATAGAGCCACCAGATCTTACTGAATTATTTTTTCTGAGACTACTGAATTTATTTTTCTGAGACTACTGAATTTTGGTTTTATTTGATAAAGTATATATTTAAACAATACATTAGAAAAAACACTGGAATAATTTAACAAATTGAAAACACATAACTATGACCATGCAATTTCATTCTAATCCTTAAATAAAAAGGTATTATAATTAAACATAAATACAATTATAATGTTATAGTTCTATGTTTGTATTTTATGATGATAAATGTAATATTTATTTACCTAAATATATTACTACTATACTTATATGCCTAAATATATTACTACTATTTTTATAGGCCTTTTATATTTATATGCCTAAGTATATGACTATTACATAGTCAGGCATAAATTACTGTACATACAATGTGTGAAAATAGACAAGGAAAGGTTTTCCATAAAATAGTTGTTAATGATACCCACATACTAAAAGGACTAAATTTCTAAGAATAGATTTTAAAAGGTCATATTCATGTAAGACAGGGCAGTGAACATTCACAAACGATAGACTAATTGATAATAGAGATGGATTACAAATATGTGAGAGTGAAAGGTAACACAATTAAATTGCACACTGCATGAATCCATTGATATAAAGTCCAAAAATAAGCAAAGGTATTTCACAATATGAAAATTAGCAGGGCTAATAAAGGCTCTAAGCTTCTATTTCAGGATCTGATTTGTAATTATGTGGTTCTAGCTCCTTTGTGATCAATTTCACAATCATAGACTTAGTTTCTTTGATGTGTGGTAAGATTAAATAGTAAAGATTAATTTAGGCAAAATGGCATATATAGAAGCACAGTTTTCTATGAAAAGCTAGACTGAAATTTATCAAATGTACATTAACAGTATAAAATATAAATAAAATATTTAGAATCAAACTATGGAACATTAGCAGACTTTAAAACAATAACAATTGGGACGACTGGGTGGCTCAGTTGGTTAAGCAGCTGCCTTCGGCTCAGGTCATGATCCCAGCGTCCTGGGATCGAGTCCCACATCGGGCTCCTTGCTTGGCAGGGAGCCTGCTTCTCCCTCTGCCTCTGCCTGCCTCTCTGTCTGCCTCTGCTCGCTCTCTCTCCCTCTCTCTCTGACAAATAAATAAATAAAATCTTAAAAAAAAAACAATAACAATTAACTATAAATACAAACACAAACATAAAACTATGGATGAACTCTACAAGTATAATATTATAATATTAAGAGATACGCTCTTAATAAAATGGAAACATCTGAACCTTACCATTTCCTCTTCATCATCTATGGAAAGTAGGTTAGAGTTCTTAGAAGCACAGGACTCTGAACTCTCATGCCATGATTTTCTTTCAGTGCTAATATAATAGCAATTGTTAGAATATGTAAGCCACTCTTTCGGACAACAGTGATAAGCTGGAGAAAGAATATGAGATGTCATCCAAAAGAATTTTGAATACTAACAAATTCAAATTAATTTACATGCTCACCTATGTGTACATATATGTGTGCATTACATATCCATGTATACCTAGGAAGGTATAAATAAGACAAAATATGCTTATGCACACTCAACAGAGAATGGTTAGCCAATCATTCCCTAATTTATGTGTTTATATAGAGCAAACACCCCCAAATTTCCATCTCTCCATGTCATGAGAGTCACTGGAGGAAACCGTTATTTCAGATTTATCCCTTATCCCTGTTATAGCAGGAGGAAACTTGAGGTAATGGGTAACAATGGATATGGGAATTTGAGTGAGTATTTCTTCAGATTGTTACATTAGAAGTAATACTCTCATATAGTCATCATTTCTGAAACTTTGTTACATGATTTTCTAATTTATTCTCCCCAAAAGAATCTATTATCATCTTTTCCTTGTTTAAGATAAAGATAAAATAGAAATCTATGTTAATAGCAGAGTTCGGAAAATGATTGTACCTTTTTGGATCCTTGTTTCCAGGAGTGTTTTGTTCTGCTCTGTTTCTTCAGTAACTAGAAAAATTAAAGTAATCCTCACAAAAACTTAATATTAAAGTAAATAAATCATAATGATGTGAGTTTCTTAATTTGAAACTTGGTCTATTATTTAGAATGAGAAAGTTCTGCAATAAAGTTGACTTACCAAAAAAAGTGAATAAAATAATGAAGATGTGGAGGAAAATATTGCAAAAACATAAAGAACAAACTTCACTGTATCTTACAGTATTTGATTTAACCAATCTCAAGCATTAACTTGTATATCTCCGTAAGGTCTCTCCTATAACTTGTTTTTGAGCTATGAAATCTGAATATGTGTGTAATACTCTCTACAATTATTCTGTTATTTATAATTTTGACAAATTCAGAATAACCATTCCACACTGAGAACATACATGCATTAAAGTGAGGTAATACAATTCCATAATATTATGCAATATTTCAAGGCACTGAAAATCATTAAAGTGAAAAATTCCCTTGTAGTCATTCAAACACTTACAGGGAATAACAGCTATTCTGACCACAGTGGACATCAAGACAAGGCAAATGATTCCCAGGATCCCAGCAATGAGTTTTCCTGGACATAAAGGTAAATGGTTGGAAGAGGAATGAAAACACTGAGAAAGGACTAGCAGAAATAATCCTTAAGAAATTTACATACAGTAGAACCAATAAAGCACAGGGAGTCACATATAAAAATTTGGAACCCAAACTTATATCTATTGTTATAATCATTTCTCAGAATATACCATTGCATTTACAGTAAATTTATTACCCCAGGAGATGTGGGTAAAGATTACAAATTATAGCAAGGCTGGAACAAAGTTAGTCGTCAGATATCAATTACAATACTATATTGCAACTTCAAGCTCTGATCTTCAGAAATGAAAAATACGGAAGATCATTCCCTACTCATTCTCTGCATTCTGCAGCCCAACTGCACATCATAGTACATATACTACAGATATACTGCATGTGTATTACATGTTTTACCTTTACAGTAGGAGTTCTTGCTGTTCCTTTGAGGATCATGAGAAGCATTTTGAAGATTTGAAGCATCTTGAAGATTTAATTCTACATAGGTTATATCCTGCTCAGTTTCTGAAATGGGACTCTTAGTGCTCTTAGCTTTCACTTGCTGTCTTTTTGAATCCTTAATCTGACTGAGTTCTGCATAGGTAACTCCTTGGTTATTCATCTCTGCAGCTGTGTGGTGTCAGGCACAGGGCTGAGTGGAACTATACTGAAGGACTTGATGAATAGTGTATTCGATGACAAGATTGCTGGGACAGTCACAGTGGGTGGAGTGTGTGGTGAGTGATAGCATTCATTTGCTGTTGAACAATGTAAAATTTGGTACTAATTTCCTTAGAGCTTTAAAGAAGCATTTCATGATAGAATACATTGTTTTTATGACAGTATTCTATGTTTGACACAACATAGAACATATTCTATGTTTGACACAACTGATTGGAGTAATGTAAAGCAATAAATTAGGGAAGAAGAAAGGAATTCAGAAATAATATTGTCCTTATCAATGTAAGATCAGATTCAATACAACTTTTCAATGATAGTGGAATAACTGGGTTAAAATTAAAAACTTGTATAAAAAATGCTGTACTCAAGAACTTAAAAATAGAGCTTCCCTATGACCCTGCAATTGCACTCCTGGGTATTTACCCCAAAGATACAGATGTAGTGAAAAGAAGGGCCTTCTGTACCCCAATGTTTATAGCAGCAATGGCCACGGTCGCCAAACTATGGAAAGAACCAAGATGCCCTTCAACAGACGAATGGATAAGGAAGATGTGGTCCATATACACTATGGAGTATTATGCCTCCATCAGAAAGGATGAGTACCCAGCTTTTGTAGCAACATGGACGGGACTGGAAGAGATTATGCTGAGTGAAATAAGTCAAGCAGAGAGAGAGTCAATTATCACTTCTTTGTGGAGCATAACAAATAGCATGGAGGACATGGGGAGTTAGAGAGGAGAAGGGAATTGGGGGAAATTGGGAGGGGAGGTGAACCATGAGAGACTATGGACTCTGAAAAACAATCTGAGGGGTTTGAAGTGGCGGGGAGTGGGAGGTTGGGAGAACCAGGTGGCAGGTATTATAGAGGGCACGGATTGCATGGAGCACTGGGTGTGGCACAAAAATAATGAATACTGTTATGCTGAAAATAAATAAAAGAAAAAAAAAAGAAACTGTACCAACTTTTTTGACAACTTTTAAATCCATGTTGGTTAAAAATTGAGTGGTCTAAGATTGAGAGTACTAGTGTTACCACATACAGGATTTTCCTGTAGTATATGTCTGTTATTGGGGGATTTACATTTCCTTACTAAAAGGTAGTGCATTGTTATGAAGTGAATTTTTACTTTGAATAACTGTGGAGTTCTAGAAGCCATTTAATTTTAAAAGAAAGATTTTATATGTTGAAAATATTACATGACATCCTAAACTTATTGGAAATCTAAACATTGAAAGCAAAGACCAAAATATATTTTTTAAAAGTGCTTACATAACACTAGAAGTTGACAATTGATTTAGTGATAAAGATATGAAATCATAAATGATAAATAAAAGTGTAGATCATTTATGGAAGACCACTGGTGGTATGAACCACAGAAAGATCTATGAATGTCAAAGGCAGTGTGGACAGGTTTACTTGTATAAAGAATTCTAATAAATCAAAGAAGTGTAATTTCATAATTCAATCAATGAGCTCTGTAATAAGTGAAATCTGAAATTACTCCTGGATCTCAAAACTTACAAAGTATGATATTTATAAAGTTACTTCATGTCTAACTGCTTAGTTTCTACTAATCTAAAATGTGAATTAAAATAAAATATAATGCATATAAAGCATTCACACATTTTAGACTATGTAACATAATTCATTAGACAGGAGTGTCTTTAAGTATTGAATATCTTTTTTTTTTTTTTTTTGCCAAGTTTGGGTATGTTTTTTAAAAAGTCTTTTGAATGTTTGTAGTTAAGTTTAAATTAACATTTGCAGAAGGCACACCATCTTGCTTTTTATAAAAAATCAAATTGCTTTCATTCATCTAAGCAAATGCATGAGGAATTCTGTTTGACCATTATGATTTAATGGATTCATATTAATAATGTATTTTTTAAGACTGGGCTAAATATAAAATAATATGTATAATTATAATTGACGACAAATCCAAGTTAAGTGTTTTCTTTTATGATGCTTATGGCTTTCACCTGAAATTACATTGATCTGCAAACACAATTATGTGCATGCATACATTATTAATTACTTCTCTACAGGTAAGAATTCAAATATTTTAGGAAATTCTCCAAGATATTTCATATCCATTCTTGTTTGTCACCTGAATTGTTGGAATAAATATACCAATGTTCTCTGTGATTTGATTGTATATTAATTGCACCTCGGGTATATTTTATTCAGCATTTGTAATCTACCAGCAAATGAGGCGGCTGAGAGAGAGACAGCAGAGGAGTGACACATACCTTCTGTTGACCAGAGAGTCGGGCATCTTCCAGTGGGAGACCAGGTTACTCTTGTAAACAAACAGTGTCTGTGGTCTTCACAGACTGCCGGCCCTGTGAGAACTGAGTGAGGCAATAGTGGAAAAAGTAGATTTCTCATCAATGTGTCACTTAAAATTTGAACAGGAAATTCTTACACTTGGGCTATTTTGAAGCCAGTGCATCTCATACACACCTCCAGAATGTAAAGGCTTTGAGCTTGTAGTGTGTCATTTAGTTTGTTTGTACCTTGGCAAGTGCCCCTAAGAAACATTTATGTTCCAGAAGATACTGGGGTCAGACTTGACCACCAGGCTGTTAACTGAATCACAAACACTGAGTACCTAGACTTTCTGAAAAATATCTTAGATGTTTAAGTTTTGCTTTTAGAGAAGGTTGCTAAATCTTGGCATTACGTATTTTTTCTTATGCCTTTGCTATGTCATTTCTATTACACTGAAAATATTCTACAATTATCATCCTCATAACGGGTATTTAATGATATTTGGCACTAATTCTGAAGACTACATTTTCAAATTTATTGCTACTGTCACAAAAACATCAATTTCCAAACTTATTTTTTTAAGATTTTATTTATTTATTTGACACACAGAGAGAGATCACAAGTAGGCAGAGAGGCAGGCAGAGAGAGAGGGGGAAGCAGGCTCCCTGCTGAGCAGAAAGCCCAATGCAGGGCTTGATCCTAGGACCCTGGGATCATGACCTGAGCCGAAGGCAGAGGTTTTAACCCACTGAGCCACCCAGGCACCCCTAAACTTATCTTTTTTTAAAAAAAATCATATTTATTTATTTGAGAGAGAGAGGGAATGAGTACAAGTGTGGGGGAGGGACAAGGGAGAGGAAGAAGTGATCTCCCCGTCTAGCAAGGAACCGGAAGCAAAGCTCAAATCCAGGACCCTGGGATCATGACCTTAGCTGAAGGCAGATGCTTAACTCCCTAGACTGAGCTAACCAGGCATCCCTCCAAACTTATCTTCTCAATTTTTCTGTCTTAGTTTTTAAAATAGTTGCAATCAATTTTGTTATTTGTAAGTAAGATATTTAGGTTTCTGCTGAAAAACTAAATACAACAGTGAACAATATTGAACATAACACCATGCCAGAGATCTGAATATTAAATAATTAGATACTCATTTTTCCTACTCCCCTATGGCAACCACAACTTTGGTTTCTATATATGAGACTATTTCTGTTTTGTTTATTTTCATATTCTGCATTACCAGTTAAATCATATGGTATCTGCCTTTCACTGTCTAATTTCATTTAGCAATAGAACTTCTAGGTCCATTAACATTGTCAAAAATGACAAAATTTTTATTCTTTTTTATTGATGAGTAATATTCCATTGTGTATATTGTATGTGTGCATACAGATACATATATATACATATATTTTAAGTATAATATATATACTACTTCTTCTTTATACATTCATCTATAGTTGGACACATGGGTTGCTTCCATATCCAGGCTACAGTATTAATGCTGTAATATAGGGTGGAAATGTCTCTTCAAGTGAATGTTTTCATTTTCTTCAAATAGACATACTGAATGGATTTTCTGGATATTATGTTATTTCCATTTTTCTTTTTGTTGAGGAACCTCTATACTCACATGCATTATGAATACACCAATTTACATTCCCAGCAACAATGCACAAGATTCCCTTTTCTCCACACTCTTGCCGATATTTGTTATTTCTTTTCTTTTTGATTCTGACAGGTGTGAGATGATAGATACCTTATTGTGGTTTTGACTTGCATTCTCCTGATGATTAATGATGTCGAACATCTTTTTATGTGTCAGTTGGCCCTCTGTATGTTGTCTTTCAAACAATATCTATTCGTGTCTTTGGCCCATTTCTTAATCACTTGTTTCTATACTTTTGGTGTTGAGATGTAGGAGTTCTTTAAATATTTTGGATACTAACCCCTGGCTGGGTATATCACTTGCAAATATCATCCCCCCTTAGGTAGGCTGCCTTTTTGTTTTGTTGATGGTTTCCTTGGCTGGGCAAAAAATTTGTGGTTTGATGTATTGTTTATTTTTCATTTTATTGCCCTTCCTTAAGGAGATAGAGCCAAAAGAGTAAAGTTAAGACCTATCTCCAAGACTTTGTTGCCTATGCTTTCTTTGAGGAGTTTTATGGCTTCTGGCTTTATATCCAGGACTTTGATTCATTTTAGGGTGTGTGTGTGTGCATGTGTGTGTGCATGCATGCACGTGTGTGTGTTTATGGTGTAAAAAGTGGTCTGTTTTTATTCTTTATCACATATTTCCAGTTTTTTAAACACCATTTACTGAAAACTCACTGTTCCCTATTGTCTATTCTTACCTTTCTTGTCATATATTAGTTGACCATATAAACAGAGGTTTATTTCTGGACTTTGTATTCCATTCCTTTGATCTATGTGTCTATTGTTGTGTCATGTTGCTTTGATTGCTATGGTTTTGTAGTATAGTTTGAAATCTAAGAGCATGTTACATATAGTTTTGTTTTTCTTTCAAAAGATTGCTTAGGTTTTAAAGTGTAGTTTGTCTGACATAAATATTGCTACTCCTACTTTCTTTTGAAGTCTGTTTACTTGCTAATGTTTTTTTAACTCCCTCACCATCAATTTGCAGGTGTCTTTAGGTCTAAAATGAGTATCTTGCAGGCAACATAAAGATGAGTCCTTCTTTTAAAAAAAATTTTGACACCATATGTCTTTTAATTGGAGGGTTTTGTCTATTGAAATTCAAAGCAATTATTAATAGGTATAATATATTACCACCTTATTACCTTCTTGTAATTATTTCTGGAGATTTTCTCTGATCTTTTTTTGTCTATGTCACCTTTGGCCTTTCTTTCCCATTGAAAGAGTCCCCTTTAATGTTTATTTCAGGGCTGCTTTAGCGGTAACAAACCTTTAGTTTTTGTTTGTCTGAAAATCCTTTTGTCTCTCCTTCTATTCTGAATGATAACCTTGCTGGATAGGGTATTCTTGGCTGCAGATTTTTCTTATTTATCACTTTGAATGTATCATGCCACTCCCTTTTGACTTGCCACGTTTCTCCTGAGAAATCTGCAGGTAGCCTTATGGATTTTCCTTTTTAAATTAAGGATTTCTTTTGCTGTGTTAAAATTTTTCCTTTATCACCACATTTTGCAAAATTAATTACAGTATGTCTGGTGGTTCTAGCCTGCTTTTGTTGATTTTGGTGGGAGTTCCCTGTGCCTCCTGATTGGATTTGGACTATAAAAAGGGACAAAGAAGGACATTATATAATCACAAAGGGGACATACAATAAGAAGATCTAACAGTTTAAATATTTGTTTCCAACTTGGGAGTTCCCAAGTATATAAATCAATTAATAACAAGCTTAAAGAAACTCATTGATAATAAGACAATGGTGGTAGGGGACTTTAGCACTCTACTTTCATCAATGGACAGATCACCACAGAAAATAAACAAGGCAACGATGTCTTTGAATGACACACTGGATCAGATGGGTTTAACAGATATATTTGGATCACTTCACCCTAAAATAGCAGAATACATATTTTTTTCAAGTTTACATGGACTATTCTCCAGGTCACAAAATAGGTGTCAACAAATACAAAAGATTGAAGTCATACCATGCACTTTTGAACACAATGATATGAAATTAGAAGTGAACCATTAAAAATTTTTGGAAAAAAATACAAATATATGGAGGCTAAACAATATGCTAATAAACAATAAATAGGTCAATCAGGGAGTAAAATAAGAAAAAAAATTAAAAATGCATAAAGCAAATTAAAATGAAAACATGACAGTCCAAATCCTTTGGGATGCAGCAAAAGCAGTCCAAAGAGGAAAGTATAGAGCAATAGAGTTGCACCTAAAAAAACAAGAAAAATCTCAAATAAACAGTCCTGACTGATGAATGGATAAAGAAGAAGTATTATATAAATGCAATAGAATATTATTCAGTAATAAAAAGAATGAAATCTTGCCATTTGCAACAACATGATGACTATAGAGTGTTATGCTAAGTGAAATAAGTAAGTTGCAGAAAGAAAATACAACATGATTTCACTCATATGTGGAATTTAAGAAACAAAGCAAACAAGGAGAAAAGAGAGAGGGAAGCAAAGCAAGAAACAGACTCTTAACTATGTAGAACACACTGATGGTTACCAGGGGGAATACGAATGGGTAAATGAGTGAAATAGGTGATGGAGATTAAGGAGGGCACTTGCTGTGTTGAGCACTGTGTGTTACATGGAAGTGTTGAATCAGTACATTGTACATCTGTAACTAATATTACACTGTATGTTAATTAACTAATTTAATTAAATTTTTAGAAAAATTTAAAGATTCCTTTGAATATTCAGAGTTTTTGTAGTTCCATAACAACTTTAATTAAATTTATTCTAGTTCTGCAAAAAAAAATTGTACTTTCATAAAGATTACATTGAATTAATAGATTATTTTGTGTGATATGATATTTTCACAATACTATTCTTCTAGTCCATAAACATGGTATATCTTCCCATTTACTGATTGGTGTAATCTTTGAATTTCTTTTATCAATGTCTTAGAGATTTTAGAGTATAGGATTTACACACCATTGGTTATAATGCAATTATAAGTAGCACTGATTTTTTAACTTCTGTTTTCTCCTAGTTTTTTACTAGTGGATAGAAATGCAACAGATTTCTTCATATTAACTTTGTATCCTGCAATTTATCTGATTTCATTTATAAGTTCTAATAGTTTCTTTGGTGGAGTCTTTAGGTTTTTCTATCTAGAAGAAAATACTATTTGTTGTTTGCAAATAGTGACAGTTTTGCATTTTCCTTATCAATTTGGATGTCTTTTATTTCTTTTTCTTTTCAGATTACTGTGACTAGGACCTCCAGTACTGTTTTGAGTAAAAGCCATAGGAGTGGACATCCTTGTTTTTTTTGTTTTTTGTTTTAATTTTTTAATAAACATCTAATGTATTATTAGACCCAGGGGTACAGGTCTGTGAATCGCCAGGTTTACACACTTCACAGCACTCACCATAGCACATACCCTCCCCAATGTCCATAACCCCACCATCCTCTCCCTCAGTTTGTTTTGTGACATTAAGAGTCTCTTATGGTTTGTCTCCCTCCCGATCCCATCTTGTTTCATTTATTTTTTTCCTACCCCTCAAACCCCCCACATTGCATCTCCACTTCCTCATATCAGGGAGATCATGTGATAGTTGTCTTTCTCCAATTGACTTGTATTGCTAAGCATAATACCCTCTAGTTCCATCCATGTCATCGCAAATGGCAAGATTTCATTTCTTTTGATGGTTGCATAGTATTCCATTGTGTATATATACCACCTCTTCTTTATCCATTCATCCGTTGATGGGCATCTAGGTTCTTTCGATAGTTTGGCTATTGTAGACATTGCTTCTGTAAACATTTGGGTGCACATGCCCCTTCGGATCACTATGTTTGTATTTTCAGGGTAAATACCCAGTAGTGCAATTTCTGGTTCATAAGGTAGCTCTATTTTCAACTTTTTGAGGAACTTCCATGCTGTTTTCCAGAGTGGTTGCACCAGCTTGCATTCCCACCAACAGTGTAGGAGGGTTCCCCTTTCTCTGCATCCTCGCCAGTGTCTGTCATTTCCTGACTTGTTAATTTTAGCCATTCTGACTGGTGTGAGGTGGTATCTCATTGTGGTTTTGATTTGTATTTCCCTGATGCCGAGGGAAATACAAATCAATGTGGAGCACTTTTCATGTGTCTGTTGGCTATCTGAAGGTCTTCTTTGCAGAAATGTCTATTCATGTCCTCTGCCCATTTCTTGATTGGATTAGTTGTTCTTTGGGTATTGAGTTTGCTAAGCTCTTTATAGATTTTGGATGCTAGCCCTTTATCTGGTATATCCCTTGCAAATATCTTCTCCAATTCTGTCAGTTGTCTTTTGGTCTTGTTAACTGTTTCCTTTGCTGTGCAAAGACTTTTGATCTTGATGAAGTCCCAATAGTTCAATTGTGCCGTTGCTTCCATTGCCTTTGGCGATGTTCTTAAGAAGAAATTGCTGTGGCTGAGGTCGAAAAGGTTGCTGCCTGTGTTCTCCTCAAGAATTTTGATGGATTCCTTTCTCACATAACATTCTTATTTTCATCATCATCTTAAAAGAAAACCTTTGGATTTTCACTGTTGAGAATGATGTTATTTGTAAGCTTGTAATATGTGGTCTTTATTATGTGAGGTACATTCCCTCTCTACACACTTTGTTGGGAGTTTTTATCATAAATGGATGTTGAATTTAGTCAAGTGCTTTTTCTTCATCTGTTGAGATTACCATATGATTTTTACCTTTCAATTTGTTAATGTGATGTATCAAGTTGATTGATTTGCAGATATTAAACCATTCTTGCATACTTGGAATAAATCTCACTTGATCATGTTGTATAATCCTTTTGTTGTATTGTGGAATTCAGTTTTCTAATATTTTGGTGAAGATTTTTGCATGTTCATTAGGGATATTGGCCTCTAATATTCTGTGTGTGTGTGTGTGTGTGTATGCGTGTGTTGTGTCCTTGTTTGGTTTTGATCAGGGTAATGCTATCCAGAAAGAATGAACCTAGAAACTTTCCTTTGTCTTCAATTTTGGAGTTAACTTGAGAAAAATAGGCATTAGGTTTCTTTCAGATTTTTTAATTTAAATCAAATTTAGTTAACATATAATGTATTATTAGCTTCAGGGATAGAATTCAGTGATTCATCAGTTGCATACAACACCCAGTGCTCATCATATCAAGTGCCCTTCTTAATGCCCATTCACCAACTACCCCTTTTTTCCCACCAACTCCTCTTCAACAACCTTCAGTTTGTTTCCTATGGTTAAGAGTCTCTTACGGTTTGCCTCCCTCTCTGTTTTTATCTTATTTTATTTTTCTTTGATTCCCCTATCCTATGTTTATCTTTTTTGTTTCTTCAGTTGCACATATGAATGGAATCATATGGTACTGTCTTTCTCTGATTGACTTATTTCACTTGGGATAATACCCTCTAGTTCCATCCATGTCATTGCAAATGGCAAGATTTCATTCTTTTCTATGGCTGACTAATAATCCACTGTACACACATAGACAGACACATACATATGTCTTTGTGTGTGCATATAAAACTTCTTTATGGATTCATCTGCCGATGGACATCTGGGCTCTTTCCATATATTGGCAATTGTGAACATTGCTGCTATAAACTGGGATGCATTGTCCCCTTTGAGTCACTATATTTTGTGTCCTTTCAATAAATACATAGCCGTGCAATTGCTGGGTCATAGGGCAGTTTTATTTTTAACTTTTTGAGGAACCTCCATAGTGTTTTCCAGCGTGGTTGCACCAGTTTGCATTCCCACCAACAGTGTAACAATTCCCCCTTTTAAAAATTTTTTTAAAATTCATTTATTTGAAAGAGAAAGTGAGAGCCAGAAAGAGTGCATTAATGGAGGGGAGGGGCAGAGGGAGAAACAGGCCCCCCACTCAGAAGGAAGTCTGATGTGGGGCTCAATCCCAGGACCCTCGGATCATGAGCTGAGCTGAAGGCAGACGCTTAACAAACTGAGCCACCCAGGCAGCCCAAGAGGGTTCCCCTTTCTCTGCATTTTCTCCAACATCTGTTGTTTCCTGAGTTGTTCATGTTAGCCATTCTGACTGGTGTGAAGTAGTATTTCATTGTAGTTTTGATTCATTTCCTAGATGTTGAATGATGTTGACCATTTTTTCATGTCTCTGATATTAGGTCTTCTTTAAAAGCTTGGTAGAATTTACCTGTGAAGCCATCAGTGGTGTTTTGATTATTGATTTAATCTCGTTATTAGATATCGGTCTATTCAGGTTGTTGATTTCTTCCTGGTTCAATGTTGGTAGTTTATATTTTTCCAGGAATGCATCCATTTCATCTATGTTGCTAAGCTTATTGGCATATAACTGTTGATAATAACTTCTGATGATTGTTTCTACTTCCTTGGTGTTAGTTGTGATCTCTCCCTTTTCATTCATAATTTTATGAATTTGGGCTTTCTCTCTTTTCTTTTGGATTAGTGTGGCCAGTGGCTTATCGATCTTATTGATTCTTTCAAAAAACCAGCTTCTAGTTTCATTGATACGTTCTACTGTATCTCTGGTTTTTACCTCATTGATCTCAGCTCTAATCTTGATGATTTCCCTTCTTATGTGTGGAGTTGGTTTGATTTGTTGTTGATTCTCCAGTTCTTTAAGGTGTAGAAACAGCTGGTGTGTTCTAGATTTTTCAGTTTTTTTGAGGGAGGCTTGGATGGCTATGTATTTCCCCCTTAGGACCGCCTTTGCTGTATCCCATAGGTTTTGGACCGAAGTGTCTTCATTCTCATTGGTTTCCATGAATTATTTCAGTTCTTCTTTGATCTCCTGGTTGATCCAAGCATTCTTAAGCAAGGTGGTCTTTAGCTTCCAGGTATTTGAGTTCCTTCAAAACTTTTCCTTGTGATTGAGCTCCAGTTTCAAAGCATTGTGATCTGAGAATATGCAGGGAATCATCTCAGTCTTTTGGTATCGGTTGAGTCCTGATTTGTGACCCAGTATGTGGTCTATTCTGGAGAAGGTTCCGTGTGCACTTGAGAAGAATGAGTATTCTGATTATTGATTCAATTTTTTTACTATTAATTTTTCTGTTTAGATTTTCTGTTTATTCTTGGTTCAATCTGGAAAATTTGTATATGTCTAAGAATTGGCCCATTTCTTCCAGATTGTCCAGTTTTTTGGCATGTAATTGGTCACAAATTCTCTTATGATCTTCTGTATTTCTGAGCTATGTCTTGTAACTACTGCTATTCATTTCTTAATGGATTTATTTGGGCCGTCACTCTTTTTTTCCTGACAATTCTGGTTCAAGTTTTTTTAAATTTTCTATACTTTTTCAAAGAAGCAGTTCTTAGTTTCATTAATCTTTTGTACTGTTTTAATTCTCTTGTTTTCTATTATTGCCACTCTCATCTTTACTATTATTTCTTTCTATTTTGTTTCTTTTGGCTTTTCCTTTTCTAGTCCCTTCAGTTGAAGGATAAATTATTTATTTCAGATTTTTCTTGTTTATTGAGGTAAGTCTGTATCTCTAAACGCTTTCCTCTTTGAAATGATTTTCCTGTGTCCCATAGATTTTGAAACATTGGGATGTCCTTTTCATTTTTCTCCAGGGAGTTTAGATTTTCTGGTTGATATCTTCATTGATCCATTGGTTGTTTAATAGTATGCAGTTTAGCCTCCATATGCTTGTTTTTCATTGATTTTTAAAAAAATTCTTGCAATTGATTTCTACATGCCTGTACCATTGTGGTCAGAAAAGATGCATGAGATGATTTCAATCTTTTTAAATTTAATGAGATTTGTTCTGTGGCCTTCCATGTAATCTATTCTGGAAAATGTTCCATATGGTTTTAAGCAAATGCCTTAGGCTCGGGTCATGATCTCAGGGTCACAAGGTGGAGCCCCACTTCAGACTCCCTGCTCAGCGGGGAGCCTGCTACTCTCTCTTCCCCCTCCTCTCTCTCTCTTACTATCTCTTTCTCAAATAAATAAATATTTCTTATAAGAAATAATTTTATTTATTTACTTGAGAGAGAGAGCAGAGTTAGCCAGAGAGAACACAAGTGGGGAGGGCCTGTGGGAGGGAGGAGCAGACTCCCCCTTGAGCAGGGATTCTGATACAAGCTTCAATCCCTAGACCTCAGGATCATAAGCTGAGTCAAAAGCAGGTGCTTAACCAACTGAGCCACCCAGGCACCCTTCAATTTATCCTTTTTGTTAATATTTGTTGTATATGTTTAGGTGCTCCTATATTGGGTACACAAGTATTAATCATTGTTATATTCTTTTGTTGGCCTGACTCCTTTATCATTATGTGAAGCCCTTTATTGTTTCTTGTTACAGTCTTTGTTTCAAAGTCTATTTTGTCTGATATAAGAATTGCTACCCTAGCTTTTTTTTCCCCCATGTGCGTTGAATATCTTTTCCCACCTTTTTACTGTCAGACTATCTTTCAGTCTAAAGTGAGTCTTTTATAGGCAGGATAGATGATTCATGGTTTTTCTTTTTTCTTTGTTTAGTCACACTCTTAGAGAGGACTGACTCCTGTTACTGCCACTAGGAGGCCTGGGTAGAAATATTGAAAGTATGCTTTTGGACAGGACAAGTCTCTAGTGTTGCTGGCTGTATGACTCGGCCACAAATATTGCAGGCTTATTGATGAGCAGGGGCAACCATGACAGGAGTTCCTTTGGAGGAGTTATAGTCCTAGTGAGGCCACCCACTGGGTGTGCAGGATGTAGGATGGGTGCCTTTTCAGGGGTATTGGTCCCAGCTAAGATGATCCACTGGGTTTGGTGGTCCATAAGCCACTTCAAAGACATGCCAGATACAGCCAAGCCTGTCTAGTGGGTGTGGAGGCATGGTAGTCACTTTGGCAGTGATCCATACTGATCCATTCTTCCCCATATGGTGGAGCTGTGCCACTTTGTTGCTCACTGACTTCATTCTAAGTTTTCCTTGGGGTGTGGTAGGGAAGGAGTCTCTTAAGGACATCTGCCAGGACACACGCATTGGGCAGGTGGGTCTGCTAGGGAACACCAAGGTTGGGCAAAAAATACTGGAAAGGGGGATGGAGACTGTCAGACCTGGAATCCAAAACATCAGGGCATCTGGGCAAAAGGTGGGTAAGAAAAATGGTGCCCTTAAGCGCTTCCATTTCTGCCTCTGGGGAACACCCTAAAATTAGTCATTAAATCTTCACATATGGGTCAAGCACTTTTCAAACTGCTGCCTCTCTGCTGGGTCTCAGTGCAAGTGAATTTTTGTGGGCCTTATAAGAGCAGAGTTTTATTTTCCTATAACACTTGAGCTCTCCCAGAGTTAGACCCCACTGATTTTCAATGTTCCTGCAAGTAAAGCCAGCTAAATTTCAAAGCCAGAGGTGATGGGGGCTCTAAATCCCAGTGCAGATCCTCAGGATAGGGGGATGCCCAAAGCAAAGCCTGATCCTCTCATTTTTTGGAGAGGACTCAGTGCCTGTGAGATCCCAGCCAGTTGTGGGTGACCTCATGGGGATTGTGGATCATGACCAAGTCATGTCTTGTCCTATCTACTCTTCTTGATGTAACTTTTTTTTTTCATATGTTTAGCTGTGTAGAGCTGATCTTCTAATCTTGAGGTTCTTCTCCATATGTAGTTGTAGATCATCTGTATGCAGGGAAGGAGGTCAGCTCAAGATCCTCCTACTACACCACGTTAGTACTGACCTCAGATTTCTTTTCATCAGTTTTTTATCTTGTATCAAGGTAAGGGCACATGTTTGTTTATACTTTCTAAAGATATTTACTTATACCATAATTTCTAGGAGAATTTGGATAAACAAGCTTTAGCCTTCTAAAACCTAGAAAGTGGAATTTAAAGTTATATTCATGTTATTGAAATCAGGACAAATACTTGAACTTTTTTAACAATGGATGAAGCAGGTTAGCAATATGAGTGATTCAGTATATTTTATTTCATTGTATTTTCATAAACTAAACTAATAATCTATTTTTCTCTTAGCTACATAATAGGATTGTAACATTGAAAGCATTCATTAATGATACCAAGTAATGTAAAATTCACTGTTGTCTTGAAATTGAGGTGCTTATATCTATTATTTTGGCTGTTTTTAATTAAATAATTGTATATATTTTCATATAAATAATGTCCTTTCTTTTTTTTTTTTTAAGATTTTGTTTATTTGAGAGACTTGAGAGAGAGATCACAAGTAGGCTGAGAGGCAGGCAGAGAGAGAGGAGGAAGCAGGCTACCTGCTGAGCTAATAGCCCTATGTGGGGCTCGATCCCAGGGCCCTAGGATCATGACCAAGCCGAAGGCAGAGACTCTAATCAACTGAGCCCCAGGTGCCCCAATAATGTCCTTGCTTAAATATAAAAACATAGACTCAGTCTTTTGGCATTTTACTTTAATAAATCTATACCAGTCAGTAAAAACTCACAGCAAAGAGACAAGATGGTGGGGAAGTAGGAGGAGGCACCTTTTCAACCTGTACCCTAAAGTGAGCTGATTACCTACCAAAGAATTCCAATCACCCATGAAAACAGCCTGAGATCAGAATTATACACGTCTGGATCTCTACAAGGTCAGAAGACGCCAGTGGGAAGGTAAAGTGGAGTGGGAACATTGGACCGATATTGGAAGATAAACAAAAGGGGGAGGGAGCCACCAGAGGCAGCCGATTGGAAAGTAATACCCCAATCCGAGAGTGCCCTGCAGCGGGGGACAAGCATTAACCTGGAGTCTGGTTGAAAGCACTCAAAGAGAGCGAAGGATCGCTGGGGGAAATTATGGGAATCTAGGAACAGGGGCTTAAGTCCCCGGAACCAGGACAGCCTCCGCTGGCGCTGAGACAGAGAGAGTACGGCGAGAAACCACGTCTTGGTCCTGAGCCACCAGCGCGCCAGAGAATGCGTGGGGTCGGCTCCTGCAAGGGGCTGGGAGCCTCGCCAGACAGCAGAGGCTTCAGAGCCAGACGGCAGGTGCTACAGAGCCTAAGACACACGTGCCCCTCCCCCTCCCCTGAGAGAGGTGCATGAAACCAAGGCCCCCACCACCCCCGCGCTCTTAGAGAGGTGCGCAAAGGCCGAGCCTGGTGCTCTTGGACTTGCACCATTCCACCAGAGCCTGAGACACCCGCATGCATGCAACCCTCACCCTCCCCTGAGAGAGGTGCGCCCAAGCCTGGTGCTCTTAGACCCAGAAAGACTGGGAACTCCCAGGGAAAAAATCTCAGTGTGTGATTGCTGCTTGGAACCTCTCTGGCAGTCTGGAGCTGCCCAGACAGCTGCCACTGCCATGGTTTTGGGTACAAACAGAAGATCCTGCGTTCCCAGGGACCATGACTTGGAACCTGCTCTGCCAGCAGCCAAGGAGGAATTTATTTGGGCTCTGCAGCCAGACTCTGGCTTCTCTCTGAGAGGGAGGTCAGGGTGCAGTTTGCTTTCCTCTAAACCTACAAAAACCATCAAAAGCAGTCAAGGCAAGGAAAAAAAAAAAAAAAAAGTGAACAAACATAAAAACCTCCAGAGAACAAAAGCCTGAAAAAACCGACTTCCACAGAGCCCACCCCCTTGAGGGGGGCGGGAGTAACTCAGGGAACATAATTGACTGAAAACCCACGTGGCAGGCCCTGCCCCCAGAAAACCAACCAGGAAAGAAAAAAAAAAAAAAAAAAAAAGACTACAAGAGAACAACCACCACTACTTCATAGGACAACTTTTATTTTTAACTCATTTCCACAATTCTGGTTCATTTTTTTTATATAGATAATTTTTAACCTATTTACCATCACAGTGAGATGTCCAGTACATCAAATTCCATAATAACCTTCTAACCTGAACTTTTTGATTCATACACCTGTTTTTCTTGTGCATTTCTATTTTTTTTATTTTTTAAAAAAATGTAGTTTCATCTAGTTTATTCCTTTTTTATTTTTATTTTCTAATATTCATATAAAGTTAAACTTCAAGGTAATCCCTTTTCCCCAATCAAGGATACCCCTATAGGTAAACCAATTTTTAATCCCCCTTTATCTTAGGGAAGTTGAGTTCTTTAACAAAGATATCAAGATATACCCAGGAAGAATCAAAACAACCTTCCTCAACCACACTGAGAATTTATTACCACCCTCCCATCTTTTTCTTCCGCCAGTGTTTCTGTGTTTTTGTGTTTGTCCTGATAGTATATAAATGTTATACTTGGGGTTCTTTTTGACAAGGTTCTTCCTTTATTTGCTTATATATATATTTTTTTCTCTTGTCATATACTTTTATCAGTCTTTTTGTTTGTCTGTTTTTGTTTGTATACTTCATCAATCTTACCTTGGAGCCCATTTGGGCTGAATCTTCTCTTTTTCTTCCCTTTTTTTCCCCTGTCTCTCTTTTAAAATTTTTCTTTTCTTTTTTCTCTCATTTGGGTGGGGAATCCTGATTGCTCAGAAGCGTTCCAGGGTGCACCTTGACTGCACCACGGTCGATACATCCAGCTACATCCGTTCAGTCATCTCTCACCAAAATAACTAGGAGGAGGAGTGCCCAACAGAAGAAAAATACAGAGGATGGGCCTTCTGCAACAGAACTAATGGCTATCAACATAGAGAATATGTTGGAAAGAGAATTCAGGCTAACAATTATCCAGGCAATAGCTAGGTTGGAGAAAGCCATGGATGACCAAACAGAATTGATTAGGGGCAAACTGAAAGCGACCAGACAGGATGTTCACAATTTAGGGCTGAGCTGAAAGCTCCCAGAGATGAGGTTCACAATGCTCTCAATGAGTTCTGATCTAATCTAAATTCTCTCAAAACTAGGGTAACTGAGACAGAAGATAGAATTAGTGATCTGGAGGACAAGCAGATAGAGAGAAAGGATCAGGAGGAAGCCTGGAACAAACAGCTTAGAAGACACGAAAACAGAATCAGGGAAATAAATGATGCCATGAAATGTTCCAACATCATAATTATTGGAATCCCTGAAGGGGAGGAGAAAGAAAGAAGTCTAGAAGACATAGTGGAACAAGTTCTTCATGAAAAATTTCCCAATCTCGCGAATAGAACCAGCTTCATGTACTAGAGGCCGAACGGTCTCCACCCAAGATTATAGATTCCAGAAAAACATCAAGGCACCTGATAGTCAAATTGAGGAATCATAATTGTAGGTATAACCTCTTGAAAGCCACTAGGACAAAGAGGCTCCTTACTTACAGAGGAAAGCCCATCAGAATAATGTCAGACCTGTCCACAGAGAACTGGCAAGCCAGAAAGGGCTGGCAAGATATATTCAGGGAACTAAATGAGAAGAACATGCAGGCAAGAATACTTTATCCAGCAAGACTGACATTCAAAATGGATGGAGAGATCAAGAGTTTCCAAGACCGGCAAGGCTTAAAAGACTATGCAACCACCAAGCCGACACGGCAGGAAATGTTAAGGGGGGGGTACTATAAAAAAGGAAAAATCTTAAAAATAGCATTGAACAGAAATATAGAGACAATCTACAGAAAGAAAGACTTCAAAGGTAACACAATGTCAATAAAAACGTATCTATCAATAATCACTCTCAATGTGAATGGCCTAAATGCACCCATAAAATGACACAGGGTTGCAGATTGGATAAAATGACAGGACTCATCTATATGTTGTCGACAAGAGACCCATTTTGAAACCAAAGGCACACCCAGACTGAAAGTGAAGGGATGGAGAAGCATCTTTCATGCCAATGGGCCTCAAAAGAAGGTTGGGGTAGCGATTCTCATATCAGACAAATTAGATTTTAAACTAAAGACTGTAGTCAGAGATACAGAAGGACACTACATAATTCTTAAAGGGACTATCCACCAAGATAATCTAACAGTTATAAACATCTATGCCCCCAATATGGGATCAGCCAATTACATAAGAAAACTGTTAATCAAGATAAAGAGTCATATTGATATGAATACATTAATAGTAGGAGATCTTAACATGCCTCTCTCAGAAATAGACAGATAATCGAAGCAGAAAATCAATAAAGAAACAAGAGCATTGAATGACACATTGGATGTCTCTCAGAAATAGATCATCAAAGCAGAAAATCAGTATACAAGAGCAGAGAATGACACATTGGACCAGATGGACCTCATGGATTTATACAGAACATTCCACCCTAAAACAACAGAATACTCATTCTTCTCAAGTGCACATGGAACCTTCTCCAGAATAGACCTCATACTGGGTCACAAATCAGGACTCAACCGATACTAAAAGACTGAGATGATTCCCTGCATATTCTCAGATCACAATGCTTTGAAACTGGAGCTCAATCACAAGGAAAAGTTTTGAAGGAACTCAAACACCTGGAAGCTAAAGGCCACCTTGCTTAAGAATGCTTGGATCAACCAGGAGATCAAAGAAGAACTGAAACAATTCATGGAAACCAACAAGAATGAAGACACTTCGGTCCAAAACCTATGAGATACAGCAAAGGCGGTCCTAAGGGGGAAACACATAGCCATCCAAGCCTCCCTCAAAAAAATTGAAATATCCAGAATACACCAGCTGTCTCTACACCTTAAAGAACTAGAGAATCAATAACAAGTCAAACCAACTCCACACATAAGAAGGGAAATCATCAAGATTAGAGCAGAGATCATTGAGGTAGAAACCAGAGATACAGTAGAAGGTATCAATGAAACTAGAAGCTGGTTTTTTGAAAGAATCAATAAGATCGATAAACTATTGGCCACACTAATCCAGATGAAAACAGAGAAATCCCAAATTCATAAAATTATGAATGAAAAGGGAGAGATCACAACTAACACCATGGAAGTAGAAACAATCATCAGAAGTTATTATCAACAGTTATATGCCAATAAGCTAAGCAACCGCAATGAAATGGATGCATTCCTGGAATACTATAAACTCCCAAAATTGAACCAGGAAGAAATTGACAACCTGAATTACTATATCTATCTGAATTACTATATCTAGTAATGAGATTGAGGCAGTGATCAAAAACCTCCCAAAAAACAAGAGCCCAGGACCTGATGGATTCCCTGGGGAATTCTACCAAACTTTCAAAAAAGAAATACCACCTATTCTCCTGAAGCTGTTTCAAAAAATTGAAGCAGAAGGAAAACTTCCAGACTCTTTCTATGAAGCCAGCATTACCCTGATCCCCAAACCAGGCAAAGACCCTACCAGAAAGGAGAATTTCAGACCAATATCACTGATGAATCTGGATGCTAAGATCTCACCAAGATCCTAGCAAACAGGACCACAGCACATTAAAAAGATTATCCACCATGACCAGGTGGGATTCACCCCTGGGCTACAAGGATGGTTTAGCTTTTGCAAATAAATCAATGTGATAGAACATATCAATAAGAGAAGAGAGAAGAACCACACGGTCCTCTCAATTGATGCAGAAAAAGCATTTGACAAAATCCAGCATCCGTTCCTGATTAAAACGCTTCAAAGTATAGGGATACAGGGAACATTCCTGAACTTCATAAAATCTATCTATGAAAGACCCACAGCAAATATCATCCTCAATGGGAAAAAGCTTGCATCCTTCCCGTTGAGATCAGGAACACAACAAGGATGCCCACTCTCACCACTCATGTTCAACATAGTATTAGGAGTCCTAGCAACAGCAATCAGACAACAAAGAGAAATAAAAGGCATCTAAATTGGTAATGAAGAAGTCAAACTGTCTCTCTTCGCAGATGACATGATTCTTTGTATGGAAAACCCAAAAGACTCCACCCCCATACTACTAGAACTCATACAACAATTCAGCAATGTGGCAGGATACAAAGTCAATATACAGAAATCAGTGGCTTTCTTATACCCTAACAATGAAAATACAGAAAGGGAAATTAGAGAATCGATTCCATTTACTATAGCACCAAGAACCATAACATGCCTGGGAATAAAACTAACCAAAGAAGTAAAGGAACTGTACTCGAGGAACTACAGAACATTCATGAAAGAAATTGAAGAAGACACAAAAAGATGGAAGATTATTTCATGCTCTTGGATCGGAAGAATAAACATTGTTAAAATGTCTATACTGCCTAGAGCAATCTATACTTTTAATGCCATTCTGATCAAAATTCCACCAGTATTTTTCAAAGAGCTGGAGCAAATAATCCAAAAATTTGTATGGAATCAGAAGAGACCCCGAATCTCTATGGAAATGTTGAAAAACAAAGACAAAACTGGGAGCATCACGTTACCTGATTTCAAGCTTTACTACAAAGCCGTGACCACCAAGACAGCATGGTACTGACATAAAAACAGACACATAGACCAGTGGAACAGAGTAGAGAGCCCAGATATGGACCCTCAACTCTATGGGCAAATAATCTTTGACAAAACAGGAAAAAATATACAGTGGAAAAAAGACAGTCTCTTCAATAAATGGTGCTGGGAAAACTGGACAGCTATATGCAGAAGAATGAAACTCGACCATTCTTTTACACTGTACACAAAGATAAACTCAAAATGGATAAAAGATCTCAACGTGAGACAGGAATCCATCAGAATCCTCGAGGAGAACATAGGCCGTGACCTCTTCGATATCAGCCACAGCAACTTCTTTCAAGATATGTCTCCAAAGGCAAAGGAAACAAAAGCGAAGATGTACTTTTGGGACTTCATCAAGATTAAAGGCTCTGCATAGCAAAGGAAACAGTCAACAAAACAAAGAGGCAACCCACGGAATGGGAGAAGATATTTGCAAATGACAGTACAGACAAAAGGTTGATATCCAGGATCTATAAAGAACTCCTCAAACTCAACACACACAAAACAGAAAATCATGTCAAAAAATGGGCAGAAGATATGAACAGAGACTTCTCCAATGAAGACATACAAATGGCTATCAGACACATGAAAAAATGTTCATCACTAGCCATCAGGGAGATTCAAATTAAAACCACATTGAGATACCACCTTACACCAGTTAGAATGGCCAAAATTAGCAAGACAGGAAACAACATGTGTTGGAGAGGATGTGGAGAAAGGGGAACCCTCTTCCACTGTTGGTGAGAATGCAAGTTGGTGCAGCCACTCTGGAAAACAGTGTGGAGATTCCTCAATAAATTAAAAATAGAGCTTCCCTATGACCCTGCCATTGCACTCCTGGTATTTACCCCAAAGATACAGATGTAGTGAAAAGAAGGGCCATCTGTACCCCAATGTTTATAGCAGCAATGGCCATGGTCGCCAAACTATGGAAAGAACCAAGATGCCCTTCAACGGACAAATGGATAAGGAGGATGTGGTCCATATACACTATGGAGTATTATGCCTCCATCAGAAAGGATGAATACCCAACTTTTGTAGCAACATGGACGGGACTGGAAGAGATTATGCTGAGTGAAATAAGCCAAGCAGAGAGAGTCAATTATCATATGGTTTCACTTATTTGTGGAGCATAACAAATAGCATGGAGGACGAGGGGAGATGGAGAGGAGAAGGGAGTTGAAGGAAATTGGGAGGGGAGGTGAACCATGGGAGACTGTGGACTCTGCAAAACAATCTGAGGGTTTTGAAGGGGCGGGGGGTGGCAGGTTGGGGGAACCAGATTTTGGGTATTGGAGAGGGCACGGATTGCATGGTCACTGGGTGTGGTGCAAAAATAATGAATACTATTATGCTGAACAAAAATTTAAAAAAAAGTCACAGCAAAAGTTATTCTAATTGTTTCCCTTTCCTTGAAAGATCCTAATTATATATGTGTTTAACTTTTGATGTTATCACACTGATCTCTTTTAAAAATTATATTTGGTCCTCATCTCTGATTGGATTATTACTCTCTTCAATCCAGAGCATTTAGAGCTACACAAACTAAATTTTTATATATTTCCTCAGGAGAAGCCGCAAAGTGATAATGGTTGTAATTAAGGGAAGAGCCTCAAAAACATAGAGCAGAGTAGCAGTTTTTAAATGTTAATGACTTGTTTTATCCACAAGTTTACACCCATTAATTGCCAGGCAACAAAATTCCAAATCTAGAAACTGAACAGGCTATCTTGTCAAACCTTGACAATCCCTTTCAAATTTCTCCAATTCCAAAAGAGATAACCTTTACATATGTCCATATAACACATTGGGTGAGAACATTGGGGTCCTTGATCAGTAACAACTGATTGCAACTTAATTTCAAAACAGGAAATACATCTCACAGAAGAAAAACCTACTCTTGTTTAGGGAGCATACATGACCCATATCGAATTTTTCAAAAAACTGTTTGAAAATGCAAATATCTTTGATGTATATTATCAAACTGGTTAAGTCAGATTATATTTCTGACTCCTGGTTATTTCATTGGATGGAAGGAAGAAGACTGTTATATTGCACAAGTTTTTTGGAAAATGACTTTTTTTGAATTTTGGAAAAGTAAAATATGAAGAGATCACAACTGCCAGAACATCATGAGGTTAGGCTATATTTTAAGGATTTTCAGGCATTATATTATTTATCCTTAGAACAGTCCTATGAGGTGGCTATAATTATCACCAGGTCACAGGAGATGGCACAGAAAGATCAAGTTCTTAAGTCAAAATGACTGAGATCTAGTGAATATACAAGGTAACCTGTTTTTCTAAGAATAAAATATGGAAAATGATCTGAGCTGAACCTCAATGCAATCCTGTATTGTTTGTACACAACTTCAGCAATTAGTTATAGCTACTGCTTAAATATTATATGAAATTGATTTAGAATATTCACATAACTCCTCTATATAATCATGATGAATAAATACAAAGAATATAAAGGATATGTCTTCAAAGAGCTAAATATATATAAAATATGAATTTATTTGGCAAATAATTATTGAGTTTAATCTCTCTCCCTGTTGTCATTGAATTAGGGTAGAAATATCTTTGCATCATTATCAAATTAGTAATGTCTGTCCTGAATTCTGGCAATAACTAGCTGTTTGCTCTGCACAAATATCTTTATGCTTTTAATTCTTGTTTTCTTCACTATTTAAAATTCATTTTCACTTCAAAGTATTTTTTAGCATGGTAGTAAAGAATAACAGAGGTGGTGATGTGAAGAATTTAATAAAACAAGATCTCTTCCAATATATCTGGAATTCAGGTGAGGAAAACAAAACACAAGAAAGAGATTCAAAGGACACTGGTTATTATTCCATGAAGCACCTATCTCTACCAAATAATGTACCAAACCTTTCACAATGCTGCACTAAAATGGATTCTGAAGATAAATTTGGTTCCATTCTCGGAGGACGTGGGGCAGATGTGAATGGCTCTTACAGAGCAACTCTGTGGTTGTTGCATGATAATCCTGAGTGCCTGTTAACAATTTAGTACTCTCAGCTCCAAATGTGTCCCTCAGTGCCCTGGGTTCTCAGGTAATGGAGCTAGGTGCTATAAACATTTACTTCTGTTAGCTCACATGAGGTTGAATTATATGGATAAAAGGCAATGGAACAAGCAATCCTAAAATTTGTGTGGGACCAGAAAAGACTCTGAATTACCAGGGGAATGTTGAAAAAGAAAACCAAAGCTGAGGGCATCACAATGCCTGACTTCAAGCTCTATTACAAAGATGTGATCATCAAGACAGCATAGTATTGGCACAACAACAAACACATAGATGAATGAAACAGAATAGAGAGCCCAAAAATGGTTCTCCCACTTTATGGCCAACTAATCTTCGAAAAATCAGGAAAGAATATCCAGTGGGAAAAAAAGTCTCTTCAATAAATGGTACAGGGAAAATTGTCAGCCATAGAAAGAAGAACCTCTTACACCATACACAAAGATAAACTCAAAATGGATGAAAGACCTAAATGTGAGACAGGAATCCATCAAAATCCTAGAGGAGAAATGGGCAGTAACCTCTCCAACACCAGCCACAGCGACCTCTTAAGACACATCTCTAAAGGCAAGGGAGGCAAAAGGGAACTTTTGGGACTTCATCAAGATAAAAAGCTTTTGCACAGCAAAGGAAACAATTAACAAAACTAAGAGGCATCCCACAGAATGGGAGAAGTTATTTGCAAATGACACATCAGATAAATGGCTGGTATCTAAGATGTATAAAGAACTTTTTACACTCAACACCCAAAAAAGAAATAATGTAGTCATTAAATGGGCAGAAGACATGAACAGACACTTCTCCAAAAAGACATACAAATGACTAACAGGCACATGAAAAAATGTGCAACATCTCTAGCTATCAGGGAAATACAAATCAAAACCACAATGAAATACCACCTTACATGAGTTAGAATGGCAAAAATTAACAAGGCAGGAAACAAGTGTTGACAAGCATGGCAACATTCTTCTACATTGTTCATGTGAATGTTAGTCAATATAGCCACTCTGGAAAACAGTATGGAGGTTCCTTAAGACTTTAAAAACAGAGCTATACCACCACCCAGCAATTAGGTATTTACCCCAAAGATACAGGCTTAGTAAAAAGAAGGGGTGCATGCCCCCCAATGCTCATAGCAGCAATTTCCACAATAGCCAAAGTGTGGAAGGAGATAAGATGTCCATCAACAGATGAATGGATTTAGAGAAGATGTAGTCCATATATAAAATGGAATATTACTCAGTCATCAGAAAGAATGAATACCCACCATTAGCACTAACATGGATGGAACTGAAGGAGACTATGTTAAGTAAAATAAGTCAATCAGAGAAAGACAATTATCATAAGGTTTCACTCATATGTGGAACATAAGGAATAGCAGAGAGGACCATAAGGGAAGTGAGGCAGAACTGAATGGGAATAAGTCATAGAGAGAGAAAAGCCATGAAAACACTGGACTCTGGGAACCAAACAGGGTTACAGATGGAGGTTGAACGGGGGGATGGGCTAACCAGATGATTAAAAATAATAATAAATCTACAATTTATAAAAAAAGGCAGTGGAGAAAAATTGCAGCATAAAGGGCTCTTCTCCCTGATTTCATGGTGTTTTCAGGGTGTTTGGCTGATGTGGCTTGGTTGCCAGCTGCCTGCATACTGAAGTCTTATGTATTCAGTCTCCAGCAAATATTGTGGCCCTCTACTCTGCCCCTTCTAATAGTCTATCAAGGAATTCTTCCTGCTTGCCAGTCATGGCCTGAGATCCATCCTGACTATAGTCAGGTGTAAACTGTGGAATTGCTCTGTCCCAGGCCAATCCCATGAACATGTCTGCCATGAAGTTGTTTGTGGTCACACTGTGTTCAATGATATCTAAATTTCATCTTCAGAGAAAAGATCTGGCTTCCCAGTGATCTCTCCTTTGGGTACTTTCCTTTAATCCTAAAGTATTCTTAAAATTTTATCTTAGTAGCTTTTTTTCTTAGTAGGCTTTCTTTTACAAATAGATAATAATCGTTTGTCTCAAAGTTCCCCTGGTTTCTGTGTCCTGACTCATCTGACTGATAACCCTGTCACCCAGGGCTGTTCAACCCTCATTTGTAGCCCTTTAAGGACTAGGGCAAATCAATTCATTTGGAATTATTAATAGAATTATTCACCTTTTTGAGAAATTTACAAAAACAGTGCTTAATATTATGATTTAGAATTTAAATAGAATTCATTTTAATAAATAGCAAAAGATTAAGAAATATATGATCTATACCTGAGTATTTATTTTTTATATTAGTATGACACCAACACCAAGGTTGAAACCCCAGGTATACTTTGGACTTTGGAAGAATTTGATGCATCATTGCAAGTTCATCCTTGCAAATAATGAATGATTCTAGTGAGTGTTACTGAGATGGGAAAGGCCAATATGTGTGCAGACCGGGGCAATTAAGGAAATCTCTGTACTTTTCTCTTAATTTTGCTGCGAACCTAAAATTTCTCTAAAAAAATAACATCTTAAAAATATTCTGAGAAGGCAATTGTATGTCTTTTGGAGAAATGAGAGATAGTTCTTTAGATGGTGACAGAGCATTATCCCCAAATTAGGTAACTTATGTCTGGTGTTTACAAACATATGGTCTTAATTCTAAGCAAGATTCATTAGATATTATCTTTGAACTGAAGATGAAAAATGAAAAATTCTTGTCACTCTCTGAAGATACTGCTGGTCTGAAATACAGAAAATTACATTAATTTAGTGATAAATACCATAATATTTTGATGAATAAATAATTTATTTCGACTAATAGTTAAGTAACAAATCTAAATATTTCCCTTGTCATTGTTCTATGAAAACACTGCAACATTTGTGTTTTCTAGTTGCTCACATATTAATGTTTTTTCTTGTAAGATTAATTCTTTTAAATTATAAAATATAAACATTCTCAGGAAACTTACATTTTTGAGAAGAAAGTTGTGCCTTTTGGCCACACAGATGAGTTATTATTGATTCTCTGGGAGCCTCTAATCCATGAAGATGGAAGAAAGAAGTTCAACAAATACTGTGAGAAAGCAGATTTTATTAGAAATCAAATAGGAGCTCTTATACTTGTTTGAATTTTATAGTAACAATAAAGTTCTTTCCTTATAGTATCTGTCTATATCTATATTTTTTGTATCACACTGGACACACTAAAAAATATATCCTACTAGGACTAAGTAGGAGGAGAAACTGACAAAGATAACAATTTTGGGTTTCTGATAAGTGAAAAAAAGTTTTAAAATTTTGTGAAATATGTACATTGGGAAAAAATCTTAGAGGTTCAAGTAAGAAGAAGCACCTTGTGATTTTCTTGTGTAGGGCAGCTCCTGTGCCTCCCCCCAACCCCCCAGCACCCTAGCTCAGTGATCAGGAAGAATTGTAGTTTTTACAGTTGGAGAAGCTGCAAGTAGCAATGGTGCTGGTGCCCCAGGGAGACTTGGTTAGCAGTTGGGAAGGGGGCAAAGGGGTCCATTGGTTTTCTAGCTCAAAGTGTTAATTTTGCTCAGTCATGATGAGGAAAAATCTTACTTTTTTTTTAGTCAGAGCTTGTGGTCTTTGGGTCAATCGCTCTGACTCCCATAAATATAATGGGAAGACACTGATTAGGGAAGGTATGACAGAAGAGTTGACCTGAGCTCTCTATACATTCTTGGCAGATGGGGAAAGAAAAAAAGTCTGTGCACAGGGAGAGACCAAGATGAACCCACTAGAAAGTAAAAGTGAAAGGAGACTTGAGAACTGCTAGTCAAGTTGTGAGCACTCCTACCCCCCAACACACACACACTCACTCACACACACACAGGTGACTCATGCTCACATATGCTCTCTCTCTCTGTTTCTCGCTCTTGCAGAAATAAACAAATTTAAAAATCTCTAAAAAATAAGTAAAAAAAATAAATCCACATCTCAGGACATCATACCAAGATGACTGAAGATCACTTGAGAACACAAAGAAATACTCTTGAGGGAACAGAGTGGATTAAGACATGACTTAAGTCAGAATGAAAACAGGGAATGGGTGATATATCTTCCACCTCTATCAGCATTAGACCACGTTATCTACCACAGAATCTATATCTGCCCTGGACACTATTTCAGACTATGCATAGGAGCTGACCTCAGCAAGATGTAACAATAGGAAACCCCAAGCTGTAAATCCCAAAGGAAATAATAATTTAAAGATACATCCAGACCCAAATAGTTGTATATTTCTTCTAATCATTTTTGCTAAGGTTGCCAAGACTATTCAATAGGGAAAGGACAGTATCTTTTACAAATGGTGATGGGAAACTGACTATCCACATGCAAATGATGAAGTTGGATGCTTACATTGATACCATAAACTAAAGCTTACTCAAAATGCACTGAAGACCTAAATGTAAGATGTACAACTATAAGGGTGCCTGGTTGGCTTGGTCAGTTGGGCATCTGCCTTTGGTTCAGGTCATGTTCCTGGAGTCCCTGGGTGGAGCTCAGCATTGGGCTCTATGCTCTGTCGGGAGTCTGCTTCTCTCTCTGGCCCTTTATTCTGTTCGTTTTCTATCTCTCTTTCTCTCTCCCAAGTAAATAAATGAAAACCTTAAAAATAAAGATATAAAGCTATAAAATTCCTTGAAAAGAATGTTGGGGAAATAAACAACATCATATTTGGAAACGATTTCTTGGATATGACACCAAAAGCACAGACCACAAGGGAAGAGTCCATTGTAGACAAATGGGTTACATCAAACTAAGACATTTCTGTGCATCAAAGGGATTGATCAAAGGGGCACCTGGGTGGCTCAGTGGGTTAAGGCCTCTGCCTTTGGCTTAGGTCATGATCTCAGGGTCCTGGGATTGAGCCCCGCATCGGGCTCTCTGCTCAGCGAGGACCCTGCTTCCCCCGCTCTCTCTCTGACTGCCTCTCTGTCTACTTGTGATCTCTGTCAAATAAATAAAATCTTTTAAAAAAAAAAAGGGATTGATCAACAGAATGAAAAGAAATTTAAAAAAGCAATTTCAAATCATATATCAAACAAGGTATTCATATCTAAAATATATAAGAAATCCAGCAAGTCAATAACAACAACAAAAACCAAATAACCCAATAAAAAGTGGGTAAAAGAATTAATTTTTAAAAAAATTTTTTTTAATTTAAAAAATTTTTTTTTAATTTTTTAAAAATTTTTTAACATTTTTTCCCCAAAGAAAATATGTCAGTGGTCAAACACCATACAAAAAGATGCTCAGTATCACTAATGATCAGAGGAATGCAAATCAAAACCTCAATGAGATATCACCTCATACTCAAAAAAAAAAGAGTCAGTGAAGACACTGCAGGAAAAAGAGGACCCTTGTACACTGCTGTTGGGACTATAAATTGGTCAGCCACTGTGAAAAACAATATGGAGATTCTTCAAAAAACTAAAAATAGAATAACATAAAGAATCAGCAATTCCACATGTAGGAAAATACATGAAAGTATTGAAAGCAAAGTTTCAAAGAGATAATTGTACACCAATGCTCACTGCAGCATTATTCACAAGAGTCAAGTGTTAGAAGCAACTTAAAAGTTGATGGATGAATGGATCAAGAAAACGGTACATACATAACAATGCGATGCTATTCAGCCTTGAAAAGGAAGGAAATCCCATCACATGCTCCAGGACATTATGCTAAAAGAAATAAGCCAGTCGCGCGCGATTGCGCGTGCGCACGCGCACACACACACACACACACACACACACAGACACACACACAGACACACACACAGACACACACAAAGTGTATGATTCCATTTATGTGAAGTATTTAAAGCAGTGAAACTGATAGATACAGAAGTAGGATGGTGATTATTAAGGCTTGAAGGGTATGTGGAGGAGGGGAATTATTGTTCAAGGAGTATTGACTTCCAGCTTCACAAGGTGAAAAAGTTCTAGGGATCCGTTGGGCTCAATGTGAATATAGTGAGCTCCCTAAGCTGTATGCTTAAAGATGGTGAAGATGCATATATAGTTAAATGTAACACAAGGTGTGAGATAGTGTATGATTCCCACTATATGCCAGTGTGGAGAAATGAAAACTATAGAGATAGTGAAAAGATCAGTACTTGACAAGGTTTAGCAGGGAAGGAAGGATGGATAGGTGAAGCGCAGAGGATTTTTAAGGCACTGAAACTATTCTGTGTAACTCCATAATGGTTTAGCACGTCATTACATATTTCTCCAAACTCATAAAATGCACAATATCAAGAGGAAATTTTAAAGTGTACTATGGTCTTTGGGTGATAAAAATGTGTCATTATAGGTTTATCAAATGTAGCAAATAAATAACTCCACTGAGGGATACTGAAAGTGAGGGAGTCTGTGCACTATGCATGCATAGATACAGACAGTAGGGGAATATGGGAAATCTCTGTGTCTTGTCTGAGTTTTGCTATAAACCTGAAGCTGCGTAGAAGATGGTCCATTTTTTTTTTAATATGGGTAATGTCAATATGGTAAATTTTATGTTATGTGTTCTGGTTGCAGGAACTCAAACAAAACAAAACAAAACAGAAGGCAAACAAACATAAAGAGGTCTTGACAGCAGTGAGAAAAAAACTTGTCATTACATTTAGGAAAATAGCAATATGGTCGATAGATGAGTTTTCACCAGAAACAATGAAAAATGAAAGAGAGGGAATGTCAAATTCAGAGTTGATAGTACAAAAAACAAAAACAAAAACTTCCTCCTCACACAAAAGAAATCTAAAGCAAAACAAGATAAAACAAAAAGTCTTGTGAAGGAAGAATTATAAATTCAGCAAAACATTGTCAAAAAAAAGAAGGTGCATAAGGCCGCATGACAAACATGAAACAAGAAAATTTCATCTTGGTAGACCTGTCTTCCAAAAATATTCTTCAAGCTGAAAGTAGATGATGCTAGATTATAACACGAACCTACAACAATGAATAAAGAATAGCAAAAATGGTAAACCTGTGGTAATTTAATAATCTGTATGTGTATTTTCCTTTTGGAATTGCTTTTGAAGATAAGATTATTTAAAGTCATCGTTATTATTGTTATATCGTTATATCATACACTTGGATCTATACCATTTATGGATGCAAACTTGTGTTGGCATACAGGCACATGGTGTGGGGGAGGGAGGAAGAAAACATTTTTTTTAAGTATTTATTAATTTCTGTGGTGCACATTCCCCAGAAATGCTTCATTTCACATCACCAATGTGAAATCATGAATACAGTGTAGGAAAAAATACATGTAACTGGTGTTCAAGTCAATGCTAGGTGGCTTCAGTATGACATTGTTAGAAGTACAGATTCCCCTTTCTATCTGAAAGAATGTTCCTATGAAATCTTTCCTGAGCTGAAATGGTGTAAATTGAAGAAGCAATTACCATTAATTGGAATTAATGGAATTAATTAATTGGAATTAAATGGAAAAGTTGCTGAGTATTCTCCAATCCAAAAAATAATCTCTTGGTCTATTCTGATATTTTATAACACATCTTGCTAATGGATGCACAAAATAAATTGAGATGAAGCATAGACCTTCAAAAACATGGTTGAAAGCTATGCTTGATACTGAGATGCTAAGTATATTTTCTGAGGAAGGAACGTGACGGGGCCACTTTAACTGCTTGGGTCATGTGCTGCCTCTATAACAGCAAACCCAGCACTGAACACGATTTTCACATCAGGTTCTCTGTTCCCCGGGGAGTCTACCTCCTCCTCTCTCTCTGCCTGCCTCTCTGCCTACTTGTCTGTCAAATAAATTAAAAAAAAAATATATATATATATATATCACATTATATATACCACACATTACATAAAGTAGGCCAGAGATTTCTTTGAACACTAAAAGCATGATCCATAAAAGAAGAAACTAATGAAATGTAATTCATCAGGACAATTTCTACTCTTTGGAGAGAAAAGAAAGATAAATCATAGACTTCAGAGGATATATTTACAAGTCATACATCTAATAAAAGACTTGCTGCCAGGATACTACAAATCAGATACTACAAATCTGATACTACAAATCAGACTTCCTGTTCTGGAAAGACAGAGAAGAAAAACTTTTTGCTATTCCTCCAACCAAATAGAGCTAAAACCCCTGGACATTACATACAGGACAACATAGACTCAGAAAGATGATGAGAAAGCTGACAGAAATCAGCAGTCCGGGCATGAGGAATGACATGGCTGTGAGCGCCCTGGAATATCTCTTTCCCTCACATGTCCCAGACTGGTGCCAGAGAGGTTGGCAACCCACAGAAACCAATGGGGACAGACAAAAGTCCAAAACACATTTTTTTCTCTCCAGTCAAAATAACAAGGAAAAGATATGCTAGGAAAATGGAAAATTTTTGGTCACTGAATGCATTATTCTAATCAAAAAACTTTGACTATCCAGAATGCATTATTCTTTTTTTTTCCCAATTTATTTATTTTCAGAAAAACAGTATTCATTATTTTTTCACCACACCCAGTGCTCCAAAGGGGCACGTGCACCCGAATGTTTATAGCAGCAATGTCCACAATAGCCAAACTATGGAAAGAACCTAGATGTCCATCAACAGATGAATGGATCAAGAAGATGTGGTATATATACACAATGGAATACTATGCAGCCATCAAAAGAAACGAAATCTTGCCATTTGCGACAACATGGATGGAACTAGAGCGTATCATGCTTAGCGAAATAAGTCAAGCGGAGAAAGACAAATATCATATGATCTCCCTGATATGAGGAAGTGGTGATGCAACATGGGGGCTTAAGTGGGTAGGAGAAGAATCCATGAAACAAGATGGGATAGGGAGGGAGACAAACCATAAGTGACTCTTAATCTCACGAAACAGAATGCATTATTCTAATCAAAACCTTTGACTATTCCTGACTCTCACTCAGGAACGCTGCGGAAATAGACATTCTGTGATAAAGGAGAACTATGAAAATGTGTCACCACCAGACCTGCTCTGAAAGAATTGATAAAGGGGATTATCTAAAGAGAAATTAAACAATAAAGGGAGGAATCTTGGATCATCAAGAAGAAAGAGGACAAAAGAAAGATTAAAACTTTCATTAGCTTCAATGGAACTTCCTTTCTCCTCTGTGTCATAAGTTATTTGATAGTTGAAGCAAAATATTAATATCCATGTGATTCTCAATGTAAGTAGAGAAATATTTAGGCAAATTATAAATAGGACACAGTAAAGAAAGGTAAGTTTATGTATTTTACTTAAAGTGCTATGGGTTGTGATAGACTGTAGACTGTGATATATGTGTATCTGATAATCTATATAAAGATTCTATATAAAAATTCTATATAAAATTCTATATATATTCTATACATAAAATTCTATATAAAAATCTATATAAGATTTTTAATACCTGTATGATTTATATAAAGTAGAATAGAGCATATGTGACATATATATGTTTTTGTATATATATATATAAAGTCATTTATGAAGAAAAGATCTACTTTGGTATAAATTATAGTCTACAATTAGGTAATGATGTAGAAAAGTATAATCTTTAATTTTATCTCACAGCATCACAAACAGAGCATCACAAAAAATAAATTCCAAAATGGTCATAAACTCTATTTAAGGGTTAAAAAAGAAAAAAGAATAAAGAAATAAAGAAAAACAGATAAATTCTAGAGAATAAGATAGGAAATTATATTCATGTACTTTGACTAACTTCTGAAATAGGTCCAAAACAATCACCAAAATTGTAAATTGAATTAGAGTAACATTAATAAATTTTCTCATTAAAAGAATCCAATTTCAGAGTAAAAATGCAAGTCACAGAGTAAAAAATCTATTTGCATCTTATAAACTCAGAAATGAGCTCATATCCAAAATATGACAAGGACTGGAAACATTTGAAATCTTACCAGGTCCTCTTCATCTATGGAGAGCAAGGTAGAGTTATTGGAAGCACAGAACATCAAACTCTCATTCCATGGTTTTCCTTCAGTGTTAATGTAATAGCAATTGTTGGAGTATGTAATCCACTCTTTTGGACAATGCCCACAATGATAAGCTAAAGAAAGATCATGAGATATCATCCAAAAGAATCTTGAATATTAACAAATTCAAATTAATTTACATACTCACATATATATACACATATATGTGCATAACACATCCATGTACTCTCACGGGATGGTATAAATAGAAAAAAATATGGTTACACACACTCAACAGAGAATGGTTAGGCTATCATTCTCTAAATTATGTGTTCATATAAAGCAAATACACAAGAATATTCCTCCCTACATGTCTTGAGAGTCACTGAAGGAAGCAACTATTTTAGAATAGTAAAATGATTTTTCTCTTCTGTTATAGCAGGAGGAAATTTGAGGCAATTGGTAATAATGGATATGGGAATTTAAATGATTATTTCTTCAGATTATTGTATTAGAATAAGCAGTCTCCTATAATCATTACTTCTGAAAGTTTATTAGATGATTTTCTGATATATTTTCTCCAAAAGAATCTATTATCATCTTTTCCTAGCCTAAGATAGAGATAAAATAGAAACTATAATAATATTAGAATTTTTAAAATGATTCTGTACCTTTTGAGATCCTTGTTTCCTGGGATGTTTGGTTCTGCTCTGCTAGAAAAATTAAAGCAATCTTCATACATACTTAATATTAAACCAAATAAATCATAATTATTTGAGTTTTTTAGTTTGAAATTTGGTGTATTGTTTAGAATTAGAAAAATCCATAATAAAATGGATTTTAGCCCATTAAGTAGGTAATGAACATGTGGGGAAAATGTTTCAAAAGCCTAAAGAACCAAATATCACCATTTCTTATAATACTTGGTTTATGCAATCTCAAGAATTAATTTCTGTATTTCTCAATAAGGTCTCTGCTTACTTGGCAGAAATCACAAGTAGACAGAGAAGCGAAAGTAGGCTTCTTGCCTAGCAGAGAGCCCAATCGGTATAAGGCTCCAAGCAGAGAGCCAGATGTGAGGCTCGATCCCAGGGTCCTGGAATCATGACCCAAGGTTTTAGCCCACTGAGCCACCCTGGCGGCCCTCAATAAGGTCTCTGCTATAACTTGTCTTTGAGTTATGGAATCTGAACAAATTTTAATACTCTCTACATTATTGTTATTTCTAATGTCACAAAAGCAAAATAAGCTTTTCTAACTTAGAGCATATATGCATTAAAATGAGATAATTCAATTCCATAATGTTACACAGTATTTCCAGGCACTGATGATCATTAAAGTGAAAAATTCCCTTGTAGACATTCAAACATTACTCACAGGGAATAACAGCTATTGTAACCACAGTGGACGTCAAGACAAGGCAGATGATTCCCAGGATGCCAGCAATGAGCTTCCCTGGACATGAAGATAAGTAGTAGGAGAATTGAAAACACTGAGAAAGGATGAGCAGTAACAATCCTTTAAGAAAATAATATATTAGAGAACCAACGATGTTCAGGGAATCACATATGAAACTTGCACCCCAATCCGTATCTACCATTATAATCTTTTCTCAGAATATACCATTGCAGTTGCAGTAAGTATATTACCCTAAGAGATATGGGAAAGACTCAGTAAGCAATGGCTGAACAAATTTAGTCCTCGGATTTCCATTACAATACCGTATTCCAGCTGCACACACAGATCCTCACAAATGAAAAATAGGGGATATCATTCCCTACTCATTCTCTACGCCCCTGCATCCCAACTGCATATAATAGAACACTTATACCGAGTATGTATTAAATGTTTTACCTTTGCAGGGGGTTTTCTTGTCGTTCCCTTGAAGGTCCTGAGAAGCATTGTCAAGATTTAATTCTGCATATGTTATTTCCTGCTCAATTTTTGAAGTGGAGCTTTTAGTGCCCTTAGCTTTCACTTGCTGTCTTCTTGAACCCTTAACCTGACTGAGTTCTGCATAGGTAACTCCTTCGTTATTCATCTCTCCAGCTGCGTGGTGTCAGGCACAGGGCTGAGTGGAACTGTACTGAAGGACTTGATGAAGAGTGTATGCGATGACAAGATTGCTGGGACAGTCACATTGAGTGGAGTGTGGGTGAGTGAGTTCATTTGCATTTGAAAGTGTAAAATCTGGTACTGGTTTCCTTAGGCCTTTGAAGAAGTGTTTTATGATAGAATAAGGGGTTTTACAACACTATTCTATGTTTGACACAATAGTATTTGTTGAAATAAGATAAAGCTATAAATTTGTGGAGAAGAAAGGAATTCATGAATAATATTGTCCTTATTAATGTCCTATTATAATGTAATCATGATTCCACAGAACCATGTCAACGCTATTAGGATAACTGGTTTAAAATTTAAATGCTGCATTAGAAAAAAATGGTACATCTACTTTTTCCACAATTTTTAAGTCCATATTAGTTAAAAATTGAGTGCTCTGAGATTGGGGAATACTAGTTTTAGCACAAATAGGAATTTCCTGTAGTAAATGACTTTTATTTAAACATACATTTCTTTACTAAAAGGTAATGCAGTACTATCAAGTGAATTTTTATTTTGAATAATTGTATAGTTCTGAGAAATTGTTAAATTTCAAAAGAAAGACTTGGAAAATGTCACATGACACATTACATTTATTGGAAACCTGAACAACACTGAAAACAAAGACCAAACTATATTTTTTAAAAGTACTTATATAACACTAGAAATTGACAACTGATTTAATGATAAAGATATGAAATCGTAAAATGATAAATAGAAGCGTAGATTATTTATGGAGGAACACTGTTGGTACAAACCACAGAAAGTTCAATGAATGTCAAAGACAGTAAGGGTAGCTTTAGCTGTATAAAGAATTCTAATAAATCAAATCAATATAATTTCATAATTCAATGAGCTCTGCAGTTAGTGAAATCTGGAACTACTCATGGCTCTGAAACTTAAAATATATGATCTTTAACAATTACTTCCTATCTAGCTATCTAGTTTTTACTGATCTAAAGTGAGAATTAAAATATGTAAAATATAATGCCTATAAAGCACTTAATACTCCACCTAGCTTTTCTAAGCTCTCAATTATATACAGTTATTTTAATTATTTGTAACACAATAGCCACTTTATCATTACTGATTCATATTCTTTAGACCAAGTAACAAAATTCATTAGATGGGAGTCTTTCAGTATTGAGTATCATTTTTGCCAAGCTTTGTTTTGAATATTTATACTTAAGTTTAAATTAGGATTTTACACAAATCTTGCTTTTTATAAAAAATCAAATTACTTTCCTTCATGTAAGCAAATGTATCAGGAATTACATTCGACCATTATGATTTGATGGATTCACTTTAAGAATCTTTTTTTAAAGACTCAGCTAAATATACAAAATATATTTAATTATATCTATAACTGATGACAAATCCAAATTGAGTTTCCTAGTTTTGATGCTTATAGGATCTCACTTGAATTATATTGATGTGCAAACATCCAAGAATTTGGATATTTTAAGTTCTCCAATATATTTCAAATTAATTTTTGTTTGTCACCCCGAAATGTTGGAATAAAGGTACCAATGTTCTCTGTGATTTGTCTGCATATTAGTTGTGCCTCAGGTGCCTCCCATCCAGCATTTGTGTCTCCCACTAAGTGTGGTGGCTAGGAGAGAGACAGCGTAGAAGTGACACATACCTTCTGCTGGCCAGAAAGTCAGGCATCTTCCCATGGGAGACCAGGTTAGTCTTGTAAACAGAATCTGTGGTTTTCACAGACTGCCAGCCCTGTGAGAGCTCAGAGTGAAGCAATAGTGGAAAAAGTAGATTTCTCATCAATGTGTCAGTTAAAATTTGAACAGGAAATTCTTACACTTGGGCTATTTTGAAGACTCTTTATCTCATCACACACCTCTAGAGGGTCCGACACTTTCAGCTTATATTGCATAATTTACTTTGTCCCTTGGTAAGTACCTCTGATAAGTTTTTATGTTCCACAAGATATTGGGGTCAAAGACTTGACCATCTGGGCTGTTAACTTGCTTCCTTCTGACTCACAAATATTGAGAACTTAGGCCTTGTGAAAAATGTCTTAGATGTTTAAGTTCTACTTTTAGATGAGGTTGCTAAATCTTGACATTACATACTCCTTTCTTTTATGCTCTTGCTATGTTACATCTATTACACCGAAAATATTTTTAAATCATAATCCCGATAACAAGTATTTAGTGGTACTTGATACAAATTTTGAAAACTTGCTATAATCAGTTTTTTGTCACTCACAAATATATAAATTCCATACTTTTTAATTTTTCTGTCTTAGTTTTTAATATACCTGCAATTAGTTTTTGTTATTTGTTAGTAAGTTATTTAGGTTTTTAATGAAAAAAACTAAATGCCTGTGGGAAGAATACAACACTGAACAAAACTGAAAAACATAACCATGCCAGAGATTTGAGTATTAAATAATTATTAATATATTGGTTATTAATCCTCCAATGATAACTAATCACTTATATTTTAATAAGAATGTTTGGTAAATGAAAAATCCCTAAGGTTAACTATGTCAGGGGAAAAATTGAATGTAATTTTTGAAACTTCCACTTAAGTGAAAAAAATGGGGAAAGGCCAGAGAAAGAACTTTTTTTTTTTTTTAAGATTTTTAATGTATTTATTTGACAGAGAGAAATCACAAGTAGTCGGAGAGGCAGGCAGAGAGAGAGAGAGGGAAGCAGGCTCCCTGCTGAGCAGAGAGCCCCATGCGGGACTCGATCCCAGGACCCTGAGATCATGACCTGAGCTGAAGGCAGCAGCTTAACCCACTGAGCCACCCAGGCGCAACTTTTAAATGACGTGTGAAGTACAATTCAGTGTTTTAACTACATTTTGTATGCTGTATTTTATATCCCTGTGACTTTTTTTTCCTAACTGAAAGATTATACCACATACTTCCTTTCACTCATTTCAACCCCACCCCACCTTCACCATAACAATCACTGTTGTCTTTCTCTATATATTAGTCTGTTTCTGTTTTTTTTGTTTGTTTGTTTTTAGATTCTACATTATCAGTTAAATCATACATTATTTGCCTTTCTCTAACTTCATTTAGCATGAAATCCACTAGGTCCATCGATATTGTCAAAATGACCAAAAAAAATCTTCCTTTTCATTGCTATGTAGTATTTCTCTCTGTGTGTGTGTGTGTGTGTGTGTGTGTGTGTGTGTGTGTGTAGCTTCCATTTATTCATGCATCTATAGATGGACACGTGGGTTGCTTCCATATCATGGCTATTGTAAATAATACTGCAATAAACATAGGATGGATGTTTTCATTTTCTTCAAGTAGAAACTCTGAATGAATTTTCTGGATGTTTTGGCATTTCCATTTTTAATTTTTTGAGAAACCTCCATACTCTTATCCATTGTGACTACCCCAATGTAAATTCCCCACCAACAGTACACAAAGGTACCCTTTTCTCCACATTCTCACCTGTTTGTTATTTCTTTTTTTTTTGTTTGTTTTTAATTCTGACATGTGTGAGGTGATGCCTCATTGTGGCTTTGATTTTCATTTTCCTGATGATTAGTGATGTTGAGTATCTTTTCATGTGTCTGTTGGCCTTCTGTATATCTTCTTCTTATTATTTTTAAAGATTTTATTTATTAATTTTCAAGAGAGAGAGTGAGAGAGAGCATGAGACGGAAAGTCAGAGGGAGAAGCAGACTCCCCATGGAGCTGGGAGCCTGATACGGGACTTGATCCCAGCACTTTGGGATTATGACCTGAGCTGAAGACAGTCGCTTAACCAACTGAGCCACCCAGGTGTCCCTGTATATCTTCTTTCAAAGGGTATCTATTCAGGTTGTTGGCCCATTTTTTTAATCTCTTGTTTGTGTTCTTTTGGTGTTGAGATGTAGGAGTTCTTTATATACATTGGCTATTAACTCCTTGTTGGGTATATCATTTGCAAATATTGTCTATTCAGATGGCTGCCTTTTTCTTTTGTTGATGGTTTTCTTGGCTGTGTAAAAGCTTTGTAGTTTTATGTATTGTTTATTTTTTATTTTGTTGTCCTTCCCTGAGAGGACACACTTGAAAGAATAAAGACCAAGAGTTTGTTGCCTATCCTGCCTTTAACATACTTATGGTCTTGGGCCTTATATCTAATTCTTTAATTTATTTTGGGTTTATTTTTGTGTATGGTATAAAAAAGTATTTTCATAAGGGTTACATTTAAGCCATTGGTCATTTTGTATAATGTGGATATTTTCACAATATTAATTCTTCAGTTGATAAGTATGGTATATCTTCCATTTACTGATTTTTGTCATTTTTGAGTTTCTTTTATCAATGTCTTATAGTTTTTAAAGTATAGGACTTGCGCCCCCTTGGTTACATTTATTGTTAAGTAATTTATTTTTATAAATGCAATTATAGATGAAGTTGTTTTCTTTTTTTTTTTTTTAAGATTTTATGTATTTATTTGAGAGACAGAGACAGCAAGAGAGAGCACACATGGGGGTAGGGGAAGAGAAAAAGGGAGAAGAGGCTCCCTGTTTAGCAGGGCTTGATCCCAGGGTCCTAGGATTCTGACCTGACCCCAAAGCAGACTCTTAATTGACTGAGCCACCCAGGCTTTCCTGGGATTACTTTCTTAATTTCACTTTCTCATAGTTTTCTACTAGTGTACAGAAATGCAGTGGATTTCTGCATATTAATTTTGTATCCTGCAACTTCATTAAATTTTCATTTATTAGTTCTAATAATAGTATTTTTGGTGGAGTCTGGGGTTTTTCTCTCTAGAAAATCATGTCATCTGCAAATAATGACAGCTTTACTTTTTTTTTTTTTTTTTTCAGATTACTGTGGCTAGAATCTCCAGTACTATGTTGAATAATAGCAGTAGGAGTGGACATCCTTGTCTTCATGCTGATCTTAATGGAAAATGTTTTAGCTTTTCTCTATTGAGAATGATGTTAGTTGTAGGCTTGTAGTTTGTGACCTATATTATGTGGAGGCACATCCCCTTTCTATACACCAATGGGAGTTGTTCTCATAAATGTATCTTTACTTTGTAAGTGTTTTTGCTGCATGTATTGAGATCAGCATATGATTACTTTCAATTATTTAATGTAATGTGTCAAGTTGATTGATCTACATATACTGAAACAGCCTTGCATATATGGAACAAATCCCATGTTATCATGGTATATGGTACTTTTATTGTACTGTGGGATTCATTTTGCTAATATCTTGGTGAGGATTTACATGTTCATCAGGGATGCTGGCCTGTAATATTCTTTGTATGTGTGTGTGTGGGGGGGGGTATATTTGTGTTTGTGTGTATTGTGTCCCTATTTAGTTTTGGTATCAGGATAATACTGTCTACACAGAATGAATTTGGAAGCTTCCCTTTGTTTTCAATTGTGGTTTTAATTTGAGAAGAATAGGTATAAAATTTCATTTAACATTTTTTAGAATTCACCTGTGAAGCCATCTGATCCTGGATATGTGTTTGTTGGGAGTGTTTTGATTACTGATTCAGTTTCTTCACTATTAATTCATCTGTTTAGATTTTTTGTTTATTCCTGATTCAATCTTGAAAACTTTTATATTTCTAGGAATTGGTCTATTTCTTTTTTAAAAATGATTATATTTATTTGACAGAGATCACAAGTAGGCAGAGAGGCAGGTAGAGAGAGAGGGGGAAACAGGCTCCCCACTGAGCAGAGAGCCCAATGCGGGGTTCGATCCTAGGACCCTGAGACCATAATCTGAGCCAAAGGCAGAGACTTAACCCACTGAGCCACCCAGGCACCCTGAACTGGTCCATTTCTTATAGGTTGTCCAGTTTGTTGGCAGTAGGTGTCCTATGATCTTCTGTATTTCTGAGATGTGTCTTGTAACTACTCTTATTAATTTCTGAGTGTCTTTATTTGGACCCCCACCCTTTTTTTCCTGACAATTCTGGTTAAGGTTTTATCAATTATCTATATTTTGTCAAAGAAGAAACATTTAGTTTCATTTATTTTTTCTATTATTTTTATACTCTCATTTCTAATTATTTCCACTCTCATCTTTATTATTTTTTCCTTCCAATATATTTGGGTTTGATATTTGTTTATATTTGTTTTTTTTTTCTTTTTCTACTTCTTTTAGGTATAGAATAAATTGTTTATTTGAGATATTTCTTGTTTATGGAGGCAGGCTTTTATCTCTATAAACTTCCCTCTTTAAAATGATTTTGCTGTATCCCATAGATTTTGAAATATTGGGACATCCTTTTCATTGTTCTCCAGGGATTTTAGATTTTCTCATTGATATCTTCATTGATCCATTCATTGTTTAGTAGCATACAGTTTAGCCCCCGCATGCTTTTTTTTTTTTAATGGAGATTTTTATTTATTTATTTATTTGACAGAGATGACAAGTAGGCAGAGAGGCAGGCAGAGGGGCTGGGGGTGGTGGGGGAAGCAGGCTCCCTGCTGAGCAGAGACCCCGATGTGGGGCTCAATCCCAGAATCCTGAGATCATGACCTGAGCCGAAAGCAAAGGCTTTAACCCACCGAGCCACCCAGGCACCCCCCACATATTTGCTTTTTAGTGAGTTTTTTTTCTTGTAATTGATTTCTAGGTGGATGCCTATACAATTGTGGTTAGAAAAGAAAATCATGATATGATTTTAATCTTTTTAAATTTAATAAGACTTGTTCTGTGACCTTCCATGTAATTTATTCTGGAAAATATTCCATATGCAATTAAAAAGGAATGTGTATTTTTCTGTTTTTAGGTGCAAATTTCCATACCTATTAAATTCACCTGGTCCAACATACCACTGTTTCTTTGTTGATAATCTGTCTTGATGGAAGTGAAAAAGAAAAGGCCATAAACAGAAGTAAGAATATAAATGGAATAAGTGCTCCAATAAAAGGAATAAATGGTGACTGAATGGATAAAGAAGGAAAAAAAAATACAACAAGACCCATCTATATGCTGGTTAAGACTCACTTCATCCCAGAGACATACAGTCTGGCAGTGAAAAGATGAAATATGATATTCCATGTACATGAAAATAAAAAGAAAGCTATGGTAGCAATTTTTACATCAGCAAAAATAGACTTTAAAACAGAGACTGTAACAAGAAACAGAAAAGAACATCCATAATGATGAAAGGATCAATCCAACAAAAGGATACCACAAATATCCTATATATAAAAATTTCTATGCACTCAACAGAGGGACTTAAACGTATAAAAGAAATATTAAGAGGGAAAAGGGATAATTTGACAGGAATACAATAATAGTAGGGAACTTTAACACCTTACTTCCATCAGTGGATGTAAGGCATACGGTGCCCAAGGGCAACCTCCAGAAGAGTTGCTCTGGAGGGTCTCTAATCCTAGTGAAGCCATCTACTGAGAATGGCATGATGGGAACAGTTTAGAAGGTACTGATCCCCTGGGTTTAGTAGTGCAGAAGCCACTTTGCAGGTAAGCCAGACCAGTCAAGACTGTCTAGCAAGTGTGGAGGTGTGGGAGTCACTTTGGCAGTGGCGGTGAGGCAGATTTTTTTTTTTTGAAGTTTCTAAAGATAATCCATTTTTGATAAATTAGAACACAATGGAAACTGTGTATCTATAATATACATATAAAAAGGTCCAGTTTGAAACTGAGCAGGACTAGTGCACAGGGCACATGTGATCGCGGGAGCCCTGATACCGGAGTGCTGGCCGGCTGTCTTCCGAGGTCTTTGCTTCTGCTGTCCCCAGCGGAAGCGCCAGGGGCGGCCTCAGCTCTGCGGGCCCTCCGGTGCCGGCGCATGTGTCGGTATTTGTCCACATAGGCCTTGACCAGGTTGCCCACCTTCACGAGATCTCCCCTCTCTTGCTGTGGCATATCTTCTGCACAGCCTTGCGCAGGATGTCCTTGTACTCCTCCTTGGTCACCTCCCGCTTCTGGTAGAAGGGCTTGATGGACAGCTTCACCTCCTCGACCGCCCGCTCCTGCACCTGCAACTTCTTCACGTACTCCTCATTCTTGGCCTTCTCCGCAGCAGGCCTGGGAGCCGCCGCCCTCTCCTCGGAGTTGCTGGCACCGGTACTGTAGGCGGCCGGTTCGGAGGCTGCGGGCAGGGCAGGGGGCCCCGGGGCTGGGCTCTGCGTGACCCTGCAGCTCGCCAGGGGAAGGCTCCCATGCAGGATGGCCAGCTTCTGCGTACGGCGGGAGACTCACAGGCAGAGCTGGGGCGGGAAGCAGGTTTGGGGTATACAACTGAGAGGGCTCCGCCTCGGGGAAGCCGGACTCTGGAAGCACGTAACCGGCGGGAGGGGGCTCAGAGAAGGGTGCCTGCTGGAACCCCACCGAGGGGCCCATGTCTTCTGTTTCCCAGACCCCTTCCCGGGGCTTCTGGGGCCGGCAGTCTTGGTCCAAGGCTTTCGTCTAGGCATGGTGAGGCAGATTATTTTTTGTGGTGTCACTAGTCCCAATTTAGGCTGCCCTCGGAGTGTGGCATGTTAGGAGTCCCATTGAAGGGTATCTGCCACGGCAATGCACACTGGGCATGTGGGTCTGCTGCAGGAAAGCCTGGATGGAGTAAACAGTGCTAGAAAGGTAGATGGAGACTGTCAGACCTGGAATGCAAAGCATCAGAGCAGCTAGGCAAAAGGTGGGTAAGAATAATGGTGCCTGCCAGGTTTTCCAGTTCCAGAGAAAGTTCCTATAGACCCTGTCACTCTGGGATACACCCAAATATTAGTCAATTAATCTTCCCATATGGGCCAAGCACTTTTCAAACTGCTGCCTCTGTGCTAGGTCTCAGTGATAGTGAGTGAATTAGTTCATCATGGGCCTAATAAGGGCAGAGTCTTCCTTTCCCATAACCTTTGAGTTCTCCCAGGGTTAAATCCCATTGATTTTAGATGGTCCTGGGGGTAAACCCAGATAAATTTCAAAGCCATATATGATGGGGGGGCTCATCATTCCCGTGCAGATTGTCAGGGTAAGGAGATGCCCAATGTTGAGCTTGATCCCCTCACTTTTCCCAGAAGACCGTAGTGCCTGTGAATTCTCTGTTAGTTGTGGGTCACCACACTGGAATTTTGGGTCACATTAGGCCATGTCTTGTCCTTTTTACCTTTCTTGATGTGACTTTTTCTTCATATCTTTCATTGGATAGAGCTGTTCTTCTAGTCTTTAGGTCATTCTCCATATTAGTATAAATCAGCTATGTGCCTAGAAGGAGGTCAGCTCAGGGTCCTCCTACTCTACCATCTTAGTACTGACCTCAGAATTCTCTACGGTTTTCACCTCTTACCAAAGAAAGAGAGAAAGTTTATGTATCATTCCTAAGGATATTCTCTTTCACCATAATCTCTAGGACACTGAGTTGGGCACAGAATCTTTAACTTTCTAAAAATCTAGAAATAATGTCTTTAAGAAATAGAAAATTCCTAGAAACTGAAAATTACCAAAGTGGAGTACAACAAAAAGCAACCTGGGCAAACCTACCAAGTATTAAAGAAATTGAGTTCATGATATAAATCTTCGTACAGAAACATTTTATTCAGAAGCTCAGATGGCATCAGAGTGAATAACACTTAAAAAATATTGGGTCGCCTGGGTGGATCAGTGGGTTACGGCCTCTGCCTTCAGCTCAGGTCATGATTCCAGGGTTCTGGGATAGAGCCCCGCATCGGGATCTCTGCTCAGCGGGGAGCCTGCTTCCTCCTCTCTCTCTGCCTGCCTCTCTGCCTACTTGTGATCTCTGTCTGTCAAATAAATAAATAAAATCTTTTAAAAAAATACCACTTAAAAATATTGATCACATTCTCCAATAATAATGTTATAGTTATTGTATGTATTACATCATGCATACATTGTAAACCCTGGAAGGGATATTGTTGAGAACTTTGCTTTGAATAGCCTTGCATACTTTAAGGAATATAACAGATAGTCTTTCATATTTACCCCGATATTTATAACTTTTCATTTCCTTCTCACCTTCACAAATACCCAGTTTTCCATCTGTTACTACCACACTGAAGCCTGGAGAATTCCATTCTTTTTGCTCTTTTTATTACACTGCACATCAATGGTGATGATAGCTCCAAGTCGTTGAACATGGCCTCATGTACCTTCATTCTGGAAAACTATCAATGACATCAAGTTCTGGGTCTGTAGTTTCTCCTCCTCAAGGTGAATGATCTATTATCTTGTAAATTTTACTACTTATAATGACTTTCTTGGCATATGAAGTGTTGTAATTTTCTCATTGCTCTCAAGATTCTCTTTTTGCCTCTTTCAGAAGCATGACTACAATGTACGCACTTGTGACTTAGTATATATTTATGTTATTGAGATTTGGGTGGAATTCTTGAATTTAACTTCCTTTTTAACAAGCTTGAAATAGTTTCCAACATTATTTGTTCAAATAATTTTCTGCCAAACATTTCCCTCTCCTTGTAAGATCTTAATTATACATGTGTCACAACTTTTGATGTTATCACATTTATCTCTTGTAAAAATTATTTTTATTCCCCTCTCAGATTGCATTATTGTTCTTATCAAATCCAGACCATTTGGGGGTATACAGGCTAAACTGTTATATGTCCCTTAGGGGGAACAATGGTTGAAATTAAGGGATGAGCCTCATAAAACATAGGGCAGAGCAACTTTTTAGTGCTAATCTCTGATGTCCTCCCCAACTTTATATTCAATTACCAGGAAACAAAATTTGCAGATTCCCAAATTTGCTACATGAGGTTAGACAGATAAAACTCAGACCTTTCTGCAACCTACTTGGACTGGCTACCTGCAGAGAGCATACTTTCAGATCTGCTCCAACAACAGTGCATTTTAAAAGGGCACCATCTTCCTCTGAATTTATACTGAAATGAGTACCTTTTAACTCTGTAATCCAAAATAACAAGTCTATTATGTTCAATACATAATGTATAGTCTCAGAAAGATAAACACAGAGAAAAAATATGCTATTGTGATCTTTATATCCCTGATTTCTGCATGGCTCTTTCTATTCTGAATTCACTCTTGATTAACTACCTCCTAATATTGTTCCATATTTTTATATCTCCAGTGTTTTTTGTGGGTCCCTTAACCCAAGCTTACTCTACCAAATAATTCCAATGATCTCTTATGGGTACATGTAAGAATTTGACACTTTTTAAAATGAACATGTTTAGATATGTAAAATACTTTGGGAGAAAATTGGGAGTGTTCCACATGAAAATGTATTAAGCACCTTCTCTTTTACTTTTCACCATTCTCAGTGGTAAGAGATGCATTATGTGTGGATGGGATTCTCCAACATTGGAAAGAAGAGGCATTTCAGTATCTTCTTCCCCTAGGCCCATGGTGGTTCCCCAAATCTTGGAACCAAACAGGTTATCTTGTCAAACCTTGACAATCCCTTTTACATTTCTTCAATTCCAAAACAGACAACATTTACATATGTCCATATAACACACGGGGTGAGAAGACTAGGGTTCTTTACCAATAAAAGAAAGAACAGGGATTATGACTTGATTTCAAAAAAGGAAATATATCTGCAGAAAAAAAAATTACTTTAGTGTCCATAAATGAGGTGTATTAAATTTCTCAAAAAACTTAAAATGCAAACATCTTTGATGATTGAAGAGTTTAAGTCAGATGACTGGCTATTTCATTGGGTAAAAGGAAGAAAATAATTACAGAACATGGATTTTCTTGGAAAACAGCTTTTATTGAATATTTGGAAAAGTAAAATATCAAGAGATCATATTTAGCAAGAAATTCTGGTGGTTAAAATTTATTTTAAGGAACTTTGGGCCTTATAGTATTGATTCCTCAGATCAGCCCTATGAGGTGGCTACAATTATGGTCATGATGTCATAGGTGATGGCACAGAAGCATCAAGTTCTTAAGTCAAAACAACTGAGATCTAGTGAATACTTGTATGTCAACAGAGGTACTTTTTAAATAATCTTCAAGTAAGTCTGTGAATAAGAATCTATTTCTATCATATTTTCCAGCATAAGAAATGGAACCAGAGCAGTTATGCAGCTGAGGCATGGGGCTAAGATAGTACATATAGAAAATACATTGAAATGACCTGGTTTCATTGCCAATGTCCTTAAACTTTATTCTGTACTGCTAATTCTGATTTGTAAATTGATAAAGAACTTCAATGAAAATATCTGTATGATGATGTTTATCACTGTTCAAAAACTATTTAGCATGAATTTTTGGCACAGAGAACACAAAAAACTGGATGGGAAGTTATGACACTACTAATTTTTTTTCATCTATTTCCCAATATTTTTCTTTAGCCAACTAACGTAGCTCATGAAATATAATGAGAAAAAAAATATTTCCAGGGCTTTCATGATAGATTAGGTTGTTTTTCAGTGAACCTTCATTTCTTCAATCTGACCACCTTGAGAAGACATATGATCCAGACAATCAATGGTAAGTTTGGCCATGTGACTTGCTTTCGCAATATAGTATGAATAGGATGTGATAGCTAATGAGTTCAGAGTCCAGGTATTAAGATGAAGTTTCTCCTTGATGCTGATCTCTGCCATAAAAGGTCATATACCAGCTAGCCCACTCCTCTAAGAATTAAAAAAAAAAAAAAAAAAAAAAAGATGTGAGCTGAATCTGTAGTCTAGAGTCAAGTTCTTACATATCTAGCCTTGATCAACTAAAACTCAGCCAAATCACAAACTAATGAATGAGAAATAAATAATTTTTATTTTTTATTTTTTTAGAGATTTTATTTATTTATTTGACAGAGAGAGATCACAAGCAGGCAGGGAGGCAGGCAGAGAGAGAGAGAGGAGGAACAGGCCCCCTGCTGAGCAGAGGGTCCAATGCAGGACTCCATCCCAGGACCCCGAGGTCACAACCTGAGCTGAAGGCAAAGGCTTAACCCACTGAGCCACACAGGCACCCCGGTAAATATTTATTTTTAAAAAAGATTTTATTTATTTATTTGTTAGAGAGAGAGAGAGAACGCACAAGCACGGGCAGACATGCAGCATGACAGAGCAGCATGCAGAGGCCGAGGGAGAAGCAGGCTCCCTGCCAAGCAAGGAGCCCGATGTGGGACTTGAATTGAACATAAGAAAAAAAAAGAAAAAAAAGAGAAAAGAAGAGGCTCTTCTTCCTGGTTTCATGGTCTTTTCAAGGTGTTTGGCTATGGCTTGGTTGCCGACTGCATGTATGCAGGAAGTCCTATGTATTTGAACAGACTCTAGCAGGTTTTTGTAGCTAGTCCCAGTCAGTTTCCTATCCTTTGGGAAGGGACTTCTAAGACTCTGACCGGGAATTCCTCCTGCCTGCCAGTCACAGTCTGACATCCATGCTCACCAATTTCAGTATGTGGGTTATGGAGCTGCTCTGTCCCAAGCCAATACCATAGGCATACCTGTCATGAAGCCATGTATAGCCACATTGTCTTCAATAACATCTAAATCTCATCCTCAGAGAGTAGACCTAGCTTTCTCAGAAATCCCTCCTTTGGGTACTCTCCTTTAACCCTAAGGTATTCTTACTATTTTCTTTATCTTAGTAGCCTTTCCTCTTAGTAAACTTTCCCTTACAAATAGAAACTAATTGTTTACATCAAACTTCTTCTGGTTTCTGTCTCCTGACTCAATTCTGACTGATTACCTTGCCATCTTGGGTTGTTTAACTCTAATTTGCAGCCCCTATAAAGGTAAGGAAATATGAGCACAATTACTCAATATATTGGGAACTTCACAATAATATTACAATTTGCAATTTATAAGTATAATTATTTTAGTGAATAGCAAAAGATTAATAAATGTATAATATGTACCTTAGTAATATATTTTTTCACTTTAATATAAATAAATCTTGAAAAACAGTCCAACAACACCAAGGGTGAAACCTCATGTATAAACTAAATTTTGGATGATTATGACACATTGTTGTAGATTCATTTTTGGTCATAAAAGAACCATTCTAGTGAGGGATATTAATAATGGGGGAGAGGCAGGTGTGTGGACAGGGGCAATAGAGGAAAACTCTGTTACTTGCTCTTAATTTTGTTGTGAACATAAAACTTCTCTAAAAATTTTATATGAAAAATATTCTGAGACAATAATTCCATGGCTTTTGGAGAAATGAGAAACATGTTCTTTATATATGGTGAGATAACATTATACCAAAATTAGATAACTAAAATGCCTGGTGCTTACAAGCATATGTTTTAATTTCTAAACAAGATGTAGAAAAAACTTTCTCCAGTCCAAAATTGAAATATGGACAAGCCCAGTCACTCTCTGATGATACTGCCAACCTGAAATATGAGAATTATACCTCATTAATCTTACCAATATATACCTTATACACCATAGTATTTTGATGAATTAACAATTTAGTTCAACTAATAGTTGTATACCTCAATCAGAATATTTCCCATATAATTTACTATGAAAACACTTCAACAATTGTGTTTATATAATTGTTCACATATTGCTGTTTTTCATTGCAAGATTAATTCTTTTAAGGTACAAAATACAAAAATTCTTAAGAAACTTACGCTTTGGAAGAGAAAGTTGAGTGTTTTGGCCACACAGATGGATTATTATTGCTTGCCTGGGAGACTCCAAGCCATGAAGAAGAAATGAAGAGGCCTAACAAATGCTGTGAGAAAACAAATTTTATTAGATGTCAAACAGAAACTCTTATATTCATTTGAATTTTGTAGTAACAAAGTTAATTCTTGCCTTATAGAATCTTTCAAATTTTAATGCTACACAGTAGACATGTTACAAAACTACCTTATCAGTAGGAATAAGAGAAGACAACAAAATTACAAAGATAACAATTTCAGGGTTCTGAAAATTAATAATTCATGAAATACAGTGGGAAAAAATCCTAGAGATTCAAATAAGAAGCATCATATTTGTTGCTTAGGATTATTGTTGTCTGGGATTGCTTTGTGGCTCCCCACCAGCCCACCCCAGCTCAGTGATCAAGACGAATTGTAGTTTTTACAGTTTGGAGAAGCTGCAGAGAGCAATAGTGTTGGTGCCACAGGGGTTAGCAGTGGGGAAGACAGTGAGAGAGCCCATTGACTTTTCAGCTCAACGTGATTATTTTGCTTGGTAATGAATGAGAAAAACATATCCTTTTACTAGTCTGATGTTGTGTTTTTGTGTCCAGCACTGTGATACCCCCATAAATATAATGGGAAGGTATGATAAAGGAAAGTGTGACTGAAGAGATGACATGAGCTCTCTATACACTCTTGGCTGATAGAAAATATATGCATGGGGAGAGGAGACCAAAACGATCCTAGTAGGAAGTAAAGGTGAAGAACACTGGAGAACTCCTATAAAGGTATGAGGACTCCCTTTCTACACTCATGTGTGCACGTGCATACGTGTGTGTACACATACACACACACACACATCACCTGAAAGAGGGTGGAAGCCCTACTGTCTTGCCATATTTGAATACAGACTTTAATATATATATTTTTTTTTTCCAATTTATTTATTTTCAGAAAAACATTATTCATTATTTTTTCACCACACCCAGTGCTCCATGCAAGCCGTGCCCTCTATAATATCCATCACCTGGTACCCCAACCTCCCACACCCCCGCCACTTCAAACCCCTCAGACTGTTTTTCAGAGTCCATAGTCTCTCATGGTTCACCTCCCCTTCCAATTCACCCAAATTCCCTACTACCAATAAATAAATAAAATCTTTAATATATATTTTTAAAGATTTTATTTATTTATTGGTCAGAGAGAGAGAGAGAGAGAGAAAGCGCACAAGCAAGCAGAGAGGCAGGCAGAGAGAGAAGCAGGCTCCCCGCTGAGCAAGGAGCCCAATGTGGGACTCGATTCAGAACCCTGGGATCATGACATGAGCTGAAGGTAGCAGCTTAACCAATTGAACCACCCAGGCATCCCTGGATACAGACTTTAAAAAAAAATGATGGTTGACACCTAAGCTAAAAAATCACAAGGATCATCCCAGGAAGATAGGCTAAAAAATAAAAATAAGATCATATGGTATTTATCTTTCTCTGTCTGACTTATTTCACTTATTTATATGTGAACATAAGAAACAAAGAAGCAATCAAAACCAAAAACCAAATCCACAGATACTGAGAATAGATTGGTGGTTGCCAGAGGCGGGGTAGGGAGTGGGCAAAATGGATGAAGTGGTCAAAAGGTACAAACTTCCAGCTATAAAATAAACAAGTCCTGTGGATGCCATGAGCAGCATGTGACTATAGTTAACAAAACTCTATTGTATATTTGAAAGTTGCTAAGAGAGTAGAACTTGCAAGTTCACATCACAAGAAAAAAAATTCTTAACTATGTATGATGAAGGATGTTGATAAGACTGGCTGTGATCAGTTTGAGATATTTACATATATTGAATAATTATGTCATACACCTGAAACTAATATAATGTTATAGGTTAATTATATGTCAGTAAAAAAAGAAAATACTTCTGGAATAAAATCGACAAATTCAATTAAACCTTACACTTCATCTGTAGAAAGACTTCTAAAAAAATAAATAAAAATAAACAATATGAATTTGGAAAAAACTAAACAAAAATATCAGGAGATCAACTTTAGAGATAATTCTGCAGTAAAGTTTATTCAACTTACAAGAAAATAATAAATCTAAGAAAAATGAAATAGAATGAATGTTCACTAAGGTGTATTATCAAAAATGCCTTCCAAAAAATTAAGAAATGGGGCAGCTGCATGGCTTATTCGGTTAAGCAACCAACTCTTCATTTTGGCTCAGGCTCTCAGGCTCAGGCTTCATTGTGATCTCAGGCTCCTAAGATCAATCCCCACATCAAGTTCCATGCTGAACGTGGAGTCTGCTTGGGTTTCTCGCTGTCCCTCTCCCTCTGTTCCTCCACCCACTTGCACTGTCTCTTTATCTCTCTCTCGCATTGCCTCTAAAACAAAATAAAAATATCTATAAAGGGAATTAATACACACAAAAAACTGGAAAATATCTTCCATGCTATGAGAAAGCATAGGCCAATAGAAATTTCTACTGGGATAAGATGTTACATTTGTTAGAAAAAAAGTATTTTAAAGTAATATTTATAAATATATGTAAATTATAAAGAAAACAATGTTCAAATAGTTAAGTGAAGATATGATGGCAGCAATATAGTAAGTAGGAAATATCAATAAAATAATAAAACTCTATGAATAAACTCCAGAAGATTCTGAGTTTATGAATACATACTTGAAATGAAAAATTCACTTATTAGCTCTATAGATTATGTGATATGCAGAAGAAAAAGTTGGTGAAATTGAGGAAGGAGTAAAAGAAGTTATTCATCCTATAAGATGAGAGAGGGAAAAAAAGAGAGAAAAATTAATAGAGTTCATAGATCTTCAAAACAGCTTCAGGAAATCCAACATAGGTCTAAGTACAAACTGACAAAAAAGCAGAACAACAATCTTAAGTCACGATGAGCAAATACTTATTAAATATCATCAAAAAATATTCATGGACACCACAGACTAGGAAACTACTAATAGAATGATTACATACAAATCCACATCTCAAGGTGTCATAATGATACCACCAAAAATCATTTGCAAACACAGACAAAAAAATGCTCTTGAGGAAACAGCGTGGATTATGAGGTGACTTAAGTCAGTGTGAACATCAGGGAATGGGTGATAATATCTTCCACTCCCACAGCCTTAGACCACATCATCTACCACAGAATCTGTATCTGCCCTGCACACTATTTCAGATGGCAGTGGGTAAAATCAGCCAGACAAAGGAACACAAAGCCCCAGGTCCTATATCCTTTATGGAACCAAACTTCAAAATATATCCAGACACATAGTCCATGTATTTTCATTTTGATAAGGATGCCAACAGGGAAAGGACAGGATTTTTCATAAAAGGTGATGGGAAACTGATTATCCCTATGCAAAAGAATGAAGGTGGAGGCAAAGACTTACACCATATACAAAAGTTAACTCAAAATGGAGGAAAGACCTAATCATAAGTGTAAAACTATAAAATTCCTTGAAGAGAACATGGGGAAAAGTAAACATCATGTTCGGCAATGATTTCTTGGGTATGCCACCAAAATCACAGACCACAAAGGAAAAATTCACTGTAGGCAAATGTAGCACATCAAAACATTTTTGTGCACCAAAAGGTATGATCAACAAAATGAAAAGACAGAATGCGGAAAAACACTTGCAAATCATACATCAGAGAAGGGGTTCATATCCAAAATATATAAGGAATCCTACAGGTCAGTAACAACAACATATCCAAATAAGGCCATTAAAGAATGGGCAAAAAAATTGAATAAACATTTTGTCCAAGAAAATAAATGGGGAAAATTCTTACGAAAATATGCTCAGTATCCCTAATGATCAGATAAATGCAAATAAAAATCACAAGTTGTATTTGGTAGGATGTTTTCAATTTTATGTCTAGCTTTAAACCTATTTGCACATTTTCATAGTATTTTCTTTTGATAATTTTACTGTAGTATAATGTGTATACAAATGAACGCTCATGGGATACATGCCAATAGCTGGTTGAATTTTCAAGTGTCATAATCGTATGAATGACAAAATGAATATTTTGAACTGCCAGTGAATACTCTGAACTGCCATTGCTAACACCATCTCACAGCATCACAAAATATAAATTCCAAGTGGATCATAAACCCTAATTAAAAGTAAAAAATAAAGAAATAAAGAAAAAGGTAAATCTTGGAAGTAATATAGGAAATTATATTCCTGAAATAGGTCCAAAATAATCACTAACATCCAAAATGATAAATTGGACCATGATAACATTGAAATTCTGATCAGTAAAAGACTCCAACAGGGGAGTACAAATGCAAGTCACAGCTATGTCCATCTCCTAAAACTCTCATAGCTAAAATATGACAAGGTCTAAGAAAGGAAAAGAAAGCACCACCTAAAAGAAATGAACAAGAGACACACTCGAGCACTTCTCATCCTCACAGAGAATATCCAAATGATTCACAGACCAAAAAAAGATACTATTTGCATAAGCACCAGAACTTATTGTATTATTTTTTCTAACACCATTGAATTTTAGATAACAAGATTATTCTGTACAATGTGTATACAATACACTAGAATAGTATAGGGATAATTAAATATATTAAAAGAAACTAATAAAATTGACCATGTAATTTTATGCTAATGGCTAAAAGAAACAGTATTATAATTATATGTAAACACAATCATAATGTTATATTATACATTATTATTTATTATGACAAGAACAATAGTTACATTCCATAAATATAATATACTATATTCTATGTGGTTATGTATAATAAATTAGCATAAATGCAGTTTGTGGGAAAGACATATAAAGGTTGGGGTGCCTGAGTGTCCCCATCTGGCTCTTGTTTTCAGTTGGGGTCATGAGCTCAGGATCCTGAGATCCAGTCCCAAGTTGGGCTCTGTGCTCAGCACAGAGTTTGCTTGAGATTCTCTGGCTCTCCCTCTCCATCTGCTCCTCCCTATGGTCTCTCTCGATAAATAAATAAATATTTTTTAAAGACATAGAAATGTCTTTTCATAAAGTAATTATTCATAATTCCCACATACTAAAAAGGAACTAAGTTTCTGAGAATAGTTTTTCAAGGTTATATTCATTTAAGACAGCAGCAGTGAAAATTCACAAACTATATACAAATGTGATAATATATATGGACCACAATATCATGTGAGAGTGAAAGGAGACACACATATAAATGCACACTGCATGATTCCATTGATATAAAGCCCAAAAACAAGCAAAGGTATTTCACATTGTTAAAATGGGTGGGACTGTATAAAGACTTGAAACTTCTATTTCATTGCTGATTTGTAATTACGTGGTTCTAACTACTCTGTGATCAAGTTGTACAATCGTATGTTTAGTTTCCTTGATGTGTGCAAAATTAAATAGTAAAGTTATTTCAGGTGAAAGAGCATTCATAGAAGGAGGATTTTCTATTAAAAACAAGAACTGATAATTGTCAAAGATACAATAAAGACATAAAAATATAAATACAATACAGTAGTCAAACTATGGAATAGTAACAGACTTTAAATAAACTAGAAATATGTACACAAAGATGAATGAACTCTAAAAATATAATATTAATTGATAAGCTTTTTTTTCTTTTACTTTGATCTTTTATTTTTTTTCAATTTATTTATTTTCAGAAAAACAGTATTCATTATTTTTTCACCACACCCAATTGATAAGCTTTTAATAAAATCTGAAAGCATCTGAAATCTTACCAATTCTTCTTCATCCTCTATGGAGAATAAGGTAGAGTTCTTAGAAGCGCAGGCTGACATACTCTCATTCCATGATTTTCTTTCAGTGCTAATGTAATAGCAATTGTTGGAATGTGTCATCCACTCTTTTGGACAATGGCTACAGCAATACACTGGATAAAGGTTATGAGGCATTATCCAAAAACTTTCAAATTTTAAAAATTGCAAATTTACAACTTGCGTATGTTTTCACGTGTATATGACTTATCCATGCACCCTCACAAGCAAATAAAAATGAAACAAAACACAAAAACACTCAAAGAAGAGTCATACTTTCATACCCTAATTTATGTGCCCATATAAAGCAAACGCACAAAAATGTCCATCCTTTGTGTCACTGAACAAAATCACGTTTTTGGCATTGTAAAGTGACTTATCTTTCAGCATCTTTTTTTTTTTTTTTAAGATTTATTTATTTGACAAACAGAGATCACAAGTAAGCAGAGAGAGGAGGAAGCAGGCTTCCTGCTGAGCAGAGAGCCCAATGTGAGGCTTGATCCCAGGACCCCCGGATCATGACCCAAGCCAAAGTCAGAGGCTTTAAACCACTGAGCCACCCAGGCGCCCATCTCTCAGCATCTTATAGCAGGAGGAAATTCGAGACAATTGATGACTATGGGTATGGTGATTTTATGAAATAGTTTTTAAGGTTTTTTTATTTATTTGTCAGATAGAGACAAATACAGAGCACAAGCAGGGGGAGCAGAGGAGGGAGTGATGCAGGACTCAATCCTAGAACTCTGGGATTATGGCTAGAGCTGAAG